>NC_083108.1:8194979-8936200 GCF_949774975.1 Lagenorhynchus albirostris | reverse complement strand
TTTTTATATACATGAATTACTGTAACTTGCCTCTTCTGTTTTTAGGGGAAAATGTAATACAATTATATTTTCTTTTTTTTTTTTTTCAATTATATTTTCTTAAAGAGCAGCTCTGAAATTCATTTGCTGCATGATCTACGTCGGGTTTCTCTACCTCTCCTCCTCAACAAGTAATCATCTTTTAATCGATGGCTATTCCAGTAGAAAAATAAATAATTATTCTATAATTTTTTACTCCTGAAAACTTAGGGCAGATTCCACCCAGGAAGACATTGTTTTAAATCATCTCTCATGTGTGTAAACCTGAATTTATCCTCCCAGAGAAGACGGTACATTAGAATGGGCTACTGGGTCCTCTCCCTAATGCAACTTTGGAGTGTCATATAAAGTCTAGAAAATTCTCAGAGAACATCCTGAGAGAAAGAAGACA
Source organism: Lagenorhynchus albirostris (assembly GCF_949774975.1). Lineage (NCBI taxonomy): Eukaryota > Metazoa > Chordata > Mammalia > Artiodactyla > Delphinidae > Lagenorhynchus > Lagenorhynchus albirostris. Next base: position 8,935,770 of record NC_083108.1, on the reverse strand, counting down.
CTAGTATCTGGTGTTTGAGAGATGGATACAAATCATATCCAAATGGAATGAGGCTGGGGTCCCTCTGAAGAGACAGGTTGCATTGTCGATTCTGACTTGCAAACTTTTTCTTCCTCACTTTACCCTGGCGCATCACTCCCTGCACTGTCAGGATTGCAAAGAAGCACAAGGGCATCACTGGTCAGGCTCAGAAGGGTAACATCCAGGTGCCATCCAGATGTGCCTGGAATTGGTACACCAGCCCAGCCAAAAGCAGGGTTTTTTTCCCCACTTCCCTGTCACAACCAAGGACTAGGGTGTTACAGTCCGGGGAGAATCAACTGCACAGGGCGGTGCAGGGCTGGGGGAAATGAAGGCTCCATCCTGGAAGTGTCACCTCGTGGAGGCCCAGCACATCCCATGGTCTAGTCTAAGGTGTGGCAGTGGTGGTTTTCCATTATGAAGAAGATGTCGCCATTAACTTGAACTGACCAGATGGTGTACAAACCAGGGTTTGGAATCCTGGTGCTAATTCTCTCTCCCATCTCCCAACAGTCCACCAAGACCAGCCATGGCAACAAGTAACCTCAAAGAAACAAGTAGGTGTCTAAGGATAAGCATTCCAAAAAAAAAGAAAAAAGAAAGAAAACTCCAAATAAATCTAAATCTAAGTATTTACAGTTTAATACAAACAAAGATAAATCAGAATTAATGGAACAGCAGAACAAGAATTTATAAGAAGCATAATAACTGTCTCCGAAGTGATAAAGAAGGATATTATATCATTTGTCAAAAAAGGATGTTTATAATAAAATAATAACAAGCCAGGATATGAAAAATAAAATCAGGAATTTGATAAAAGTGAATAATAATAGAACATATTCCATTATTATTAAAAATTATGTAGCAATTTTATTTATTAAATTTATTAATTATATTAATATATTTATATTGTACAGCTATTAATTATCGATAATAATGAAATCTTTTTATCTTAAATAGTAATCTGAAATAATATATCAATATTGTATTATATATAGAATATATTTATATATTATGTAAGATTATTAGTATTTTATGTTCTAATAATGTAGTAATATATGTAATATATTATAATTAATATAAGTATAATTAATATATTATAACATATATAATATGTTATATGGGATCCATTTATATATTTATACAATTCATTCATTGAACTAATTTTAACCTGTTAAATATTTATGTAAGCAAACCAAAAATTATGTTCAGTAAGCCTTTCCTACACCAATTTAATAGTCCCAATGGCGTAGACCAAGAATTTGGATGACAAGTATTATGCTTCTAAATATTACTGTACTGTGCATAACCTTGTAAATGCACAAAAATAAAAATTCATGTTTAGGATCCCAAGATTAAGAGTAAATGTAGAATTAATTTACATTCAATGGTTTCAATTGCATAATAGCCTCCTTTACATTTTGAAACCCAAGGTGGAAACTAACCAAGAGCTTAACATTCTTCAAAGCACCCATGACTGCAACTTTCTTTCAGTCTTTTTAACTTGAGACTTATAGTTCAAATATAATTTAATTAAGGTGGAATTAAAGTATCTCAGGCTTATAATAATTTAATTTTATTTTATGAGTGGAACCAGCAGTGCATTAAAAATATGTAATTCATCATGAACAAGAAGGATTTCTCAAAGGATTGAAAGGATTGCTCAACAAGAAGAATCTGTAAATGTAATGGCCACATTAGCAAACCAGAGGAGAAAAACGATTATTACAGTAGATGCAAATGTTAAATTTATGTTGCCCATTCCTATTAAAACTCAGAAAATTAGAAATGGGGGTATGTCCCAAACTTGATAAATCTTGTTCATAATTTTTTAAACATTAGATACATTCTCTTTAATTTGGGTGTAAGTCAAAATACCTATTTTAATCACTGTAACTATTTAATACAGACCTGGAGATCTCTCCTAATATGGTAAGATCTGGGGAAATAATACTCAAAGGAAAAACTTAAATAATCCCATTATTTGCAGAAAAATTACTCATCCCCATAAAAAACTCAAGAGAATCACCTAAAAAAAATTTTAAGACTATAAGAAAGTTTATCAAAGTTAATACAAACAATACCAAATTTTAAAATAAATAGCATGTCTCCACTTCAGATTAATCAACAGGAAAATAATAAATAATAAAATATTCAGATAATATGCAATTTAATCAAATAATTTAACAATTTCATTACCAAATAAAAAATAAAATATTCAGATAATATGCAAAATCACTACAAATGATGTATTCTAAGTATAATACCCTTTTGACATCTTTATTCTTTATATTACCTCTGGTGACATCCCTATATGTGTTTACTTCCTATTTTTTTAAAAAAATTATAAGAGTTTTTAAAACTTCTCTGTTCAAGTAACTGGGTTGTGTTAACAAGTGCCCCTGCTCCCCTCACCGTTTCCTATCTGTTATTAATTGTGAGTAGTGAGTGGATCATCATGAAGTGTCTCCATATTTGGGTCAAACGGCATCCAGGAAAGGGAATTGTTTCCTAGCTTCCCATGTAAACCTAACTACTATCTTGCCACCTGTCCATAGAGAAAAAAATAGCAGCAGTATTAACATAACACACATTTTATGTTTTTCTGTGTGGAGAATACTAGAGTATGGTAAGATTGCAATATTTGGGTTTAAGTTTAGAGGACATTTCAGTTATATGCAGGGGTGTAGGTGTTTGTGTTTGTGTGTGTGTGTGTGTGTGTGTGTGTGTGTGTTGAAAAGACAAGGAAAGAGATGATGGTGGCATTGGGTGTTGAGATGTACCACATTAACAATGTGCCTTCTGCTAGTTCGGGTACTTGAGCCTGGGCATTATGTTAGGATTTGAGCAATCAAGTCCCTGTTCTGCAGAGTTAGAATTTTTCTAGCACTAAACCTTCATATTACTAAATGTATATGTGATAAATACATATATACTTAATCTTATTATGTGTTGCCTGTTAAATTTAGTTTGAGGTCTTCTTTTGCTTGTAATTGAAGCTGCAGCCACCTGGAAGAAGCTCTTCTCATGATGATGATAGAGGTGCAAAAGGACAAACAGGGGAGGTGGGATTTAAACTGAGATATGAGAATGCGTAAGCAAGGGAGAGAGCATCTCACAAAACACATTCACATGTATGTGCAGTTATTACAAAAGTTCTATGAAGTCAGGGTATGTATGATTAATCTGATTTTACATATGTAGAAAAAAATACTTAGAAAGAATGAGTGGCTTCCTAATATCACAAAATAAGTGAATAGTATATGTAGGAGTAATTTCAGGGTTTTTTTTCTGGAAGGTGAATGATGAAGTGGGACAAATTCTTTCCAAGTTTTTCATAGTACTTTATTATTTAACTTCAATCTCTTTTACAAACACACACACAAATCACTAAATAATGTGAAACTGAAATAATCTGCTTTTCTTCAGGCTTCCTAAATGTTTTCAATAAAAAGAAAATGTTTCACCTGGTATGACAGACCAAAAGTGTGTATGAGTTTTAAAGTTACTAGAATACATTAGAGAAGAAATTCAGAATTAAATGATTAACTCTCAAGGGTTACAGCACAATGCCTACTATAGCTCAAGCCATTGGTAGGTGGCCTATCTGGAAGTAAGAGCACATCCTTTAGCAAATGCATTTGCATGGAATTCTCATCTCCTCTAACCCTGAAGCATAAGTTGAATTTATTTCTAGAAAACAGATATTGAGATGATTTGCCCTGCTTCAGGTAGTTTGAGAAATAGATTAGATTTTATTTGCTTCATTCAAAATTACCTGAATCTTGATGATGAAAAAGTTTGTTACAGCATCTATAGTACTAATATTATCTATCTAAAAACGTTAAGAATGTTAAAGAACAAGAAAAATGAAGAAATCACCTTTTTATGAAGCTGTAAGTTCAAAAAATTTTTTGCATGTGTTCTGTGCTACAACTGAAACACTATTAAAATATTACCTTCAAGGGCCGGTTTTCATCGCTTCATTATTAGTATTCCAATTTAAGATAATTATGCATGACTACATCCCAGTGTAGTCCATTTTTGAAGCTGTGCTTTATAATTTCCTTTATTCTCACCCTATTGTACCTGATGTTTGTTTGTTCCTACCTCAGCTTTGTGCTTTGGGTAATCAATCATGTACAAATGAGTGCTAAAATACTACAACTCCATTTATCAGCCTTAAAAAAAAAGCAGCCATGACTTCAAATTTTTGTTACTTTCAGTCTCTCATTAATTACCTTGCATTTAATGTTTTATGCATACCTCTCACCTTCATGCCAAACAATAAAGGACAGGGAGACTAAAGAAGATTTCCTTCACAGGTTGATTAAATGTTTCCTATCTGCATGTTTTATACCGATATGTACATGTAAATTTTATGTGTGGTATACCATAAAAAGCATATATTTCTTGCAGTCTGAGCTTACAAATACGTATTTATGAAAACTTACACATCGCATGATTTTTCAGGAACTCAGTCACTCTCTGTCAAAGCTCAGTGCATTTATTTCTAAAATGAGGATAGTAATCCCTGAATACATCATCAAATGATTATGTGCAAATGGCTTGATATAAAACATATCAAAACCCTTAGTAACTTAAAAACCCTCTATCTATCTGTCTATCTACCTATTAAAATAAGCCCACCATATATTATTTGCTTGAGGACAGTGTCTTTCTTCCTCTTGTATTTTTCCCGTTGTTTTGTACAGTGCCTAACACAGACCAGCATGATGAACAAGCTTTGTCCTCAAGTCTACCGTCTTTGCACAGACTTTTACATTTGCTTGGCTTGTTCTTTCTCCTCAGATCTCACTTGGCTATACTTACTCAGCTCAGAATTCATTCCTTTGGGCAGCCACCCTGGATTCACAGACCGAATTAGGGCTCACTGATACCCAGTGTCATGATACTCTAATTGCCCTCGTGATACCGATCAGAGTTAGAATCAATAAAATCCTTGTGCAATTATGTATTGACACCTTTTTGCACTCACATATACAGTTCATAAAGGACTTTATAACTGCCAGCTCTCTCAACTTAACATGGTACCCTCCTGATATCTCCATTTGAGAAGATGCATCTTTTAAAAATAAGTACACAACCACGTTACAAAGCACAGGCATGAGATTCAGAAGGAAGGAATGCAGTGACTTCTGTTAGATTTGAACAACTTATACTCATGAAAGGATAAAACATTCCCTTTTTTTTTCTTTCTAAATCAATCATCGTTCAGAATAAGTGACTGGAGCTTTTTGAAACGTATCTGCATTGTCTGTGATAGATTTGTAGTAAACAGGAAGAGCCGTCACAAGTGACAGATTTAAAACAAAAACTAAAATTGCTCTTATTAGATGACTGTAAATGAATCCATGCAAAATGACTTCAGGGACTAACTATTCAGATCTGAATGACGAGAAGGTTCATACCACCAAACACAGAAACAAGGATAGCGACAAAACTCTTAATATTCTGGGACAAAATGACTAATTTCTCATAGGTCTTTTATCTTTAAACCATCAAATTGCCTGAATGGATCTGAATAGTGAGAATAGTGAAAAAAAGTTACCATAGAGGAAAACATCTAATATCACATTTTGCCACAAAAACTATTTTAAATTTTGAAACTGTGTGTATTATTGTCTTAATAAACTAATAAAATATAATATCAATTTAAAAAGAGGAAAAGTAGAATTACTGTAGTAATATAGCAAATAACTCCATATCTAAAAGGAAGTAAAACATGGATAATTGATCCTTAATCAAACCAAACTGCTTATAGAGTTTGGACAGCACTCTGTGTGGTTCTGAAAATATTAGACAAGAAACCAATCTGAATTTTAAGCCTTTCTATTCCTTATAAAATGTGGATATGCAATGTCTTTCTTTATTAAAATGAAGATCCCCCAAACTAATTGTTAGTTAGGATTATGTCAGAAAAACAGAAGCCATTCTGGATATTCCCTGTAGAAAGGAATTCTGTACCAGAACTTGAGCCTCCTAGGACCACTGGAAGGCTTAGGAGCAAAGGTCAGATTGGGCTCTGATGACTATCTTAGCTGCCTAGAGCAACACAGATTCTGCTGACTCAAATCATGCCTTCTTCTATTTCTCCTAAATTCTGTGTAAATGTATCTTAATGGCAGAATCTAATCTAAACCATACAGGAAAAGGATCTTCTGAGATGCAAAAAAAAAACACAGGATGAAGTGGCATCAGTTCTAGACTGGTAAGAGAAATTATGATAAAATAGTATTTGACTGTATCACCACATATATGTTAACACAGAGAAAATATAAAATAATATTAACGTGGACCAGAAGGTATGTTATTTTTCATTCATTTACCATCTGTCACGTGTAAGTCTTGGGCTTGACACTGGAAATCAGTATTGAAAATACATAAAGTCATTGTGATGATACAGCTTCCTGTTCAGAGAGGAACCCAGTGATAATCACACAAATAAACACAAACTCCTAACCGTGATAAGTGGGACTGTCCTGCCATCAGCATATTAAATGGGAGCCAAACTTTCTAAAGAGTCAGGAAAGACAATTATTCAACAATGGAGGTCAGCATTCAGTTAGTAATGTTATAGCACTAAAAGAAGGTTAAATAAAACCTAAGAAGCAAAAACGGGCAATAAAACTGCTGCCTAAAAATATAGTGGAACGATTTTATGAATAAAGCACATTCATCATGAAACACGTGAGATAATGATGCTCATTGGTAGAACCAGTAAAAATTTAGAATTCTACATTTCAACACTTTCCCATCCCCCAGACTTTAAAGACTCTAACAAAACTGACAGTTCTAAGTTCTATACATGTACATCCTTGAAACGTCCACCTCACCCACCAGTGCATTGGTCTTTGATTCAACATTTCAAGTTGTCTCAATGGAATCACTTTTAAGTGTCTTTGGTCTTTCTCTTTCTTTCTACTCTTGACAAAAAAATGTCCTTAGTGTAGCAATAGAAATGATGATGGTTATTATTTACTGACTACTAGCAATGAGTCAGGCAATCTAAGTGCATAAATTCACAGAATCTTTGCAGCCACCTTTTGAGATAGGAATAAGTAGAAGAGAGATCTGAACGCAGGCAGCTTTCCTCTGGGATTCATCCGTATTCATCACTGCCATGCTGCATTACTCAGCCAGGAGCAGTGGGAACATAAACCATGTAGCTTCAAAACAAGTGAGGCTTCTGGGATCTCTTGATCCCAAAATTTATATAGTTAACTATGTGTAGGGTTTGTCATAAGAAATACAGTAGTTATCTCGATGCCTTGGCTCTTAGACTAGTTACTATCCACTGAAAAGAAAAATTTGGACAGAGATTTTACATGTCTCTCATTCAATCCTTAAAGCTTCACCAGGTTGAAGAGATATGAAGACCTTTGATGAAACTGAAGGTCAATGATGTTGTTAGCCGTCTAAGATCAATGGCAGATATGGAATTCAAAATCATGAGTACTTGGTCCAACTCTTTTTTAAGGGTCGAGAAGACAGAAAAGTGTCTATATAAAAATGGTTACCAAAAGAAAGTAGTCAAGTTTAGCCCCAAGATACATAACCTTGTAGAATTTAGAATTTACTGTGCAACATTCAAAGAATACATTCTTCATGAAGCAGACCCCAGGGCACAGGTGGAAGGTGAAAAGTCAGTGAGCTCTGCTTTCCCGTTGCCCAGTTTCTCACAGGAGACAAACCTAGGTGGGAGGCAGGGAGATTCGGCCTCTGAAGGATGAGGCTATGCAGGTTATGGGAGACCCAAGTGGGCTTTTGTATTACTTTCCTACTACTGCTGCGACAAGATAGCACACACACACATCAGCTTAAAACAACACAAATTAATTTTACAGTTATAGATCTTGGAAGTCCAAATGCAGTGTCACTAGGCTTAGGTAAATGTGGGTGGCAGGGCTGGTTTCTTCGGGAAGCTCTAGGAGAGCATCTGTTTCCTTGCTTTTCCACCTTCCAGAGGCCACCTGCATTCCATGGCTCATGGCCCCTTTCTGGCCTCACTCCAACATCTTGCTTCCTTCACACTATTTCCTAATACCAACTCTGATCTCCTGCCACCCTTATAAAGACTCTTGTGATGACCTCAGACCTTCCAGGATAATCTAGGATAATCTCCCCATCTCAAGATCCTTAATATGCAGAGTCTCTTTAGCCATAGAAGGTAACATTCACATGGTCCCAGGAATTAGGATATGGGAAGCTTCAGGGAAATAGTATTCAATCTATGACAGGGTATTGAGCCTTTTAAACCCCCAGTCTTGTCAATTAAACAAGAAATAATTTCTTAGTAGACCACTCGGGCTACATTTTCCTAAGGTTTCCTGGTGATGACTAAACATCACACATTCATGGAACATTGACAGTGGGACTCTTCCTCAGAGCAAGTATGCAGAGGCAGGAATTGCAATGATTCTCCCTTTGCAAAAAATAATCACAGCATCAGGAACCTTGGGAGTCTCTTTGGGGCAAATTGGCAAGAATCTGCCCTGGGGTAGAGGCAGGCATGTGTGGAGCAATCAGGCTAATGTTGTGCTGCCCCTCACAGGGCAGTGCCTGCAGAGACAAGGGTGCCCCCAGGCGAGCTCTCCATGTGAACTCAAGCACCATAGACTATGGGTTTTCCAGAGGGGCATAGGTTCCGAGGGGAAATTACCAAGAGACCCAGGTCTGTGTGAAAAGGTAAGGGCTTGCATCCAGCACAGTGAAGATGAAAATGAATATGACCTAAATCTTACCTTAAATTGATCTGCCCCCCAGACATTAAGGATACATAATAATTTGCAAAGCCACAAATGGAGGATTATCATTATTTCTCTCTATTTCATCAAGAGTCACTGCAGAAGAACTTTTTGACGTGGTGTATTTGTTCAAAAGCAAGGAAAAGTAAACAATCAGAGAGTACGTTGGAGAGAAATAACTGCTACCGAAATGTTTAAAGGCCTCTGTAAGGTGAAATGTCTTACACCATGCATATATTAACACAGAAAATAAAATTCTTGGCATGAATCAGTTATTTATTCTTTCAGGTTCCAACAATCCACAAATTACTAGACCCTGGAATTGTCTTTGAAGCCATGGTTTCTCAATAGCAGCATTACTGACATTTTGGACCAGATAATTCTTTGTTGTGGGATGTGTCCTGTGTACTCTAGGACGTTTAGCAGCATCCCTGGTCACTACCTGCTACATGCCATAGCACCCTTTTGTAGTGATAATCAAAAATGTCTCTGGACATTTACTTAATGCTCATTGCCAAATGTCCCTGCGAAAGCATTACACCCACCTCCTCATTGAGAACCACTGCATTCAGGTAACGAGCATTTAGCTTAAGTTCAACCTCATGGGTTAATCTCAGAATTGTGTAATGTAAGTAATGCAGGTAAAGACCTTATGTCTCCCAATATTATGTAACTACATAAAGTATATTATTTACCTTGAAAGATAAATCCAGATTAATATTTAAATGTTAAGATCAACATTGATTTAGTTCAATTGTTTTAAGATGAATGTTACAAATGATACTTAGAAAATTTTATTAAAAGCAGAAGGATCATTAAAGTCTTCTGAGCCAAACACAAAAATGTGACTTTTACTCTATAAGGAAGGTTATTTCTTTTAATCTCAGAAAGAAAAAAGAGTTAGACAGGAAAAACATATTCAGTGCTTTTCTTATTCTTGTATATCGTGGTAGTAAACAGTGTTCCTGTCATTTGTGATTCTTTGTTCCAAAATGATATAGATGATGTGAAAAAGCAATTTGATTAAAATAAAAAGAAGAATCTTTTTATTTTAAATGACATCTTTAGAAAAGAAAAGCAGTTTTTCTCTACTCACAGAATATGTACTTCAAATTACCCACAGTGAATTATACATAGAAACACTTCAAAACAGATGAAACTATAAAAATTTTGACATTATAAATGATAAACCGAGAAGCCTTTTCTCGCTTGAATTATGAAAGAAACTTACCAGAGAACAGTACAAAAATTTAATGTAGAGACACATGATTTTACTTCTTCTGCAGGAAAAGGCGGCACAAAAACGAACTAACCTCTACAGTCATAAAGGAGAATTTTAAAACCAATAAAACCCATGGGTACAATCTTCAAAATGGAAGGGAAACGCGGCTAGGGTGATTTCATTTAACAGTAACCAATATATCTGTGTATTCGGGTTTTTTATTTATTCACATAAGACATTTCTCTGTAACAGTAAACCCTAGAGAATAATCCATGAAAATGCTGCCTGAAAGAAACACGCATTAAAAGTTCAAAGCAGTGATTTCATACCATTGCTCAGATTAAGTTTTTTTTTATCTCTGGTATTACTGCATGATAAAGAAAATCAAATACATTTCACTCATGAGGTTTTTCCCTAGAGTTCCTGATTGACAGTGAAAATGTCAGAAGATAAGTGCACATTTCCTGCAGTTGCTTTGAGTCTCATAACTAACCCTTTAACTCCTACAGCAATGGGAATGAAGGTACAGGCTTGAGAAGGAACAAGGACAACACCCTAGAAATAGCTGAGTCTCAACTGGTCAGCCATGCAATACCCAGTGTAGAGCTGATTACAATTTAGTGGACTCAGATTGAGATATCATAAAATGGCAATAAGTAAGATATATTTTAATTGATGCAGTCGCAAAATTTAAAAGGGATATTTTGGTCCACACAAGATAGGGTACACACATTTTTCCATTTTCTTCCCACCAGGTACAGCTGAAAACCCTAGATGTGACATACAAAACTCTAAAAGGTGGTGAGAAGCCAGACTTGCTAGGTAGGTACCTCCAGACCCAGGGAACAACAGTACAGTGAGTTCCTAGGTTATTTTTAGCCTCTTGTACATCCTGGGCTGGGTGTGGAAGAAGAAAGTAACTGGTAAACCAGTAGCCCAAGAAAAGACTATGTCCTTTTGCCAAAAGATTGGGAAAAGACAGTCTAGGAAGATAACTTGGTAGCAATAACTTCCTTACTCCAAACACAACAGTGGAAAAACACAGCGTATCACACTCTCCTCATCAAAGTTTTAGTGGGAACCTAAATGTCCACTCCGGCCGGCCACAAGGAGTCTGCAAATTCCAGTAGTATGATTCCCCTCCTAGCTCTCAGAAAGGACTTTCTGCATGCTAGATAAATAAATTAAATGCAATCCTATATCATAGGTAATATTTTACACCTCTTCATCACTCTTCAGATTTTAAGTGTTTTAAGCCTTATAACTACCTATGAAGTAGACAAAGCCAGATTAGTATTCTCATTTCACTTCTTTTCTACCTCACTCTACGAATTAGGTCATTAAATGTGTCTCCTACTCACTCCTTAATCTACCTTGAAAACAGCTACTCATCTTTCAATTCTCAAATAAAGATGTCATTTCCAAAAAGCCAAGTTCCCTGAAATCCCTAGTTGTAACTGGATTTCTGTGAATTCCATGGTATCTTGAACTATTTTAATCGCCAATTAATGCAATGCAGAAATTACCCTATGCTTTGTCACTTTACAGGAGCAGATTCAATAACAAAAAGAGTGAAAATATAGTTTTCCCCTTTGCATTCTTGAGTTTACTACCGCTGCAAGGAGTAGTCTGCAGGTCTTTTCATGTGCTTCTGTAACCTCATTCAAGGCAATCTCACCACAGCATTTGTTGGAAGGGGTGGAGGTGGAGTGGAAGTGATGGTCCGTCATGAGAGGTGCAACAGAGTCCTCCTCGTAGGGAGAAAAATTAGAACCAGAGGTCTCTGAGGTTAAACTGTGGAAAAGGAGGTAGTTGGAGGAGAGGGAGATAGGTTTCACAGTAGCAGAGACGGGAACCCCACTCCTATGCAGAGCTCGGTGGCCCACCCTGGCCTCATGTCAGAGCCTTGCTCATAGCAACGGAAGAGTGACTGGTCGGCAGAGAGGACCATCTCTTCGGTATCATTGGTACCAACAGGAGGTGAGGGATTCGGTCTCAGTATTTCTAACAGAGGGAGCAGTGGAATCACCATGGAATAAAGACCAGGAATCAAATTATAACTGTAATGAATGGCCTCAGAGTTCTTATACAATCTAGTGAGAGAGAGAGAGAGACAGAATCTTAAATATTTGGGGCCTAATTTTTTTATATTCTAAAATAAAGTGGCATATCTCACTCTTCTTGAATCCCAGAGTAATTTATGCTTGATGTATTTATCTACTCCTTTATATATTCCACTAGTTTTTAAGCTCAGTGTGTGCAGGGGCACATCTGTTTGCTTCATAAATTTATCCTAAATGCCTGGCTATGACTCCCCTTTCTCACATCTAGGTTAAAGGAAAATATTTAAAATAACACTACAAAAACAAAATAAAATAGGAGGAAAAGTTACAACTTTAGCCCGTAGGTCACATATGACAAATAGGCCACACATCAAAAACCAGATTATATTTTATAAATAAGTTTTATTTTAGTCAAATAACTCGTTTTCAATGACACCAAGAAATAAACCAGTTTGACTAAGATACTTTCCTTTCAACTTTGGTTTTCTCTTAGGTTAAAATCATTTTTCTTTTTTATATACATATGAAGAGAATGGAGATCTGGTACTGCGTTGTTTACATATGAAGAGCCAAATTCTTAACTAGAATTAGGAGTGTCATCAAGATGACTGAAAGAACAGAATCTACTAATTTATTTCTTAACTTATATATGCAAATGTATCTAACATATATAAATGCATATTTACAACTTTGTACCAACTATTTTCAGCTAATTTTCTGAATCAAGAAGAGATCAAAACATCCTTCAAATGGCATCTGAGTCTAATTTTATATTGCAAAGGATCTTTCAGATAGCAACTCTAGCTTCTCAAAAGAATTCTCTGAGATCTACAAGTTCTAGTGACCATTATTATAAGCATTATTCTAGATCAAGAACTGTGTACCCAAGAAGAATAGATCAAGCAAACAGGACCACACAGGACATGGAGAACAGTGAAGCTAACCTGCTCTGAGTAATGGAGAAAGAGTATGTTGTTTTAGGTGGTAAGTAGCGGGGAGATGCAGCTGAAAAAGCAGCTCTAGATTCATTTTGTATGACCTCATATTCTGTGCCTTTGGGACAATATTGTCTTCTATAAAAAGTAAAATTTGTAAAATAAAAGACAAATTATGTAGACTTCCCAACAAGAGGTGATGTCCAAGTCAAGTTCTGAAAAATGCCAGGTGAAGAGGGGTTTAAAATGCATCCTAAACAGAGAAGCCAGCATTTACAAAATTGTGTATTATTAAGAAAGGCACGGGATATTCAGAGACCAGCAAGTATTTTCTTCTAGAAGTTCATTATAGGGCAAAGCCACTGACCTGTATAATACCCTATACTCCTAAGTGCTGCTCATAAGCTTTCTGCTCTATCCTGAGATACAGCAGAAGTCCACTAACTGTTCCTAAGCTTACAGTGAAACCCTGTGCTTCTCAGGAGGGCGTGGGCATGTTTCTGCCATATGGAAACCATATGCCTTCTTCATAAAGCCTGCGCTAGGGAACCTAAGGCACTTGGCCATAGGCCCCAGTTCTGTTACATTTCATGCCCAGATAGTATGGGATGCATATGCAAATCATGCCCCAGGACCAACCCTGATATGTGTATACTCTCCAGGGTATATAAATTCTGCTGTGTTGGATAAAGCTTTAGACAAAATTCTTAATTGATTTTCACAAGGCAAAGTAATAATCTATTATTTGCAGGCATGCTCACCCTTTCAGAAAACAAACACAATTCTTGGTAGGCAATGGTTAGACAGGGAAAACCCATTACAGAGAGGCTTGCATTTTTAAGATAAAAATATAGCAGCTTTAGTAGCATTTGAGAGTTTGCAGGTAATTTAGAGGTTACTACTAACTCTATACATCTTTGTAGGGAATAATGTTTCTGCATTCATGTGACAGAATATACACAGCCTTCAGGAACATTTTATCCAGGAAAAAGTTATCTTTGAAAACTGCATTTGTCCTTCTCTTTACAAAACCATTCATCTCAGTAAGGTATATTATAGTCACACATTTTACACATTTATTTTAAGAAGTAAATGAATAAAAAGTCTTTATTGCTTTTTTTCTTGCATTTAAAAGCAAAGACATAATCTTTATAGATTAAATAAAATATAGATCTTTTAAAAATAATATTCATACATGAGAAAAGAGAATGTCAAGCTGCCTGCCCCTGGTTGGAGCAGAATAAAGGAATAGAGAGGGTTACTGCCACCCACCTAAGACCCCTAACCACATGAGTTTTTCCTCTTCTCCTCATTATCTCTATATTGCTGGGCTAAGAATGATGTGTAACAACTAGAGACCCAACAGTCTGCTGCCCTTCCTTCACCTTGGCCTAAAACCAAGGGCAAAGGCCAAAACACTGTAAGAAAGTAGATGCTACATTACTCATTTACCACAGGAAAAATGACTTAGTTTTTCCCTCTCTTGCTCACTCACACAAGCACATACTTCTTTTCAATACAGTTAAAAGATGTTGCTAAAGAAAGTGGGAAAAAGTAGATAAAGAGACACAAATACAGATTTTTTTTCAGTAACTAAAAGTATTTCATTAGGACCCACATATCCTTTATGAAAGTATTTAGGGAACTAAAGTTGATAAACTTTTGTATTATGTCCCCATTTTGATGTATCAATACCCTGCGAAAAGAGGGGGCATATTTGGGGGTAAATACAAGTCATATGGTTTTACATTTGCTTAAGCAAACTTTGCTATGCATTAACCTTCTTGAATAAGCAGTATAATTTAAAAATTAAGTTGTGCATCCAGTTAGGAGATAAAAACAAAATTTATTTCTTAAATTATATATGCAAATGTATCCAACATATATAAATATATATTTTCACCTTGGTACCAACCACTGTTCATTTCTAATTGTCTCCAGAGGAGACTTTACCTGCTTCTAGTAGTGTAGAAATAGTTTTTCCAGTAATAGAAGTAATAAGAAAAGGAATAGGAGTAAGAGGAGTAGTAATAGTTGTACTAGTACTAGCAGTTGTATTAGCTGTAGTAATAGTAGCAGCATAAAAACCTTTCATTATCTGAGTATAAAACATTTACAAAAATGTGTTAGTAGATTTGGGGATAACAGGAGCCTATATTCCATTACTTCAAGTGGGAAAAATAATAGCACATTCCCAGCTTACCTTAAATCCCAACAAAAATCCTCAAATAACATCAAAACACTTAAACTTCTTTCTATACCATATTCCATCAAAATGCTTTGCAAAATGTAAGTTATTTAAAATGCCAGTTATGGGACTTCCCTGGTTGCGCAGTGGTTAAGAATCCACCTGCCAATTCAGGGGACACGGGTTCGAGCCCTGGTAGGGGAAGATCTCACATGCCGCGGAGCAACTAAGCCCGTATGCCACAACTACTGAGCCTGTGCTCTAAGGCTCACGAGCCACAACTACTGAGCCCGCGTGCCACCGCTACTGAAGCCCACACGCCTATAGCCTGTGCTCCGCAACAAGAGAAGCCACTGCAATGAGAAGCCCGCGCACCGCAACTAAGAGTAGTCCCCGCTCACCGCAGCTAGAGAAAGCCCGCGTGCAGCAATGAAGACCGAAGGAAGCCAAAAATAAATTAAAAAATAAATAATTTAAAATGCCAGTTAGTTATTCCACACTTAAAAATTTTGTCAGTGGCATACTCATTTGCAGTACTTAACAATATTGATACCAGTGGTAACAAAATATACTTTTTTCTACAATGTAGCAAACATATAAGGCAAATAAAGTGGCAAGTTAAAAGTATGTTAAAAATGTACATAACACTTAGTAATGTAAAATAAAGAAATTAAAAGGATGGGATGACTCAACAAATAGAGAGTGGCTCTTCTTAGTTCAGGCTGCTATAACAAATACTATGGACTGCTGGCTTAACCAACAAACATTTATCCCATTATAAGGGCTCCACCATCAAGATCTAATTATCTCCCAAAGGCCCCACCTCCAAATATCTTCATATTGGTGATTAGATTCCAACATGTGAATTTGGGGGGGATACAAGAATTCATTCAATCCATAGCATTTGCCTGAGTGATTCTGATGGTGAGAAAAAGGGAATGGATCACTGTTTCACTGGTGATTTCCATATTATGTAGACTTGCCTGGGGCCTTGATCTCATGGACACCGCCAGTCCTGGACCTAATTTTTTCATCCAGATCTATACAACTCAGAGTTGACATGGAGCTCAGCTTTATTACAGAATTATCTCCCACCTCTCTTAATTTTTTCAGAGCTTTGAAGATGCCCAATACCTTTTGCTGTTCCAACATGATATTCAATACCATTCCAAACTGATGGTGCCTCTCTACCCCCATACATGAAACTTGTATAGTCTTTCAAAAATATTACATCATGTTGAGTAACATATGCAGTTTCCCCAAACCAAATGCATTTTCATATTGTTTCTTATTTTTATACTCATAAAAATAATTGTATGGATGACAGCTTGGGCACTCGTTCAGGGCTAAACTTACATCTGGTGTTGAATTTACCTCCTTAAATATTTCACCATTTCTAACTTTTCCTTGAATATATGGGTTTCTCTAGGCTTCTTATCCCAACAGCCTTACTTTCTTCACAAGCATCTCTACTTTCGAAGAAAATATTTGAACTTAATACTATGGGGGAGATGATGGCAATAATAATACAAGTACCATTTCACATTGTAGCCTGAAAGATTTCCAGTAGAGAAAAAAGTTAATAAAATAAAATGTTTTATTTAAAAGTAAGACAAATATAAAAAAGAGAGGAATTCTAAAAAAAAAAAGATACAATCATGTTTAGGGATAAATTATTTAGATAGATAGGTACATATATACATAGATTGACTATGGTATTAAATAGCATGTATAATACTAGATATTATGTGTATTAATAAACACTATCTAACTATAATATATATCACGGTCAATATACAATATATAATAAAGCTACATGAATCCAACAAATAACATCCAACAATGTTAGAAGGAAAATTGCCTAATAGAAATACAAATCTAATTAGAAAATATATCACAGTCCAAAAGAACTGAGATGGACTAAGAACTAAATGGAAAAATAAAATCAAAGGAAAAAAACACTATAAGCAAAAATAGTGACCATTTTTCTGATTTAGGGCATTGAAAGGCTCCTGACTTTACTAATTCTTTAAATAGCACAATCATTCCCTGTGTAAGATAAACTCAAAAATTCAGTCATCTTTGATCATCTTTATCTCTCCTGTTACCATATTCATTGCATTATTTTTATTTCTATAGCTCTACATTCCATAAACTGCTTTGAGATTATTCTTTTTGAAGCAGGGCTCTGTTTATATCAGACCAGTTTTTAAAAAAAAAAAATTTTTTTTTCTCTTTCCACTGAGTTTTACTTTAGTGTGGTTTCTATCCCAGCATTAAAATGCACCTTTAATATGCTTTCAAATGTCTTTCCAAGTTTCTGTTATACCAGAGATATGTCCTACTCTTTTCTACTCTGTGTCTTTGGGTGATTCCCTTCACCTGAAATGTTATATCCTTCTTCACCTGACCACTTAAAATCCTACCCATGTCTAAGAAGCGAATCTCAATACCATCTTGCCATGCTGGCTTTTCCTACTCCCTCCCTAACTGGAGGTTACCCGTTTTTCTTTGGAAATCCATATAATGTTGTAGAACATACTATGCTCACTTCAAGCCATCTCATGAACAGTAATTTGTTTGCAGTCTCACTGCATGAGCCATGCATTAAGTACTCAAACATTGGTACCCGGGAAGTGAGAGGAGCATGACAGTGAGCAAAATAGACACATACAGATACAAACAAATAAAAACAAAAATGAAAAGCAGAGAAACAGGGAGATAGAGAGATAATTATTTAACTAGGTCAATTAGTGAGCCCAACTGGAATATGAGAGGGAGAGCAAGTATCTGCTTTTTACTGAATTATTTTATTTCTATAATGCTTATCATAGTATAGAAGCTCACCAACCTGGGCATGATTCAACCAGGGAAATAGCTATGTAATCCAACACTGGGGAATTGTCTTGATAGACAGTAGCATTTTTCTCAGGGATGTTTATATGCCTATATATGGTTTATGATTTATATGCTCATTCTAAAACTTAACTCATTTGTCCGCTGTTACAGCCATTTGTCTTTCAAATCCTCTCGTTATAGTTGTAAACAACTTGACAAGGATCAGTCACCCCTGTAGTTCTTGGTACATACCTTGTATTAAATGATCTGAAGTATGAAGCTGTTTAACTGAGATTTCAGATTAACTGTTTTCACTAAATTTCTACCTGCACTCCTGAGTACTAACAATCCAATAGGCAAGTTCAAAACACAAACAGAAGAAAAAAACCCTAATTTTATATTTTAGCAGTTGAAGCACAGTCATGGGAGAACAGGGTGATCAAAATGGAACATGGAATAAATATTCGTGTAATATTTTGAAAATTATTTCTTCCTGGTAAAAAAAATAATGGCAATATTTATAACTTAGACTTACATTACAACAAAAACTATGTCAAGTTTTTTAAAATAATGGTCATATAACTCCTTTTCTGACATTTTTTAATCCGGATGGCATTAGGAGCACATATTCTTATTTCAGATGAAGAAGATACTATAAAAACTTTTAATAGAAATGAACTGTCTTCGGATTTGCTCATTTTGTAGTAATAGATTTCTAAACATATTATTAGAGCAGGTATTGCCCATATACCCATGTAACAAGAGACTATGGCGCCTGTGTTATGAATTGACATTAAAAAAAACGGCGTTCACACACACACACACGCACAAATACACAAATATACATTTCAATATTTTTTTGCCACTATAACCTGATTCTGTGGAATAACCTCTTATTGGAGAATTTTTAAAAACTGTTACCTCACTGGCAAGACATTTCAAATTTAGAACTCATTTTTTAACCTTTCACAAACGTACCATCAGTATCATCAGTAATTGATTATTTATTGAAATAACAGTGCTATTAAATCACAACATGAGAAGAACTATCCAAGACTTTAAAAAATAATGCATTTCTTTTAACACATGACCCTACTATAAATATCAACACAAATCTTAAATCTTGTCATTATTCAATACACTAAAGTCTGATTTTAAAAAGAGCAATAAAAGAGTTACTTGTGCATTCATATGGAAAAAAATTACATACAGATCACTAAATGCTTTAAGCACAGGAATGAACATCAATATCTAATTTTCATTCCATTTGAATACATATATTAATATTTATTCAAATATTTAATACATATTTAATATAGCTCAGTTTCTTATTTATGGAAGGCAACCATGAAATAATAAACTCACTTTATTATGTTGTTTTATCATGTTTTCTGTTTTGTTTTTCAACAAGAGGAATTATAATGTCAATTTTGACCTGCAGCCAAATAACTTAAAACATTTTGCCAATCAAGGTAAATCAACTTTACAAACTCTTCTTTACAACTCTTTTTATCCATTATCTAACTTCGTTAGCAAAGTTGACTGATAGCTTTATACTGTTACTGCAACATAGTCTCCCATCCCCCATCACTGGTTCAGTCGTTATAAAAGAAAAACTCTCTTCTCTCCAGCTAACTCTCTCTAACAAGCTAAAAAGTCCATGATAATTAATAGTTACCAACCAGCTATGTGTTCATGTAGACATTTTAGTTTCTCCATCATTGCTATTGGAAAAAAATGCAATTCAAAACTTTTGATATTACAGTAGCCTCATCTGAACACATAAAAATACATCACAAATATCTACATAAACCAAATAAGATAGCAAATTCTAAAGTTAGTTGTTGAACCTATTAGTTCAGAGGCATCCATCTGTCCTTGTCATGTGTATATATTTTTTAAAATCTAAGATATACTTTAAAATATCTCTGAAGTATAAAACATCTATCTGAGAGATATATATATATAAATATTTAAACCTTTACTCGCCTAGTTAGTTAACAATAACCAGTATGTCTCAAGTCTGATTAAAATTTTATAGGTATACTTAGAACATGAAGGAAAAAAAGAAACAAACAGTTGCTTTAACTGAAAAGTTCATTTAAATGAAAAGACAAGATTCATTTCCTAATTTTTTATTTTATCATTTACCAGGAGGGTTTACTCTGTGAGCTTCGCTGGCCATGCTAGTTTAATACCATGAAGGAAGTTACCAATATCAATACATTTGTTCACAGTTACGATCAATGACAGAAATAAGAACCAGTAGAATCCCTTACATGAAGAATAACAAGTAAAAATTTCAATTTAATCTCTGAGCACACTTCAGCAGCAAAGTCCAAGTACAAATTTACCAGCAGTAATTTTGTCTCTTCATCTCTTTCCATCTACAGACTCTCTAAAGAGATAGCCCCAAACCTTCACTTTTTATCTGTTCCTGCAGAGTCAGACTGCAAGTTCTCAAGAGCCTTCCAATCAAGTGCAATTCTCAGTGCCACTCCTACATCCAGTTCCCAGCTTTTCTCTCAGTCCAGCCTAGATTCCATCAAACCGATTTCTCTCTGAACAAATAAAAACCATACAACACACCTGTGCTCCCCTTACTACTCACTCACAGAAGTGAATGGAGAACAAAATACAGCATTCAGGAATGTAAACTCGTGGCATCAAAGCTAGTTACAAACCAGATCAATTATGATTATATTTGCAAAGAAGGAACACTGAGACCTGCCAATCACCAAAACCAAACCCTACTTCCTATCACCTTCTATTACTCCATCCCAGTAAGACCTCAGCCTGGATAATGGCTACCTAGTGTATAAGAATTCTGCACTGCAATTAGAAAAGGCATAAACATATTCAGTTGTGAGTAAAAGCAAATCTTAAAACAAGAAGCCAGGCCACATCCACACACCACCCTTTCAACTGTGTAAACTTTCTAATTCGCTGACCCTTTAAGGTAGAATGGCTCCTTAGATTAGCTGTCCTGCATAATTCTGCTTGGTTTTGACATCAATTTAATCCCTGACCTTGGCGGAAAAATAAAGCAAAGCAATGCCAACCTTTGGATATTACGCCAAAGTAGGCTCCACATCTTACCTGGAAGAAGATTTTTTGTTGGGCCAGTCAATCACTTCAGGGAGAAGTTGAGGCAAGTTTTGATGGAGGAAAATTTCCTGTAGAAAAAATAGGGTCAGTCCATCTTACCATTTTAGTACAAACATATGGGTGTGCACACATGGCTTAACATTTTAGCAAAATAATGAGCAATATTTTATTAAATACAGGTTGCTATAGCTTCTGGCATCTTTAAATTTTTAACAAAACAAAGACAAATTAATGGTACTAAGTAGCTTTTTAAAAAATAATTAGATACTATTTTAATGCAAAGGAATATGAAATAGAATTTTTAAAATGATCCTTGACATTAAAACATTTTATTTCACATATAGATATATATATATCTGTCAGATTCAAGTTTTTTTACCTGTAGATCTGACTGTATGATTTATGACTGATGGCATTTAATATAATCACACTATAACCAAGATGTCATGAAAGGGAACAAAAATATTTAACTGCTGTGGAATCCCCAAAAATGTTATTAAATCATTTTCAAAATCATTCTTTTAGCTTTTAAATAATTCTCTAATAGAATAAATAATAATTGCATATGAAACTATATGGGCTAACCAACGATGGAGGATATCTCGAAATAAGTTTTTGAAGACAATATTTAACTTTGGTAATATGGATACTCCAACACTATACGAAGCATTGTAGAGGGATATTAAAGATGTATATG
Organism: Lagenorhynchus albirostris; assembly: GCF_949774975.1. Lineage (NCBI taxonomy): Eukaryota > Metazoa > Chordata > Mammalia > Artiodactyla > Delphinidae > Lagenorhynchus > Lagenorhynchus albirostris. The sequence continues at coordinate 8,913,930 of NC_083108.1, read as the reverse complement.
GTATATTTCCAGCACTAAGAAGTTTTGAATGTTGTTAAAGAGGTAGTTTAAACTACTTCTTATAAAACTATATTATTTTATCCAGTGAACATGTAATTTCTGTATGATATATACCTGCTAGTAAGAATAGCAATATAATAACTGCCCAGTGCAATAATTTCATTTGAATTTCCAGAGTAATTTTTCAATATAACCTGTCTCAAATAGGCCATATCATTCATCTTCTTATACTGTAGAATTAGAGAACATATATTTGCCATTTTCTGGTACAAGTTTTGATGTCTAAAGGTAATTTTCCACCCATTAGTTGTCTCAAACTGATGCTAAACTCAGATTCTTTTCGTTTTTCCTATAATTTGCTTCTTGCCCTCTCTTTTCACAAAATACTTATCAGCTATTTATTTAAGTGTCTGAATAAATATAATAAATTCACATATGAATAAACAAGTACCTATATATAAACATAAATGTCTATTTATATATATGTTTATATGTGGATAGTGCAGGGCAATGGAACCGCTTAACAACAGCAAAGAAGGCTGTCTCTGTCTCCCAAGAGTATATTAGGTACGAGAAAGCCAGTACTCAGGAGACTCTCTATGAAGGGAGGCATTTCATATTTCACAGTGTACAGTGCCCGCACCTCGTGGTCACTGATCTTCTTTATGGTGACTGGACGTCATTGAGATTTTCTCTTCTCACCCCCAGTTAATAGCAAGGGAGACTTCTGAGGTATATTTTTGTTTCTGCATCTATCTCAGTGTCCGGCATAGTATTTGAAGCTTCCTCCCCTCTCAAAACTCCAGGGGCAATTGTTTAGTGACACCAGAGCTAAAGAAAAATATCGCTTGGCTAAGAATTGTTAGAGACACAAAACCCAAGTCGCTTGCAAAGCTGAGCATGTTTGGTGAACCACAATGCCATCAGCCAGAGGGAAGCTGGAATAGGCTGCCAGCCTAAAGTGGAACCACAGCAGACATGGCATCCAAGAGACAAGAGAAGGGCTAGAAAGGCAACATCAGAGAGATGAACCCAAAGTCAGCTGACTAAGAGTGTAGCATATGTGGGACAACTGCGGGAACAGTTGGGAGCCTGTGGCTGGTTTTTATTCTCCAGCTTAAGGAAAGGGAGGGAGAGGACCAATTACATTGAAGGGATCAATGACAATCTGGGCACTAAATGAATACCTGATGGTTGAAGGAACAACAGGTACAGGGTCACAGAATTGCTAAAAATAGGAAGGGACATTAGAGAATCTAATGTCACCCTTTTTTTTTTTTTCATGACTTGGGAAACAAGGAAAGAAAGTCATATAATCATTCAGTGGTTGAGTCAGGGCAAGGACCATGACTAGTTATTCCCAAGAAAGCACTCTGCCCACTTTCACATAGGATATATATATATATTTTTTTTGCGGTACGCGGGCCTGTCACTGTCGTGGCCTCTCCCGTTGCGGAGCACAGGCTCCGGACGCGCAGGCTCGGCGGCCATAGCTCACAGGCCCAGCCGCTCCACGGCATGCGGGATCCTCCCGGACCGGGGCACGAACCCATGTCCCCTGCATCAGCAGGCGGACTCGCAACCACTGTGCCACCAGGGAAGCCCACATAGGATATTTTTAAAGTCAGTCCGAGCACAATGTCTTCAGGGAGCTTTAGGAAGTTTGGTGCTTGTAAATGAACTTCATGAAACTATGAAATGCAGGGCCGTCGGAAAACCTACCTCCCTTGAGTTAGTTTGACATCCATAGCGCATACCATTAACCACTAAAAATGTATTTCTTCTCCTTTCCTCTAGACAAATAACGTAGATTTTCTTCTCACCCAAGTATTTTGGGGCAGAGTCCTTCACCAGCTTCAGGCCTGCATTGTGAATAGGCTCAGCCCCTTGTTAGATCACTGCACTCCCCGTGAAACTGACTGATTTACCAGGAGTCTGGTCCTACCACTGTTTGTTTAAAACATTTGTAGAACAAATGTGTCCCTGTCATTAAAAAGAGGTTATTGGTTTCAAAATTATTTAAGTCTGAGAATAAAAACATGCAACACAACAAATCTATGTAGAATAGCATTCAGTTCCTTAGGCTTCTGGCTCAATATGTCTTGTAAGGTAACTAAGAAAGTTTCAGAGAGAACTAACTTACAAAGTGCTAGGTAACTTCATATAATCTTTTGTTCTTTGTTTTGTTCTTGTGTGGCTTGAGACTACAAAAGCACTTTTATGAAAGAGTAAGGGAAATTATTTGCTTCTTGAGTATAAAGAATCTTTGGACCTGCACTTTTGAAATTGTTGCTGTCTGGATCCTGGAATATTTTGACAGGCCTGTCATGACCTTTACTAAGTGAACTTTAGCATTTTTCTTTGCTTATATAACATTAAAAATGTCTATCTGTAAAGTAGATATTTTTTTTATGTCCACCTTTTTTCCACCCACTGGACACAAAATAACTTAAAAAGCAAAACATTAAAAATGTGTGCATTAAGAAAACAAATATATAATTTACTGTAAGCAAAAGTATGTCGAATGAAGCCTTCACTTTTGATACTGAACCATAAATAGAACATTATCTGAATTCCATAAAAATAGAAATACAATTTCTGCAAATATTCTATCTTCTCCATTAACAACCAAGATGAAAATTTAAGGAATTATCAAATAAGAATTAACAGAATTTAATGGTCAGTAATTCTTTTACCTTAACCATGTACTTTCTGCTGAAGAATGAATCCAAACTATTGCACCTTATTACAATGCTTATGATAAAGGTACATTTTTATTTAGAGTTTTAATAAACTCTTGTCTACACATAAGTTTTATATGTTAGCTCTTTTATTCCATCCATTTCAAAAGGTGAAGTTTTGAGAGGACGTTCAAGATGGTGAAGTAAGACATGGAGATCACCTTCCTCCCCTACAAATACACCAGAAATACAACTACACGTGGAACAACTCCTACAGAACACCTATTGAACGCTGGCAGAAGACCTCAGACCTCCCAAAAGGCAAGAAACTCCCCCACATACCTGGGTAGGGCAAAAGAAAAAAGAATAAACAGAGACAAAAGAATAGGGACAGGATCTGCACCAGTGGGAGGGAGCCGTGAAGAAGGAAAGGTTTCCACACAGTAGGAAGCCCCTTCGCAGGCAGAGACTGTGGGTGGCGGAGGGGGAAACCTTCGGAGCCGCGGAGGAGAGCGCAGCCACAGGGGTGCAGAGGGCAAAGCAGGGAGATTCCCGCACAGAGGAACCAGCACTCACCAGCCCGAGAGGCTTATCTGCTCACCTGCCAGGGCGGACGGGGCTGGGAGCTGAGGTTTGGGCTTTGGTCGGATCCCAGGGAGAGGACTGGGGGTTGGCGGCGTGAACACAGCCTGAAGGGGCTAGTGCTCCACGGCTGGCCGGGAGGGAGTCCGGGGAAAAGTCTGGATCTGCCTAAGAGGTAAGAGACCGTTGTTTCAGGGTGCACAAGGAGAGGGGATACAGAGCACGGCCTAAATGAGCTCCAGAGACAGGCACGAGCCATGGCTATCAGCGCGGACCCCAGAGACGGGCATGAGACGCTAAGGCTGCTACTGCCGCCATCAAGAAGCCTGTGTGTGAGCACAGGTCACTCTCCACACCTCCCCGTGCAGCCCGCCACTGCCAGGGTCCCGGGATCCAGGGACAACTTCCCTGGGAGAATGCACGGTGCGCCTCAGGCTGCTGCAATGTCACGCCAGCCTCTGCCACTGCAGGTTCGCCCCACATTCCGTCCCACTCCCTCCCCAACCTGAGTGAGCCAGAGCCCCCAAATCAGCTGCTACTTTAACCCCCGCTTTACTGGGCGGGAACAGACTCCCTCAGACGACCTACACACACAGGCGGGGCCAATCCAAAGCTGAGTCCCTGGGAGCTGTGCGAACAAAGAAGAGAAAGGGAAATCTCTCCCAGCATCCTCAAGAACAGCGAATTAAATCTCCACAATCAACTTGATGCACCTGCACATGTGGAATACATGAATAGACAACAAATCATTCCAAAATTGAGGTGGTGGACTTTGTGAGCAACTGTACACTTGGCGTTTGCTGTATGTGACTGATTAGTCTCTGATCTTTATGTTTATCTTAGTATAGTTTTTAGCACTAGTTACCATTGGTGGTTTGTTCATTGGCTTGTTCTCTTCCTTTTTTTATTACTTTATTATTATTTTTTTAATAATATATGTTTAATTTTAATAATTTTATGTTATTTTTTTCTTTCTCTCTTTTTCTTCCTCCCTTTTCTTCTGAGCTGTGTGGCTGACAGGGTCTTGGTGCTCTGGCCGGGTAACAGGCCTGATCCTCTCAGGTGGAAGAGCCAAGTTCGGGATATTGGAGCACCAGAGACGTCCAGACCCCAGGTAATATCAATCAGCAAGAGCTCTCCCAGAGATCTCGGTCTCAACGCTAAGACCCAGCTCCACTTAACGACCAGCAAGCTCCAGTGCAGGACACCCTATGCCAAACAACTAGCAAGACAGGAACACAACCCCACCCATTAGCAGAGAGGCTGACTAAAATCAAAGTAAGTTCACAGACACCCCAAATCACACCATTGGACGTGGTCTACCTACCAGAAAGACAAGATGCAGCCTCATCCACCAGAACACAGGCACCAGTCCCCTCCACCAGGAAGTATACACAGTCACTGAACCAACCTCACCCACTGGGGGCAGACACCAAAAACAACGGAAACTATGAACCTGCAGCCTGCAAAAAGGAGACCCCAAACATAGTAAGTTAAGCAAAGTGAAAAGACAGAGAAATACACAGCACATGAAGGAACAAAGCAAAAACCCACCAGACCAAACAAATGAAGAGGAAATAGGCAGTCTACCTCAAAAAGAATTCAGAGTAATGATACTAAAGATCATCCAAAATTTTGGAAATAGAATGGAGAAAATACAAGAAACGTTTAACAAGGACCTAGAAGAAATAAAGAACAAACAAACAATGATGAACAACACAATAAATGAAATTAAAAATTCTCTAGAAGGAATCAATACCAGAATAACTGAGGTAGAAAAACAGATAAGTGACCTGGAAGATAAAACAGTGGAAATAACTACCTCAGGCAGAATAAAGAAAAAAAAATGAATTGAGGACAGTCTCAGAGACCTCTGGGACAACATTACACACACCAACATTTGAATTATAGGGGTCCCAGAAGAAGAGGAGAAAAAGAAAAGGACTGAGAAAATATTTGAAGAGATTATAGTTGAAAACTTCCCTAATATGGGAAAGGAAATAGTCGATTAAGTCCAGGAAGCACAGAGAGTCCCATACAGGATAAATCCAAGGAGAAACACACCAAGACACCACACTCTCAAAAATAAAATACAAAGAACAAATATTAAAAGCAGCAAGGGAAAAGCAACGAATAATATACAGGGGAATCCCCCTAAGGTTAACAGCTGATCTTTCAGCAGGAACTCTGCAAGCCAGAAGGGTGTGGCAGGACATATTTAAAGTGATGAAAGGCAAAATCCTACAACCAAGATTACTCTATCCAGCAAAGATCTCATTCAGATTTGACATAGATATTAAAACCTTTACAGACAAGCAAAAGCTAAGAAAATTCAGCACCACAAAACCAGCTCTACAACAAATGCTAAAGGAACTTCTCTAGGCAGGAAACACAAGAAAAACACCTACAATAACGAACCCAAAACATTTATGAAAACGGTAATAGGAACATACATATTGATAATTACCTTAAATGTAAATGGATTAAATGCTCCAAACAAAAGACACAGACTGGCTGAATGGATACACAAACAAGACCCATATATATTCTGTCTACAGAGACCCACTTCAGACCTAGGGACACATACAGACTGAAGGTGAGGGGATGGAAAAAGATATTCCATGCAAATGGAAATCAAAAGAAAGCTGGAGTAGCAATTCTCATATCAGACAATATAGATGTTAAAATAAAGACTATTAAAAGAAGCAAAGAAGAGCACTCTATAAAGATCAAGAGATCGATCCAAGAAGAAGATATAACAATTGCAAATATTTATGCACTCAACCTAGGAGCACCTCAGTACATATGGCAAATGCTAACAGCCATAAAAGGGGAAATCGACAGTAACACAATCATAGTAGGGGAGGTTAACACCCCACTTTCACCAATGGACAGATCATCCAAAATGAAAATAAATAAAGAAACACAAGCTTTAAATGACACATTAAACAAGAGGGACTTAACTGATATTTATAGGACATTCCATCTGAAAACAGCAGAATACACCTTCTTCTCAAGTACTCATGGAACATTCTCCAAGGTAGAGCATAACTTGGGTCACAAATCAAGCCTCAGTAAATTTAAGAAAACTGTAACTATATCAGGTATCTTTTCCGACCACAATGTTATCAGACTAGATATCAATTCAAGAAAATATCTGTAAAAAATATAAACACATGGTGGCTAAACAATACACTACTAAATAATCAAGAGATCACTGAAGAAATCAAAGAGGAAATCAAAAAATACCTAGAAACAAATGACAATGAAAACATGACAACCCAAAACCTATGGGATGCAGCAAAAGCATTTCTAAGACGTAAGTTTATAGAATACAATCCTACCTGAAGAAACAAGAAACATCTCAACAAAGCAACCTAACCTTACGTCTAAAGCAATTAGAGAAAGAAGGACAAAATAACCCCAAAATTAGCAGAAGGAAAGAAATCATAAAGATCACATCAGAAATAAATGAAAAAGAAATGAAAGAAACGATAGCAAAGATCAATAAAACTAAATGCTGGTTCTTTGAGAAGATATACAAAATTGATAAACCATTAGCCAAACTCATCAAGGAAAAAATGTAGAAGACTCAAATCAATAGAATTAGAACTGAAAAAGGAGAAGTAGCAAATTACACTGCAGAAATACAAAGGATCATGAGAGATTACTACAAGCAACTCTATGCCAATAAAATGGACAATATGGAAGAAATGGACAAATTCTTAGAAAAGCACAACCTGCTGAGACTGAACCAGGAAGAAATAGAAAATATAAACAGACCAATCACAGGCACTGAAATTGAAGCTGTGATTAAAAATCTTCCAACAAACAAATGCCCAGGACCAGATGGTTTCACAGGTGAACGCTATCAAACATTTAGAGAAGAGCTAACACCCATCCTCTTCAAACTGTTCCAAAATACAGCAGAGGGAGGGACATACCCAAACTCATTCTACAGGGCCACCATCACCCTGATACCAAAACCAGACAAAGATGTTACAGAAGAAGAGAACTATAGGCCAATATCACTAATGAACATAGATGTAAAAATTCTCAACAAAATACTAGCAAACAGAATCCAACAGCACATTAAAAAGTTCATACACCATGATCAAGTGGGGTTTATCCCAGGAATGCAAGGATTCTTCAATATATGTGAATCAATCAATGTGATAAATCATATTAACATATTGAAGGAGAAAAACCATATGATCATCTCAACAGATGCAGAAAAAGCTTTCAAAAAAATTCAAGAGCCATTTATGATAAAAACCCTCCAAAAAGTAGGCATAGAGGGAACTTACCTCAACATAATAAAGGCCATATATGACAAACCTACAGCCAACATCGTTCTAAATGGTGAAAACCTGAAACCATTTCCACTAAGATCAGGAAAAAGACGACGTTGCCCACTCTCACCACTATTATTCAAAATAGTTTTGGAAGTTTTATCTGCAGCAATCAGAGAAGAAAAATAAATAAAAGGAATCCAAATTGGAAAAGAAGAAGTAAAACTGTCACTGTTTGCAGATGACATGATACTATACATAGAGAAATGTAAAGATACCACCAGAAAACTACTAGAGCTAATCAATGAATTTGGTAAATTAACAGGATACAAAATTAATGCACATAAATCTCTTGCATTCCTATACATTAATGGTGAAAATCTGAAAGAGAAATTAAGGAAACACCTCCATTTACCACTGCAACAAAAAGAATAAATACCTAGGAAGAAACCTACCTACGGAGACAAAAGACCTGTATACAGAAAACTATAAGACACTGATGAAAGAAATTAAAGACAATTCAAATAGATAGAGACATATACCATGTTCTTGGATTGGAAGAATCAACATTGTGAAAGTGACTATGCTACCCAAAGCAATCTACAGATTCAATGCAATCCCTATCAAAGTACCAATGGCATTTTTCACAGAACTAGAACAAAAAATTTCACAATTTGTATGGAAACACAAAAGACTCTGAATAGCCAAAGCAATCTTGAGAAAGAAAAACAGAGCTGGAGGAATAAGGCTCCCTGACTTCAGACTATACTACAAAGCTACAGTAATCAAGACAGTATGGTACTGGCACAAAAACAGAGATACAGATCAATGGAACAGGATAGAAAGCCCAGAGACCAACTCACGCACATATTGTCACCTTACGTTTGATAAAGGAGGCAAGAATATACAATGGAGAAAAGAGAGCCTCTTCAATAAGTGGTGCTGGGAAAACTGGACAGCTACATGTAAAAGTATGAGATTAGATCACTCCCTAACACCACACACAAAAATAAGCTCAAAATGGATTAAAGACCCAAATGTAAGGCCACACACTATAAAACTCTAAGAGGAAAACATAGGCAGAACACTCTATAACACAAATCATAGCAAGATCCTTTTTGACCCACCTCCTAGAGAAATGGAAATAAAAACAAAAATAAACAAATGGGACCTAATGAAACTTCAAAGCTTTTGCACAGCAAAAGAAACCATAAACAAGACCAAAAGACAACCCTCAGAATGGGAGAAAATATTTGCAAACGAAGCAACTGACAAAGGATTAATCTTCAAAATATACAAACAGCTCATGCAGCTCAATAACAAAAAAACAAACAACCCATTCCAAAAGTGGGCAGAGACCTAAACAGACATTTTTCCAAAGAAGATATACAGATTGCCAACAAACACATGAAAGAATTCTCAACATCATTAATCAGTAGAGAAATGCAAATCAAAACTACAATGAGGTATCACCTCACACCAGTCAGAACGGCCATCATCAAAAAATCTACAAACAATAAATGCTGGAGAGGATGTGGAGAAAAGGGAACCCTCTTGCACTGTTGTTGGGAATGTAAATTGATACAACCACTATGGAGAACAGTATGGAGGTTCCTTAAGGAACTAAAAATAGAACTACCGTACCACCCAGCAATCCACTACTGGGCATATACCCTGAGAAAACCATAATTCAAAAAGAGTCCACAATGTTCACTGCAGCACTATTTACAATAGCCAGGACATAGAAGTAATCTAAGTGTCCACCAACAGATAAATAGATAAAGAAGATGTGGCACATATATACATGAAATATTTCTCTGCGGTTTAAAGAAACGAAATTGAGTTATTTTTAAGTGAGATGGATGGACCTAGAGTCTGTCATACAGAGTGAAGTAAGTCAGAAAGAGAAAAACAAATACCCTATGCTAACACATATATATGGAATCTTAAAAAAAAAAAATGGTTCTGAAGAACCTAAGAGCAGGACAGGAATAAAGATGCATACATAGAGAATGGACTTGAGGACACGGGGAGGGGCAAGCATAAGATGGGACGAAGTGAGAGAGTAGCATTGACGTATATACACTACCAAGTGTAAAATAGGTAGCTAGTGGGAAGCCACTGCATAGCACAGGGAGATCAGCTCAGTGCTTTGTGACCAACTAGAGGGGTGGGATAGGGAGGGTGGGAGGGAGACCCAAGAGGGAGGGGATATGGGGATATATGTATACATATAGCTGATTCATTTTGTTATACAACAGAGACTAACACAACAATTTAAAGCAATTATACTCCAATAAAGATGTTAAAAATGAAAAACAAAAAAGTTGAAGTTTTGCACATAGAACTGGTAATATGCACTTTTCTACTCTGCCTAAACCCAAAAAACCCAGCTGGGGAAATGTCCTGGATAGTGACGAAGCTTTACTGCTCACACACATCCCACCAAATATAATAATGAATCAATGTACTTGTAAAATCACCAGTTATCATGTTAATGAAAACTTGGGAGTCATGGGATCTTGTCAAGAGCAAAGTAAATCAGTGAAAAGTTGCAGTAGATGTGTTTTGTCTACAATGTACAGCTTACAGGGCTTTGTGAGATTTGAAAGGAGAACATTTTGTTCTGAGTATTAAGTTACTTAAATTCTAAAGTGGAGCTATATGACTTTTTAAAAAATATTTTCTTTGTTAAGTTGGGTGGGGTTCCACCTGAAATCAAATACGCATGCAATAGATGTGAATATTACTTGCATGAAGTGTGGACAGCTGTACACCAGCCAAAAATTGATGAATAAATCCCCCATCCTTGATTGCTCCAACTTGAATTTATATCTTCCTTGGTGAACTCTTGTAAATTTATTTGTAACATCTCTATGACACTTCTAACCCAATGTGTGTATTTGTCTTACTGCCACAAATACGTAGGATATTCATGGAGGATAGAAAGCATATCTCATCTGTCTTTGGGCTCTAGGAAGCTCCAACAAATCTTTAAGCAAAGATAGCTGTCCTTCAAATGAACACACTCTACTGGGGTCCTTAAAAATATAAGAATGAGGTAGATTTATCTCTGTTTCAGCATAGATAGAAAATATACAGGGAAAAGGATAGATAAGAACACTTTTTCCAGTGTGCAAAGTGACTGGTCACTCTAAAATTTGGAATTTGATACAAAAAGTAGAAACCAGAATGCAGAGTGTAAAGGTTCAGTTAGATGTTTGTCATCCATGGAAGAGAAGTACACTGCTAATGTACATTCTTTTAAAAAAATGACCTCGATGCTAATTTTGTGTTAGTAATGAAAACAAAATACCTGTAGAATGTTATAATTCCAGCTAACAGTCTTTTTTTTTTTCACTTCCCAAACTAAGTTCTTAGAAAATAATAGGCCTTAACAGTTTCAGGGGAAAGAAGAGTATCTTGTTGTCTCCTGTCCCCAAAGACACCTGCTGAGCAATTTATCACAGTTCAAAGAGCATGGCTATACTATCTCATATTAAATGCAAGAGTCTTATCTAAAGTATGACCCCTTGTGTGTTTAGTGAATTTGGTTTGAAAAACCACATATTTATTCAGATCTTTGTTTTAGTGTTAATCCTCTGTCTGACAGCATCTCAGATCTCTTGGTTAAACATTCCTCTGCAAATGCCACCTCATACTAATTAAAGTGAAAGATTTCAGCCACTGTTTATTTATTAATTCAACCAAGACTTCATGTAAATAAAAAAGGATACAAGAGGGAAAAATCATATATTTGACTTGCAAATTACATCTGTAGAGTATCAACTTTGTTTCTCAAAATTAATGGTTTGTAACGCAGCTAGTTATTTCCTCTTAGCTTGCATTGTGTATTATGACCCAATTATAAGCAAATAGTAACTTCGATGTAATTACAAATATAATACAGATAACAAAATAGAAAATTCCATTTGGATTAAAGAAAAGCTTTTCATTCAGTTTGAGGATACTGAATGCAGCAAATTTATAATGAAGTGATTGCTTTCATTTGGATGAAATATACAGTTATCTCTATGAGAAAAGTGGAGATAAAAAGATTGCTGTGTCCCGCTTAATATTTTTAAAATTTCCAGAGATCTTTTATTAAAATGAAGAGCAATGAGTTTGGGGTTCTTGACTATATCCCTACTCCCTGATACAGAATACCATTTGGACTAATATATCAAGTTTAGAAATATAAGTAATCAATATCTACTCCCATTTGTATAAAATCATAATAACACAGTTGTTATCTACTACAGCAAAATATATAGACTGTTTCATTATAAGTATTATACTCAAGTTATATTCCAGGGGCAAGAATGGAGAACATTAATGAAAAGAGTCAGCAACAAGTACTTCCAAAGCCATAAGATTTAATACATTCTCTGTATCTTGTTTGGAAATTTCTAGTTTTAAAGTATCTCAGTTGACTCCACTACTGCTGAAGTTGGCCTTTAATATTTACTGATCAGAACCTTTTCTCTCACTATTAATGTGAGAAATTTTCCCTAACTGCTGATATCCTAAAATTGTGGTTGATTAGAATGTATCTAATTCTTTTTTACCTATTTCAACAGGATAATTGTGAAATTTTAGTGAAGATGTTTTGCTAAGAGAAACCAAAGATGTCAATTTTTTCCACCACTTGCTGCTATTATTTAATGTTTAGAGACTAAAATCTTCAATTCTACATGTGGATTTACAGAGGTGAAATTCTCTTATTTCCCTTTCTATGCCTTCATAGTAAGAACGTGCCTTTAGGGAAAAGGGTCAGCCCTTCCTAGACTTGGCTTAAGGTAGCAATTCATCAATCCAGACATATTATAGAGAACACAGGAGAACAGAATAGATAGAATATGTGCATCCCCCTTCCTTCATGAGTTAATGTCCCTGTTTGAGGAATTGATGTCACGCTAATACACTCTAAATCAAGTATTAGGGTGTTCTGAGAGTTTAAATGAGAAATCCTGGCAAGCCTGCTGCAGTATTCATTGTTAGTAACACCCCATGATTTGGAAGAAAAGTACCCGACGAAGTGCATTAGAAGAACCGAATGACGGGTTCTGCAGATGAACTGCAACAAAACAAATTGAACTTCCATGTTAGATAAACCCCATATACAAAAAAGAATTGGGCTGACATTAGGGAAGAGGTAAGTATTGTTTAAACTTTCTGTGCTTTGTCTTCTAACGTCTTCTCTAAGGCCTAACAGCTCTCTAATACATCTATAAAAAAATTTATTTCAAATGTTTTCTGATATGACTAAACTCTTTGTTATGCTACATATTTTCTCTCTTGCACAGCCTCTCTAGAGGCATTATCTGAAAGGGAGATTGTACTTGAGTAGTAAAAAGGGAGTTTTTACTACTTGACTAGTAATACTTTTATTTTACAAATATGTCCAGGGCATGTGCTACATGTCAGGCACTGGTCTAAGGGTTTTACAAATGTCACTCATTTAGTCTTCATAACGCCTTATGAAAACAGTACTATTATTATCCATCATTTTCCAAGTGAGGAAATTGAAGCCCAGGGACTTAATGTTATAATCAAACATTTGATAATGTTATTATTAAATACCATATTTACCAGCTGGTAGGTGGTAAATTTGGTATTTGAAGACAGGCTTCAATACTATTTTCCTCTAGCTTAAGTAAAATGTGATCATTATAGAAAAGTGTCCAAATGGAAAACAATACATGAAGAATCTTAGTCTGATTTATATTTAAATATTATTAATTAAAAGTAATGTAAATGGCTACAAATCTAAATTAGATAGGAAGTTTTTTATCCTTCTTACTCCTATTAAAACATAAATTTGAAAATTTATTTGCAAATGAACAGAACCTAAAAATTAATAACATTCAAATTAACAGCATTAATTTTATATGCTGGACTGAAGATGGATTTTACAGAAAAATATGTCAAGCCTTGTATTACATTTAACATTTATAATCACTGAAATCAATAACATAAATATAGATAATATTTTGTTATCAGAATGGAATTATTAATGTGAAAATTTGTTTTTTTAATTCAGAATAATTAGACCTCATATTTATTCAGAACAATACTAAGTGAGCAATTCTCAAAATTCATTTGTAATTAGACTTTGAGAACTATAAAGAGTGTTAGCCATATCTGGCGATGTTCCCACATTGGAAAGATGGAAAAACCTTAGAAATAGATGGAGAGAATAACACCATCCTTATGATAATTACTTCAATACTTCTATTTATCTTTTTAAGCCTTCCCTGGACAACAAAGTAGCCACTCAAGTTTCTGGACATTAATCCAATTATAAAATTTTTCCTTTCCTTATTTTACTAAACCCAAAGGCTTAAAATCTGAAGATGCAATGATTCCTATGTTCTTATAGTAGCTGCATTGATTATAATTTACACCTGGCAAATGAGATGTGTCCTAGTTGCTTTATGATCCCTAAATAATAAAGGACATGTTCTGTTTTAATTTTGACTCCAAAATGTGTTTTTAACTTATTTGATAATTGAATTTCTTAGAAAATTGAAGACACTTCTGTTTCTCTGTGCATATATTTATAAGATCGGGGTACCCTGCTGTGTTTGATTATTCTATTTTACAGCTCCTATAATTCAGAGAGAAAAGTTATTTTCATAAATTGGTAAATTCTGGGAAATGAAAATTAAATGAGTCAAAGTTTACCTCATAACATAACACTTGTGAACTGTGTTTGCTTCTATCATTTTGTGTACCTTTTACACTAAAAAATATTTAACATTATAAAAATCAAAATGTGGTTCAGAAAATATTTTGGTTTATACAAACCATATTAAGTTTTTTCTTAATTTCTACAATATTTGTGGTATGGTTCCCTTCCAATTGTTTGAATGTGAATCCATTCCATAGAAAGTAAACAGCAATACACCTATGGTGAATTCATTTGGTGCTGTTTAACATTTCCATTTCTTCTAATTGAGCTAACATCTGTTCTTCTGGAGAACAGATGTGTAATAACTCACTTGATATCTACTTTTTCTGTTACTATAGCAGGACTTTTTAATAAGGTCAATAAATCCAAATGTCCAATTCCAGATGAAATTGCAAAATGTAATATTGCCTCACAATAGATGCATTTTTATTCTGTAAGAGAACTATAGAAAAATTTATAATTCTTTATGGTACAACCCCAAGCACAGCCCAATTATAGAAGCGATATATTTACTAACTAATTGATAGCATCAGATTTTTAACATTCTTTCATGACAAACAAGTTTCCCTGTTAAACTCATTAATTACAGTTGCCTGTGGAAAAATATATTTCTATAAAAAAAGACAAACAAGAGGTAAATGGGCATGATGTTATATCACTGAAAATGAACCAAACTGATTTTACATATACATCATTATTTTTATGATGTTTTATAAGCAATGTTATTGATATGCTTATTCTTAAAATCAAATCCATGCCCCACCATGGTTATCTACTAACTACCTATACAGCCTCACCTTGTACCACTCTCCTGTCATCCCCCACCCTCAGCCAAACTGCCTCACTCTGTGATACAAACACACAACGGTTTTGCTGGCCTTAACACCTTTACTTGGGCATTTCCCTTTGAATGACTGACCCCTTATTTCATTCAAATCTCACTGTTAAATGTCATGTCTTTAAAAGACTCCCTTAACCTTCCAGTGATTCTACTGAGTCTTTGTAGCACTTAGCACTGTCTGACATTTTTCTTGCTTTCTTAGTTTATTTCTAACTCTCCAATAGAATATACATACTGTAGTGACTAAACTTCTCTGTCTTACTTGCAGCTGTATTACTGTATCCTGAATAATATCTGACACTCTTACTGTGTATATGTTTGACAGAGGCCAATTCATGAAAGAACCCATGGGTCATTATAAGGAAATTAAATTTTACAATAAGGACACAATGAAGTTTACAACAGAAATATCAGACATGCCCTTTCCTAGGACATTTTTTTTATGGCTGAATTGGTCTCATTATTCACTTTTCAGTTCAAAAGAGTCCTTTCCTAACCACCACATTCAAACAGATTCACTCTTATTATTCTTGATCATGGCACACAATTTATTTCCTGCATGGCAACATATTATGGACTGATTGTATTAGTTTATTTACTTTACTTTTTTTCTTCTTTTCCTACTGTAAGGCACAGTCCATAAGAGCAGTTATCCTGTTTGTCTTGTTCACAGTCATATACTTTGGTACATAATCCAGCGCCCGGTACATGGTGCTTGAAAATATTGGCAGAGTGAGTGAATAATGGATGTAAGATGTATTTTCCAGGCTACATCTACAGGCTATATGTAATCAGTTTGGTGTCAATTCTAATAGGTGTGAAGGAAAAAGAGACAGAGAGAGAAAACTAAAAGATGAATTCCATTTTCTGCCATGGGCAATTTGGGGTAATTAGCTTAAGGAAGGTACCACTTACTAAGAAAACTCAGTGGTGGTGGGGGGAGGGTTAGAGGTAGAAGATATATGTGAAGGGAATGAAGACATAGTATTTATTTTTGAATATACGTGAAGGGAATGAAGACACGGAATTTATTTTTGAAGTTTATAAGGCATCCTAGTGGATAATCTAAGTAGGCAGTTGGACATATAGGTTGGAAACTCAGTAGATAGTTCTGGGCTAAGATTTTGTGTTTGTGAACATATAGCAGGTAATGAAAACCATGAGAACTAGCCTCAAGAAAGACTGTAAATGTTTACAAAGGGAAAATGATACCAGGATTTGCCTTTTAGTTTTCAAAACTATTGAGATTTGAGGGAGGACCCTGAACTGGCTGTGTCAGAAAAAAAAAAAAGACTGATAAAGTAGGAAAAATAAGCAGGAAGTCATAAGAGGAGAGCATTTGAGAAAGCGGAAGTGGTCAGCACTTTTTATAAAAAAGTCATTTTAAGAGGACTGATGAAATATAGCATGAATCTGGCACACACAACAATGATTTTTAATCACAATTTAAAGGGTTTAAGACTATGTATAATCTAGCCTGTGTTAATTTTCTCTACTTGGTGATGAACAATAAAGAAATATTCCAAAATCAATCTGTAACTGGTTAATAGAATGACCTTAGGCAAATTCCTCTAGCTAGTCCAAGATCAGATAGACAGCAGGAACTCCATTTTATATGATTAATTCACCCAACAGCCATTAGTTTCATTATCTACTCAAATGAGGGGTTACCCAGATGATCACTAAGACTCCTTCAAGTTTTCTATTACATATTCTAAAGGGAAAACAATTTCCTACTATTTGACCAAAAGAATGATTGTAGTTGTGTTTTCTTCTTTAGTTTTTCCTAACATTAATACTTACAAATTACTTCTGTCTTTCTTGCTTTTAACAGACAAATTTAGTAACTGTAGTTACAGGACAAACAGTTTTCCAATTTTCACCAATATATTTAATCCAAAGCAGAAGAAAGGGAATTTAGAAGGATAATAGGTATAAGAAAGAAAATAATAGCTAGTTACAATAGTGATCATTTACCCAAAGCCTAGAAAGATACTTAAATATAGAAGAGACAAAAGCAAACCCAGGACTGTTTTATAATCTTTATGAAAATTTGAAAGGGCATCTGGATCCATGATTACTATCAATTGTTATGAATTTTTCTTTCCCTGTGCAGTTGACGGGCTCTCTATAAAGGGTATACATTATTTTCAAGCTTCACTAAAGAACCACAAGACTTCTAACCAAGCAGATCTTGGGAATCACTAAGAGAGATAAATAACCAGATTTGAATTGAGATCCAAGTTTCAGATACTCTAATGACTGCAATTATGACTAAATTACTCAGCTCCACTGATTCTTAGATAGGCAACAGGCCTCCCTCAAGTTTCCCGAAGCATACAAAATTCAGAAACCATTTTATGTACACCAGAGAAGCAAAGATGAGTGAATAATAAAAACATTCATTTTCATGTAACAAAAGGATTCATTTAGTAATCAGGGGAAAATGTTTAAGACTAAATTGGAAAACAGAACCAAGTTTTCTAGATCACAGGTATATTTTTTTTCCTAAATATCTTCCACATATTTTCTGAATTTTCATGTACTTTTTTCACTTTTAAAACTTATATTTCCAAATTCTGTTCTCTTCATCTGTAGTTTTTTTAAACTACCCATATAGTCAATTGATGAAGACAAGTAGTAATTATATATAATTCTCAGAAACAAGGCACTTTAGTAAAATTTATGAGGATATGTTTTCAGTAAGTTAATTGAAAAAAAAATTCATTCCTAAACCAAGAGAAGAAAAAGTTCTTAAATCAAATTTTCCTAAAATTTTCACCAAAATAAAATTAAGGTTTATATTAAAATATTTGTAAAACACAGATCAAACAAAATAGAGGTTAATCAAGATATACATGAGCCCAGGCATCTAAGTTAGTTCTTGCCATGTAATGATGGACAGCTTGGGAAAGTCACTTAATTTTCTGAAACTCAGCTTCCTTTTCTCTCTAAAACAGAGTAGAAATATCTCTCGGGAGTGGATGAGAGTTTAGTATGATCAATGGAATAGTGTTTTGGACTGATAAAATGCTCTTCTAAATCAAGGTAGCAAAATATTGTCTGGCTGAAATCATGGGCTTTGGAGTTAGAGGAACTGTGCATAGTTCTGACCTCAAAAACAGCATTCCCTTGAGGAAAGTTACTCTGACTCTATGAGCCTCTTTTTTAAACCTATACAATATTGACATAATATCTAACCCAGGAGATTACAGTGATTATTGAATAAGAGCAGCCGTTATCATCGTTTCTGGGTCAATACATGAAAGCTA
This sequence comes from Lagenorhynchus albirostris, assembly GCF_949774975.1. Classification (NCBI taxonomy): domain Eukaryota; kingdom Metazoa; phylum Chordata; class Mammalia; order Artiodactyla; family Delphinidae; genus Lagenorhynchus; species Lagenorhynchus albirostris. The sequence continues at coordinate 8,895,568 of NC_083108.1, read as the reverse complement.
TTAATGGGGTAAAATTCTTCTTCTTTTCTGTCTGTGAATTCTGTGATCCACAGAAAGTTCCTGAATATAGCTCACAAAAAAGTGAAAGCAAAAAGATAATTTAGAAGTATGCCTGGCATAATAAAAATAAAACTGGTTACAAGAATATTTTTTGTTTGATCATTAACCCTAATCCTGAAAAGATAACTAAAAAGAAAATTGCATTGACAACTAATTATAAAGGTTTATTTTGATCAGCCTCAACACAATAAGTTACAAACGTTGAGTGTTTTTATTTTTCCTAATGACTAATATCAAGTTTTTTTTGAAGTTGCCATCACCTGAGTATTAGTGGGATGGGGTGATACAGAGGGTGCAAAGGTACCAGCTAATAGCTTTTCAACTCATTTAACAATTTGTATGATAACATTGCATATTTTAGGTATAATTAAAGTCTCAGTGGCTGTAGAGTTCAAAGTTCCTCTCTCTAATAACTCCAGAAGACCTCTGCACAGCTGCCATGACCTGCCTGCAGAAGGAATAATGTGTGCGCTCTGAACTCTGCATCTCACTTTTTCCCACCTGGTTGCATGTGCCAGAGATGCCTGAAGACGTGATGTGGAGAAATGCGTGCTTACTTGAGGAAGGCCTAGTTTGGCATGAACTAAGTGAATGCACAAAAGAAAGAGAGAAAAGACCTAAAACACAGACTTAGGACATTTCCCAAGTTTGTATATTAGATTTAGTGTAATTGTAAATCCTGATCCTTAGACTAGGTCATGGATTGAACTGTGTCCCCAGCAGATTCACATGCTGCATTCCTAATTCCCTGAACCTTAGAATGTGGCTTTATTTGGAGACAGGTCTTTCCATAGGTAACCAAGTTAAACTGGGTCATAAGAGTGGGTACTAACCATATGACTAATGTCCTAATAAAAAGGGGGAAATTTGGACACAGGAAAACACATAGAGGGAAAATGATGTGAAGAGACACAGAGAGAAGATAGCCATTTACAAGCCAGTAAAAGAGGCTTGAAACAGAGCTTCCCTCACAGCCTCAGAAGGAACCAAACTTGCTGACACTTTGATTTTCAACTTCTAGCCTCCAGAAGTGTGAGAAAATAAATTTCTGTTGTTTAGTCGTCCAGTACGTTGTTACAGCAGCCCTCACAAACTAATACAGTTTCCATCCCAGATCTACTAATATGGATTTCCAAGGCAGCAGCTCAGAAATTTGGTTTAAAAGAAATTATCAGATAATTTTGATATGAACAATGAGTTAAAAACACTGCTCAAAACTTTAGCACCTAGAGGATGGTAGGAAAAGAAGTAGACTAAAAAGAAGGAAACAGAAAGGTAAAGTAGAATCAAAGAAAGGAGAATCAAGGAAACCAAGAGAAAAGAGAGTATGAAGAACGTAAAGGTCAAGAATAGCAAATCAAAAAAATTTTTTAACAAAGAAAAGAGCAGACAAGGTGAATTGGCTTTAACCATTAAGAAATAGCAGCTTCAAGTTGCAAGTATGCAGAAGATTGTTGACCGTAGTGCATCTCTTTTAGATTTATTTCTTTTGTGATTTTCTACTGAAACCAAATGGTGGATACATTTGGTTAACATAGAAAACTGATGCATTTAAGATACGTTAACTCTTCAGCAATCATATATTCGTGATGTTTAATTGCAACTCTCCTGTTGGGAAGAGTGAACAACAAATAAATTAGTAGATGAAGAAGTGGCTCCAAACAAGAACTGGCAACACTTCAGTTATATCCAGAGGATTTAGAACACTTTAAATATCCATTCAACCATTTTCTTTCATAAGAAGAATCATGCTGTTTTGGAGTAACTAAAAATAACACATCACTCTAATATTCTAAGGTATAAACTTTCCTCCAGAGGAAAAGGAAAAAAGCTATTTTAGAATAAGGGACTCTCAGCTCCTCAGCATTATTCCAACTCTATTTGTTAGTTATGATAAGGCTGTGATCTTATGCTTACCATGCCTAACTTCTACCCTAGTTCATCATTAACTTAGCTAAGCTTGTTACTGATGAAGAAAGCTATTGATGCATATCAAGATTGAAGCTTAGTTGTTCTATAGGCTTCATTCTTGTACATTACTCTCCAAGAATAGTTCACCAAAGATTAATGGCTCAGATAATCTTCCAACTGAAAGCAAGACCTGACAGCTATTTGGAACCATGGGATTGAGATAATCATCTCGGAAAATAGAACACTACCCTACCACAACATGTAGCCCCTTTTTTCTCCCACTATATAATCTCCAAGCAAAATCTGCATTAACGCAGAGTTGGTTGTATGGGACATGAGTCCACCTTCTCCCCAGGATGGCTGGTTTCCTCAATATAACTATCTTTCATTTTCTCCAACACTGGTCTCTCAGAGCAATAAGCAGATTAACCTGAAGTTAGTATCATAAGTATATTAGCTATTTAAGCCAGAAGAGCAAGAGAGTACAGGAGAAAACAAAGAAAGTTTAAGAATAATAAGGAGTTAAGACCAGAGGGCAGACAGCAGAAGTAAGAAGAACTACAATCCTGCAGCCTGTGGAACAAAAACCACATTCACAGAAAGACAGACAACATGAAAAGGGAGAGGGCTATGTACCAGATGAAGGAACAAGATAAAACCCGAGAAAAAAAAATTAAATGAAATGGAGATAGACAATCTTCCAGAAAAAGAATTCAGAATAACGATACTGAAGAAGATCCAGGACCATGGAAAAAGAATGGAGGCAAAGATCGAGAAGATGCAAGAAATGTTTAACAAAGATCTAGAAGAATTAAAGAGCAAACAAACAGAGATGAACAATGCAATAACTGAAATGAAAACTTCACTAGAAGGAATCAATAGCAGAATAACTGAGTCAGAAGGACGGAAAAGTGACCTGGAAGACAGAATGGTGGAATTCGCTGCTGCAGAACAGAATAAAGAAAAAAGAATGAAAAGAAATGAAGACAGCCTAAGCGACCTCTGGGACAACATTAAACACAACAAAATTCGCATCATAGGGGTCCCAGAGGAGAAGAGAGAGAGAAAGGACACGAGAAAATATTTGATGAGATTATGGTCGAAAACTTCCTTAACATGGGAAAGGAAATAGCCACCCAACTCCAGGAAGCGCAGCGAGTCCCATACAGGATAAACACAAGGAGAAACACACCAAGACACATAGTAATCAAACTGGTAAAAATTAAAGACAAAGAAAAATTATTGAAAGCAGCAAGTGAAATATGACAAATACCATACGAGGGAATTCCCATAAGGTTAACAGCTGATTTCTCAGCAGAAACTTTACAAGCAAGAAAGGAGTGGCATGATATACTTAAAGTGATGAAAGGGAAGAACCTACAACCTAGATTACTCTACCCAGCAAGAATCTCATTCAGATTCGATAGAGAAGTGAAAAGCTTTACAGGGAATCAAAAGCTAAGAAAATTCAGCTCCACCAAACCAGCTCTACAACAAATGCTAAAGGAACTTCTCTAGGAAGGAAACACAAGAGAAGAAAAGGACCTAAAAAAAACCCCAAAACAATTAAGAAAATGGTAATAGGAACATACATATCGATAATTACCTTAAACGTGAATGGATTAAATACTCCAACCAAAAGACACACGCTTGCTGAATGGATACAAAAACAAGACCCATATATAGGCTGTCTACAAGAGATGCACTTCAGACCTAGGGACACATACAGACTGAAAGTGAGGGGATGGAAAAAGATATTCCATGCAGATGGAAATCAAAAGAAAGCTGAAGTAGCAATGCTCATATCAGATAACATAGACTTTCAAATAAAGAGTGTTACAAGAGACAAGGAAGGACACTACGTAATGAACAAGGGATCAATCCAAGAAGAAGATATAACAATTATAAATATATATGAACCCAACATAGCAGCACCTCAATACATAAGGCAACTGCTAACAGCACTAAAAGAGGAAATTGACAGTAACACAATAATAGTGGAGGACTTTAACACCTCACTTACACCAATGGACAGATCATCCAAACAGAAAATTAATAAAAACACAGGCTTTAAATCACACAATAGACCAGATAGATGTAATTGATATTTATAGGATATTCCATCTAAAAACAGCAGATTACACTTTCTTCTCAAGTGCAGACAGAACATTCTCCAGGATAGATCACATCTTGGGTCACAAATCAAGCCTTAGTAAATTTAAGAAAACTGAAATCATATCAAGCATCTTTTCTGACCACAATGCTATGAGATTAGAAGTCAATTACAGGGAAAAAAACGTTAGAAACACAAACACATGGAGGTTAAACAATAGGTTACTAAATAACCAAGAGATCACTGAAAAAATCAAAGAGGAAATCAAAAAATACCTAGAGACAAATGACAATGAAAACACGATGATCCAAAACTTATGGGATGAAACAAAAGGAGTTCTAAGAGGGAATTTTATAGCAATACAAGTGTACCTCCAGAAACAAGAAACATCTCAAATAACAACCTAATGTTACACCTAAAGGAACTAGAGCAAGAAGAACAAACAAAACCCAACATTAGCAGATGGAAAGAAATCATAAAGATCAGAGCAAAAATAAATGAAATGGAAAGGAAGAAAACAATGGCAAACAACAATAAAACTAAAAGCTGGTTCTTTGAGAAGATAAACAAAATTGATAAACCATTAGTCACACTCATCAAGAAAAAGAGAGGACTCAAATCAATTAAATTAGAAACGAAAAAGGAGAAGTTACATCAGACATGGCAGAAATTCAAAGCATCCTAAGAAACTACTACAAGCAATTCTATGTGAATAAAATGGACAACCTGGAAGAAATGGACAAATTCTTAGAAAGGTATAACCTTCCAAGACTGAACCAGGAAGAAACAGAAAATATGAACAGAACAATCACAAGTAATGAAATTGAAACTGTGACTAAAAATCTTCCAACAAGCAAAATTCCAGGACCAGATGGCTTCACAGGTGAATTCTATCAAACATTTAGAGAAGAGCTAACACCCAGCCTTTTCAAACTCTTCCAAAAAATTTCAGAGGAAGGAACACTCCCAAACTCATTCTATGAGGCCACCATCACCCTGATACCAAAACCAGACAAAGATACTACAAAAAATGAAAATTAAAGACCAATATCACTGATGACTATAGATGCAAAAATCCTCAACAAAATACTAGCAAACAGAATCCAAAAACACATTAAAAGGATTATACACCATGATCAAGTAGGATTTACCCCAGAGATGAAAGGATTCTCCAATATACACAAATCAATCAAGGTGATACACCATATTAACAAATTGAAGAAGAAAAACCATATGATCATCTCAATAGATGCAGAAAAAGCTTTTGACAAAATTCAATACCCATTTATGATAAAAACTCTCCAGAAACTGGGCATAGAGGGAACCTACTTCAACATAACAAAGGCCATATATGACAAAGCCACAGCAAACATCATTCTCAATGGTGAAAAACAAAGTATTTCCTCTAAGATGAGAAACAAGACAAGCATGTCCACTCTCACAACTATTATGAAGAATGGTTTTGGAAGTTCTAGCCACAGCAGTTAGGGAAGAAGAAGAAATAAAATAATACACATTGGAAAAGAAGAAGTAAAACTGTCACTGTTTGCAGATGACATGGTACCATACATAGAGAATCCTAAAGATGTCACCAGAAAACTGCTAGAGCTCAACAATGAATTTGGTAAAGTTGCAGGATACAAATTTAATGCATAGAAATCTCTTGCATTCCTATACACAAATGCTGAAAAATCTGAAAGAGACATTAAGGAAACATTGCTATTTACCATTGCAAGAAAAAGAATAAAATGCCTAGTAATACACCTACCTTGGGAGAAAAGAGACCTGTATGCAGAAAACTATAAGACACTGATGAAAGAAATTAAAGATGATACCAACAGATGGAGAGATATGCCATATTCTTGGACTGGAAGAATCACTATTGTGAAAATGAGTATACTACCCAAAGCGTTAAACAGATTCAATGCAATCCGTATCAAATTACCAATGGCATTTTTTACAGAACTAGAACAAAAAAATCTTAAAATGTGTGGAGAACAAAAGACCCTGGATAGCCAAAGAGTCTTGAGGGACAAAAACGGAGCTGGAGGAATCAGACTCCCTGACTTCAGACTATACTACAAAGCTATAGTAATCAAGACAATATGGTACTGGCAAAAACCAGAAAAATAGATCAATGGAACAGGATAGAAAGCCCAGAGATAAACCCACACACCTGTGGTCAACTGATCTATGACAAAGGAGGCAAGGTTATACAGTGGAAAAAAGACAGTCTCTTCAATAAGTGGTGCTGGGAAAACTGGACAGCCACATGTAGAACAATGAAATTAGAACAGTCCCTAACACCATACACAAAAATAAACTCAAATGGATTAGATACCTAAATGTAAGACCAGACACTATAAAACCCTTAGAGGAAAACACAGGAAGGACACTCTTTGACATAAATCACAGAAAGATATTTTTTGATCTACCTCCTAGAGTAATGGAAATAAAAACAAAAATAAACAAATGGGACCTAATGAAACTTAAAAGCTTTTGCACAGCAAAGGAAACCATAAACAAGACAAAAAGACAGCCCTCAGAATAGGAGTAAATATTTGCAAATGAATCATCTGACAAAGGATTAATCTCCAAAATATATACACAGCTCATGCAGCTCAATATTAGAAAAACAAGCAACCCAATCCAAAAATGGGCAAAAGACCTAAATAGACATTTCTCCAAAGAAGACAAACAGATGGCCAAGAAGCACATGAGAAGCTGCACAACATCACTAATTATTAGAGAAATGCAAATCAAAACTACAATGAGGTATCACCTCACACCAGTTAGGATGGGCATCATCAGAAAATCTAGAAACAACAAATGCTGGAGAGGGTGTGGAGAAAAGGGAACCCTCTTGCACTGTTGGTGGGAATGTAAATTGATACAGCCACTATGGAGAACACTATGGAGGTTCCTTAGAAAACTAAAAGAAGAACTACCATATTACCCAGCAATCCCACTACTGGGTGTATATCCAGAGAATACCATAATTCAAAAAGACACATATACCCCAATGTTCATTGCAGCACTATTTACAATAGCCAGGTCATGGAAGCAACCTACATGCCCATCGACAGACAAATGGATAAAGAAGATGTGGTACATATACAGAATGGAATATTACTCAGCCACAAAGAGGAACGGAATTGGGTCATTTGTAGAGATGTGGATGTATCTTGAGAGTCTCATAGAGAGTGAAGTAAGTCAGTAAGAGAAAACAATTTTCGTATATTAATGCATACATGTGGAACCTAGAAAATGGTACAGATGAACTGGTTTGCAGAGCATAAATTGAGATACTCATGTAGAGGAAAAACGTATGGACACCAAGGGGGAAAGTGGCGGGGGATGGTGGTGGTGGATTGAACTGGGAGATTGGGATTGACATGTATACACTGATGTGGATAAAATGGATGACTAATAAGAGAAAATAAACATTAAAAAATAAAAATAATAATAAGGAGTTAAAATAAAGAGCTGATCTTCTGGCAGATTGTAAAACTCTACAGAGAAATAAAACCATATAGAATTGTAACACTAAGTTAAGGTTTGTTTAAATGCTGTAACAAAAGCTGATCATATATAAATTTTATAGAGTGAGAAAAAGAATGAGGGAAGGAGGGAAGGAGGGAAGGAAGGAAGGAAGGAAGGAAGGAAGGAAGGAAGGAAGGAAGGAAGGAAGGAAGGAAGGAAGGGAGAAAGGCATTGCTGTTCATTGGCTCTGTTTACAATGATTTTCTTTTTTCATTTTACATTTTTGTTTTCATAGGTTCTCATCTTTTGTCATGCAGATGCTTTATTGAACTCACTGAGTGATCTGGAGCTTGCCTAGATGAGGGAGGGCAACGAGAGCTCTTTTTTCCTCTGATTCACTTATTTCCCTATGTGCACATGTCAGCTGCAAGGTTCTGAGTGATCCACTGATTTAAATGAACCTTTCATCAACTAAAGAGATAAGTGCATGGAAAAAGAATTCAGCGTGAAAGAATAAAATGAAGAATCCCGTGAGGATAAACAGCTACTGGGGTGCCTAAGGCATATGAAACATTGAATTCAGAGTTTTTAAAGCTTCTCTTGAGGTCATCTGGAACTATTTATGTGGGAACAGTTTTATTGGTGAAACACTCATTAAATATTTTCTGCCTAAGATGATCTGTATTTCACACAGCTGTTTTAAACATTTTAATATACGGTATATGGATACATTTCAAAGGAGATTAACTTAAGTTTCCATAAAGCACTGGAAGTGAGTTAAATAAATTTAAGTAATAATAATGATGATATCCCACTTTTCAAGCATAAAAAGAGGAAAACATCATAGTTTTTACACACTTTTCCCTTTTCTTTCAATTTACATTTTTAAGATATGTTATTGACTTTTTATATCAAGAGGGTCCCACTTGATACCCAATTCAATAATTATACTATTACAATATTCTGAAAGTAAAATATTATACTCAGAAATATATGTTAGGAGATAAATAAATAAATAAAGCCCCTTTTCTTCATTGTCTTCTCTGAATAAGTAGTAACCAATTTTAAGAGTTAGTCTTTTTGGGAAAAACAATCATTTCTTAAAGTTGCTTAGGGCTTCCCTGCTGGTGCAGTGTCTGAGAGTCCGCCTGCTGATGCAGGGGACACGGGTTCGTGCCCGGGTCTGGGAGGATCCCACATGCCGTGGAGCGGCTGGGCCCGTGAGCCATGGCCGCTGAGCCTGCGCGTCCGGAGCCTGTGCTCGGCAACGGGAGAGGCCACAACAGTGAGAGGCCCGCGTACCACACACACAAAAAAAAAAGTTGCTTAAATATCTAGCATAAAATCATGTTGTCTGGTAGCAAACAATTGTACTTAAAAATTATATCTGTCTGAGCCATGGATATAATAAAGGGTGAGTTCATAATTCAGTCTAATAGATCTCATACATACTCATCTTTTAAGTGCCTTACATGAGGCTACTTTTGTGTCCATTAAACAGGAGCGCTATGGACATTTCCTCAGTGTTAATGTTGGAATATCAACCCTAGTCATTCAGCTCCACTTTATTACTGTTTTCCAGTCCGGATGGCTGTCAGCCTAAGTGTCTGAGCATAGCAGAACAAAAACAAAATTAAACAAAACAAAACACAACAAAAAAAACCCCATAATCCTACTGCTTATTTTTTTTTTTACCATTCCCCAATCCTATGAAGACAGCAACATGTATTTACAATATCTCATTTGCAAAGGCATAAGAGATGAAAGATGATATTCAACTTTGCAAACTACTAGAAACAGGATGATGCATGAGAAAATAAATGAAACCCTTGGATTCATATGGTATATGTTCTACAGATCTTTTTCAAGGAATTTTGCTCTAACGAGCATGTTGATATAAGCAATCTGTTTCCCAAGCTGTTCACATAGAGAATGAAGACCCCAGGCACAAAAAGATGGAGAAACGCTTTTTCTCAACCACTGAAACTGAGAAACTAAGAGTGTATACATATAGACTTGTTTCCTAATTATCATATATTTTTATTAAAACAAACATATTTTAGACTAGGATTTCTCATTTTTGTACACTACTTTCCAGATTGATGGCAGATGTATAATAATAGTAATAATTCACATGGAATTTTAGAGTTTGCAACATATTTCAAGTATGTCATCAATGTGTTACTTCATTCTGAGACTGATCAGTTCTGTCCAAGGAAATATTTCTCTAAAATTTCATTTTGAGTGTTTCAAATATATATATACTTTTATCTTGGATAGTTAAATGTAATGAAACTGTTAATTGGTTATCAAGATCTCAATCTAATTTCAAGTAAAAGCATCCCCTCCTATGAAAACAGTATAATTGACCATTTAGCAGATCACACTTCAGTGATCAAATATCCATATGAAATAATAAAACAAATACTTTGTAGACGAAGGTTGATAAGGTAATAAGAGGTTCAGATGCTTTATTATTTTAACGTTATTAAGACTGAGAGAGCTGAGATGTTCATAGAGATGGTAGGGAGATGGCTCAAAGGTGTGCAAGCCCAGAGTAGCTGTCCTGGCCTCCCTCAGTGTAATGGCAGACCCAGAGAACCCCAGGCTGAGGAGCCACCACCCACCACTCAGCAACTCCATAGACCTTTCTTTGTGGGCAAAGCACAAAAGGGACTTGCCTCTCACAAAAGCATATTGAAATTAATAGAATACATTTATATGTATTACATAATCTTCTGTGCCCCAGTGGGATTCATTGTCTAGGTCAAGGCTGTCCATTATATCTTTTTATACTACTGGAAGTATTCTGTATGTACACTCATAAACCTCAGCTGCACATGGCTACTGAGTACTTGAGATGTGACTGAGAAACTAATTTTTTAAAATTTTATGTTATTTATGTAATTTAAATGACCACATGTACTTAGTGCCTACTGTATTGGACAGTGCAGTTCTAGGCATTTCTTTCAGTCACCCAACTTAGATGGCCTATGCAAATTCTTATCATTATATGATAATAAGCAAAACAAGCTTAAATATACATTTTTGCTTAAGTACACACTTTTGATAATTCATTTGAATTACATTTATGTATCTTCATCATCTTCATGAAAATGGATAAAATAGAATGGCCTGGGGTGAAAAAAATATTACAAGTATCTGCTTTTAAATTAATTCAAAATAACTTTTGGGTCACTGATGAAAGCTTTCATATACTCTAAAGAGGAAAAGGACTCAGTGAATGCCTTTTATCAATAAACATTTTTAAAAGTTTATAAATCCAGTGTGCATTTATTAAAGTTTTAAATTATACATAGTAAGATTGGTGAACTCCTTGGAGAAAAAAATCAGCAGATAAAGGAAGGTAATTTGAGCAGCTAGTTTGTTAAATCATACTTTTCTAATTCATGGCAATACTTGACCACACTCCCACCCCCAATTCCTTCTTTCTAAAACTTTACTCCTTCTAATAACATATTACTGTGTATTTATATTAAAGAAATGACTGAATATCGGAGGTAATAACTGAATCAAATGAATGACGTTAGAGAAATGCTGTTGAATAACATATTCACTTCAAGGAAGAATCAGGAATATGAACATTAGTTTATATGTTTCCCTTGAGTTTTCTGAAGGTGGACACATTTGCATATATTTGTATGATAAAGATTTTTTTTTTATTTCTCTTGTGCATTAGCAGTATTAGATGCTTACATAACTTTTTCTCCTATTATTGTTTTGACTCTCATTTTATGTTCCTTCAGTGAGGTCATTCTTTGAGTTCTCAATCTGAGTAGGGAAAATAGGGTTTGATATATGTCTTGGTGCAGTGAATAACATACTGAAGTAAAACTGTCACAATGTAGTGGATACATGGTTTTCATTCTGAAGGTTGTTAAACTGCTAGCACCATAATTGTCTGACTCTATGATAATAATCAAAATAGATGTGGTGAAAAGGTACCAGATGTATAGCATAATGGTTAAGAGCTCAGGTGTGACTAAGTTCAAAGTGCTTCACTAATTATTTCCTTTAAAGACCTGTCATCTTCTAAGTGGGAACAAATAATATCTTCCTTAAAGCTTTCTGTGAGAATTGACAAGGTATTTTGAATCAATACTTAGCATATTGCCTGACACATAGCTAACTTTTGGAGATGCTTATAAACTGTATTATTTTAATTTTTCACTCCAGATTTTTAAAGTAATATAGGTATATGTAAGAATTAACACTAAAATATTTTCATTTGTAGTACAGAAATACTCTTTGTTTATAGTCATCATAAAAAATCTATTTTTGTTATCATTTATAGGTTTCAGAAATTTTAAGAAACCAGACCAATATGAAGCCCAACAGAGAAAACAGATTATAAAATGATGAGAATCTAAACGTAATGTGTAAAGTTTGCAGGATGGAATTTTCCCCTTAGGCACAATATGTCACTTGTTTTTGTTCCACATAGAAGTGGTTTTCATTAATATTAAAATACACAACAGAACTCATGGTTACCTTAAGCTCTCCTGGTATTTTGATTTACCTCACTGAATCAATTTCCTGCAGAAGCCAACCCACAATGTTATACTTCAAAGTCATATCCCTCAAACCTATAAAATAATTCTTAGTATCAAAGTAATTAAAATGGTTCATTGTTTCACTGACAAGGAGAAAAATATTACAATTTGGTTCTTAACATACAATTTCTTCATTGTTATTTTTTGTAAACATGTAGCCTCAAGTCAAGGTAAAATTGCTATCATTTTAACAGAAGGCAAAAAAGGCAATTGAATACATTACAGTAAGGAAGACTAAAGTAGAAAAACAGCTGATTAAAGAATAAACTCATTTTTTTTAATTGAGAGAGAAGGAAAAATAATCACATGACCTTAAGATTTTCCAAACTGTATGTTTCAACCCACTTGGGAGGATTGAAATAAATTTAATGAATCTTAACTAAAATATTTTTCATGAAATAAAATGAAACAAAATGAAGTAAAATAAAATGGAGAGTATCAGGGAGCATTACAATACTGTTTCATGAGAGTTTTGTCTCAGTTGTGTGTGTGTGTGTCTGTGCGTGTGTGTGTGTGTGTGTGTGTATGTTTGTGTACTGGATCATGAGGAAAAATGTGCTTCTTATTGGGAATCATTATCAAAAATTTGAAAAAAACCCTAAACTCTACTAAGCAATTTAAAATACTGGGCTACAGAGAGTAACAGAAAAATAAAAACAAGAAAGTTGTGAATGACTGACATTAATAGTAATGTCAAATTATTTTATTATTTCTCAAGATAAGCTTTTGAGACAGATTTGAGTCACTGAGTTTTCACTGTAGTTTCAATTATAAAATAGAGCATGAGACAGATTTTTTTTTTTTACTCTCTTTAAGTTTCCTTTGTGAGTAAAACAAAATAGCTTCAAAATAGTCTCAGAGACTATCAGTAGAAAATCTAGTCACTCAGTGATTCAGATAATGTGTCTGGCTTAACCATCAATGGATAGTGATTATTAGGACAACCAGAATCATATCTTTTCAAAGTTTCTGTGAGTAGAAAAGTTTAAGTTACACATCACCTACACATACCTAATGGAAATCAAGGTGGTGGAGCTGTGCCCATAAAGTTAAACTGTTAAACAGCAGGTGAATCCCAGCACATGAAAAACAAATACATTCTCTAGGCACAAATTAGATATAACATGATAGTAATTGCAAAAATTTTAAAGGGCAAAATGGTTGCATTTCCTCATGTATGATATGAACATGTATTTAGTCACATTAATAATGCAACATAAAAATATTTCTCGGATTTGAAAATCTCTTTTATTCTTTCCAAATTTACAACACTTTAGGAACACAGAAAACTTCAGCCACAGAACATATATTTTTCTAATTTGCCTGTGGCTTTGATGATAATTAGAAGACTACCATGCAGCCTTATCTACCACTGAACACTAACTCCAGCCTACTGCCCATTAGGAATTTCCCATTTACTTTCTTTCACTCCTGCCTGGGATAAACTTTCAACATCTCTGTCAATGTTTTCCTTATTTTTGAGGTCTAATTTAAATTACTCATTCACTTCTTTCTCCCAAAGATCTTTATTTTTCTTCACAATAGACTTTTTTTTCTGTGTGGTTACATTTCTTTTCCAATTACAGATAATTAGTTCCTTGAAGGCAAGATTATCATAACCACCTTTACCTGGTATAATGCCTTGAACATATTTGATAGTCTATGTGGGTATCTGTGAGGATGAGTAAATGGATGAATGAGGGAATGAGTGGATGAATGAATAAATGAATGAATGAATAGTGAATAACACATACAGATCTATTAAATAGACTTTTGAAAAGGACACTATCAACTGTTTACCATTAATGCTTGCATTTAGAACCAATAATTTGAGTCACCCCACATCTGATTCCCTCTTGAATAGTAAATCACTGTAAAATGCCTGTCAATTCTTCATCAATAATCTAACCAATATCAGCATGCTGAGAATGGGGCGCTGGGCCACTTATTACTGTGGGATGTTGGTGTTAGTGGATTCCATGTGGTTTACTTATGATACCAACTTTGTCTTGACAGAGCAACATGCATTTCACCTTCCGTTGCCTTTCTGTAACATTCTAAGCATTGACATGAATAAACCACAAAGACTTCTGAAACTCAATTTGGAAATTATCTTAAAAACAAATGTCCAGTGTTGTCATAGTAACTAAATGATGCTGCAAAAGTCACTATGTCAAAATAAAGAACAAAAATGCTTAATATGTTTTCATTCATTTTTGGAAAACTGATTTATAATTGAAATTTTTAGATTGCATACATGTAGTTGCTTAGTAGGAAAGGATCCAATAGCATTGTAATTACTGAGAAGTTTCCAGAATACTGTTTTTACAATTTTATCTCCATTTACATCTTTCAAATGCCCTATATTCTAAAAACAGATTAGACACAGTTTGTGTCTTGATGCCTTTATTGTGGAATGTTGTTTTACATTCTTAATCACTTATCATTCTCACATTCATTTTTCAAAAATTGGTTACAATTTTATAATTTATCCACATTTTTGGACACTCTTCCTCCTGGTCAAATTAATCAACCCTCATCTATATATCTATATTTTTCAATTAAATTTAAAGACAACAAATATATTTTAGTTCTTGGAAATAAATTATTCTTATTTTGTTTTGTATGTATAGTGTCAGGATATATAGTTCTATGTAATCTTTCTCTCTATGGAGATAAGAAAGAACAGTCTCATTGCTTTGATAAATTAGAAATGCTAATGCAAGTTAAAACAGAAGTAAGAAAAATCATTTACCATTAAAAAATATTCAACCTTTTGAAAAGTCCAAGTACAAAGAAAAGATTTTTATAGCCTAGGATATAGATAGTTGGGTTTATCTGATAAATCATTATTATTATAGTTTGGAGTGGAAAAGAACTTTGAATGGTGTAGTGATTTTTTTAATTAAGTCTTTTCATTATTCTTATAGAAAATGAAAAATAGAAAGTGAAAAGTTATATCTTCTTTCACATTACCTTGGAGTGAGATTTTTATCAGTTCTCCAAGCTAAGCAGAATCAAATCTGTTCATTAATTTCCTGGGAACTGACCAAAGAAAGGTTTCCTGTGTAGCTGGCAATGCAATTGATAGCAGGTACTTTTTATGCTGAGTCATCTTTCACATTTTCGTGAAGGATTCTGATACCATTGTCTCCAAAAGGAAACTATATCTTGGCTTAAGAATACTATAGTCCCATGATACTTTCCACATGTCATGCAACATGATAGAACATGATACAGGTAGATTGTAATAAGTCACAGGTATATTATAGTTTGTAATACCCAGACCAGGGACTGGGAAAACTCTACAAAGTGATTCACTAAAAAACACTGTAAGCAAAGAGAGATGACAACCTGTAAAAAAAAAAAAAAAAAAGTGCAAGTGACTTACAGGAAGATGGGGGAAAAAAAAGAAACAGAACAGAGAACAAATAATTAACCAGACTTAAGCCCTAACATATCACTAATTACTGTAAATGTAAATTGTCTAAATACTCCCCAAAAGCCACAGATTAGAAGAGTAGATGAAGGGTCAGGACTAGACTATATGCTGTTTACATGAAACTCACATCAACTTAGATGATATAGGTAGGTTGAAAGAAAAGATGGAAAAAAGATATAGCATGAAAACATGAATTAAAAAAAATCAGAAGTAATCATATTTATATAAAGAAAGTAGACTTCAGAGCAAAGAAAACTATTTGAAATAAAGAGGGACATTAAATAATGATAGAAGATTAATCCCAGGAAGACATAATTATTGTAAATGTGTATGCACAAAACCATAGAGCCTCAAAATACTCAAAATGAAAACTGATAGAGATGAAAGGAAAAATAGACAAATTCACAATTAACGCATGAGGAATTTAACATCTTCTCTAATAAATTGATATAACACCTACACAAGGATATAGAAGATCTGAACAAAATCAACCAAAAAGACCTAATTAACATGTTTAGAACACTCCAGTAAACAAGAGCAGAATATACAATTCTTTCAAGCACTTATGAAGTATTCACCAAAATAGATCATACTCTAGTCCATAAAACAATCTCAGTAAATATAAAAGAATCAACATCTTACGGATTATGTTGTCTGACCATAAAAGGGAGCAAAATAAAAATCAATACCAGAAAAACTGCAGGAAATTTTCTAAATATGTATGTGGAAATTTAACTACCCATTTCTAAAAAAACCCACAGGTCAAAGAGGAAGTCTTAAAGGAAATCTCTAAAAATACATAGAAGTGAATGAAAGTGAAAATACAACATATCAAAATGTATAGGACAACATATCAGAATGCATGTACTAAGAGGGAAATTTATAACAGTAAATGATTATATTAGAAAATAGAAAAGGTCTGAAATCAATAATCTAAGTTACTTCTCAAGAAACTAGAAACAAAAGAGCAACATATACCCAAAGAGAGAAAAATCAAGGAACTAATAAAGATGAGAGCAGAAATCGGTGTAATTAAAACAAGACAACAATAGATAAAAATCAATAAATCAAAATGCTGATCCTTTGAAATAATTTAAAAATCTTACAAGCCTCTCGCAAGACTGACAAGATGAAAAAGAGAGAAGACACAAGTGACCAATATCAGGAATTAAACAGGGTTTATCCCTACAGACTCTGCTGCCATTAAAAAGATAAGGGATTACTACAAATAACTTTGTACTCATAAAATTCAACAACCTAGAAAATACCACTCAGCAAAAGAAAGGAAAAAAATTGGATACAATAGATTCATGCAAAAATTTAGCTGAATTTCCAGAAGATTATACCAAGTGGAAAAAAAAAAGCCATTCCCAGATAGTTACATACTGCATTTATCATACACGCTTAAAGTCACAAATCTGTAAAACTGGAGAACAGATTAGTGGTTGCTAGGGTTTAGAGAAAAGGTTGGAGGATGGGGGAGGGAGGGAGTTGTGGCTGTAAAGGGCAACATGAGGGATACTTGCAGTGGTGGAAATGTTCTGTATCTTGACTGTATCAATCTCAGTATCCTGGTGGTGATATTGTACTATCAGTTTTTGCAAGATGTTACCATTTGGAGAAACTAGATAAAGGATGCACCAATCTCTCTGTATCATTTCACTCATCTGCATGTGACCCTACAAATAGTTCATAATAAAAGTTTAACTTATGAATATGATTTGTTGATTAATACACTGAAATTCATTTATATTTGGTATGCTATGAGTCTATAAATGTGTGAGTATATGACTATAAACACGTGGTTATGTACATCCCTACAAATGAAATGCAGAAGTTCTGCTTCCATTGAGCATGTAGTCACTTTAGTAGGTTCAGGGAAGTATAAACAAAAGCAAGAAGATTCTAAGAAAATAGCAATTAAACCAAGATTAGAAATGATCGATTAACAGCAGGGGCCACATGTAAGGAAAAGAAATCTAACAGTATTGTAAGATAGTATATTAGCCAAAAGCCCTGAGAGAAAGTTGGTCAGCGCAGAATCTATTCAGATTTTCATTGATATAAAGCCTCTGGATGATGCAAATGACTTTAAGGAAATATTAGTTAAGGTGTAATGAGTAAGTAGTAGGCTCAGGTGGCAAACACTCTACATGAACTTTGGTGCCTTTGAGATGTGTGGATTGGAGGAATGGATTACAGAGTTTAGGGATGGGTTTGGTGAGTGGAAGAAGGAAGATCAGTGTGGCTATAAAGGGACAACATGAGGGTTCCTTGTAAGAATGAAACTTTCTATACAGTCACTGTATATGATACAACAGAACTGATATCAGGTGAGGAATTAGAAATAGAGAAGAGGGGACAGAACAGGACTGAATGAGGTACAAGTCAATTGATTCTAGTACAGGTTTCTTATGAGGGAAGACACTTGTACTAATGATGACTGAGGAGAAAATGATCCTCACAGTACAATCTGAATCAAGGCCCTGCTGGTGTATTTCGCTTGCTTATAGATTATTTACTTGGCTCTAGGGCAGGAGTTTGCAAACAATGTCCCATGAGCCAAAGCTAGGCCACTGCCTGTTTGAGAAAATAAAGTTTTATTGGCACACAGACTCCCTCACTTGTGTACACAGTGTATATGGCCACTCTTTTTGCTACAACAGCAGTGTTGAGTAACTGAAACACAGATCATTGGGACCACAAAGCTGAAAATATTTACTAGGTGGCCCTTTACAGGAAAAGTTTGCTGACTCTAGCTCTAGAGGTACAAGTCTAAGGTGATGCAACACAGGAAAAAAGCTCTCGAAACATACTGAATATCAATGAGGTCACTCTTCCTGTGGACTGAATGTTAAGCTTCCGTGGCCAGTATTAATCTATATCTATAATTACTGTACCTACAACTTTCAGTCCATCAGCTACAAAACAGGTAATTGGCAACATGACGACAGTTTCAACTTTCATTGTAGAGTACAGACTGATCAGCGTTTATATATGGCACATTTAAACCTATTTCTACTGATAAATTTGAAGCTAAAAATTAGTCTACAATTTCAAAGGATAGTCATTAAAGTGTTTTATATTCTAATATAAGTAACTTGGTGTCAGAAAGAGTTGGTTAAGTTTCCAAATTTGTCTAAGTTGCTCCTGGGCTGACCTTCTTTACTGAGATCATTTGGTTCCTTGTTAAGAATTTTTAAAAGGAATTTTGTGAGAATCTAAGTAATGTGACAAGTGTTGAGCTGAAAACAGATTTAATGTGACCTTTCCTTTTGTAGAAAGGAAGAAAATCTTAGTATATATATCCAGGGAATAAATAAAAAATAAAATGAAGCAAGGCAATTAAAACATATCAAATTTTGTGTTCATATTTTTAAAGTTACCACTCCAACAGGCTCATGGAGAGTAGAATAACAAATCACTAAAAGAATTCTTGTTAGCATTCAAGAACTAAAAAAGTAGAAAAAAAGGAGGAAGTCTTTTTAGGAAACTTTTAAAGAAAGAAGTGGCTTCTCAATCAAGCCCATTTTAATTTCTATATTGGTGAAAGGCCGAACTGAACCATGAAGGCCAGAATCCTGAGTCATCTGAGAAGCCTGTCTTTTTTTAATTCCTCACTTCTCATCTATTATTAAGTCCTGCCTTTTTTACCTCATATATACTTCTGTACAGCATCCCTTCCTTTTCAGCTCCATCAAGACTACTACATACACCCACACCTGAACCTTTGATTACTAATGGATTTTCTTGTGGCTGGTGGTGTTATATTTAATTCATCACTCTCACTACCTCTAGAATGGTTCCAAATCCAATCACACCAATCCCTCCCTCAAAACATTTTAGAACTTCCTTTCTTTTACACGACCTAGCCCAATTCTATCATGTGCCATGAACAATTCTTCAGGATATGGCTCTAGTCGAAGTCTGAAGATCCTCCCTTTTTTTTTTTTTAACATCTTTATCGGAGTATACTTGCTTTACAAAGGTGTGTTAGTTTCTGTTTTATAACAAAGTGAATCAGCTATACATATACATATAATCCCCATATCTCCTCCCTCTTGCATCTCCCTCCCACCCTCCCTATCCCACCCCTCTAGGTGGTCACAAAGCACTGAGCTGATCACCCTGTGTTATGCGGCTGCTTCCCACTAGCTAGCTATTTCACATTTAGTAGTATATATAAGTCCATGCCACTCTCTCACTGTGTCCCAGCTTACCCTTCCCCCTCCCCGTGTCTTCAAGTCCATTCTCTATGCCTGTGTCTTTATTCCTGTCCTGCCCCTAGGTTCTTCAGAACCATTTTTTTTTTTTTTTAGATTCCATATATATGTGTTACATACGGTATTTGGTATTTGTTTTTCTCTTTCTCACTTACTTCACTCTTTATGATAGACTCTAGGTCCATCCACCTCACTACAAATAATTCAATTTTGTTTCTTTTTATGGCTGAGTAATATTCCATTATATATAGGTGCCACATCTTCTTTATCCATTCATCTGTTGATGGACACTTAGGTTGCTTCCATGTCCTGGCTATTGTAAATAGAGCTACAATGAACATGACTCTTTTTGAATTATGGTTTTCTCGGGTATATGCCCAGTAGTGGGATTGCTAGGTCATATGGTAGTTCTATTTTTAGTTTTTTAAGGAACCTCCATACTGTTCTCCATAGTTGGTGTATCAGTTTACATTCCCACCAACAGTTCAAGAGGGTTCCCTTTTCTCCACACCCTCTCCAGCATTTATTATTTGTAGATTTTTTGATGATGGCCATTCTGACTGGTATGAGGTGATATCTCACTGTAGTTTTGATTTGCATTTCTCTAATGATTAGTGATGTTGAGCCTTCTTTCATGTGTTTGTTGGCAATTGCAGATCCTCTCTTAATCACCTCCCACCACCCCATTTCTAATGCTACTCCATGCAGAATAATTTATAGCTCCCTAAAGGTGCCTCAATATTTATGCCTCTGTGCCTTCACACCTACTCATCCTACTGCATGGAATGCTCCTGCCGGGCCCATCATTGAAGTAATTATTATATTTCTTTAAAATTTTTCTCAAATATCATCAGTTTGGGGGAAATACTTCCTGACCATCTTACCCAGTCTCCTTCCTCTACACCCAGAGTCTTAGCTACTGGCTTTCCTTTGAGAGTTCCTGCTGTACTTCCACAGACTGCTTTGCAAATCTCTGCTAAACTCTGCTTATTTTCATCCCTGACATAGCTAAGGATCAGCATTGGAAATGTTGAGGTAGACAGTAATTAGAACAATATTTATTGAGCAATTTCTCTGAGTCAGGTGCCAAGTATTTCAAAAATACTACGTCATCAAATCCTCAGAGCAAGCCTATAAAATAAAGTATAAATGATTTATTAACCCTTAAGAAAATTCTACAAGCTAAGGAGTATTATCTACATCATATAGATGAGAAAGCTAAAGATTAGGGAGACCAGAATTCAAAGCCAGGTTTATCTAAAACCAGACAACAAATTCTTAAGCAGTGCCTGATAGTGAAGAGTTTTCTTGTAGGAATATTTTTTCTCTTCTATTATGCCTAATGTACATAGAATATATAATATACTATATATATCCATATATGCACAGCCTCCTCTTTAGTAACTATTAATTCACACACTTCAGTAATTAATAAATGTTTATTGAACACCTACGACAATATGTTTGTGTCAGTTGCCTTAGTGTTCCTGCTGTTCTTCATCTGGGTTCTATTCCCTACAGCCTCGCTCATGAATAAAATTGGAAATAAGAGAACATGTCCTACTCTAAAATGATCATTGGTAAGGCATTGGCAAAAATTTAAAACCCCGCATAAGTATCTGACATTAAGTGGGAATCCTGGAAACAAAAAATTAATATTATAAATTAAAACAGTCTAATCATGGAGATTTGAGGATCAAAGGCACATAGGGAGTTGGATGAGAACATAGTTTTCTTTATACCTCACCTTAGCAGCAAGGCCATAGTCCTCTAACCCTATGCTTTACCACACAAAACAATATAAAATGTTATAACTTATCTTAAAGCTCCTAACTTCTAGTGAATAAAATTAGATAAAATTTGATCAATTCTGCTATCATTTCTGACTTCTTACAACACCTTTCTCAAATGGCAGGTCATAATCTATCATGTTGAAATCTAAAGTTAGTTGATTTTCTCTAAAAAGAAATGGGGACTAAAATTCTCTATATAATCGGTTTTCATTGTTCTTGAAAGAACTGGTGAAGTCACATCTTAGCTTTCTCTCTTCATCACAACTAATCACTGCTCCTCTAGTTCTTACAGGGAGGCAATTTATTCAGCTATTCAGTTCAGCCTGGACTTAAATCTGGTGGACTGACACCCAATTTAAAATAGTTTTTATCTATTTGTTTTAATCAGTAATGTTCATGCACAGTTGTGAGGGGGAGGTGGATCAGAAACACCTACTTGGAATCCAACTAATTTCTAATGTTTTCACAAATCTTGGTGGGTGAAACACACATGGAAAATGTAATCACTGACTAAAGGAAAAACTACCTGTTACTATGCAAATGTAAAGTTACTGATGAGTTTTACTAAATAGTACAAAATAGTGACTCTATTAGCTAATATGTATGGAATATACAGGCTTTAGAAATTTTACTTAGACTGCTTTGAAAGATGCAGCATGACAGCTAAGCAAACTCCCTTATGAGAAGGGTTTTTGTTTACCTGTTCACAACAGAGACTAAATACACCTTTGTATGTTAGAAATTCAAATGCAGGTAGGTCTGATGTGACCATCAGATGATTAATGTCCCTACCTTCTATCATATTTAGATTTTTGACATATATAACTAAGAACTGAACTTAGACCAAAAGCTATAACCAATTTACTTTTGAATATGAACTTCAATTTATTATGCAGTAAAATTTCATGGAGTCACTGTGGTTTAAGTGGGTAAAAGTGATCCGAAATATAGATGTGTAACCAGAATGACAGTGCTTGCCTGCCTCAGTAGAAATCTGCATTCTGTTTATACTAATTGGCAAACCATGAATGGAGATGACATTGTTACAGAGGCAGGTATATGTACTGACAACTATGTTCCCAGGGTGGCCTCTTACACCTCTGGATCCAGCGTGAATTTTACACAGACATGATTTTATTCGCATTTACACATCTACCACTGATGAGGACAGCATCACCAATAATTATCCCTGCAAGTACTACAGCACTGGTGTGAGCATCAATGTCTTGGTTTGGGTCAGAATCTTCTGCTTTGTGCACTATGTGCTCAGCCTTCTTGGCTTTTCACTGCTATGATTCTGAAACTGGTTCTGTCTTCTCCCTGTTGCTGGAATACTTGCTTCTAGATGATGGCAAAGAGGAAACGCTTTATGAAAGATGAGACTTTCGATTAAGCTGTAGGCTCTAGTTGAAAGGACAACATAAACACTTTATTTACCCTCTCAGAGATGCTTTCTCCCTCTTTTAGAGACTTGTAACCCTTTCCCTGCAGGGGTGACATGACGTAGTATGTAACAGTTCCTGGTCAGCTGTTTGATTAATCTGAAAGCAAAGATGGTGCCACAATTTACTAGCTGTGTGACTGCTCAAAATAAGCCTATCACAGGTTTCAATTTTCTTTCTCTAGAATAGGGACAAGAATTATGACACACCTTTGTATTTTGGGAAATATGCTGCCAAAGACGTTGCCAGTTAAAATATGATATTTAGAATAATTTTGTGTGTATTGAACTAGCTTTCTTAGACCTGATTAGACATAAACTTTTATCACATTGGATTTTTATACATGAATAAAATGAAATGAAAAAACATAAGATAGATAAATTGGTCCAAGTATCTGTGAACCTTGTTCACTTTCAGCATCTGACTTTTCTGAATCACTTTTCGATTCACAATTCATGTACATCTGTTTTCGCTCACACAATGTAGTTCTCTGGGTCATCCAAAAGACTGGCGATTCAGTATTTCTTAACATAATACATAAAAGAACTGACAGCCATTGGTGCTGGATTCCTATGCTGGCTTAGGTATTACAGACAGCCAATTTACTTTTGATTCCTGTTGCAGGAAAGTTGTTTAAAACGTATGAATTGCCATCTTTCCTTCCCAATATCCATCACCACTTGGTTCCTGTGACTTTAAAGAGTGTTTCATTATTGTTTCTGAGGTTTTCCCTCAAACTTCTGACACTGAATCTGAAGTTTTATTCTGGCATTTTTGATGTTCATGAATGCACAGGTAATGGTATCCACATCAGAGCTGCCATCTAACTAACAAAAATCATGAGACATTATGATTGTGAAGTACATCCAGACAGCAAAGACATTTCACATTAAAATGTGAAAATAAAAGTGTGTCTTAGAATTGATGAACAGTAGTAATACTTATCTCACGGGTTGTATTAAAAAGATGAATGTATGGTCAATGTGTATGAAGAATGCAAGTGCTCCTGTCACTTACCTCACTTTACCAGTTATAATATTAATACAGATCTCCAGATATTATTTTACATCTTTATAGGGGAGGGATTATGAGTCACAAATCTTGATATCCAACATATTTTAACTGAATTGTGTCTCTGATGGAAAAAACAGAAAACATAACTCCAAAGCAATTTCAAAGTAAACTGATTTTAGTTATTTATTGTTTTCCGTAACAATAATGTACCTTCTTAAGTGGTTGAAACTATTTATGAAGTTCCAGTTCCTTCTCTCTTCTCAGATTGCAAGTCACCTGTGAAAAAAATCTCTTCTCTGGAGAGACTTCCCTCCAATTACCATAGCTTGTCACATGGTTGAATCAAATGTGATGCGGTTGATTGGAAGACGGCAATTAAACAGAGGTAAAGAGGACAATGCCTCTAATGTAAGTAGAAAGATCACAAACCTAGATAAATGAAGATGGCCATGCAAAGCATTTTCCCATCAGAGGGTAAAGTTCTCCACAGGCAGCCATCTGCTGATGGTACTGCAGGGCTGTGTGGAAAATCACAATGGGAATGAAGAAGCTTAAACTGGCTTCTTCTTAAGGCAGGATTTCTATGACTTTGGGTCACAACATTCTGAGACCAAAGTCTTCCCTTAAAACGACTGTGTCAGAATACCAGGATGTCTTATCTTGTTAGTATTTCCCTAATTGTCTCATCATTGTGTAATTAGTGTGGGGCAGCTCCAGTACAATCTGGACAAATACAGCAGGCAGAGATGAATCACCAAGTCAGCTCAGACACCCTGGGATATGACAATCCTAAACAGTACTGAGCCTTATAGTCTCCCTGCTCCTTGTAGGAGCAAGACTCAGCAACCCCACAGCAGTATTCGGTCAGCAAATCTATCTTTTATTCCTTTTCTTATACATAGTCCACATTTCAAGCAGAAATCAGAATTACTATATTCCTACAATTGCTGCTTGAACTACTCAAGAGGGCAAACATTGGCTAAACAAATCAATCCCATGGACTTCCAACATTCCTCTCTTTTTAGGAGGAATCGGCCATATTCATTAGGGTCACGGCTTTGCACTAGCAAACATTACTTTAAACAACACTTGAGCATTTTCAGGCTCACTTGGCTCCAAAGAACTGTTATTAATATTTTCTTTTTGATCCTTGAGTTATCCCCATGTCGGTATAGATGGTCTCTCTTTGGGCAGACCTCTTAATTCTTTATCACCAACTTGGAGCACCTGTGAAAGTATACACTTTTCTTCCTATTCCAAGGTAGAAGTTTATTTTATTTTGTTTTGCTTTGTTTTCTGACCTAAGACATGAATCTGCTCATCTACTAAGGATTCAATTTCTTTAGGTACAGAACACTGATAAAGAATAAATGTGTATAATTTCCAATGAGTACACGGGATAGTATAGGAAAACTCCAGAGAAGCAGCTTTAAAAAAAAAAAAAAAACTGTAGTACCCAGAAGGGCTTACACAATTGCATATATCTGTAAAGATACCCTGAGCTATTCCCATAAGAGCTGTGCATTTTACTGTATATAAATTGTACTGAAACAAAAAAGAAATGCTATGGTGGTGAAGCACAAAAATTGAATTTTGTTAAATGATTGTGATTTGAGGTTGGTACTTTCACTTTAAGTTCCTTTTATTTCTCTAGAAGATTTCATTAATTATTTTTTTCTTTCAACAACTTTAATGTATCCTGTTATATGTTTAGATGCCAAAAATGTTTTCAAATTTGAGTATGGTCCCTGAGTTTAGAAAACTGGACAGCTACATGTAAAAGAATGAAATTAGAACACTCCCTACACCATACAAAAAAATAAACTCAACATGGATTAAAGACCTAAATGTAAGGCCAGACACTATAAAACTCTTAGAGGAAAACAGAGGCAGAACACTCTTTGACATAAATCACAGCAAGATCTTTTTTGGTCCACCTACTAGAGTAATAAAAATAAAAACAAAAATAAACAAATGAGATCTAATTAAACTTAAAAGCTTTTGCACAGCAAAGGAAACCATAAACAAAACAAAAAGACAACCCTCAGAATGGGAGAAAATATTTGCAAATGAAGCAACCAACAAGGGATTATCTGCAAAATATACACACAGCTCATGCAGCTCAGTATCAAAACAACAAAGAACCCAATCAAAAATTGGGTGGGAGATCTAAATAGACATAAAGATGGCCAAAAAGCACATGAAAAGATGCTCAATATCACTAATTGTTAGAGAAATGCAAATCAAAACTACAATGAGGTATCACCTCACACCGGTCAGAATGGCCAACATCAAAAAATCTACAAACAATAAATGCTGGAGAAAGTGTGGAGAAAAGGGAACCCTCTTGCACTGTTGGTGGGAATGTAAATTGGTACAGCCACTATGGAGAACAGTATGAAGGTTCCTTAAGAAACTAAAAATAGAATTAACATATGATCCAGCAATCTCACTCTTGAGCATATACTTGGAGGAAACCATAAGTCAAAAAGATACATGCACCCCAATGTTTATTGCAGCACTATTTACAATAGCCAGGACATGGAAGCAACCTAAATGTCTGTCAACAGAGGAATGAATAAAGAAGATGCGATACATATATACAATGGAATATTACTCAGCCATAAAAAAGAACAAAATAATGCCATTTGCAAGTGACATGGATGGGCCTAGAGACTGTGATACAGATTGAAGTAAGTTAGACATGGAAAGACAAATATATGATATCACTTATATGTGGAATCTAATAAAAAGGGTACAAATGAACTTATTTACAAAACAGAAGTAGAGTCACAGATGTAGAAGACAAACTTATGGTTACCAGGGGATTTGAGGGGAGGGATAAATTGGGATTGACATATACACACTACTATATATAAAATAGATAACTAATAAGAACCTGCTGTATAGCACAGGGAACTCTACTCAATACACTGTGATGACCTATATGAGAAAATAATCTAAAAAAATAGTGGATATAAGTATATGTATAACTGGTTCATTTGGCTGTATACCTGAAACTAACACAAAATAGTAAATCAACTATACTCCAATAAAAAATTTACAAAAAGAAGTATGTCTTTTCCCTTTTTTTATTGACTTTCTATTCATGTATCAGAGAAATTGTTTACAAATATGCAGGTCCAGAGTATCCCTCTTGCCAGCATCACTTAGGCACAACTATTCAAAAAGAAATATCCAACTATCCTCTCAAAAATAAAAATAAACTTTTCTCCAAGGAGATATCAAAGAATCCCTAAGCATAAACGACCCTGGATCCAATGAAAACCCAATAAAAGTAAACAATTGCAATGAGAGAGAAAATATAGCCAAATACAGCCTTGAGTATTATTTAGAACCATCTTTTAACTCTTCCTTCTCTTGGGCACCACTGCCATTATTTACCTTTGATCACAACAGATTTGGTACTAAGTTCCAACCTTTAAAAGGGATTGAGTACATACAGTTATTTTCTAACTCAGTGCATATACTTGTTCAACTTTTTAGCTAAAGATACTTATGAAGTAAGTAAATTGATATGAAGAATCAAACATTTAAAAATATTTCACTGAAATTCAAAGTAGAACATGTTCTTAGGTTACAATACTGGCTGTGTCCTACAAAAAATTCAAATTTTTAGTGCATTTGGATTTCACACATGTAATTGCAGTTTCAGGTTTGTGGTACATTTAGACGTCACACCATGACTTCATAAGTAAATTCTAAGTATAGTTGGTCCATTGCACTCCCACCACATAGCGAAAAAGTCACTTTCTTCAGTGATGAATAGGGTTGAATAACAACTCTAATTTGTTGAGTGTTGAGTAATAACCTCTGTGTGAAATACAGTTTTGCCAAAATCTAGACATGCCTACCATGCACTCATCCTTCTCCTCGGCCTAGAGTAAGGCCAGGGCAATAACTAATGCTTTTCTGTCAGGGGTCTGTTGTGGTTTAAGGCCAAAGAATGTAGTGACCTCTAATTAATTAGACTGATAATTATGAATTATCAGTCTCTGGAGACTGATAATGATGGAGAGGCTCATTTGCTTTGAATTTCCCAAAAGTTCTATGTGGAGCCACCTTGAAGCTTTCTTACTATCATTCTGAAGAGTTCCTCTGATTTCTCCAAGTGATTTCTCCTGCCTCATTCTATGTGAGTCGGGCTCCACATGCATCTCTCTCTTCCTTTTGGATTTTTTCATTTGTTTTATATGAGAGCCAGGAAACAGGTTTTATTTAATCAGATCAGGTCTGCTCCATTTTTCTAAAATGTTTATTTTGTTTAGGATTTTGCTGAGTGAACAACTCAGTAACATGGGCCTGTCCTCTGAACATCAACTCTTATATAAGACAAGACCACCTGCTTCTTTTCCAACTTATCTTTACATGACAGAAGAACAGAATATCCAGTTAAATTCAAATTTTAGATAAATAACAAGAAGTTCTTACTATATTTATGTCCCAAATATTGAACGGAGCATATTTATACTAAAAATTTATACTAAAAATTTTTTCTGAAATTCAAATTTAACTGAGCCAGTTAAATTTGATATCCAACGTATTTTATCTGAATTGTGTCTCTGATGGAGACTAAATCTGGCAACCCATCCACACGCAGTGAGCTAGTGCCCAGCATCTAGAAACATGTGGTTTGATAAGCAGATTTTTTCTTCACAGATATTCTAAAGGTAAACTTCAACACGTTACATATTCACTAGTATCAAGCGCACTAAGCACGTTTGTAAAGCTATCCCGTGGTATATGTATTAGAATCTTGCAGTCGTTGTGAAAAGTTACCGCAAGCTCGGCGGATTAGCAAAATGGAAATGTACCCTCTCACACTTGAGGACTGTCCCTGAGCAGAGGACAAACCGTCTGAAAGCCGTGCTCCCTCAGGGGATCTGGAGCCTGATCGGTTCCTGCCTCTTTCAGCCTCTGGGGGGTCCTGGCATCCTTGGTTTGTGTCCTCATCACTCCACTCTCTGTCTCCATGATCACATTACCTTCTCCTCTTCTGTCTGAAATGTCCCTCTTCCTCCCTCGTATAAGGACAAGTGTGTGATTGCATTTAGGGCTTAGCCAGAAAACCCAGGATAAAATCCCCATTTTAAGACCTTCAACTTAATCCTAGGAGCAAAGTATTTGCCAAATAAGCTAAAATTCACAGGTTTCAGTGATTAGGATGTAGACAGCTTTGGGGGTGGGGGGGAGGCATTATTCAATCAAGCGCAGTGCAATTGTACAGAATTTTCAAACTTCAGTTGGTTGTAAGCTAGAATTTACCATTTTGGAGAGACTTATACCACTTGTTAGTAGTTGTTAAACTGTAGTTCTAAACATGGCAGTTTGTGAGTCAAAATCTTCTGGATCAGAATCTCCATGGATAGAGTGCGGGGATTACCATTGAAGTAAACTCTCCAGTGATATGTGGCTATGCTAAACTGGGGGACAAATGAATAAGAACAGGAATCATGAAATGAGCTGTTTCAGTTCCAATCCGGACTCCACTTACTAGATGTTAAGCTCATATTAATTCTGTTAGCTTTCATTTTCTCTTTTGTAATAAGATATTGGTGATTATACCTAAATTATACGTTTTTGGGTAAGATTAAGGGAAACAATGTAAAGTACTTAGCACGAGGTCTAGCTCATAGAAAACGCTCAGTAAATATTAGCTGCTTTATCGGAATTAATAGTATTACTGCTATTATTGTTATTACTCTGAACTAGTTGTAGATAAAGAGAGTACAAAAGAAAGCATTCTAATAAAGGTTCATTTAAATAGTCTAAGTTCCTGACAGCTGAAAATGAATTTATAGAATAAGCACAAGCCTGCAAGTAATTCATTTAAATGCTTCAAATGTATAAACTATGTGTACTTATG
Organism: Lagenorhynchus albirostris; assembly: GCF_949774975.1. Lineage (NCBI taxonomy): Eukaryota > Metazoa > Chordata > Mammalia > Artiodactyla > Delphinidae > Lagenorhynchus > Lagenorhynchus albirostris. The sequence continues at coordinate 8,865,626 of NC_083108.1, read as the reverse complement.
ACTTGCTGTACAGCAGATAGAAAAAGATATTTTTAGAAGTATAATCCCTATAAAATATGCAGTAATTACACTGTTCCATCTTTGATACTGACTTAAAAAAATGTTTGTAATGAGAAAAAAATTTTAAACATAATGCTAAAATCAAAAATGCTTCACATTCACTATGCTGTGGTGAAAATATCCTTTCTTTAATAGAACATATTCAATTTATTTAAAAAACAAAAATTAATTAAAAAAATTTTCTCTATTCTAAAACTTTAAAAATTAGTGGCAATATAAATTCATATGTTTAACAATAGAATCCCTAAGCTAATGTATTTTCAAGTAAAAATGGAATTAATAAACATATGTCAACACATTTGAGTTCTCTAAACCCCAGTTTAGTGTATATAAATGTACATATCTTGCTAAGTCTGTAACAGTGAGATTATGAAAATAAAGCATTTCTGTAATTATTGAAAGATACTTTGCATTAGATTGATTTCATGACCCCACCCAACTCACACAATTACTGCAGATAAATTTTACTGCAATCCTTTGGGCAATTCAATTACACAATGCAAATGAGGTTACATATTTCAAACTCAATTACAGGTTTCCCTAGAAAAATATATAAAATAACACACCTCTGGAAAGTATATATATAATATATATTATATATATATTTAATTAATTCTAACTATATTTACCAAATAACTTATTAAGATCGCCATGTTTACTGTATTAGTCAGCTGGGGCTGCTATAACAAAATATCACAGACTGTGTGGCTTAAACAACAGAAATTTATTTTCTCATACTTCTGGAGGCTGGGAATACAAGATCAAGGCATCAGCAGGTTTGATATTTCCTAAGGTCTCTCTCTTTGGCTTACAGAGGGCCGCCTTCCCTCTGTCTCCTCACATGGCCTTTTCTCTGTGTGTACCCACTCCTGGTGCCTCGTCCTCTTCTTATAAGGACATTAGTCCTACTGGATTAGGGCCTCACTTTTATGACTTCATTTAGCCTTAATTACCTCCTTAAAGGCCCCATCTCCAAATACAGTCACATTATGACTTCAACCTATGAATTTTTCTGGGGGGGAGTGGGGAATCACAAATCAGTCCAAACATTTATCAAATAATTGTTAAAAAATTAAAATCATTTTTTGATATTTCATTTTCCTTAGGAATTTACAATGGTACATGAGTGTAAATAAGGATGATAGGACTTATGGTGTTCATCACTGCTGTTCACCAAACATTAATGGCTCTCTGCCTTTTGGGCATGAAATAGCATTGACATCTTAGGACCACTGTGGTTTAGAGAGACCATGTGACTAGTTTTGTTTAGTGAGTGGATAAGAGATATTAAAGATGTCACTTCCGAACCAAGAGTTTTATAACTGTTGGTATATGCCAAAATGCAATTCCTCTGCCATACAGAAGAGCAATATACTACACAGTGGTAGTAAAGATCCAGCAGTATCATGCTGCAAAACCTAACCTATCCCAGCTGATACAGGAATTGGTACAAGAAGTGGGTTCTGATACAGCAAAAAAAAAATAATAATACATAATATATGTGGCATAGGCAATGAAGAGACAGTTATTAGAGGTAGATAGAGCAATAGTCATCTATGTATATATAATGGAAAAACATTTGTCAAAGGTATGTCATGTATATAATAACTTTGTGTCCCTGGGGCATATATATTATTAGCATGGGGTGAATGCCATTGGCTATATTTGGCAAAGTGATATGAGAAAGATACTAACCTAGAAATGAACTGGCTGGTTTGTAAGCATGGACCTCAAGGGGACAATATAGGAAATCTTTGAACAACTATATATCACAAAAGTGATAATTTAGATAAAAGGGAACAATTCCTTGAAAGGCAAAAATTACCAAACCTCACACAGTGAAAAATAGATAATCTAAATAGGATTTAGATTTGTTGACCAACCCCACCAACCATTCATGACTTAAAAAAAAAGTCTCTCCACAAATTAGGAATAGAAGAGAACTTCCTCAGTTCATTAAGGAATATCTACCAGCTCCTTCCTTATAAACCTCTTTTTCTGTATCCTCCTCCTTTCTTTCATTCTCATATTAAATCTTTAGATTTTAACTGGAAGTTGCCCCCTGCCATATTATAAACTGAGTTAAAAGAACAATATCAAATTTGTAAAAAACATTTATAATCGTGATTGCAATCCTATTGTATTAGGTAAGCATGTTTTAATTTCTCATTACACTCAAGATTTCAGAGAGTGATTAATAGGCAGAAAATTTATTTAATGTCTGTACCACAAAATTTTAACGAGGACTTTTATGTCCATGGTCAAGATAAATCTATGGTTATCTAGTCCCAAAGAAGGGACCAAGATAGAAAAAAGTTTTGCTGAAGACCTGAAAAATAAGTAAATTGTGTCACTAGAATATTTGGATGCATGCTGAAGAAATTTTGTGATGGCTACCTCTTCTAAACAATCTCTCTTTGAAACCATTTTGTATCCATGTGTTAAATGTACCCTTGAAAGGGAATAGAAACTTCTAACTTGATGTGTCTGATTAACAGTCACAGGTCAATTACATAATGTCTGCTTCTCAGGTATATGACTTGTTATTTTTGAATGATTCATGCTGGAAACACTGGGAAGTTGGCTCTAATCGCTGAGCTACGAAGTTTAACCCATACCAACTAATAAAATAAGATAATTTTCCAGCTGTAACAGATTTATAATCATGGTAAATAAACCAGCATCTGCCCTTAAAAACCTAATTATATTGGGCTGGCCAAAAAGTTCCTTCGGGTTTTTCTGTAACATATTACAAAAAACCTGAATGAACGTTTTGGCCACCTCAATATAAACATTTTTTCATGTACTGTATATAAAATCCTTCTCCCTAATACTGCTTTGACCTGACACACTCTATCATCTTCTTGTGAGTTCCTTCATTAACAAGTTAATATACTTTGACACGTGCTCAAGCTCAATTCTTCTAAGAAATTTTGCTCTAACAATCCATAATCCACACACTCCATCAACTGATGATATTACCTCCGAATTCCAAGAGAATAAAATGAAGTTGTCAAGAGTAAAAATCATTTTATTACCCCCTACTCTTCACTCATCTACAAAGCTATAATTATCTGTCCTCAAAATTATATGCTTTCCTGCAGTGTCAAATGAAAAACTGTTCCTTGTATTCTAGGTGTATCCCTGTAGTACTTGTGTACTTGATTCTTTCCCAAAACAATACTCCTAGAGACTCATTATCCTCCAAAACATTTATTCTTATTCCTACATGATTTACCTGTACCTCTATATAGGCTTCTTCCTATGGCTTTTAAATATAATCAAACAAGGAGAAACCACTATCCCATCCGGTGGGCACTGATCCTAGGCTATAACTGAATCTACTATGTATTATGCCCCTTTTTCCTCATTCCTACCCCTTTGGCCTGACATAAAAAAAAAAGTGAGAAGAAAGTCCCACTGCAGGTTTCCAAAGCCAATATTGGTCCAGGCAACAGGAGGACAAAAATCTTAAATTTCAAGTTGAATTAAGCATGGATCTGTATTTAGTCTGGACTATAGTTTTTATTGGTTTGAAGATTTTCATTATATGAGATTGAAAATCAAACTATGGAGTATTCCTGAGATCTTGTCCAAGAGGTGAGAAAGAAAGAACCAGCAAAACAATTTTAAAGGTATAGCAGAAAAAAAATAAGGTTGTTTCTTTTTGCACACTCTGAGTCCAGCTTACTTAGTAGTTCTTTTACATTAAATGTTTACAACTCTTATTCATTCAACGAATATTTACTTCATGCTTACTGTGTGCTAGACATATGTTACAATGTGAGTGATAAAAGACATGGAACTTTACTCTAGTAGGGGAAACAGAAATTTAACAACATCACCCCAGTAACCATGCAATTACAACTGTGATTTATGTAGTGAAAGAAAATATATGGGTTTTTTTAAACATCTTTATTGGAGTATAATTCTTTTACAATGCTGTGTTAGTTTCTGCTGTATAACAAAGTGAATCAGCTATACGTATACATATATCCCCATATCCCCTTGAGAGGCATAAACTGGGGACTAATACACCCTAAAGAAAATAAAGAAAATTTAGACTTAAAGCATAATCAGATTAAAGAGAAGGAATGAAGCATATTCAAATGAAACTGCATGTATGACTGTCCTGGTGCTGAAAAGGGCATTTTAGGGAATGGAAACAAAGCCATTGTAATGAGCAGATGGATTTGGCAGGAGATGAGGATTGAGAATTAGGTTGATTAATATGGGACGAATCGTGCAAGACTTAAAATATTTTCAAGGTTGTCCTAATAGTGCTGAGGACCTTTAAAGGTTTCGACCAAGGTAAAGACATGAATGAATTTGCCTTGTAAAACAACTACTTGAGCTGCAGCATGGCTAATCAGTAGGAGGTGACAAGGATAAAAATGGATGAAAGAGAGTTTCATTTAGTCATTTGCAGTAGAGGTCATTGTAGATCAGACAGGGAGAGTGCCAATGAAGATGGAGAAAAAGGAATGTATTCAAAAGACAACGCTGATATAAAATGGGCAGGATTTGATGAAAGATAAGCTATAAGGAAAGAAAGTTATGGGGGATTTTTGGTGTGGGTGCATCAAGGAGGTGTTTATGAAATGGAGAACCCTGAGAAAGGAGGTTTGGAGTTGAAGTATGGGGGGAAAATGCAGAGTTTAGTTTTGCCGTATTAAACTTAAGATGCTTACAAGATATCTAAGTGAAGGTGGACACACATGGCTAGACCTCAGTAACTTACTGGGACAGAGACATAAGTTTGGTGGTAACTGGCATTAGAGGGATCATATTTAACTCCAAAAAGTGGGTGAGATAACCATGGGAACAAAGACGTGGAGAAAACGAAAATGTAGTCTAAGAACAAGGTCCAAGGATACTCCAGAATGTATCAATAAAGTAGAGAAGGAGGAGCCTGAAGAGAATGACCTAGAAAGGAAGAAGAAAGGCAGTAAAGTGTGATATCATGAAGCCAAAAAGAAAGATGTATTTCAAGGATAAAATATGCAACTGTGAGGTCAAGAAATTGAGAAATGTATTCATTGGATATTTGCCTCATTAAGACATTGGATGAGCATCACAAAAAGTAATTTTTACAGAGTGAAGACGGAAAGACCCAGATTAGAGTGGGCTCAACAGTGAATGGAAAATGATGAAGTAAAGAGAGTATCTTCAACTTCTGCATAAGAAGGGTGATCACAGTCTTTCCTAGAGAGCTCTGAGTTATCTCTGTTGTTAAGGCAAAGTTACAACTAGCTTCCCCTTTTGAACTAAAAATGTTCTCACTGTATGGTCACCCTAAAATGGTAGGAAGGGGTTGAGATATAAATGATGTGATTATTAGAGTGCAAGAAAGATCTATGATTATCCAAAAAATAATAATCAGCAAATTGAAAATCTTAAGAAATATGCCATTCTGGATAGTTGAAATCTTCCCTATGGATTTTTCATCATTACGATGTTTTGTTATGTCATAGGTTTAATGGGAATCTTCCTGAAACATATTAAATATTCTCTTACCTTCTAAAATAAAGAAGAATGAATGTGATGTAATCTTTCTGGATCCTTAGCTTATGATCATATGCTGATTTATACTATAATACCCTTGAAAGGATTTCCTTGAAGTTTGTAGGGATATTAGTCATTCTCCAAATTTTATGTGTATGTATTCATTTAGGCTTGTGTGTGGATAATGGGATGGAAGTGTGTGGGTGACTGATGTGGAATATATATGAAACAGGGTGCACGAGAGTGGGAAGGGGGTGGGAAGAGTGGAGGAAATATGGAATAAAATGGTAATTTCAAGGTGGGTTGGGGAGAGAAGAGAGTAGGTGTGCTGATGCATGTGAACATTGATATGTGAGTGTATTAAAAGGTGTATGTGTTGGGGTTGTGAATAATATGTGTATGTTTATATTGGTTGTGGTCTGTGTATTTATGTATAGTGGTTGGGTGTATTATCTACATGCATGTCGGGATTTAGAATAGTATATATATTAAGATGAGGTATTGTGTGTATACTGGGATTGGGGTGTGTGTGTGTGTGTGTGTGTGTGTGTGTGTGTGTGTGTGTTTGAAAGAGTGTCTATGCATTAAGTTGGATGTTTATAGGTGGGTGTTACACGTGCTGTGTGGGCACATGTGTGTCTGTGTTGAAATGTGTTAGTGTATAAGGGGATGCATGAGTATTTGTCTTCATTTATTGTCTTTTCCTTTGTTTTTAACTTCTCATTGCAACCAATATAATTGATTGGTTACAGTAGATATAAATTTCTATATTTAATTTGCTGTAGGACATAAAATCAAATACTCATGCGTGTTAAAATTTTATGTAAAATAGGACAATACCCTTTGAATAATGACTTGGCATTCTTATTAGCAAAATTTGTAAGTTAAACCAGTGTGACAAAGAATTGGTGGCTCAGGGATTTTCCTTTGTTCATTTAAAATTCTCAGCTTAGTTATGGAATGAGTTTTTGTAAACTGCTTCTACAGAAATCACATAAACAAAATGGTCATTTTTGTCAATTCATGTCCCCATACATAATACACCTTAGAAAATTTTTGAAGAAAATCTCACAACACATTTAGATAATGGCAAAACTATCATGGCAAAGGAAGAACTGGTCAATATATAGCATAAACAGCAGGGTCTTTGGGGGTCCAAAACAGAATATAAATTTTATCTTATTTCCAACTTTTACCAAAATATTTGTCTTTGAGATTTTTTTGACTAGCATTTCCCAACTGGCTACTAGCCAATCTCCCCTCTTCTTTTCAGCAAAATTTATAGCTCCTCCTAGACACTAGTATTGAGAAAATTAGGGGAATGCTTGGCTGTGATTTCTGGGATGTGTGACCTGCATATAACTAGCCGTAGTGAGGTTTATAATAAAACCAGATGGAAAATATACATGCAAGGAAATGCAAGATTTAAGAGCACAAGTAAAATCAGAGAGAGATGTCAGGGTCATTACGAAAATTCCCAACCATTGACAATGTTCTTCTCTCCTAAACAGATAAAAGAATAAAAATTAATCAGCTTGAGTGGAGGCTCAAAAGGCATGAAAGGGCCAATTGGAACAACTTAAGCTGAAGCTGCAAGTTCAGGCAGAGAAGCTGTCTGATTCAGAGACCTTGGCACAATCCATTTTATCTGACAGTTCAAGAAAGATTTGTAGTAACAAAATCACATTAGGGAATAGAGAACAAAGCACCAGAGGAGAACAAATAAGAAACTTAACTTTCACACCAAGGCCAGAGCTAACAGTAAGTTGTTTTAGTTTACTGGATTCAGAGATGGAATGAAAGTATGTTTCCAGTAAGTACCACTGAGGGATTCGTGGGTGCATATTAATACCAATCTTCAAGTACTCTGCTGAGATGACTCAGCTTTAATGTGGTGTCCATTTCCAAATTTAAGTTTTCGTAGGCATTCCAAAAGACACTGATGCTATAGCCTCCTGAGATACTGGGGGAGAAACTTGTACCACAAATGGCAAAATAACAAATCCTAAATTATTTAGATGTTGGTAGTCCTGTCACTGAACTGTTAGGGTTCTAATTATTCACTTTCTCTCCTACTGATCATTTGCTTCAGATCATTTCCTTCATCAAAAGACAGGTCAGGACCAAACAATTAATTTGCTTATCATAATGAAAAGTTTGGATAGGAAAAATGGTTTAAATCAGAGGATGGCAAATCTTTATCTGCAAACAGACAGCTAGTGAATATTTTTATAATTTGTGAGCAAAAGTTTCTGTTGCAAATATTCATCTCTGCCATTGTAACATGAAAGCAGTCATAAACAATATGTAAATAAATGAGCATGGCTGTGTTCCAATAAAACTTTATTTACAGAAACAAGTGGTGGTTGATAAAGAAGTCTACCATGCATTTAAAGAAGAACTGCCACCAATTTTAATCAAGTTTCCCATAAAATAAAAAAGGAGGGAATCTTTCTCAATTTACTTTATGAGGCCAATATTACCTCAATCTCGATACCAGAAAATGACAGTGCAATGGATGAAAACCACAGACCAAAATCTCTCATGAACTTAGATATTTAAAAGTTCAACAAAATATTTGAAAGTCAAATCAAGCAGTATAAAAAAATTATACAACATAGCCAAGTGGGATTTATCCAGGTTTGCAAGGCAGGTTCACCATTCAAAAATCTATCAGTGTAATTCACCATATCAATAAGTTAAAGAAGAAAATTTATATGACATTAATTGATGCATAAAAATCATATAATAACATGAAGTTATTAAGAATCTACCATACAAATAACCGAACTCCTAGATATATTACAATGCCCCAAAATACTGTGTAAAACATGGTCATTACTCAAACATATAGCTGCTTATAGTATTGTTGGAAAAGCAATGCATCAAAAATATATATATATGCATGGGGTGCAAGAAGTTAATGCAGAATTCTGAGAAGAAAGAAATAATTGTGTGATTAGTTAATTAGTGATGGCTTTGTAGAGAGTGTATAATTATATTTTATGAGAGAAATGTAATTATTTGTTTAGCATAATGGTAAATGTAATAGTTAAAATAAAAACAGAGTAAGTAAATAGGAATGGATTATCAGATGAGATAATATCCATATTAATATATTCCACTATAATATTCCAACATTAGCAGTGCATAATATGAGATTAAAATATATATTCTCACCAAAGCAATCTTGAGAAAGAAGAACAGACCTGGAGTTACCACACTCTCTCCTGTCAGACTATACTACAAAGCTACAGTAATTCAAACAGTATAGTACTGATACAAAAACAGACACATAGATCAATGGCACAGAATAAAGGGCCTAGAAATAAACCCATTCACGTACGGTCAATTAATCTACAACAAAAGAAGCAATAATATAAACTGAGAAAAAGACAGTCTGCTCAATAAATTGTGCTAAGAAAACTGGACAGCTACACATAAAAGAATGAAATTAGAACATTTTCTCACACCACATACAAAAATAAACTCAAAATGGATTAAAGACCTAAATGTAAAACCAGAGAGAAGGAAACTTAAAGAAGGAAACATAGGCTGATCAGTCTTTAACATAAATCACAGCAATAGTGTTTGGATCTGTCTCCTTAGGCAAAGGAAACAAAAGCAAAATAAACAATTGGGACCTAATTGAACTTAAAAGTTTTTGCACAGTGAAGGAAACCATCAACAAAATGAAAAGACAACCTACTGAATGGGAGAAAATATTTGCAAATAATATAACCTATAAGGAGTTAATATCCAAAATATCTGAAGAGTTCATACAACTCAGTATCAAAAAAAAAAAAATTGATTCAACAATGGGCAGAAAACCTGAATAGACATTTTCCTAAAGACATATAGATGACCAACAGGCACATGAAAAGATGCTCAATATTGCTAATCACCACAGAAATGCAAATCAAAACCACAATGACATATCACCTCACACCTGTCAGAAAGGCTATCATCAAAAACACCATCAATAGCAAACGTTGACAAGGATGTTGAGAAAAGGCAACCCTTGTACACTGTTGGTGGGAATGTAAATTAGTGCAGCCACTATGGAAAACAGTGTGGAGGTTCCTCAAAAAACTAAAAATAGAACTACCATATGATCCAGCAATTCCACTCCTGGGTATATATCTGAAGAAAACAAAAGTGCTAATTCAAAAAGATACATGCATTGCGATGTTCATAGCAGCATTATTTACAATAGCCAAGATATGGAAGCAACCTAGGTGCCCATCAAGAGATGAATGGACAAAGAAGATGTGGTACACACACACACACACACACACACACACACACACACACACACACACACACTGGAATACTACTGAGCCATAAAAAAGAATTAAATTTTGCCATTTACAACAAGATGAATGGACGTGGAGAGTCTTATACTTAATGAAATAAGTCAGACAAAGACAAATGCTGTATGTTATCACTTACATGTGGAATCTAAAAAATAAAACAAAGGAATGAATATAAAAAAAAATTCTCTATGTACATTAATCATGAATGTATCTGACTTTATATTTTAAAGTCAAAATGTATTTTAAACCTTTTGACACAAATCTGAAAGACTATATTTTTGTTTACATATACTTACCTGCATTCAGCTACTGTTTACTAGAAAAGCATAAGTAATTGGTCTATTTTTCATTAGGTACAATATAAGCCTCAAATATGAATAGAAGTCCAGCAAGATACTCAGTCTGCACTAGGTAAATACTAGTTTAATTATGAATCTTTTAAATCATTTTTTAGAGAAATAATCAAATAGCACATATATATGTATATATTTCTCTCACCAGACATATGTCTATTAAACATATATATACACATATATATGTGCTATTTGAATCTCTCTCTAGATATATGTCTAGATATATGTCTATGTATATTTAATAGACATATATCTGGACAGACATATATATGGAATGCAAAATATAATAACAAACATATTTGGCCAAAGGAATAATATATATAGTTAATACTAAATGTTTACATCCAAACGTGAAATATGGTATCATGATTATGGCCATTGCTAATAATATTTAAACAAGAAAAATGAGGTAAGATAGAATCGTGGGTAGAACAAAACTGAAAGTTCACCAAGAGACAGTTAAAGCATTCAAGAAACCTGTATTTCCAATATAGGTGGTTGCAACACTTTTTAGGTAAGAGAGACCTTTCTTCTCTTAAGAGTCAAAAATTACTCATTTTGACCAACAGCCATAAAAGGATCAACTGAAATTCCATTTGAGCTATTAAGAGAGTAAAGTAAAAGAACCAGTAAAAATTAATTAGGAAAATGGTAATCCAACCCTAGAAGCTAAATCCCTTCCCTGAACCCAAAGTTGGAACTACAGCAGAAGCAATAAGAATGCTAATGGACCTTAAAACAATTGTAAAAATTGTGCAAGCATTGTGGAGAGACAGAAAAAGTGTTAAAGGAAAATAACTTTGGGTTCAAGATAGCGGAGTGGAAGGATGTGCTCTCACTCCCTCTTGCAAGAGTACCAGAATCACAAATAACTGCTGAACAATCATCGACAGGAAGACACTGGAACTCACCAAAACAGATACCCCACACCCAAAGACAAAGGAGAAGCCATAATGAGACCAGAGGAGGGGCGCAATCACAATAAAATTAAATCCCGTAACTACTGGGTGGGTGATTCACACACTGAAGAACACTTATAACACAGAGGTCCACCCACTGGAGTGAAGGTTCTGAGCCCAACACCAGGCTTCCCAACATAGGGGTCCAGCAACGGGAGGAGGAATTCCCAGAGAATCAGACTTTGGAGGCTAGTGAGATTTGATTGCAGGACTTCGACAGGACTGGGGGAAACACAGACTCCACTCTTGGAGGGCACACACAAAGTAGTGTGTGCATCAGGACCCAGGGGAAGGAGCAGTGACCCCACTGGAGACTGAACCAGACCTACCTGCTAGTGTTGGAGGGTCTCCTGCAGAGGCGGGGGGTGGCTGTGTGGCTGTGGTTCACCGTGGGGACAAGGACACTGGCAGCAGAAATTCTGGGAAGTACTCCTTGGAGTGAGCCCTCCCAGAGTCTGCCATTAGCCCCACCAAAGATCCCAGGTAGGCTCCAGTGTTGCATGGCCTCAGGCCAAACAACCAACAGGGAGGGAACCCAACCCCACCCACCATCAGACAAGTGGATTAAAGTTTTACTGTGCTCTGCCCACCAGAGCAACAGCCACCTCTACCCACCAGTCCCTCGCATCAGGAAACTAGCTCAAGCCTCTTAGATAGCCTCATCCACCAGAGGTCAGACAACACAAGCAAGAACTACAATCCTGAGCCCGTAGAACAAAAACCACATTCACAGAAAGACAGACAAGATGAAAAGGCAGAGGGCTGTGTACCGCATGAAGGAACAAGATAAAACCCCAGAAAAACAACCAAACGAAGTGGAGATATGGAACCTTCCAGAAAAAGAATTCAGAATAATGATAGTGAAGATGATCCAGGACCTTGGAAAAAGACCGGAGGCAAAGATCAAGAAGATGAAAGAGGGAAGGCGGAAGATGGCGGAAGAGTAAGACGCGGAGATCACCTTCCTCCCCACAGATACACCAGAAATACATCTACACGTGGAACAACTCCTACAGAACACCTACTGAAGGCTGGCAGAAGACCTCAGACCTCCCAAAAGGCAAGAAACTCCCCACGTACCTGGGTAGGGCAAAAAAAAAAAAAAAGAAAAAACAGAGACAAAAGAATAGGGACGGCACCTGCACCAGTGGGAGGGAGCGGTGAAGGAGGAAAAGTTTCCACACTCTAGGAAGCCCCTTCGCGGGCGGAGACTGCGGGAGGCGGAGGGAGGAGCTTCGAAGCTGCGGAGGAGAGCACAGCAACGGGTGCGGAGGGCAAAGCGGGGAGATTCCCGCACAGAGGGTCGGTGCCGACCGGCACTCACCAGCCCGAGAGGCTTGTCTGCTCACCCGCCGGGGCGGGCGGGGCTGCGAGCTGAGGCCGGAGCGCAGGGAGAGGACTGGGGTTGGCGGCTTGAACATAGCCTGAAGGGGTTAGTGCACCACAGCTAGCCGGGAGGGAGTCCGGGGAAAAGCCTGCACCTGCCGAAGAGGCAGGAGACTTTTCCTTCCCTCTTTGTTTCCTGGGGCGTGAGGAGAGGGGTTTAAGAACGCTGCTTAAAGGAACTCCAGAGACGGGCGCGAGCCGCGGCTAAAAGCGCGAACCCCAGAGACGGGCGCGAGCCGCGGCTGAAAGCGCGGAATCCAGAGACGGGCGCAAGCTGCGGCTAAAAGCGCGGACCCCAGAGGCGGGCGGGAGACGCTAAGGCTGCTGCTGCCACCACCGAGGGGCCTGTGTGCGAGCACAGGTCACTCTCCACACCCCTCTTCCGCGGAGCCTGTGCAGCCCGCCACTGCCAGGTTCCCGGGATCCAGGGACAACTTCCCCGGGAGAGCGCACAGCGCGCCTCAGGCTGGTGCAAAGTCACGCCGGCCTTTGCCACCGCAGGCCCACCCCGCACTCTGTGCCCCTCCGTCCCCGCCGGCCTGAGTGCGCCAGAGCCCCCAATCAGCGGCTCTTTTAACCCCATCCTGTCTGAGCAAAAAACAGACGCCCTCCAGCGATCTACACGCAGTGGCAGGGCCAAATCCAAACCTTAGCCCTGGGAGCTGTGAGAACAAAGAAGAGAAAGGGAAATCCCTCCCAGCAGCCTCAGAAGCAGCGGATTAAAGCTCCACAATCAACTTGATATACCCTGCATCTGTGGAATACCTGAATAGACAACCAATCATCCCAAATTAAGGAAGTGGACTTTAGGAGCAAGATCTATGATTTTTTCCCCTTTCCTCTTTTTGTGAATGTGTATGTGTATGCTTCTGTGTGAGATCTTGTCTGTATAGTCTTGCTTCCACCATTTGTCCTAGGGTTCTATCCGTCCATGGTTTTTTTTATTTTTTTAATAATTAATTTTAATAACGTTATTATACTTTACCTTCGTTCTTTCTTTCCGTCCTTCCTTCCCTCCTTTAGACAACGAATCATCCCAAATTGAGGAGGTGGTCTCTGACAGCAAGATTTAGGATTTTTCCCCATTTACCTCTTTTAGTGAGGGTGTATGTGTATGTTTCTGTGTAAGATTTTGTCTGTATAGCTTTGCTTCCAACATTTGTCCTAAGGTTCTTTCCGTCCCTTTTTTTTTTTTTCTAAATAAGAATTTTTTAATTCAATAACTTTGTTATACTTTATTTTATTTTTACTGTATCTTCTTTCTTTCTGTCTTTTTTCCTTCTTTCCCTCCTTCCTTCCTCCCTCCCTCCCTCCCTCCCTCCTTTCTTTCCTTCTTGCCTTTCCTGCTTTGCTTCTTTCTTTCTTTCTTCCTTCCTTCCTACCCTCCTTTCCTTCTTTCTTTCCTCATACTTCTACTAATTCCCTCTACTTTTTCTCCCTTTTATCCTGAGCCGTGTGGATGAAAAGCTTTTGGTGCTCCAGCCAGGAGGCAGGGCTCTGCCTCTGAGGTAGGAGAGCCAACTTCAGGACACTGATCAACAAGAGACCTCCCAGCTCCACATAATATCAAACGGCGAAAATCTCCCAGAGACCTCCATCTTAACACCAGCACCCAGCTTCACTCAACGACCAGCAAGCCACAGTGCTGGAAAACCTATGCCAAACAACTAGCAAAACAGGAACACAACCCCACCCATTAGCAGAGAGGCTGCCTAAAATCATAATAAGGCCACAGACACCCCCAAACACACCACCAGACGTGAACCTGCCCACTAGAGAGACAAGATCCAGCCTCATCCACCACAACACAGGCACTAGTCCCCTCCACCAGGAAGCCTACACAACCCACTGAACCAACCTTAGCCACTGGAGACAGACATCAAAAACAGGAGGAACTACGAACCTGCAGCCTGCAAAAAGGAGACCCCAAACACAGTAAGATAAGCAAAATGAGAAGACAGAAAAACACACAGCAGATAAAGGAGCAAGATAAAAATGCACCAGACCTAACAAATGAAGAGGAAATAGGCAGTCTACCTGAAAGAGAATTCAGAATAATGACAGTAAGGTTGATCCGAAATCTTGGAGATAGAATGGACAATAGATTGGACAAAATGCAAGAATCAGTTAACAAGGACCTAGAAGAACTAAAGATGAAACAAGCAATGATGAACAACACAATAAGTGAAATTAAAAGTACTCTAGATGGGATCAATAGCAGAATAACTGAGGCAGAAGAACGGATAAGTGACCTGGAAGATAAAATAGTGGAAATAACTACTGCAGAGCAGAATAAAGAAAAAAGAATGAAAAGAACTGAGGACAGTCTCAGAGACCTCTGGGACAACATTCAATGCACCAACATTCGAATTAAAGGGGTCTCAGAAGAAGAAGAGAAAAAGAAAGGGACTGAGAAAATATTTGAAGAGATTATAGTTGAAAACTTCCCTAATATGGGAAAGGAAATAGTTAATCAAGTCCAGGAAGCACAGAGAGTCCCATACAAGATAAATACAAGGAGAAATACGCCAAGACACATATTAATCAAACTGTCAAAAATTAAATACAAAGAAAGCATATTAAAAGCAGCAAGGGAAAAACAACAAATAACACATAAGGGAATCCCCATAAGGTTAACAGCTGATCTCTCAGCAGAAACCCTACAAGCCAGAAGGGAGTGGCAGGACATACTGAAAGTGATGAAGGAGAAAAACATGCAGCCAAGACTACTCTACCCAGCAAGGATCTCATTCAGATTTGATGGAGAAATGAAAACCTTTACAGACAAGCAAAAGCTGAGAGAGTTCAGCACCACCAAACCAGCTTTACAACAAATGCTAAAGGATATTCTCTAGGCAAGAAACACAAGAGAAGGAAAAGACTTATAATAAAGAACCCAAAACAATTTAGAAAATGGGAATAGGAACATACATATCGATAATTACCTTAAATGTAAATGGACTAAATGCTCCCACCAAAAGACACAGATTAGCTGAATGGATACAAAAACAAGACCCTTATATATGCTGTCTACAAGAGACCCACTTCAGACCTAGAGACACATACAGACTGAAAGTAAGGGGATGGAAAAAGATATTCCATGCAAATAGAAGCCAAAAGAAAGCTGGAGTAGCAATTCTCATATCAGACAAAATAGACTTTAAAATAAGGACTATTAAAAGAGACAAAGAAGGACACTACATAATGATCAAGGGATCGATCCAAGAAGAAGATATAACAATTGTAAATATTTATGCACCCAACATAGGAGCACCTCAATACATAAGGCAAATACTAACAGCCATAAAAGGGGAAATCGACAGTAACACATTCATAGTAGGGGACTTAAACACCCCACTTTCACCCATGGACAGATCATCCAAAATGAAAATAAATAAGGAAACACAAGCTTTAAATGATACATTAAACAACATGGACTTAACTGATATTTATAGGACACTCCATCCAAAAACAACAGAATACACATTTTTCTCAAGTGCTCATGGAACATTCTCCAGGATAGATCATATCTTAGGTCACAAATCAAGCCTTGGTAAATTTAAGAAAATTGAAATTGTATCAAGTATCTTTTCTGACCACAACGCCATGAGACTAGATATCAATTACAGGAAAAGATCTGTAAAAAATACAAACGCATGGAGGCTAAACAATACACTACTTAATAATGAAGAGATCACTGAAGAAATCAAAGAGGAAATCAAAAAATACCTAGAAACAAATGACAATGGAGACACAACGACCCAAAACCTGTGGGATGCAGCAAAAGCAGTTCTAAGGGGGAAGTTTATAGCAATACAAGCCCACCTTAAGAAGCAGGAAACATCTCGAATAAACAACCTAACCTTGCACCTCAAGCAATTAGAGAAAGAAGAACAAAAAAACCCCAAAGCTAGCAGAAGGAAAGAAATCATAAAAATCAGATCAGAAATAAATGAAAAAGAAATGAAGGAAACAATAGCAAAGATCAATAAAACTAAAAGCTGGTTCTTTGAGAAGATAAACAAAATAGATAAACCACTAGCCAGACTCATCAAGAAAAAAAGGGAGAAGACTCAAATCAATAGAATTAGAAATGAAAAAGGAGAGGTAACAACTGACACTGCAGAGATAAAAGAGATCATGAGAGATTACTACAAGCAACTCTATGCCAATAAAATGGACAATCTGGAAGAAATGGACAAATTCTTAGAAATGCACAACCTGCCAAGACTGAATCAGGAAGAAATAGAAAATATGAACAGACCAATCACAAGCACTGAAATTGAAACTGTGATTAAAAATCTTCCAACAAAGAAAAGCTCAGGACCAGATGGCTTCACAGGCGAATTCTATCAAACAATTAGAGAAGAGATAACACCTATCCTTCTCAAACTCTTCCAAAATATAGCAGAGGGAGGACCACTCCCAAACTCCTTCTACGAGGCCACCATCACCTTGATACCAAAACCAGACAAGGATGTCACAAAGAAAGAAAACTACAGGCCAATATCACTGATGAACATAGATGCAAAAATCCTCAACAAAATACTAGCAAACAGAATCCAACAGCACATTAAAAGGATCATACACCATGATCAAGTGGGGTTTATTCCAGGAATGCAAGGATTCTTCAATATACGCAAACCTATCAATGTGATAAACCATATTAACAAATTGAAGGAGAAAAACCATATGATCATCTCAATAGATGCAGAGAAAGCTTTTGACAAAATTCAACACCCATTTATGATAAAAACCCTGCAGAAAGTAGGCATAGAGGGAACTTTCCTCAACATAATAAAGGCCATATATGACAAGCCCACAGCAAACATCATCCTCAATGGTGAAAAACTGAAAGCATTTCCACTAAGATCAGGAACAAGACAAGGTTGCCCACTCTCACCACTATTATTCAACATTGTTTTGGAAGTTTTAGCCACAGCAATCAGAGAAGAAAAGGAAATAAAAGGAATCCAAATCGGAAAAGAAGAAGTAAAGCTGTCACTGTTTGCAGATGACATGATACTATACATAGAGAACCCTAAAGATGCTACCAGAAAACTACTAGAGCTAATCAATGAATTTGGTAAAGTGGCAGGATACAAAATTAATGCACAGAAATCTCTGGCACTCCTATATACTAATGATGAAAAATCTGAAAGTGAAATCAAGAAAACACTCCCATTTACCATTGCAACAAAAAGAATAAAATATCTAGGAATAAACCTACCTAAGGAGACAAAAGACCTGTATGCAGAAAATTATAAGACACTGATGAAAGAAATTAAAGATGATACAAATAGATGGAGACATATACCATGTTCTTGGATTGGAAGAATCAACATTGTGAAAATGACTCTACTACCCAAAGCAATCTACAGATTCAATGCAATCCCTATCAAACTACCACTGGCATTTTTCACAGAACTAGAACAAAAAATTTCACAATTTGTATGGAAACACAAAAGACCCCGAATAGCCAAAGCAATCTTGAGAAGGAAAGAAGGAACTGGAGGAATCAGGCTCCCTGACTTCAGACTATACTACAAAGCTACAGTTATCAAGACGGTATGGTACTGGCACAAAAACAGAAAGATAGATCAATGGAACAGGATAGAAAGCCCAGAGATAAACCCATGCACATATGGACACCTTATCTTTGATAAAGGTGGCAGAAATGTACAGTGGAGAAAGGACAGCCTCTTCAATAAGTGGTGCTGAGAAAACTGGACAGGTACATGTAAAAGCATGAGATTAGATCACTCCCTAACACCATACACAAAAATAAGCTCAAAATGGATTAAAGACCTAAATGTAAGGCCAGAAACTATCAAACTCTTAGAGGAAAACATAGGCAGAACACTCTATGACATAAATCACAGCAAGATCCTTTCTGACCCACCTCCTAGAGTAATGGAAATAAAAACAAAAATAAACAAATGGGACCTAATGAAACTTCAAAGCTTTTGCACAGCAAAGGAAACCATAAACAAGACCAAAAGACAACCCTCAGAATGGGAGAAAATATTTGCAAATGAAGCAACCGACAAAGGATTAATCTCCAAAATTTACAAGCAGCTCATGCAGCTCAATAACAAGAAAACAAACAACCCAATCCAAAAATGGGCAGAAGACCTAAATAGACATTTCTCCAAAGAAGATATACAGACTGCCAACAAACACATGAAAGAATGCTCAACATCATTAATCATTAGAGAAATGCAAATCAAAACTACAATGAGATATCATCTCACACCAGTCAGAATGGCCATCATCAAAAAATCTAGAAACAATAAATGCTGGAGAGGGTGTGGAGAAAAGGGAACACTCTTGCACTGCTGGTGGGAATGTGAATTGGTTCAGCCACTATGGAGAACAGTATGGAGGTTCCTTAAAAAACTACAAATAGAACTACCATATGACCCAGCAATCCCACTACTGGGCATATACCCTGAGAAAACCATAATTCAAAAAGAGTCATGTACCAAAATGTTCATTGCAGCTCTATTTACAATAGCCCGGAGATGGAAACAACCTAAGTGCCCGTCATCGGATGAATGGATAAAGAAGATGTGGCACATATATACAATGGAATATTACTCAGCCATAAAAAGAAACGAAATTGAGCTATTTGTAATGAGGTGGATAGACCTAGAGTCTGTCATACAGAGTGAAGTAAGTCAGAAAGAAAAAGACAAATACCGTATGCTAACACATATATATGGAATTTAAGAAAAAAAATGTCATGAAGAACCTAGGGGTAAAGCAGGAATAAAGACGCAGACCTCCTAGAGAACGGACTTGAGGTTATGGGGAGGGGAAGGGTGAGCTGTGACAGGGCGAGAAAGAGTCATGGGCATATACATACTAACAAACGTAGTAAGGTAGATAGCTAGTGGGAAGCAGCCACATGGCACAGGGATATTGGCTCGGTGCTTTGTGACAGCCTGGAGGGGTGGGATAGGGAGGGTGGGAGGGAGGGAGACGCAACAGGGAAGACATATGGGAACATATGTTTATGTATGACTGATTCACTTTGTTATAAAGCAGAAACTAACACACCATTGTAAAGCAATTATACCCCAATAAAGATGTTAAAAAAAAAAAAGATGAAAATGTTTAACAAAGAGCTAGAAGAATTAAAGAACAAACAAACAGAGATGAATAATTCAATAACTGAAATGAAAACTACACTAGAAGGAATCAGTAGCAGAATAACTGAGGCAGAAGAATGAATAAGTGACCTGGAAGACAGAATGGTGGAAATCACTGCTGCAGAACAGAATAAAGAAAAAAGAATGAAAAGAAATGCAGACAGCCTAAGACACCTCTGGGACAACATTAAACGTAACAACATTCACATTATAGAGGTCCCAGAAGGAGAAGAGAGAGAGAAAGGACCCAAGAAAAAATTTGAGAGATTATAGTCAAAAACTTACCTAACATGGGAAAGGAAACACTCAAGCAAGCCCAGGAAGTGCAGAGTGTCCAATACAGGATAAACCCAAGGAGAAACACACCGAGACACATAGTATTCAAATTGGCAAAAATTAAAGACAAAGAAAAATTTATTGAAAGCAGCAAGGGAAAAACGACAAACAACATACAATGGAACTCCCATAAGCTTAACAGCTGATATCTCAGCAGAAGCTCTACAAGCCAGAAGGGAGTAGCATGACATAATTAAAGTGATGAAAGGGAAGAAACTACAACCAAGATTACTCTACCCTGCAAGGATCTCAATCAGATTTGATGGAGAAATCAAAAGCTTTACAGACAAGCAAAAGCTAAGAGAATTTAGCACCACGAAACCAGCTCTACTACAAATGCTAAAGGAACTTCTCTAAGTGGGAAACACAAGAGAAGAAAAGGACATACAAAAAAAAAACCCAAAACAATTAAGAAAATGCTAATAGGAACATACATATTGATAATTACCTTAAACATGAATAGATTAAATGCTCCAACCAAAAGACACAAGTTTACTGAATGGATACAAAAGCAAGACGCATATATATGCTGTCTACAAGAGACCCACTTCAGACCTAGGGACACATACAGACTGAAAGTGAGGGGATGGAAAAAGATATTCCATGCAAATGGAAATCAAAAGAAAGCTGGAGTAGCAATATTCATTACAGATAAAATAGACTTCAAAATAAAGGATGTTACAGGAGACAAGGAAAGACACTACATAATGATGAAGGGATCAATCCAAGAAGAAGATAGAACAATTAAAAATATATATGCTCCCAACATAGGAGCACCTCAATACATAAGGCAACTGCTAACAGCTAAAAGAGAGGAAATCCGCAGTAACACAATAATAGTGGGAGAAATTTAACACTGCACTTACACCAATGAACAGATCATCCAAACAGAAAATTAATAAGGAAACACAAGCTTTAAATGACACAACAGACCAGATAGATTCAATTGATATTTATAGGACATTCCATACAAAAGCACTTTCTTCTCAAGTGCTCGCAGAACATGCTCCAGGATAGATCACATCTTGGATCATAAATCAAGCCTCAGTAAATTTAAGAAAATTGAAATCATATCAAACATCTTTTCTGACCACAATGCTATGAGATTAGAAGTCAATTACAGGGAAAAAAACGTTAGAAACACAAACACATGGAGGCTAAACAATAGGTTACTAAATAACCAAGAGATCACTGAAAAAATCAAAGAGGAAATCAAAAAATACCTAGAGACAAATGACAATGAAAACACGATGATCCAAAACTTATGGGATGCAACAAAAGGAGTTCTAAAATGGAATTTTATAGCAATACAAGCCTACCTCAAGAAACTCTCAAATAAACAATCTAACTTTACACCGAAAGGAACTAGAGAAAGAAGAACAAACAAAACCCAAAGTTAGCAGAAAGAAAGAAATCATAAAGATCAAGCAGAAATAAATGAAATAGAAACAAAGAAAACAATAGCAAAGATCAATAAAACTAAAAGCTGGTTCTTTGAGAAGATAAACAAAATTGATAAACCATTAGCCAAACTCATCAAGAAAAAGAGGGAGAGGACTAAATCAATAAAATTAGAAATGAAAAGAATTTACCACAGACACCGTGGAAATACAAAGCATCCTAAGAGACTACTACAAGCAACTCTATGTGAATAAAATGGACAACCTGGAAGAAATGGACAAATTCTTAGAAAGGTATATCCTTCCAAGACTGGAGCAGGAAGAAATAGAAAATATAAACAGAACAATCACAAGTAATGAAATTGAAACTGTGATTAAAAATCTTCTAACAAACAAAAGTCCAGCACCAGATGGCTTCACAGGTGAATTCTATCAAACATTTAGAGAAGAGCTAACACTGATCCTTATTCTCTTCTAAAAAACTGCAGAGGAAGGAACACTCCCAAATTCATTCTATGAGGCCACCATCACCCTGATACCAAAACCAGACAAATATACTACAAAAAAAGAAAATTACAGACCAATATCATTGATGAATATAGATGCAAAAATCCTCAACAAAATACCAGCAAACAGAATCCAACAACATGTTAAAAGGATCATACACCATGATCGAGTGGGGTTTATCCCAGGATGCAAGGATTCTTTAATATGCACAAATCAAACAATGTGATACACCATACTAAAAATCTGAAGAAAAACCATATGATTATCTCAGTAGATGCAGAAAAAGCTTTTGACAAAATTCAACACCATTTATGATAAAAACTATCCATAAAGTGGGCATAGAGGGAACCTACCTCAACATAATAAAGACCATATACAACAAACCCACAGCAAACATCATTCTCAATGGTGAAAAACTGAAAGCATTTCCTCTAAGATCAGGAACAAGACAAGGATGTCCACTCTCACCACTATTATTCAATATAGTTTTCAAAGTCCTAGCCACGGCAATCAGAGAAGAAAAAGAAATAAAAGGAATACAAATTGGAAAAGAAGAAGTAAAACTGTCACTGTTTGCAGATGTCATGATACTATACATAGAGAATCCTAAAGATGCCACCAGAAAACTACTAGAGCTAATCAATGAATTTGATAAAGTAGCAGGATACAAAATTAATGCATAGAAATCTCTTGTATTTTTATACACTAATGATGAGAAATCTGAAAGAGAAACTAAGGTAACACTCCCATTTACAATTGCAACAAAAAGAATAAAATACCTAGGAATAAACCTACCGAGGGAGACAAAAGACCTGTATGCAGAAAACTGTAAGACACTGATAAAAGAAATTAAATGTGATACAAACAGATAGAGAGATATACCATGTTCTTGGATTGGAAGAATCAACATTGTGAAAATAACTATACTACCCAAAGCAATCTACCGATTCTATGCAATCCTTACCAAATTACCAATGGCATTATTTATAGAACTAGAACAAAAAATCTTAAAATGTATATGGAGACACAAAAAAAACGGAATAGCCAAAGCAGTCTGAGGGAAAATAACAGAGCTGGAGGAATCAGAATCCTTGACTCCAGATTACACTACAAAGCTACAGTAATCAAGACAATATGGTACTGGCATAAAAACAGAGATATAGATCAATGGAACAGGATAGAAAGCCCAGAGATATACCCACGCACCTATTGTCAAATAATCTATGACAAAGGAGGCAAGGATATACAATGGAGAAAAGACAGCCTCTTCAATAAGTGGTGCTGGGAAAACTGGACAGCTACATGTAAAAGAATGAAATTAGAACACTCCTTAACACCATATACAAAAATAAACTCAGAATGGATTAGAGACCTAAATGTAAGACCGGACACTATAAAACTCTTAGAAGAAAACATAGGAAGAACACTCTTTGACATAATTCACAGCAAGGTCTTTTTTGATCCACCTCTTAGAGAAATGGAAATAAAAACAAAAATAAATGAATGGGACCTAATGAAACTTAAAAGCTTTTGCAAAGCAAAGGAAACTACAAACAAGACAAAAAGACAACCCTCAGAATGGGAGAAAATATTTGCAAACAAATCAACGGACAAAGGATTAATCTCCAAAATATATAAACAGCTCATGCAGTTCAATATCAAAAAATCACACAATCCAAAAATCCAATCCAAAAATGGGCAGAAGACCTATATAGATATTTCTCCAAAGAAGACATACAGATGGCCAAGAAGCACATGAAAAGCTGCTCAACATCACTAATTATTAGAGAAATGCAAATCAAAACTACAATGAGGTATCACCTCATACCAGTTAGAATGGACATCATCAGAAAATCTACAAACAACAAATGCTGGAGAGGGTGTTGAGAAAACGGAACCCTCTTGCACTGTCAGTGGGAATGTAAATTGATACAGCCACTATGGAGAACAGTATGGAGGTTCCTTAAAAAACTAAAATAGAATTACCATATGGCCCAGCAATCCCGCTACTGGGCATATACCTAGAGCAAACCGTAATTCAGAAAGACACATTCACCCCAATGTTCATTGCAGCACTGTTTACAATAGCCAGGAGATGGAAGCAATCTAAGTGCCCATCAGCAGACGAATGGATAAAGAATATGTGGTACATATATACAATGGAATATTACTCAGCCATAAAAAGAATAAAATTGGGTCATTTGTAGAGACATTGATTCATCTAGAGACTGTCATACAGAGTGAAGTGAGTTAGAAAGAGAAAATGAAATATCATATATTAATGCATATATGTGGAACCTAGAAAAATGGTACAGATGAATCGGTTTGCAGGGCAGAAATTGAGCCACAGATGTAGAGAACAAATATATGGTCACCAAGGGGGGAAAGTGGCAGGGGGCAGTGGTGGTGCTGTGATGAACTGGGAGATTGGGATTGACATTTATACACTAATATGTATAAAATGGATAAATAATAAGAACCTGCTATATAAAAAAATAAAATAAAATTCAAAAAATAAAAAAAGAAAGAAACTTTGAAAATATAATTTGTAGCCAAACAATTTTTATTTAAATGAAAGGGTTAAATGAAGATATTATTAATAATGAAACTCTCAAAAGTCTATAACAGAAAAACTTGTTTAGAAAGCTCTCCTGAATTAATTTGGCTAAGAGAGAAATAGATTCATATGAGGTAACTGTGAAATAGAGGTGATAATTTTGTAAATGATAATGTTGCCTTTAAAATCAGGGGAAAACACAGTGCATCCATGTAATTACCCAACAAAAACATCTCAGATCGGTGTTACCCAATAAAAATATAATGTAAGGGACTTCCCTGGCAGTCCAGTGGTTAAGACTTCACCTTCCAATACAGGTTGTGTGGGTTCGATCCCTGGTTGGGGAGCTAAGTAAGATCCCACATGCCTCGCAACCAAAAAATCAAAACATAATAAAAAACAGAAGCAATACTGTAACAAATTCAATAAAGACTTTAAAAAGTGGTCTACATCAAAAAAAATAAAATAAAATAAAATAATGTAAACCACAAATGTGAGCTAACCTAGGAATTTCAAGTTTTCTAGTAGCCATATTTAAAATAGTAAAAAGAAACAGGTAAATCTAATTTTAATAATATATCCAAAATATTATATATATCCAATATTATATATATTCAAAATGTTATCATTGTAAGATGTAATGAATATAAACAATTATTAATGTGATATTTTACATTTCTGTTTTTTACAAAGTCTTTGAAATCCAGAGTATATTTTACACTTAAATCTCGATTTGGACTAACTGCTTTTCAAGTACTCAATACTTGTCGTGTGTATTTAGGGGCTACCCTTATTGGTAGAAACCAGTTCTAGATGACACCAACATGGCAGATGGTCAGCCTGATAGTGTCCGATATCCCACAGCAAATTACTGTGTGCTGAGTAGGGATGGGCTTCGATGAATGTCTAACAGGTCTGGTAGAAAGAAATGCCAACTATACAGAAAGTTGCTCAGTTTATACAAGAATATATTTTGAGTGGTTATTCCTGGCTATGATCACAATGCATTGATGTTTACTTTTGAGCTGCAATTTTTTTGGGTAAAAACGCATTTAATAAAAATGTTACATTAAAGTCAGCATAAAATTATGAAACAATTTAAGAGGATATTTTTATTATTTACAGCTGTGATTTTCTTGATCCATTAATCCTTATCCCTTAACTCATTTTGCACATGATGTGTTGAATGCATAATTAATAGACCAGATATGCATCTAGTAGAAAAATAATAGCTTTAATTTTAAGCTGTCATCACCCTAAAAGAGAAACCGCCTTCATGAATCCTGATGAGTCATCATTCTCTGAAACTAAGCACCACATTTTTTTTTTTTCAGAATGATTCTCATTCTCACCTAACACACTGAAATCCTCACACACATTTGCAAAAATTCAAAGAATAAACTGCTTTGGGACTCCAGAAAGACACTTTACTCAGGCTACTAATGCTGTTTTTGCCTTTTTCGTGTCACTCATGCCTCACAGGCAGCTTTTAGCACCTGCCATTGAATGTCAGGAGTGAAAACCTAAGAAAAAAACGACGACTAAGTAACTATGATAGTGAATGACTGTATGAGTACACAGGGGAGTTGGTCTAATTAGCACAAAGGGATACAGGGTCTAAGATTGATCTCCTACCATTCTCAGAAACAAAGACATGTTACAAGTGTGACACAAAAAGGATGAAAGGCAGTATTATAAAGTGTACCTCTTTCTTCTTACTGACCTGGCCTCTATTTTTCCCAAAATTCTCCTGGACATGCCTTCCTCAGGTCCTTTACTGCAAAGGACCTGCAGTTCTCTGAACATCCTTCCCTGTTCTCAATGCTGCAGCTTCTGCATTTCATCACATACCTCCTCTTTAGAATTCAGCTTAGCCATCTCCTCTGGCCCTAAAGCGAGTGCAAGTCTCTCCCCTAAGCATCCCTGCTTTGACACTTACCACACTGTAATCTAACTGTGGGTTTGCTAGTCTATCTCCTCTGACTCAGTTATTCTTACAGCCCAGCACCTTCAGAGTTTGCACTTTAAATATATTCACATAAGAAACAATACTTCTTAAACATTCAAAGCATCCCAATACCTTTCTTTTGCCCAAAAAAGCCTCTGAGTTTTGACTTCAAGGTGTATTATGATCCTTTATAAAAGGTAATTGTCACTATTAAGTTCTTCAGTTGACAAGGCTCTGTCACACAATTGCTGCGTCTCAATAAAAAAAAGTGAATTCTTTTGAAGATGAGGTGCATAGACCTGCATATATTAACATTTAGTTCTATTTGCAACCTTCATTTTTAATGACATTACTTACAGGAGAACTCACATTTAGTTACCTTTAGACTCTACATCTCGCATTAAAAGTTGTATGTGAAAAGGTTATCATTGATAATTGTGGCTTGAATTGTTGCATTTCTATGCGTTCAGTCACTTTGTTGTTCCTGTTGTTGTTATCCTGGTTACTGACACAATTATCTAGGTCAGACCACCGATTTTTCTATGTGCAACTATGTGTGCTGGTTCTTGGCTTTTTATTTGATGCTGTTTGAATCCTGAAGAAAACAATAGCTTTCTCCTCACTGCATCCTTCCCTCAGGGATCTGTGTTGATTACCAGTAACTATAATCTCGTTCAAAAGAAAAAAATACAAGGAATGGGCAAGAATTGGTGTGAACGGTTATTATGGCCTATCATTTAGTCTCAGCATGTGGGATTTAAGCCTATTTTCCCCTCTTCAGATGACTTTAACAGTCCTCACATGTGCTGATATACGCTGGTAGCCTCTTTGTGCAAACTGTATGTAATTATACTGAGGGACACCTAAGGGACTGGAGAGAACAAGGGGAAAAATATATATAAAAGGGAGATAAATACTAAATCAGTTTAGGGAGTCTCAGAGCTGGTCATGGCAACCAGGCTAAGAACTAACTCTCCATCTAGTGGCTGACACCCTGATATCTACTATTCTGTCCTCCATCTTTTCTCCTGACTAAGGCATGGTGCCTTTACTTTATTTAATTACAAGATGGCAAGAACATCTGGCTAATGTTGCCTCTTCTCATGAGTCAGGGGCCATTCTGTGTAACTGGAATATACACTAGGCTAGATCTCCAGCTTTCTTCAAGCTGCACTTACCAGCTAATTATGTGTTATGCTGGGACTTTTTCCCCCTACATCTTAAAAAATAATAATATTTCAAATAGGGCTTCCCTGGTGGCGCAGTGGTTGAGAGTCCGCCTGCCGATGCAGGGGACACGGGTTCGTGCCCCGGTCCGGGAAGATCCCACATGCCGCGAAGCGGCTGCGCCCGTGAGCCATGGCCGCTGAGCCTGCGCGTCCGGAGCCTGTGCTCCGCAACAGGAGAGGCCACAACAGTGAGAGACCAGTGTACCGCAAAAAAAATAAATAAATAAAAATAATAATATTTCAAATAGAATGCTTATGGTGTATGAATTATCTTAAATGTCTTAACACAGATTATCTTAGTAAATGGACAATGCAATTTTGCATGTCTAAAAATGTTGCCAATACACTGTCTCTTTTCCACATCACTGCCATTAATATCATGCTAAGTATATCAATATAAAACACTTAGTGACAATGCTCTCAAATGCATCAGGAAACTGGAGTCTTCAAATCAAGACAAGATAGGATCAGAAAGATGAAAGCTTGAAAAAATGATCACCTTTAGCTTTCACCTGTGTTTTTCAGAAAGAATAGAATCTGTTAGTAATTAAATTGTTGAATTGCCATAATCAATCAAATAAAATTGATTTTCAAATGAGACATAAATAAAATTATTCTGAAATGAAAATTTAAAGTAGTTTAACTGCATGTGAAATTCACTTTCTCAAGCACAGTACAGTTTCTATAGATATTCTTGTTAAAGATGCAACAAAAGTATCAATGACTTATTTTGACATATTTTAAGTGTACATTAAGTGAAGTATTACTACATAAGTACAATCAAAGTACATAGAAGTAAAAACAATTTACCAAGATTCTCTGAATACTATCTTCTACACCTACTCTTCTGTAACTTACAGTTTCACTTAAAACCATAGTTAAGGAATTTCACACACCCATTTTTTATTAATAATCCTTATCTATTACATATGAACCAAGGTACCTGTTTTAAAAATCTCCATGAACCAATGTAAAAGAAGATGCCGTATCTCTTTCATATCAACATATCTGTAACATGGATTTTTTTTCAAACCTTACCCCCAACGAAATGATAAAGGTAACACAATATGCAAAGAGAACTTTTTTAAATGAATACTTACAGAATGTTTAAGTATATGCCAGTTGTTGTCAGCACAAACATATAACATCTCTGATTTAGGTATTACTATTATTATCTCTCATTTTATAAATCATAAAACAAGGCACAGAGAGGCTAAATATTGTGCCCAAGGTCACACAGCAAGCAAGCAAGGAAGGAATGTTGATTTTCTAAGACACTGACAGTATTTTATTTCTTGACGTGTATAGTAGTGACGTGGGTATTCGTTTTATTTCTATTATTTTAAAAGGGTATGTATATATTTAATACACTCCTGTCTTTGTATTATAGTTTTCACAATATAAACTAAAATATTTAGAAATACACATAGAAATGTGCTTGGAGAACTGCTATTTCAAATTTTCACACTAAAAAAAAATGCTCATTCTCTGGGACACAGAGCTTCAATTTCTAGGAATATATTGTCAGCATATTGTAGGAAAAGTTAGATTTTAAAAATAGAGAAGACAACAATGTCAAAAAATTCAGATTCGAACCTAGCATCTTATGGACAAATATTGGGCAGTTGCACCTGAGAGTTCAGTCAGGAGAGCAGCCATGAAGACAGGTGTGTGAGACCTGAGGCTGCTCAAAACACTCCTGATGGCAAAATATGAGAGCTGTCTTCTTTGTTTAGGATCAGGGGCTTCTGCCTTTTTTATCCTTGAGAAGAATGTGGGGAACTCCACCTAGCATAGACTTGGCTCGTTCATCTAACACTGCAGGTAGTCTTTGTCTAATCTTGGCATTTTTCCATTTTCAGATTTTTGAGTTATATATAATCTCTCGCTCTCTCTGTCTCCCCCTCCTCTATATCTTATAAAGAAAGCCCAATACTTTGGGTAGAGTATTCCTAACATGGAGAGTTACAATATTAAAAGACAATGTGCTCAAAAAATTTTACTTATACTTTGAAACAAACAGAAAAATAACAATAGGTATATTCACAAATTCTTACAAATTCCTCAGAAACTACAGGGAAGTCAGGTCCTCACCCCTATATATTTAGCAACAACATTTTCCTGATTGTCAAAGTAAGGTACTGTTCAGTGCAGGAGATATAGCAATTAGTATCCAGGATTCAAGATTTCCCAACTGATATCATAGCAGATTTCCAAATTATATGTACTGAATGACCAAATGGGTTTGGAGGGTATATCAAAATACATAAATAAATAGAAAGACATATCAAATATCCACAGAACTTGTCTGTTATATTTGTTTGGAAATGTCAGTCTACTCTCAAATCATAGAAAGATCACAGATTGATACTATAAAATGGCAAAAATATTTTAAGATGCTCTGACATACCCAAAATACAACCCTGTAGTTTGAAGGCATTGATGTCAAAGCGGGTATCTGGTAGGATTAAATGGAGTATTTGATAAATAAAAACTCTGCAAACAATAAGTAACAACAAAGTACACTGTGACTAATAAAGTCAATCTAATTGTAGCTCAGACTTCAGAGAATGCATTATTTTCCCAGTTTGATTTCTCCGTGACCATTTTTCAGAACTCTCCTTAACGTGATTAGAAGTAAACCAGGTCAAGAAAACTGCAAATGATCAACTCATCCCCAGATTCAGAAAACAGACCAGATAGAGTTCTACGTGAGTGAACAGACCAGCTCTGAGACTGGAAGCACAACCTGGCAGCACAGCGTCAGGCAGAATGGGATCCGCTGAATCACCACACGTCTCTACTGCTCCCCAGGGCTGTGCTCCAGGGACAACCCGAAAGCAGTATCAGAAAGGAGTCACACATTGACATTTCATCGTAACCTCAGCATCTGTTTAGCAGCCTGAACTCCTACTAGATAAACGTCATGTAAAACTGAACTACACTTAAAAAGTTCCAGGTAATCATAAAATTAAAAATTACTTAATATGAAAAATTAAAAAAACGATTCTCTAGTACACCTATTTCATACATCAAGTTTTGGGTTGAAGGTTTCTTAAACATATGCAACAATAATCTTTCCTTGTCAAAAAACTTAACTTGTTTCAAAATCACCTTTGTATTTAAAAAAAAAATTTTTTTTTTCCAACATCACTACACATGGAGTCAGTGTAGAAAACAGAGAATATTTATTCTGGGAAGTGTGAAAATGAATATGTGATCATGATGAATACAACCCACATGGAGGAAAAAATGATCACCTTTTTCATTAATTAATAAAATCTCAACATACCACAGTTTAAGGGACATTTAATGGAGTCACACAGGACTTTCCAAGGTGACCACAACTGTCAATCAAGTGCTGTTAGAAGCTCAAACTCCAATCTCACTCTTTCTGCCAAAGAGATGGGGCTATAAAACCCACTTCATGATGCAGAACATAGCATTTTACAGGAGGAGCTGAATTGAGGGCACAGACACATAACTCAAATTATTCACAACAGAGAAAATACACCACCACTGAGCCACACAAAAGGAGATAACAATCATTTAAGGGTGATAAGTAGCTAGCAGTAGGAATCTTTCAGTATGCACAAAAGGGGGGGAAAAAAACACTTTTAAGTCAGACAATACCCTTGGTTATTTATTTACAATAAGTGTTTAAAAAAACACCGATGTGATATAGACCAATTTCTCTACAATTAGAATGAAAAGATCCAATAAATCTGAGTGTGTGAAGCAAAAAAAAAAAAAAAGTAGGTTAAGGAAGAAAACAGCATATAGACTGAATGAGAATATAGATAATTTTCTTTACCATATCTGGCTTTTTCATCAATTTGTAATGGAGAGAAATTTGATGTTATCTCAACACCAATATATGACACATATATAGCATATATTATTATAAATTATATGTAATATGTATTAAGTCCTATTTATCTTAAGTAGATTGCACAGTTCATTATACAATAGTATGTTATATAGAATGTTGTAAAAACATAACTCTATGGATAGGATCAGAAAATAACTTTATTTTGCTTCTTTAGATTTGCACATTGGGGCTGTTTTTCTTTTGCTCCTGTGTGAAAACTTACTCAGGCTATGTAATTCTCTGGTCAGTCTTACAAAATAGAAAATCTCATAGTCACTGAAAATAATGAACACAATCTCAATGCAGTAATTAAATATGTTCAGTTCTAAGCAATTCCATCTTGGGTTATTAAAAGACCTTCCCCCATCACCAGGACCCTGTAACCTGTAGGGTCCTTAATGCAGTAAATTGCATTCCAACTTTAGCTGGTCAATCAATACTTCATCAGCCCCTATAAATTTGATGGCACCTCATTTTCTCTAAGTTGAGTCAGTTTCACCTCTCCCTGGGAATTCACTGAAAAGAACTCAGTACAATTTCACAGTTTTTGCATGTGGTCTATACCTGGTCCATGTAAAACACATCCTTTTCCGAAACAAATTCTAAACTGCAGGTCAATACCAGTGTAGTTACTGGGGGTCACAAATTAAGCTCTCAGTGTTTCCACTAAACAAGTCTTACTAGGTTTGAGGTGAGGAAGGCATCCCAACATCCTATCCTCCTATTTTCTTAAGTCTGATAAAGTGTGTCTTTAAATGTAGATAGATAGATAGATAGATAGATAGATAGATAGATGTCATGGATGGATGGATGGATGGATGGATGGATGGATGGATGGATGGAGAGAGAAATAGACAGATGTAAAATATAGACAGCCTTCTCCTTGTAGAACAGGGATGAGACGGAGCTGACTCACTATGGCATCTTCTGGATGTCCCCTCCAGTCCCATTTCCAAAACCATTCATCAATCATTCTGTGAGGCACACAAATGCCACCAGCCAGATGGCATCAACAATCAGGATAAGTTGTACTTATTACCCTCAGATATCCCTCTACAAACAAAGACTAGCCTCAATTATTCAAACTGAACTGAAATGTTAAAGCCTACCAGCTGACCAGTACACCACATTGGAGGCAGTCAACAGACATCAATCCCCAAGAGATATGAATATCCCTGAGGGCACCAACAATTGTAAACAGTGCTTTATTTCCGGAGATATTATGTGCACTCCTAAAACTAAATCTTGTATGGAAGCCAGTCATTATCTTCACTTTTTCCTTAAAACATGGTGGCTTGCACTCTAGGGGTGATCATAGAAATATCACCAATAGGACACATAGGCCTCAGATGGCTGTGGAGGTGTCTCAAAAATAAGGCTGACCTGGCCTACTGAGAGAAGATTCCCAAAGGTATAACTTACCCATATATACTATAATTTATGTTCACCCTGCGGGCACTTATTCATACAATGGGAATCCTCCAGTTAGAAAGGACATTACTATATTTGTCCCTGATTTTATCTGACTTGATGAATTACATCACCTTGACTTTGAAAGGTCATCAGACCATCCTCAATTCACTGGTCAGGATGTTAATGGTGATAGAATTGCCCTAGACTTCCTCCTAGCTGATCAAGGTAGAGTCTGTGCAACTCTCTAATACTTCCTATTGTGCCTGGATTAATATCTCAGGCCAAGTGGAAATGTCAATTACACAAACTTAAGGAGAAAGCTACCTGTATTTCTAAGGTAGACCACAACAGGATTTGTTCAGTTGGATCTGGAACCCTGAGGGGACAGAGGGATAGTTGAGGTCAATCCTGAAAGTTGGCCTCATCCTAATATTTGAGATCATGTTGCCAGTAGTCTTAAAGAAATGTTGTTTGAGAAGAACTGAACAGATGTGGTTTCAGCTTCTGTTGGTCATATTTATCAGAGTGGTTGACATAGTACTGTACTTAAGAGACAATTCTTCAGAAGTTAATATAGAGACAATTCTCCATGAATCTCTTACATGTCTGCATATCTTTGATGCAGAGGTACTAATTAACCTTTGTTCTGGAACAAAAAGTAGTCATGCTTACTGTCCAGGAAAATAAGCTTAATCTCTTTTTAAGCAGAGGTCAGGCATGATTACTAGCCATTATGAAAGACTTGAGCTCTCTAAGTTCAGATTCTTCTTCTTTAGTATGTGTACAAGCATCCATCTGGGCATATCAGCAATATCCCCATGGGACTTGTCAGGTAAAGAGAGCTGGTGCAATGATGCAAATGCTCATGCTTCCTTGCTGTGCTGTAAGTAATAAATGCCTTTATCTCTGACCCAGAAGGTTCATGTCTTTTTCCAGGATCCATGAAACTGTGGTAGACTAACTTGTTAGTTTACGGGTAAACTCTTCACAGTACTTCGCCAATGTTGAAGGCTATTTTTAGTATTACAAAGTAATATTTTGAGTATACTAAGATTTGTAAAATGTATATTAATTTTACTAAATTTTAGTTTCTTAAATAACTATAAACTCAGTTTTTCCATTATATAGAAAACTACAAAGCCTATGAAAAATATTGTAGTCATTTTCCAAGTTTCCACCATTTTTAACTCAGAAATTCAAGTTGATTCAGAAAACCTGAATCTCTAAATATTAATATTTCAAAGAGCTAGAAAAACCCTTGAGTTAGGCTGCTTTGAGACTTCATTGGAGAAAGAAAGCCAGCTAGCCAAGGTCATGAAGGGTGTCTGTGACTTTGCTAACATAGATAATGGTGTGAGATTAATCTAGCTGGGAGGACATCGCGAACAAAGTTATGGAAACAAAAATCTGTAAAGGAAAAAATGAGACATTTTTTCCCAGAAAAGATAAGAAACTTAGTTGGAGTTAGCAAAAGAAAATAAAACAGTGAGAATCAATTGTTTTGTATGGCATAAACTTTAGTATCCAGTGAAAATTATGAGCTGAAAAATTTGGGGCAATTTTCTTGGTTGTATTTATTGAATTCTCTTATTTCTCCAGGACTAAGAAGGTTACTCAGATTCACACTCAAAATGCATTTCTTTTCCCACAGGTGTTTGCCAGCATAGATCCAGGGACATTTAGCTTCCAATGAATCTGAAAGCATTTCATTAATACAGAACACTTGAGTTAATAATTTGCATTCTGCCAAAGATTTTCACCTCACAGTGACAGCGTTATTTCTTCTGAGTAATTCCAAACACTAACCAGGGAGAACAAACAAAGGCTTTTGAATCTCTTGATGTTTTTACATAAAACCTACACATTATTTCCATTCTGGTTCAGCAATCCCAACAATTTTTGAAAGAATCTAGAGGCTTCATTTTGATGCTGACTTGTGGAAGCCATAGTGCTAAACTGAACAGGCAGTGTATTCCCCTGGGCCAGAACAGGGCAGATGGATCACTCCTCACTGTTGCTGGTCATTAATGGTGAGCAGCTGTCTCCCCAGAAAAGTGAGACAGTGCATGAGTCATCAAACTCATTTTAATGTATTTCTGCAAACAGTGACTCAACCACTTCATTTTAATGGGCTTGGCTAAATATTTTCCTCCTTCCATTATACACCACAACTTTAGTAATAAAAATGATTGATTCCTAAATACATACATGTTTCTCCTTTACATACTTTTCCCCTTTAATATATAATTATATATATATAATTAAATACATACTTTTCTCCTTTAATACATGATTCTACTGTATAAATAGGAATCTGTACCCATTCCATGGTGGATTTGGAGGCAAACCAGCAATGCTGGCTTCCCCTAAATGTTCTTCTTTATTAACTAACACTAGAGTTCCTAAAACATCCATATTGTATATTTATTCCATCAGTGTAAGACATTTGTCCTCAAGCCTCTTTCTCAAATGCAAATTCTCTTTATAGCAACAGTGAACCACTGCAGTTATTAATGAGTTCTTTTGACAGATTTATTCTATCAGGAACAGGGCAAGTGAGTTTTGACATTGGTAGTAACGGCAAGTTTCACAGTGTAAGAGAGTGGTTTATCATGTCTGGCTCTGCACCATGATTTCTTGGAAGCTTTTTAAAAATAAGAGTTTTCAGACTTCATTTCCAGAGACTCCAATTTAGTAAATCTGGGGGCGGGGGGCGCTCCAGAATGTACTTTTAAGATTGGGTGATGGTGAGGCGGATAGTCTAGTTAGTAGACCAATGTCTGTGAAAAACTGATAGGACCTCACCTACTAAAGATAACACAGATATCATCTGAGACACTGTGAATCCAGGTGTGTTTGTGTGCGTACACGTGTGCATGTACGTATGTGTATGTGTGTACTGTGGTGGTGGCAGTGGTGGTGGGAGGATGGGGTAGCCCAGTAAACTGTATCCTCCACATCAGCAGAAACCATGTGAGGGACACTACTGCCAGTGCCTAAGAGAAGGTCTGCTGCCTAATAAGTGCACAACACTTTTTTAAAATTTTTATTTGGGTATAATTGATTTACAATGTTGTGTTAGTTTCAGATGTACAGCAAAGTGAATCTGTTAATACAAGACATATATCCACTCTTTTTAAGATTCTTTTCCCATATAGACCATTACAGAATATTGAGTAGAGTTCCCTGTGCTATACAGCAGGTTCTTATTAGTTACCTATTTTATATATAGTAGTGTGTATGTGTCAGTCCCAATCTTCCAATTTATCCCTCCCCACCCCTTACCTCCCAGTAACCATAAGTTTATTTTCTACATCTGTAACTCTATTTTGGCTTTGTAGATAAGTTCATGTGTAGCCTTTTTTTTAGATTCCACAATATCATAAGCAATATCGTATGATATTTGTCTTTGTCTGACTTACTTCACTCAGTATGAGAATCTCTAGGTCCATCCATGTTGCTGCAAATGGCATTACCTTGTTCTTTTTTATGGCTGAGTAACATTCCATTGTATATATGTACCACATATTCTTTATCCATTACTCACTAATTATTAGAGAAATGTAAATCAAAACTACAATGAGGTATCCTGTCACACCAGTCAGAATGGCCATCAGCAAAAAATCTACAAACAATAAATGCTGCAGGGAGTGTGGAGAAGAAGGAACCCTCTGTTGGTGGGAATGCAAACTGGTACGGCGACTATGGAGAACAGTATGGAGGTTCCTTAAAAAACTGAAAATAGAGCTACCATCTGATCCAGCAATCCCTGTCCTGGGCATATATCTGGAGAAAACCATAAGCTGAAAAGATATATGCACCCCAGTGTTCATTGCAGCACTATTCACAATAGCCAGGACATGGAAGTAACCTAAATGTCCACAATACTTTTTGAATAGATGGATATGTAATGACAAGTGTATGAGGGAGAAAATGAGAGAGGGAAGACAAGACAAAGGAAAAACAACCTAATATTAACTATGGCCTGCTCATGTTTTTTTTTTTTCCTAATGGGCTAAAAAAAAATGCCATAACAACAGAGCTTAACAATGGTCCTAAATATATTAAGATTTCTCCTTTCCTTGTGGCTACAAGAAACGCGTACTGAACAAAACTGGCCCCAGTTGAATGAATGAATGAATGAGAAAATGGGATGGAAAAGTAATGATGCAAAATTCTGTAGCTTCAGAATCTGCCTAAGGTCTCCCCAGTCTATTTAAATTATCAAATTATTTTACTTCTCAAACCGGATATTTGCCATGTATGCCCCAAGAAGTTGATAAATGAATTAGCCATCAGAAAGAGAAAAGCTGTTGAAAGGAAAATAGAAAGGAATGGAGTTTCAGAGCAGTTCTGAGATTTGGGGTCAGACATTAAAAATCTTTGTGATTCTGTTTTTCAATCTGCCAATTCATTAATGCAGCATGAAAAATAATGTGGCATTTTGTAATATGCATTACGTGCGATAAAAAGGAACAACAGCATACTAAAGATGAAAGTAATATACTCAGTTTGCTCCTCGCAGCTAGGACATTATTTCTTTATGGGTATTTTTTTTTTTACTCTGACAATTCTGGTCAATGAAAGTAGTTGGATTAGATTAATCTCTTAACTATTTAAATGGTTGAAGAAAGGTTGAGCTTGATTTCCATTTGGTAAGCTTCCCATGGCCCTAGGGCCTTCAAGCAGCTACATTCTCTTCTGATTGCTAACAGGGTAGATTTGGGAACACACAGTAGTATGTACAGATACAGATATGTAAGAAAAAAATGAGTGAGGAGACAATAAAACTTTTAAATGATGTTCTTGAATTACTTGAAAAGTAATTCAGCTTTTCTCAAACACTAAATATGTCTCTTGCATGGGGGATTACATATTTCAGAAGTGCTTCACTACGTACTGATGGGGTCCAGGATATAGTCTTGGAGATTACTTGGTGATTACAAGTTATCTATTCTGGAGTTGAGGGAGACGCTTGTAAGGCTAGCATGTTAGACGGGTGTTCTCCACAGTCATTAAAGTTGGTGTATTAGGACCGTTAGTTTCCAATATGCTAAAAATTGTCATTTAGTCAGTGTTGTGTTCAGTCTCAACAGTCCTGCCAAGTAGGTATCATGGTGACCCTTTCAATTTGGACTTAGACACATAGAGGTTCAGAAAACTTACCCAAGTTCACATGAATAACAAAATAAAATTTGACTCATTATGGCTTATTGAAACTAGGACCACAAAGGGAAGATAAGATTAGCCAGGAGGAAAACAGAAATCCATCAATTAATAGGGGGGAGGGTGGTTATTGAGCAAGTTTGAGATGAAGGAAAACAACAGATGTGGGTTGGATTTTATTCAGTGGAAAATGATCATAGAAATAAGAGCTAAGAAAACTTGCCTCAAGCTTCTTTCCAGAGCTCTGAGGTCAAGTTACTTCTTTGCTGACACAGATAGATGACTGGGCTGTCTCCAAGGCTAAAATGGTTTCGCCTTTGTAGTCCAGTCAGCAATGCACACCCTTCTTTCAGGACAAGTTACATACACACAGCTCACTGGTGGTGAGAAGCTGATGTGCATATCTCCTCTGAGCTCACTCAGGGGAGCTGCCTGGAAGGTGCATCCAAACCCAGGTCTCACCTAGTCCTCTGGCTTCCACAGGACGCTGAACTTTGTGGAGTCATTGAAACGTTCTCAGAATTGAGCACTACCCTGCTCTGCTTCACAGGAGAAACCTATGGTGTGATGAAGTTGGCAGAATGGACTGCTTGTCTTGAATTCTGAACCCTTGACATTGTTACAGAACTTAGAAATGCCTATGGAGATTCAAATCTGCTCAGAAACCATGGCCTGCTTTCAGATGTATGGGCTATGTCCTGAGGAGGGAGATTTTTATCTTTACTTGAAAGTCCTTAAGGACGTTCCTGTCATGGGGGCAGACCTAACAGCCTCACCTTGAGCACGTGTGGGAAAACCACAGAGAGTGAAGAACTCCTGGAGCAATGGCTCACTTAGGGATATTTTTGGTCCTGCATCGGTGGATGATCTGAATGACTTCCTTTTTTTTCAACTGGTTTCTTCCTAGCCCTTTACCTTGAACCTTCTATGCAAAAATTCTGGTTGACTCTTTTGTCTAGTCACTGTATTTATCTTGAAAAGTTGACACTTTCCTCCCTGACTCTGCCTTACTACTCTAATTTAGATGAAAGAAAAGAATTATGAGAACGAAAACTAACTGCTATTGAACATAATATGTGATAGGAACTGTTCTATGGACTTTACATGTATTAACTTATTTACCCTTTACAAGTGTTTAAGATAGATTCTATTACCTTGTCCACTTTGCGCATGCTAAAACCGAGACACAAAGGAAGTTAAATAACTTTCTCAAGGTCACAGTTCAAATAAGCAGCAGAGCCAAGAACCTAACAGTACAAAGAAATATATAATCCAGTGAATGAGTTCCTAGCATTCAGAGCTGGGAAAGAAAATTCATATGTGAGTATAATCAGAAAAGCTTC
Organism: Lagenorhynchus albirostris; assembly: GCF_949774975.1. Lineage (NCBI taxonomy): Eukaryota > Metazoa > Chordata > Mammalia > Artiodactyla > Delphinidae > Lagenorhynchus > Lagenorhynchus albirostris. The sequence goes on along the minus strand of NC_083108.1, from coordinate 8,826,123 downwards.
TCTGAGAAATTTCAATTTCTGCTAGATCTTAAACTGGCAAAAAGGAATGGGGATGTCATGAAAAAGAAAGAACCTAAATAAAGAGATGAAAGGTATATAGAACCTAAATAAAGAGATGAAAGGTATATTAAGACTAGCAGATCGGAGTCAGTAAGGATTGAGATGTAAATGTTTATTTGAATACTAGTTAGAAGCAGGATAATAAAATAACAAAAGTTACTGATCATTAGCTCAAAATTTTAGACAGGAATGGGTAAGCTACATAAATCCATTCAGGGGCTTTAGTGGAGTGACACGACAAAAACCCTAGTTAATGAAGAATAATCTGACAGCTGTGGAAAGAAAAAGTTAGAAGAGAAAAAATCTTCATTCATAAGTGGATGACAGGACTTGAAAGAGTATAGCTACAAGAAAAATGCAAAGGATTAAATTCCTGAGACATTACTCTAAAAGAACAGATGGAATCCAGAAATGTTAAATAGTGAGTGAAGAGTAAAGTTAAGATGCTTCCACTATTTTAAATTTGGTAAACAGGAAAAGTAAAGTACTGTTTGCAAGAGAAAAGCTTGAAAATTATGGTTAACATATAGGTTAGAAAATCATTAATTTGCTTTTGGTATCACATGCCTTTAAAGTCCTGTATGATTGATTTTATCTATGAACCATTTTTTATAGAATATAGGAAAAAAGAAACATTAATTATAAGACTATGGCTGTAAAGTCAACTTGTCCACTAGTAATGTAATTGTTTATTTAACATCCAGTCATTGAACACTTACTGCATGTCGGATGCTAGATTACTTGCTGAGCATACACTATTGAACAAGGTCCCAACTGACTCTGCCTTCAGGGGTAGGATGGATGTTGACTGAATTAGGATGACAAAAGAGGAAGTATTTGGTATTATGGGGTCAATGGAGTTAAGCTGATACTGCCATGAGGAATTATATTTAAATGAGTGTTACAAGAAGAGAAAATTTGAAGACTGTCTGGATTGGGGAGTTGAGAAAAAGGGAGGAGTTGATGACATCTCTCCACTGTCAAGGTTAAGATGGATCCATTTGAAAAGACACTCAGGAAAACCAGGTTTGAACAGGAAGCACAATGGTGAGTTATAAGAAAGCAGTCTTTCTCAGTACTGTCTGTTCAAAGTAGAAAAATAGAAAAATATTATATAAATATATAGATGCATTATACTGTATGTTACTTTAAACTTTGGGTAAAAATTACATATTGTGAAGAAATGTGTTAAAATTTTTTCAAATTAATTCAAACTTTTAAAAGACTGAGATGGCAATATTGTACATACAAAAGAAGCTTGTGAAAAAAAAAGAAGAAGCTCACGGACTCAGAGAGAGCCTGATTCAAATCTTACATCTGACAAAGTCATAATTCTCTGAGTCTTAGCTTCAACACTGGGGAAAATTAGAAGCTAATCGTTCTATTTTGCTAGGATTCTTAGGATATTTGGTGCAGCAATAATACAAATACAACATAAAAGCAGTATTTTTTTTATCTCTATGTGCATGAAATAATTCAGCTGATCTCAATATTGAATAAAGTGAGAATTACACCAGTGAAAATCTGAACCTAACAGGAAACTGTGTTCTTATAATACAAGGATATGTTCAACTATTTTCTTTTTGTATCACACACAGACAAAAGAAAAACTCCATAGAGAGTATAATGATAGCATATACACAGTAGGCAATTAATAAATACATATTGGTTGGATTTCTGTAATAGGTGAAATTTATAGACTACATTGGTAAAATAATCGAGAAGAGGGAAACCCTCTGTAGAGAGCAAGATGAGTTGTGAAACATCCAGTTTACATTGACAGAGATATTTGGAGATAAAATTTTAGTTTGGGATATTAGCATAAGCAACAGAAAACTAGAGCTTTAATTGGGATTGTAGGACAAATGAAGGGGTAAAGACAGTGGAGAATGCTCCAATTGGAGTGAAAGATATGAAAATATTATCCAATCAATCTCTAAAGGCCTTCTTTTTACAACATAATTTATATGAGATGATAGACGTTCACTAAACTTACTGTGGTAACCATTCCATGGTGTATATAAGTCAAATCATTATGCTGTACACCTTAACTTATACAGTATTGTATGTCAATTATACCTCAATAAAACTGGAACAAAACATAAAATAAAATAACTTTTAAAAATTAAAAAAATAAAACATATAATTTAAAAATTGGGATACATCATATTTAAAAATTGACTTTAGTTTAAATTACATCAAGTCTGATAGCATTTTTCTCCAGAAAAGTTAATTCTACTGAAATGGTCAGTGCTTCACTATACATATCTTATGAGAATATTTTTTCCGCCTTTATTCACCTTCACAGAAAAAATATTATCAAGATTTCATTATTAAAATTTAACAAGGAATTAAAAACCTGTGCACATAAGAATGTAATAGTATATATTTTCTTTCAAGTAGCTTCATTAATATTTCTTTTTAGCTAATTAAAAAGCTGACTGTTCAAAATGATATCAAACTGTTGAAATGTTTTTGGAAACTTTATTGGCCATATTCATAACCCCTGTGATCTCAGAGTCTGTATCATATCAAAAGGATAGATGTCCAGAACTTTAATTAGATTCTTTGAGGAAAACTTACATTTCTAGCAATGATAAATGGTTGTACATATAGTTTTGAAGGTGTTCCACATGGGCAACTTTTCTACAAGGAGAGTATCTAATTACATAAGTATATAGCAAAACTTCAGAAAAGTTTTCCATACTCCAGCTTAATTAGAGCTAAAGATAACCAGTTTCATGAAACCTGTAGTTTGTAATATATTCTGCATACTGATGTCATTACATTGTATAGCTGCAATGAAACCAAGACGTGTATTAATCCCCATCACACACATTCTGGCTCAGTCTTTCTGCTAAGCTGTGACCTTTGAGACTACTCAAAATTCAGAATTTAAAAGACTTAGTTATTTGAAAGAAGTTATAGATTTGGCATTGTTCCCTAGGGTAGATGGATGACAGACAGTTTAATAAGTATTTTTAAAATGATTTATAAGGTAAGTTGAAGAATTTCTATTTTAACATCAGTTTAGAGGATTTTTTAAAATTACGTCACCTTATCCTCCTTTTCTATAACTCATCCTTACCCCATTCCAAAAAGTATCTATTTGTACCATGCATTGGACTGAAGGAATCAGGACAAATGCATTCCTTATGGCTCCTACTGTTGAGAACTCACAGTTTGGAAGGGTGGTCCATAAGCCATGCTCTCAGTTAATACTGCTGTTCTATAAAAATCAGTCAAGGTGTTTCATTACTAAAAATATATTATGATAGTCTATTCACAGTTAGCAGGAAATTAAGTTGATTGGCCAAATTTAAGTAGCTCTCTGACACACTTTTCTTAAACCTTTGGCATATGTCAATAGTTACCTGTTAGCAAGAGCTAGAAGATAATTTAATGAATGAATAAACTGCAAAAACCTATTAATGTCACAATTCCTGGCCTGTGGTTTGCATTAATTAAATATGTGTTAAATGAACAAATGGGAAAAGTTTAAAAGAATCATGTTTGGCTGCACTATTTTCTTTTTAAATTTTTCAGTGAGTCCACATGCTTCTGGTACATTCCACAAATATTAATTCAATAAAGAAATCTGTTCAATAAATACATTCCTAGCCCAGTGTTCAGCACTGGGCGTTTGGCAAACCATGGCCTCATGAAGTTTATAGTCCAGTGCACCACTTCTCAAATTTTAATATGTGTATGAATCACTGGGTCATCGTTAAAAAGTGTATTGATTCTGTAGGTCTGAGATCAAACCAAATATTCTGCGGTTCTAACAAGATTCCAGGTGATGACAGTGATGCTATATAGATGGACCACACATTAAATAGAAGGGGTCTAGTAGATGATACTGACACTAATCATATAACTAAACAAAATGTAAAATTACAGTTATGACAACATGCTTCAAAGGAAACATGTAACAGGAAGTTTGTCCCGACAGGGTAAAACAGGGAAGTCATTCCTAAGGAAGTAAAAAATGAGTTGCCACCTGAAAGGTAGGAGAAGTTATCTCAGAAAAAGGCAAAGGAAAGAGGATCCATGGAGAGGAGAGAGAAACAGAGAGAAGTCAGGCTTTCCTGGCAACAGTACAATCACAAATACTCTCAAATGCATCCATACACACTCAAATATAGAGGATGGTCAAATTAGTCATTTTGTCACCTGATAACTTCTCAGGGCATAATCTCGAGATTGATGGTTCAATGCGGAATTACATAATGCTTTACATGTCTAGACTTCAATCCATTTTAAATGAATATTTGCCTTCTGAACTAAATATTGTGTCTGGATTCTCAATCCACTTATCAGCACAGACTCTGTGCTGTGAAGTTGTTAAGAAACAGAGTATTGAGTAATGGAATATGTGTGAATAGAGGAGATTTAAATCTAGGTTTTTCAAGTGCTGACTTGATCAAATTCTGGGCAAAAACAGAGCATAATTTCGCACATATGGCAGAATAAGCTCTCTGTAACATTGTACTTCACACCCCCTGTCTGCATGAAACTGGATTTTCTAAAACCATCTTTACAAAAGCTGAATATAAAAATAAATTGCTCTAAAATTTAAAATATATAATCAATACCAACTATCACAATGATATAAAAATACATGTTATGCCTGTCAAATTTAACTTCATATCATGCTATTTGGTAATAAGGTTTACTAATCTAAAAAAAGGTTTCCTAAATTTTCTTATATATTTGACTGCATATTTTATGTAGCAAAACTGTCTGAAATTCATAGAATGGAGTTAATAATATTAACACCACAGGTTTATTAAACAAGGGTTTTTACTTTTAGATCCATCAACCAGTTATAGGATATATCTCTTCTCTAAATCTAGTGTGTTTTGATTTCTCACCAGGAAGAAAACTTTATCAGAGATGTAAAGTCAAATAGATGCTCGTCTAAACTCAAAATCTCACCCGTTCCCCCATGGAATCTCTTTAGTCTACTGAAATATGAAAGAAACATGTGACAGTAAAGGTATATCAAAATCTGAAATTTTCACATTTAGCCCAACATGATTCCAACAGTAAAATACCTATTTTTGCTTATGGAAATGTTTCAGTGTTTCTTGTCTTGTTGCCTTATCGATCACCTCACCAACAACTAGTAGAGACTGGGAGAGTTGCTTGTCAAGAAAGGAGAGAACTGAGACAAAAATGTGAGAAATATGAGAGAGAAAAGAGCGAGGGAATTGGTGGAAAGAAGCAGCCAGGGAGCCAGAGTGGAGATACAAAGAGGAGAACAAATGTCAAAAGAGGAAAAAATTACAACTGGAGAAATTAAGCCCTCAAACCCATGGGCAATTTAGGGGTAGACTTGCCTGTGGTAACATGCAGACAGATGTCAGTGGCTGACTCATGAGGAGTTTAGTTCTTTCTCAGTCTTGGGAAGATGAGACGGTTCATTTGTCCAGTCAGTACAAGGAGAAAAAGCTCTGTTCCGCCCAATAACTCAGGCCACAAACCCCTTCTGTTTGGTGGCTCCAACAGGCTCTCAGTCTTTGTGGTCACCTGCATCCAGCCAATCAATGAAAAATAGAGTGGAAGTCACCACTGGAGGTTTTCTTGGACGTGGCCTGGAAATGACACACATTATTTTGTTCATATGACATTGGTCAAACCTAACTTCAAGGGAAGAGGGGAAATGTAGTCTCGCTGTGGGCTTGGGAAGAAGAAAGAGTAGATTTTAGTAAACAGCTAGTGGTTTACTCCAGGTTAAAATGAATTACAGAGGTCAACTCCAGGTTAAAATGAATTACAGGGCTTCCCGGTGGCGTAGTGGTTGGGAGTCCGCCTGCCGATGCAGGGGACGCGGGTTCGTGCCCCGGTCGAGGAAGATCCCACGTGCTGCAGAGCGGCTGGGCCCGTGGGCCGTGGCCTCTGGGCCTGCACGTCTGGGGCCTGTGCTCCGCGGCAGGAGAGGCCACGGCAGTGGGAGGCCCGCGTACCGCAAAAAAAAAAAAAATTAATTACAGAGGTCATAAGCGTGGCATTAGTGAGTAGTTCCAGGTGACACCACATGACTATACCAGATAGATAGATATGATGTATAAGCTATTCCTTTCTAAAAATTGGGGACCCTATTTAGTATGGCATAATCTATTCCAGTTTATTGTATCAGCTTTAAAATAAAGATATTTAAACATAATTAAGGAGAGATATTTTGGATCTCCCATATAAACAGCTTGTCTTTAAGAAGACAAAGAAGACAAGGAAGTCTTCTTGACTGAACGCTACCCTATTGTTTTGTTTCTTTCTCACACTTTTGATTTTTTTCCAAAGATTTGGTAATAAACAGTACTAGCTTCTTTAATTGCAAAAGGAGAGCCAGCTATAGATAATCTTATTTGATGACCCAAAGATTTGGTTACAGCCTTTGAGCTATCAGGGCATTGAGCGATGGAGCCTATTTTCACCCATTTGCTTTGCAGGAATTGTGTTAACAGAGGATTTTGATGTACCTTTGCTGGATGTGAGGGAGTCACATTAAAGTTTCAACTGACATACTCCGGCACTTAAATGTCAGGAAGCACAGATGCATCTGGAGCTTTTAAACCTGATCTGCACTGCCAATGTGCCAACAGTATATTCTGCCAATATTAAAAATGCCTCTGACTGAGTATTAAGGGACTCAGTTTGGTCTGTTGTTTTATTGATGAGACAAGGATAAATTGGGAGAAGATGCTACAATATGAAAAGTGGACCTAGAGAAATTCTGAGAAACTTACTCCTTTGAGTTAAGGGTAGACTATGTATCCTACCCACATGAAGCTGGCTGACATGCAGAAGCCCATAACAACTCCTGGTGAAAGACTTCTCAAAAGAATTGTTTGTGAGCATGTGTCAAAGTTTTAGTTCAAGCTTATAATTAAAGGAAATGCTCCTGAGAAAAGCTAATTCAAAGATTTCCTCTTGGCAGAGAAATATTATAGAAAAAAAAATGTTGGCTAGGTACTCATTTTCAGACTTGATAACACAAAATATTTCTGATTAGGAGTATTTGCATAGTCACAAAGCTGGCTAAAGATTGATGTCTTTTAAAGTGAGCTGGGTGTGTGAATCTCACTTCCCAGAAAGCACTTGATTCCAATAATGTCAAATGTTGCTCAAGCGTTTTACCAGGAATGCTAGGCTTTCCAGGTAGGACTCTCAAGCTCATCAAAAGTTCTTGCCTAGACAATTTCTCTCAGACTTGGGGGAATGTCCTCATTTCCTGTAAGTCAAGCTAATAGTGATCCCTCTTTACGCTATCTCAGGTTGTCCACAGATACAAAATGGCCACACTGAGCCAAGTGATCCTGCTATTTCTGTTAGGATCCCAATAAGTGATCACAATGTGACGAGAAGCCTTAAATTAAAGTCAAAGTGCAGAACAATCAAACACTCTCCATGGAGAATCATCCCTGAGCACATCTTAGTAGGCCTGTTAACTAGAATAGTGAAGAAGTCGGGGCTGTGTTAAAACCCTGAGATTATCACCAAACTATAAACCCAGCTCATAACCAACACCGAATCGTAGATGGGGCTCAGTGGGAAACAAAACCTTTTTAAAAGCCAAATTATTTCAGGACACCACTTTAAGAAGACAAGGAAGTGTCAAATGCATTTGTCTTTTCACCAAGGTGGTTAAAGTACATGAGTGATATGCATTCACTAATTCAACAGATCTATATGGACCACAGGTGGTGAGATACAGGAATGAGGCGGGTCGGCAAGGCCTTTGCCCTCAGGAGTGGAATACAGTATTCCACTGTATTTCTCAGTGTGGAATATGGATGGTGAGACGCAAAGACAATGCCATGTGGGAAATGGTCCCTCATTTGGGGGAGTTAGGGAGCTGTGATCCTTAACATCGGTAACCAGACTAGTTTACAGTAGAATTTCTCAACCTCAGCACTACCAACATTGTGGAAGGTCAGGGAGGACAACCTGTGCCCTGTTGGATGCTCAGCAGCATCCCTGGCCTCTACCCATTAGTTACCAGTAGCACCTCCCAGCTGTGACAACAAAAACCATCTACAGACATTACTAAATGCCCCCTGGGGGGCAAAGTCGCTTCTACTTGAAAGCCACTGCTTTCAAGGCTTATTATGGAAGGCTTCTCGGGGCACAAAGCATTTAAGTTAAAACCTGAGTGTTCTAGGCAGAGAGAACTACATGGAAACAGCCAGGGAAGGTAAGACAGAGTGAACCGTGTGATAAAGGTACATGCTTTGTCATGTCGGCTATTAAAGCATGAGAGGAGAAAGGGTGAAAGCTGGAGATGAAACACCTGCAAAAGCCAGTTCAAGAATGTCTGTGTAAGTCACATTAGGAATTTAAACTGCATGCTAAGGGTGGCAATAAATTATGGAAAGGATTTTTAACAGTGATGCTAGTAACACAAGCAGATTGTATTTTAACCTCATTGTGCTGAATTCAGGGCTTTGAACGAATTGCAGGCAAATGAGACTATAGGTAGTGAAGCTTAATAAGGGAATTGAGGAGGTAAATAAATATGAACTAATGATGGTCCAGGACAGGGAAGGAGACACATAGATACATTTGAGCAAAATTCTACAGTAGAATTGATAGGACTTGAATTTTATTAATACGGTATATGAGGAAAAGGAAGAGACAAGATGACAAAAGTTTTGTCCGACCAATGGGCATATGATGAATGGTGCCATGTTTTGAGGCTAGAGACAGTAGGTGTGTGTGTGTGTGTGTGTGTGTGTGTGTGTGTGTGTGTGTGTGTGTTTATACATATATTCTTGTAAGAAGATGGGGATTTGTTGATAACAGTTTTGGACACGGTATAATATGAAGTGTCTCTGAGAAATCCATATGGATTGGGCAGTAATATATATAGGTGTGGAGTTTTGGAGAAAAATTCGGGCTGAAAAAAATTAGATTTATTCTTCAGTTTTTAAGTTAAAATCTTGGAATTCTAATGTGTTATTCCAGGTCTTTCAAAAGGCAGGTGCTGGGAAGAGATTAAACCCACAAGGTTTCACTGGGGAAAATGAGCGTGTGAGAGAAAACAAAAAGGCAGTTACTTGAGGATGGGAGAGCCGTCAGACTGCCAAGCAAGTCTGATCCCAAGGGAAGAGAGGGAGATAAAGTTGGATGAAAGGAAACCAAAATTCTGTGGAGTCTAAGAAAAATTCAGTAACATTATCAGAGAGAGCTAGAGCCCAAAACAGCCATCAGAGGAATCCCAGTCTCCTAGATATACGAGCTGCCTTGGTATTCGTGCCACACCTGATTACTGTCTGCGAGCAGAGCTGTCAATGGACTTCAGAGCACAGCAGTTGGGGCCCGTGTTAGTTTCCTAAGACTGTTGTAATAAATTACCACAGTCTTGGAGGCTTCAAATAACAAATTGATTGTTTTATAGTTCTGTACACCAGAAGTCCAAAATAAGTATTAACTGTGCCAAAATCAAGGTGTCTCCTGCCCACGGCCCCTCTGGAAGCTCTAGGAGAGAATCTATTCCTTGCCTCTTCCAAGTGTTGACGTCTTGATTTGTGGCTTCATCTCTCCAATCTCTGCCCCAGTGGTCACGTTGCCTCTACCTTCCTCTTATAAGGATTCATGTGATGGCATTTAGGGCTATTTTGAGTTGAATTGTGTCCCTCAAAGTTCACATGTTGAAGTACTAACCCCTAGTACCTAGGGATGTATATTTGAAAATAGGGTCTTTGCAGAGATAACTGATTTAAAATGAGATAATTAAGGGGATCCCTGATCCAAAATAACTAATTTCCTTATAAAAAGGGTAAATTTGGACCCAGACACAAAGAGAGGAAAGACAAAGAGAGAAGACGGCTATCTTTAAGCCACGGAGAGAGGCCTGGGACAGATCCTTCCTTCACAGCCCTCAGAAGAGATCACCATGCCAACATCTTGATCTCAGACTTCTAGTCTCCAAAACTGCAAGACAATAAATTTTGGTTGCTTAAGCCACTTCATTACAGCAGTCCTAGCAAAGTTATTTAAGGATCCATCCAGATAAATATCCAGTATAATACACTAAGAGCTGCTTCTCAAAAGATATTCTCTGCTGTTGATGGCATGGCCTTATTACAGAACCCCAGGAGCCTGCATTGTGATTCTCCCACTGGAACTTGTTGCATTTTTATCACCACTGACACCTCCAACACTCTAGAGGGTGCTGGATCTTATGGCTCAGATGGCAGGGCTGACTGCACCACGGCCTGGACCTGCTGCAGAAATCCTTCCTTCTCTGGGCCTTACTCAAAGCTGGTGTCCTTCCATGTCACCTGGAATATAGACTGGAGGAATATTACTTGGTGTGGAACATGTTGCTTCTAGAACCCAAAAAGCCATCTCAAGAAAGAGTACATAACAAGCTCACTCTAACAGAGGGGTTTGATGAGACTCTGGGTCAACTCAGACCCTGTGTCCAGAAGTCTTAGAACTGTCTGGTTATTCCTCTTTTCCCACAGTGTACAGGGACCCGATTAAATGGCCATATGTCCCTTTGGGGAAGAATTGGAAAATCACCAGAGTATATATTATATTTTTCATCTGATGTTGTAGGGTCTTTCCCATCAAGGGTCTCATTCAATGGGTTCCAGTTATGAAAAACTGGCTCAGGTCTGGCAATTGCACAAGAAGTCAGGAGGCTTTGTTAGGGTCATGTCCTTCAGTCTCCAGCTCCTTCACTCTTGCATTTTCAGTTGTAGAGATTCAACACCCCTGTCATCTGCCTGTTTATTTTGTCCCTATTAACCATCTCTGCAACCCCTGGCAGGTTAAGTACCGTAGGTTGCTGCTCTTACCTTGACAATTTTCATTGTAATTGTGGCCTCCTGGTATCTGGAAATAAAGTGCCACCACCTGGCTTCTGTTGCTGGTGACCCATCATCCCCATGCAGCCCCAGTCTGTGACTCTCTTTTGCCAACATCACTGTTCACTATCAAACTTCTGGGTGCATTCCATGGCCTCAGTGAATGGTGCATCCTCTGGGATCTTCAGACCCTACCTAATACATCCATTTCAGCATGGCCACCTGCCTCAGCCTCTTCATTTCTTGTCTGTCAAGGTACCTTAGGCATTTCCAATAACACTGTCCTATCCCCTGTGGTCTTTGCCCACGTCTTAAATCGTCTGTCCCAAGATAGTGCTCCCAAGCCAATGAAGTCTTGTTCACCAGACTTACCTATCCCAAGGGCCCTCTTCAGGCTCCATCCAGTTCACACAGATGAGACTTTGCAATTCTTCAGGTATGTAGACTCTTTCCTCCCTTACCAGGTCCAGCGTACTCACAGCTGGGTTGTGCTAAGGTCTAACCCTACTTTTCGACCTGGCAGCTAGGAAAAGAGGTGTGAAGGAGGCTTCTGTTGACTTGAGGGGGAGCCTTCTGCAGCCCCTTCATGTGCAGTGCAAGTGCCAACCCTCACTAGGGAAGGTGAAACTCCAGGCATTTGGGGCTGTAGAGGCAACATCCTCAGGGGCATCTATCCAGACGTTCTCATCCTAGTTTTCAGGATTTCAGGATTTTTGCCAGAGACCTGGCGTTCTTAATAACAGATTTATTTTACTTTCTTAATTCAAAGTCTCTGGTGCTATACAGTTCTCATAATTAGGCCTTTAACCTCCCATTTAACTTTGTGCCCCCGCTTCCACTATAGGTGATAAGGACCTGTTTATATGCCACCACCAAGGCTCTCTGGCTCTCATGCTTAGCCATTAAGCACTTATTAACAAGTCTCCGTCTTTCATCATTCTGCATGATATCAGTACAACTTAGCAGTCACCAGCCAATTGCACTGTCTTGTAAGCATCGTTCCCCCATATTTTCCAAAACGTCTGCAGCACCGTACTTGCTGCAGACTTCCTCTATACCAGGACATCACCTCCAGTGAGAGTTAGCATGTGAGCTGCTAACTTGTGCCAGAAACCATGTGCCCCACCTACCAACAAAGACAGTGTCCTATTTGCCTATCAGGTGGTGGGAGAGTCAATCCCAACCCCTACATTACATCACATTTTCCTAGACCACGCCTAGTCACACTCACAGTAGTCTGGGTCCACTGAGGAGCAGATGTCAAGACAGGGTTAAACATGTGGTGATTTTACTAAGGAAAATGTCTTCGTATGATAAAATAGGGAGGACGCTGGGTAAGACTGGGAGAACTCTCAGGTCATGAGCCATGCCTAAACTTGAGAGAAAGAGAGACAGAAGTTCAGGGTGGAAGCACTCTAGGCTGCCGTGGGATCTAAGGAAGCTTCACCAAAACTGTTAGGGAATCCTGGAGCCACAGGTGACAATCAGAGGACTCTGATGTCCACCAGGGACAGGTCTGCCTTAAGTACATATGTAGCAGGCAGTCACTGCTGGGAGCATAGCCCTGTCACAAGTGCGAGTACCGAAGTCGGAAGCACAGCAGCTGGGGCCCTTGATCAATTATGCTCCCTGCAGTGAGAGACTTGGGAGGCACGTTCTCATTCCTCCACAACCAGGAACATAAACTAATCTGATAAATTATCTGGATAGTAAATCTTCACCAATCCTCTAAGGTCCAGAATTCAGTCATTTAATACTGGTCCTACTAACACATACGAAATGCTATCTAGCAAAGTCCATATGATGCATCTGATAAACAAATGAGTAAATGATCAATTTAAAGAACAAATATACAAAAGGGGGATCCATTGTCCTTCTTTTCCTTTTTCACTGCTATAAACCAATAAGGCTCTTACTTCCTATCTCAGCTGGTGAGTGAAGCAAATATTGTCTCTCTATGTCCATCATCACTGCAATCAAGTGTGCCCTGTGTAGGGCTAAAACTGCTGTCATCCTTAAAACTACTGTTAATACATCATCCCACTATTAGGAAATATCTGTGGTCATATTGTTTTCCAATAAATAGAGTCCAAACATCCTGACCTGGCCTTCATAGCCCTCTATCCTGTGCCTTCACAACCCTTTGAGTCTTATCAGCAATTTCCGACCTTTAGTGGTTATTATATTCCTTGCTATACTCTTACCACCTTTAATTTTTAGTTTCTAGACTTTGGTTAATGCTGTTTAGTCCCTTGAAATGTATTCTTTCCATCATTTGTTAAAATTGTACTTCATCTAAAAATTCCAACATGAACAATGGTCATGGGAATTCCTCTGATCTCCTCATGATGAAATGATCCTTGGTATTTCTAAACCCATGGACACTTTCAGTTTTCTCTTTATATTTGAAATGCAGCCTCGTATTATAACTTCTTATTTATGAATTTTGTGACACCCTTCTGGATCGCAACCCGCAGTTCACAGCAATGGTCACAGACTTCAACACAATGACTTATGGATATAGGGGCTCAGTAAATATCGGTGACGTTAATTACCTAAGAATGAATTTGGTTTCAGTTCGGATATCCAAAATATGTCCTTTGTTGTTTTGTTGCTCTTGAATTTTTTTCACTCATCAACATTACACCAAACAGGAAAGAAAAATGAAATTATATCCATTTAATATTGCAAAATTGTATTTTTTTCAAATCTGGCATTCAAGGAAGTAGAATCATTTTATACAAAAGGCATCTCTTTTCTTTCCAGTCAATAATACATGTATTGAAAGCAAGAGATACAAAAGCAAAATTCATGTTACTTTTGGCATAATTTTTATTCAAGTATAGAATTTCCATTCTCTTACAACATTCTTTTCACTCTCTTCAAACTCTGAACAGTGCATAATAGAAGTATTTTTAAATGAAGCTCTTATGTTTTCCTTTTAAATTAAATCTATGGCATTTTTTTTAAATTGTGCTACTCACAGTATTATGTCAACACTGAAAAACTGTAAATACCCTCTGAACCCAGAAGAAAAGAATACACCACATCTCTCCAGCACAGAGGTCTGTATTGAACAAGAATAACAATTTTACTTCAAAATGAAGGGGTAAAAAGAATGATTTTTAAAATACAAACATGCCTAGCTTAAAGACAAAAATTCTTAAAAGGAATTAATCTAAAATCCAAGTTCCTTCATAATAAGCCTCCTTGGCAAAAAAAGGCTTTATTCTTTTCTTTTTATTCCATCGATAAAAAGCATGCAATTAAAAAAGTCTACAAGATTCCAGCTTTTGATCTGATGCAGTAATTCTCATCCTAAACTACTTCCTAACTAACTCTTCTTTGTTTAAACTGAAAATAAAATTTTCTTGCAGCAGACTTTCTGATTTTCACAATTCTCAGCTTTGAGGACCACAGATAAGTCTCATCATAAGCTGGTTTGAAATGAAGGTTAATGTGTTAATGACTGTTATGGGTTGAATCTTGTCTCCCAGATCCATATGTTGAAGTCCTCATCCCCAGAACCTCACAATGTGACCTTGTTTTTAAGTAGGGTAGCTGTGGATGTAATTAGTTAGGCTAAGATGAGGTCATACTGGAGTAGAGTGAGCCCCTAACCCAAAATGACTGATGTACTCACAAAAAGGGAAATTTGGACACAGACACACACAGGGAAAAAAACCATATGAAGACTGGTGCTATGATGCCATAAATCAAAGAATGTCATAGAATACTGGCCAACCAGCAGAAGCTAGGAGCGAGGCATGGAACAGGTCCTTCCCTAAGCCTTCAGAGTAGCATGGCCCTACCCACACTTTGATTTTAAACGTCTAGCCTCCAAATTGTGAGACAATAAATTTCTGTTGTTTAAGCCACTCAGTTTGGTGACTTTGTTACAGCAGCCCTGGGAAACTAATAGTGACCTAATGTGAAGTTATTATTTAAAGTAGTTTTACTATATGAATATAGTCTCAGAAATATGTCAAATTATAAGCAAAATTCCTTTAAAACAGTTAAAAGGTCCTCAATATCAAAAAGGTCAAATAAAGCTCTGAGCGAGTTAGCCAACCTATAGTCAGAGTCCAGAATAAGGGGCTTTTGCTGTACTAGTAAAAATGTTAGGATAATTCAGGAAGAGTGCCATTGAAGTGCTAGTATTTTTCACCCTCTCTGAAGAAAATCTTACCATTAACTGTGAAGCAGCTCTGAGTACTGACATCAAGTCAACTGATACCTGCGTATTCTTTAGCCTAGGTCCAGACCCACCCAATAAAAGTGCAATTTATGTGCATGAACTGACTCATGATAACAGTTCTCTTGTGATCTGATACTGTTTAGTAAAAAAAGCAATTACTATCATATGCTCTCCGTGTTTGTCAATTCCCAACTGCATACCTTTTGTATTCACAGAGAGGCGCACTGGATGTCTAACAGGACTTCCCTTTTTCGTTTTCTATCAAGAAAAATATTTCTTCACTTTTGTTCAAGTCTAATATCTCAACATTCCTGGTATATTGCCACATAAGACAGGAAGGGGAAAAAAAGGCAAACTACAAAACAACCTATTAAGACACCATAAGGCAAATAAATGTGGTGCAGGCAAACACGTACACACGCACACATTCATATACTAATTCAAGAGTCTTGGAGTATTTGGAAGACAAAGGGTAAGGAAAAGATACATTCATAATAACTCCTTATGTCTTTAGATCAAGACCATTTTAGTTACTATAAAGATTTTTGATAGCACAACAATGTACCCTGAAAGGTGCTCTTTTATCTGCAATTCTTAGAAAATCAGAAATGTAGTTTTGAACCATTTATTGTCCTTTATACTTTTCTGCATTTTTATTACAACAATCATTATAACACAGTTTCAAAATGTCTAACACATGCAATTAGTCTCAAAGAGAAAGAAGAGTAAATAAGGCAGACAAAACTATTTGAAGAAATAATGCCTGAAAATGTCTAAAATTTGTTGAAAGATATACATTCATAGATTTAAGAATCTCAGTAGCCTCCAAGAAGACTCTATATTAGGAAAGCTGTGCTGAGACATATCATAGAAAAACTGATGAAAACCAAAGATGCAGAAAAATTCCTGAGAACAATGAACATATTACAAACAAGGGAAAAACATTTCTAAAGTGCTGAAACAAAAGCAAGCAGACCCTTCTCTATACCAGCTGCAGTCACAGATTTCCTAATCTGAAAGTTTGAATTAATTTATACAGAAATATATTGATGGAAATGGACTGCACGTATGCCAAAGCCGTAGGTTTTAAGGATACTCAGAGACTTATGTTCCCCAGGAGGAGTCTGAAAGTGTATTATCACAGTCCCCAAATGTTAATAACCGTTCTCTTTAGAAAGCTTGGAAAAGCATGTATTTTGAATGTACAAGCACGAACTCTATTAGACAATATTATAATAGCATCTCATTTATCTGTTAGCTTTCACCGTGTCCATTTGGATCAGAATATCATTAGACTAATACTTTCAGTGAAATGGAAAAGTTTATAAGATCCTAAGATAGGAGAATTTTAGTGGGGAATCCCGAAGTATCAGGGGAAGAATGTGAGGCCCAGATACCAGAGAATCCTAGTAGAGAAAACTTCAAAAGAAGTAGGTGGCAAAGATGAAATCTGCCTATTCACATTATAAGTAGGGCTCACTGCAGCAATATATTCTTTTGATATATGTTTGCAGCTGCAAAGGTAAGTGAAGTACTATTAAGAGAGAGAGAGAGTGAGAGGCCTCATCCCTTTCTAGGTTGGCTGGGGGTAAATGGATTCAAATCTGAACAGACTGGAAGTAGAAGGGAACACAAGAGTCTCACACTGAGACCCAAATTTGTGCTAAAAGAGAAAAGAGCTGCAGAATCTGCTCCCTCCAGTCAACGTTTGGCTGACTTGAAAATAGCAAAGGTTACAGCAATGTTAAATCCACAGTTTTAACAGAGCTATTACATATTGGGGAAAACTTCTATTAAGGCATAAATGATAATAAATATGATAATAAATCTTAAAAATAAGGTAACTGTAATATGTTTCACATGCTCTTTCAATGCAGTTTCCTCATATAGTTTTATTTTCATTTAGCTGTTCAAATGAAAAAAAAAAACCAATTAACCTTTTTTTTTTTTGCGGTACGCGGGCCTCTCACTGTTGTGGCCTCTCCCATTGCAGAGCACAGGCTCCGGACATGTAGGCTCCGCGGCATGTGGGATCATCCCAGACCGGGGCACGCACCCGTGTACCCTGCATCGGCAGGCGGACTCTCAACGACTGCGCCACCAGGGAAGCCCCTCAATTAACCTTTTTTGTCTGTCTGTTTAAAGCAGATAACTTTTTCAAAGTGCAAACAGCTGCAGTGAATGTAAATAACAAACATTGGTCCCAAGTACCGCCAGTTTGAACCCCATACTTAAAGGCACAGGAGAAGACCCTTTTCCTTTCATGGATGGCTTTTGCTAGATGAAACATAAGGAACATTTTATCATATAGTCACTAAACATGCACGTCTCCACAGTTGCATATGTTGCTGTAATTTTCACCATCTAGTCCACCTGTAAATGGAAGCATTTCCATACTGATTGTCCAAAGGTAAAATGTAAATTATCTAAATAAAATTGAGCATGGTAGAGAAAATGCTGAAGTTCTAAGGCACAGGCCTTTATTGAAATATGAAGACTCTAATTTCTCTTTTTTTTTTAAATTAATATGTGAGAACACCAGCCAAGAATAAATATTTCAATTTCTTAAAACTGATGAAACTCAGAGAGGTAATATTTTATACTTGAGAATCTCTGTTTATAATAAAATAAATAATAGCACTAGAACTAGCTTTTTGAGATGTGAATTCTTAAAAGATTAGACCATTTCTGCCTGGGTATAGAGGTAAATTGACATTTTGAAAACCAGAAAGAGTATCTAGTCAACAGGACTTTCAAAATTAATGAGACTTTCTGAGCTATCATTGGATAGTGTAGTTAGGAACAAAACAAAGACACAGCTAAACAACTGTTCCCTGAGTTCTAAAATAAGGAATCACTCTCTGATAAAGTCAATGATACTAAGCATGATTACTACATTTGAATCTATAATTTTATTAGAATGACATTATGTCAGGATAACCTGCTTCACTCCAATGTCCCACCTCAATAACTTTATTTTTTGGTTTAGTTGTTTGTTTTCCACATCAAATAGAGTCAGAAAGAGACTTTAAGACAATATAAAGATATTTAAAGTTGTAATTATCAAGGAGCCAAACTTCCCTACACGAAATTATGAAGTAGGAAAATGTGACCTTCAGCCTTCCCAATTCATTTTCTTTCCCTTATTTCTTTGTCAATCGCTTTTTTTTTTTTTTTTTTTTTTTTTTGCGGTACGCAGGCCTCTCACTGATGTGACCTCTCCCGTTGCGGAGCACAGGCTCCAAACGCACAGGCTCAGCGGCCATGGCTCACGGGCCCAGCCGCTCCGCGGCATGTGGGATCCTCCCGGACCGGGGCACGAACCCGTGTCCCCTGCATCGGCAGGCGGACTCTCAACCACTGCACCACCAGGGAAGCCCCAATCTCATTTTTTAATTCACTATGTTCAGAGTGTCAAAAATATATATACATGTATATTACCTACACTACAAATGCATCCTAAGTGTAAAATGCTTAATATTTTGTCTTTCTCAAGTATGAAATCCTCAGAAAGGAGCACAACTATGAAAAGAGTGAATAAATAATTGTGGATCATCCAATTTAAGCCTTAGCAGATGAGAAATGCTGATAGAGAGCACCTTCCTAAATATCCCTTCTACAACACGTCACACCAATTTCTCACAAGGAAAGGAATCTTACTCATGGTGCTTAGGAAAAGATTTTGAACTACCTTCATTAAGGAGTTTGAGCAAACTCCCTGGAATGGGTCATTCACTGATTCTCTCAACCATGGAAAGAGCTTCAACTAGCTGCCAGGACCTGCGTTTGATGCACTAGAGACAAAGGTGAATAACAAAATACTTTCCTTGAAGGACCTCATGGTCTATAGAGAAACAGACAGATAATGGCCTTACATTACAAATCTATGTTGCAAATATAGATATGTAGAGAGGCTGCTGGGAGAATACATTTTCAGGCAGAACAATTGCTACTCGATCTAGTTTCTCTAGATGTAAAAAGTAAGAATGGGTTATCACCTACAAAACATGGAATCATCATTCTTTTGTAGGTATTCTGTGTTTTCTCTCTGGGTGCTGTTGAGATTCTTTTTTCTCTGTTAAGTTCCACAGATTCACACTGTTTTACCTAGGTCTATATTTATTTTCATTCTTCTTATTCAGGATTACTGAATTTGAGAATTTGTATCTTTTATCAGTCCAGTGATATTCTCAGGATTCTTCTTTCAATACCCTCATGCCCACATTCTATTTTCTCCATACTTTTCTTCTACAACTTCTATCAGATGTTCATTGGAAATCCTTATTTTATTGTTCAAGATTCTCGAACTCCCTTTGAAATGTTTTTTGTATATGTTTATCCATGTATGCTAAATTCTGAGTTCTCATCATAATCTATTCAGCTCATTCTCTTCTCAGCTGTGTGTAATCTGATGATTGCCCATTCCAATATTTTGTTTCTCCCAGCTCCCCTTATCTCTAGACTACATACTCTTGAACTGATTTTAGGGATGATCTAGTTACAAGAAACAGAAACCCAACTGGCTTCTGTTCAGACTGAGATTTATTTGTGAGGAACCAGAGGAAGTCATGAAAGCCAGAGACAGGAAGTGCTCTCATGTTTCAGGTGAGACTGGATGCATACACTGGAAGGCCATCAATCTCTCATCTATGTGTGAATTTTACTTTTTCTATATAAGCTCCAATTTATCTACTTTGATATTAACAGAAGTCAGTGTCCTTTTAAGGCTAGCAACTGTAACAGATTCATTTATTTCTCATCTTAATTCTCAGAGTCTTTGGGAAATATGAAGACCTCTAAAAATGAGCAGAATTATAAAAATACTTAACAACTCTTTAGGCATAGACAATTGCTAATCAGAAGAAGATTCCGGAGGTCCGTCCCGGTGCCCGCAGCTGTGTTATGGGGTCTGGCAGGCCCTAGCAGCGGTAACTAGGTGGTGGTGGAGCATTAGCAGGCTCAAGGAGTTGGCATCTTTTACTCTATTCAACTATTTATGCGGAACATAATGGTTCTCATAAATGTCCCTTGCCTGAATTTTAATCAATCACATTTAGTAGAGGTTTAATTATTAATGTCACCAATATGACAATTAGACTGTGCTAGAAGTACCGCCCTGAAGGAGACTAGCCTCACAGTCCCTCCTTCTTGGGCAAGCACCCACGTGATCCACAACCTGGACTGAAATCAGTTAAGCCAATCATATTTCCTCTCCCAGGAATTGGGAATTGACAGTTAGAAACTCAAGTTAATAAGCTATTGATGCAGAACAATAGCTTATGAAGACATTTAACATTGATTCTGAGAAGTGAACCTGGTTCGAACTCAAGTACATAAAGGGACACAGGTAGGGTGAGATGAAATAAACACACAGAGAAGCGGAGACAAGACAGGGAGAACGAGAGAGAGCAAACCTTACTGTCTCATGGCTTCAGCAAATCCTGGTTCCAGTTGCTCTCCAAGCATGACTGTATTTCCTGTCTGTGAGTTCCTTAAGATCTTCTGATTCCTTATAACAGATACCCTTTCTTAAGATCGCTCAGTTAGATTTATCTTTATCATAATGAAATCATCCCTAAGAAAAAGCCCAGCAATATCTATTCTAGAGTTTTGGGAGGTGGAAGAAACCAAGTATTGGAATGGAATATAAACAGTGATTTGGAAGTGCTTCATCTAGGTTGCTGGTTCTTAGCTTTCGGTTCATAGGTTTCATTAACAGCCTTATCAAAGCTATGAACAAAAATCTAGGCGAGTTATGCTAATATCTACAATGAAATTCAATTATATTTTTTTAAAAAACACATGTTTTCAAACATGAAAAAAAGCATTTCAAAAATACTTACAAAGCGTTAGCTGGCATTTGAATTAAAAACAGATCTTATCAACCAAATGAGAAATGTTATATTTTACTAGAAGTTTTCTTTCATGAAGTTAAGACTACAGTGTTCTGGGCCCCACTGAAAATATTATTTAACAGAAATTAAATTATGTGTCATGGATTATTCAATTTGTTTGAAGATTTCACAAGATTTCACACATTTTCTCTTCTAAGCTTAAGAACAAAAAATAAGGCAATCTATGTTAAAGCATATAAAATCCCACGTGCACGCAGATCGTGAAGCTTAGATACAAAGTAAAATGCCACAATATAATGCTTTTTTCATTTAAATGAAGATTCTATAGAACTGGCAGGGGGGTTTCTTGTTGAAAAATACAAAATCTTTTATGTACAGGTGTTCTTTCAAAATGCCTTTCAAAAATGGGGTATACACAGAGTACAGTTGCAGGAATACCAAACAGCCAGCCTGCCCAAAAATATCCCTCCTGATGATCTGTTATTTCATCATCTGGGGTTCATTCTTTGTGAGCGGTCCCTCTGCAGGCATCTACTTTTAAAATGTCATTACTGTCGATCTAGAAGTGTAGAGAAATGGTAGTTTCGCATAATTGTCTTCCAAAGTTATGTTCTGTTAAAAGGGATTTTTTTTTTTTTTTTGGTCCCATTAGGAGGCAAAATGTCAATAGCCATTGATTGACAGCCAGTGCAGCCTCTCAGAGACAAAGAGGCAGAAAATTCCCCCAGGGTCACGCATGAAAACAGCCTGAACTACAGAAGCAAACGGATCAGGGCTTTTCTGCGGGGTGTGTTAAAGCTGCAGAGATAAAGCAAGTGAAGGCAGGACAGCAATGTCCAGAAGCAACAGGGAAGAAAACAGTTGTGGGATGAGAGAAAGGACAATTGTAGTCAAAGCTTCTTGTTCAGTTTAATGAGAATCAACATGGGGCAGAACTGGCTGTGGCTCTGGGAAAAAATAAGGCCATTAGTTAGAGTTTTGAAGGAAATTAATTTTAAAAATTTGACACACATAAGGCTTCATGCTAATTTTGAGGTTGCATCATCAGAGCAGCCAGGCCAAAAGATAAAAGCAGACATTAAAAAATCTCCACTGGGGGTGAAGTGCTGGATATAAAAAGAAAGATAATATTAAGTGAGAGCTCTTGACTGAGGACCTTGATAATAGGATTAAAAAAAAAAAGTTGAAATTAGTAGCCTGGGCTCATAGAGGTGCAATATGGACTTCAGAGAACAGGCTTGGGAGTCATATTGCCTGGGTTCGAATATTCTTCCTCCCATAGACTCACAATATGATCTTACGCTGTGGGGTGAATATTTCATTATTTGTAAATTGGGGAAAGTTGCCCTTAACTCACAGGAGACTGTAGAATATGTGAGTTAGTATGTGGAATGTACCTACAATATGTGTGCCCAGTACATCACACATGATCAATAAATACTAGCTATGATTTTAGTTTTAGAGTGGTGTTTCATCATCTACTGTAAATATTGCTTAGAAAATATGAAGTTTGTAAAGGTATTTTGTGCACTAAATAGTTTACTTTGATTAGCAAAAAAAAAAAAAAGTCTGCCAGGTTGGGTTGTGTGACTTTCTTATTTTAGTAATCAACACAGGAGGAAACATTTGCTCCTTCAATCAATGCTAAATTAACAACCCCATTGGCTGTTGACAAGCTGAATGACAGCCCAAAACCCCAGTCATTCTCAAATCTCTCAGGACTATGTTGATGGAAGCACTTCATTTCCATCATGACAAATGTCAGAAGAAATAGTCCAGTAAGTAAAATGGGAGAGATTCAATTACATAATTTTAGATGGAAAAATGACAGAAATTATCTGATCGAAGGTCATAATATTGAAGAGAAAAAAACTTGAGGAACAGGGCAGTTAAATGATGTGAATGAAGTCCCACAACTATTCAGCATTGCAGAGCCAAGACCCCATGCACCATGTCTGAGGACTTAAAGGGTTGGGTTCACACCTACGCACCAGGCAACCTCCGCTCCCTGACTGCATCAGATTACACACACTGAACATCACTGAGATATTTTTCTTCCTTGGTAAAAGATTTCATAAACAAAAATAATATATATAAAAAGGAACCATTTTTCAACTTCACTCTTTTGCCTAGAGGTGAATTGAGATCTCTCTTGGTGCAAAGGCAGGGGACTTAACATGACTGTTCTTAACTGCAATTTGATAGAACGCTGAGCTCTTGTCCGAGTCTAAAGCAGTACCCCTCCCTTCTCTGTTCGCCTGTCATACTAGCTTCTCTTTAGTGTTCTTTTCTTAAGTTCACCAGGTTTCCTCATTAAGCCATGTTTCCTCTTCCTCAACTGCATTAGGTATCTCCCTTTGAAACAGTAAAAGCCTGCACTTTGTGAATAGAAGAAAATAATAAAAGAGCAAAATCAAGTGTGGTGAGATATTTTTTTAACGTTCTTTGTCTGAGCCAGATCTTCATTCAAACTCAAAGAACTGGGTTTCAATTCAGTTAGTTTCTGTAGCTGCCTCCAGCTCACAAAGCATTTAAAAACTTCTGTTCCCACTGTATTTCCTGGCAGGGTACACTTTTTTTTCTGCTCAGTGGGAACATATTGAAAGATGAGCATTTTACCTACTCTCCTCCCTGATGTTAAGATGTTCTCTTTTAATTCCTGTCTTACTGTGTTGACCTCTTCAACCCAACCCTGACCCCCAGCTGAAACTTCTTCTGCTGCTTCTCTTTGGGGCCAGCAAAGTAACCCACAGTCTTGCCTATACTCCTCCCATTCTGGGTTATTTCCAGTAGCAACATGGTCTTCTCAGACCCTCAAGAATGAATGCATGTGTTCAGGGGCTTTCCCACTCCTCCTCCAGCTAGTTCATGCCCACCTGCACATCCTCCATCCATTCACAGAGCTTAGAGTTCCAGAATTCCTTCCTATATGAATAAAATTGCAAGAACACTACTGAGTTTTTCATATTTTCCCAAGGAAACTATGAGAAAAATATCTCAGTAATGACACTGGTTTACAAATACTTGGTATTCAAGAATGAATTACTAAATATTCTGCCTTTAAAAGCTGTCATTTGGAGATATCTATTTTCATTTATAATTTTAGCACAGGTGCACATACTTTGGATCTTTAAAATGAAAATCTCAGATCCATATAAGCAACACTGATGTTGATTTTGAAAATGTAATTTTGATTGCAAAGACCTGGTAAATGAAACTTCTTAACTAGCGAATCAAATGATTCGTGACCAGATATCATGGTTCACTGTATACTGTTTTTGTTTTTTATTACATTCTCAGTTTTCTAGTTTCTTGAATACGATTATTAAATTATTATTACAACATATATTATAATATGTTGCGTTAATTTAAGTACCAGTTATATGCTTATAATACTCATTTACCAATGAATCATATTGAATTTTTTAAGTAAAGCCCTTCTTATTAAGACATATTATTCTTTTTTACTTTTATTATTTTTACACAGGCCTTACTTACATTGGACAAACCTATCCACGCACACTCACAATAAAGAGTATCTTTAATTTTCAGAGTAGTATATGGGCCTTCTATGAGAAATAGGATATGATCTTACATAAGCAAATTTCACCAGAATATTCTGAAGATAATTATATCAAACCAATTAAAATTAGAGGAACACCCATGTATCCTCTTCTGTTACGGAAACCAGTTTCTTTATCACAATCATCTACACACTTTAAAAATCAATATTCAAAAATATGACTTCTTTTTTAAAACCACTGTAAAATTAGTCTTCCTGAAGCTCATTGTTGAAGTTGGTATACTTTGAAAACCACAGAGGAAAGGGGGAAATGACCAGAAACTCTTATTCTCAATTAAATAAAGCTCTCTTCCCATAGTAGCTCTGGATTTTAAAAGTATTGCTTTCTAAAAGCTGAATTTTATTAATATTTAAAACACCAGAGACCAACATATATTTATTGAAAAATAAACATACCACCGCACAAATTCCTGGTGGATTGTTATATGTGGTTTATTCACAGAACTAGATGCATTGATAAGAAGTAGCCAATCATTGACCCAAGAATCCCACCTTAACTTTGTTAGCTTAGTAATATATGATGATGGGGTTCATACTAATTAGTCCTTAGAATGTGTTTACAGTCACTCAAAAGCATCTTTCATTAGAAATATAATTGTAGCAGAAAAAAATCTTGCTCAAGTCATTCAAATCAATGTTCTTGAACTTGGCCCATTTATGTACTGTTAGTAAGTTGCCAGTGTTTTATATACATTTAACTCTGGATTTCTCACCACCAGACCAGAAATAAAACCTCTGAATCAGAATAAATTGTTGCCAAGTTCATCTTAGTAAATATAAGTATCATTAATGTCTTGTTAGCAAGGATTAATATTCTATAATTTAAGTGGCACTCTTTAAACAAACAACAAAAAAAACTACCAATTGCTACTCTAGAGTTCAAAATCTCTTGACAATTAACATGCAGCAGAAATCATATGAAGAATAAAATATTGTGAACATCTCAAATAAAAACAATGCAAAATCTTAGTTATTCACCAGATATTGCATAATGGTATGTTAGCATGATTCTTTTTCAGTTCAATTAAATTATCATTTATAATTTTCTTAGGACTCTGTTTTCTCATTATGGGTACATATTTGTATTAGTCAGGGTTCTGCAGAGAAACAGAAACAGCAGAACCAATAATCAGCTCACTCAGCTAGGGAGGTTGAGCAGTCGCACCCTCTGCCCTCTGCAACGTGGAGAACCAGGAAAGTCTGAAGGCGTGAGAACCAGGAGTGCCGATGCCCAAGGACAGGAGGAGAGAGATGACCCAGCTCAAGCAGAGAGTGCATTCCCCTTCCTGTACCTTTTAGCTCTATTTGAGCCCCCTATGGACTGGATGAGAGGGGTCTCACATTGGTGAGAGGGGTCTTCATGACGCAGTCTACTGATTCAAATACTAATCTCTTCCAGAACCACCCTCACAGACAGAACCAGAAACAATATTTTATTAGCTGTCTAGGCATCTTTTGCCCAATAAAGTTGACACATAAAAGTAACCATCATAACAATCATATAGCATTTCTTCCATAGAGTCATTCTTCTCTGCCTTCCTACAGCCCATTTTACCTCATTTCCAAACAACAACAGGAAACCAATTAGAAGTAACAAGGATAACACAAAGTCTTTCATATTTGGTTTTGGAATGAACTTTTAGCTTTTACTTAAACATGGATTTGACTGAAACATTAGAAATATATTTCCAGTAAAAAAAAGTCAAAACACTTGGTGAAAGCCTAGTTCATGAGGATTGGAAAACTCTTCAAACTCCTTGTTTTGCTAAATTCATTCCACACCAGCAGTCATCATATTTTTAGGGGGATTTGCCAACACAGGCAAGGCTTCTTTCTATTTCTGGGAAAGTGAATAAAGAGTTGGAATGTCAAAGAGCATCCATGGTGCATAAAAGTGGTCCTTTTAGATATTGTGGCAGAAGGTAAGGGATGCAGTATTCACCTTGAAGAGAAGAATTCATTCTCTCAGGCATGAAACAAATATGAGAATTATGACCAAGTATAAGATGTCCCGGGCTTCCCTGGTGGCGCAGTGGTTGAGAGTCCACCTGCCAATGCAGGGGACACGGGTGTGTGTCCCGGTCTGGGAAGATCCCACGTGCCGCGGAGCGGCTAGGCCCATGAGCCGTGGCCGCTGAGCCTGCGCGTCCGAAGGCTGTGCTCCGCAACGGGAGAGGCCACAACAGTGAGAGACCCGCGTACCGCAAAAAAAAAACAAACAGATGGCCCTTGTGTCTTTTTCCTCAAGGCTAATGATTTAGCTTAGGCGAGGTATAGAAAACCAGAGAAACATTAACTAGGCATGATCTAGTCAAGCGTGTTTTCCAAATTAAATTATAATTCTTCTCTTAAAGAGATGAGGTATAACATTATATAATACAAGACTAATGTGTTACTATCTTGCTTTTTATAAACCCCAGAGCACTTGCTTCTAAACGATCATGTAGATAAAACATATGAGTAATAAAGGAATACACAGACAAGTTTCTAAATATAGATTTGACATTTATAACTCTGTGATATATCCAAGGCCCACCTAACCAACTGCAAAAGAGGGCAAATGCTACCTCATACTGAAATATTTAGGGTTGAGGGAGGAGGAACCAAGATGGTGGAGTAGGAGGATGTGCTCTCACTCCCTCTTGTGAGAACACCAAAATCACAACTAGCTGCGGGACAGTCAATGACAGGAAGACACTGGAACTCACCAAAAAAGATACCCGACATCCAAACACAAAGGAGAAGCCACAATGAGATGGTAGAAGGGGCGCAATCACAGTAAAATCAAATCCCATAACTGCTGGGTGGGTGACTCACACACTGGAGAACACTTATAACACAGAAGTCCACCCACTGGAGTTAAGGTTCTGAGCCCCACATCAGGCTTCCCAACCTGTGGGTCTGGCAATGGGAGGAGGAATTCCTACAGAATCAGACTTTGAAGGGTACTGGGATTTGACTGCAGGACTTCAACAGGACTGGGGGAAACAGAGACTCCACTCTTGGAGGGCATACACAAAGTAGTGTGTGCATCGGGACCCAGGGGAAGAAACAGTGACCTCAGGGGAGACTGAACCAGACCTACCTGCTAGTGTTGGAGGGTCTCCTGAAGAGGCAAGGGGTGGCTGTGTGGCTATGGTTCACCGTGGGGACAAGGACACTGGCAGCAGAAATTCTGGGAAGTACTCCTTGGAGTGAGCCCTCCCAGAGTCTGCCATTAGCCCCACCAAAGATCCCAGGTAGGCTCCAGTGTTGGGTTGCTTCAGGCCAAACAACCAACAGGGAGGGAACACAGCCCCACCCATCAGCAGTCAAGTAGATTAAAGTTTTACTGAGCTCTGCCCACCAGAGCAAGTCAGCTCTACCCACCACCAGTCCCTCCCATTAGGAAACTTACATAAGCCTCTTAGATAGCCTCATCCACGAGAGGGCACACAGGAGAAGCAAGAAGAACTACAATCCTGCAGCCTGTGGAACAAAAACCACATTCACAGAAAGATAGACAAGATGAAAAGGAAGAGGGCTGTGTACCAGATGAAGGAACAAGATAAAACCCCAGAAAAACAACAAAATGAAGTGGAGATAGGCAACCTTCCAGAAAAAGAGTTCAGATAAATGATACTGAAGATGATCCAGGACCTCAGAAAAAGAATGGAGGCAAGATTGAGAAGATGCAAGAAATGTTTAACAAAGACCTAGAAGAAATAAAGAACAAACAGAGATGAACAATACAATAACTGAAATGAAAACACACTAGAAGGAATCAATAACAGAATAACTGAGACAGAAGAAAGGATAAGTGACCTGGAAGACAGAATGGTGGAATTCACTGCTGCAGAACAGAATAAAGACAAAAGAATGAAAAGAAATGAAGACAGCCTAAGAGAACTCTGGGACCACATTAAACACAACAACATTTGCATTATAGGGGTCCCAGAAGGAGAAAAGAGAGAGAAAGGACACAAGAAAATATTTGAGAAATTATAGTCAAAAACTTACCTAACATGGGAAAGGAAATAGCCCCACAAGTCCAGGAAACGCAGCGAGTCCAATACAAGATAAACCAATGAGAAACACGCCGAGACACACAGTACACAAATTGGCAAAAATTAAAGACAAAGAAAAATTATTGAAAGCAGGAAGGGAAAAACGACAAATAATATGCAAGGGAATTCCCATAACGTTAACAGCTAATTTCTCAGCAGAAGCTCTAGAAGCCAGAAGGGAGTGGCATGATATACTTAGATTGATTTAATGGAAGAACCTACAACCAAGATTACTCTACCTGGCAAGGACCTCATTCAGATTCAATGGAGAAATCAAAAGCTTTACAGACAAGCAAAAGGTAAGAGAATTTAGCACCATGAAACCAGCTCTACAACAAATGCTAAAGGAACTTCTCTAAGTGGGAAACACAAGAGAAGAAAGGAACCTACAAAAACAAACCCAAAACAGTTAAGAAAATGGTCATAGGAACATACACATCGATAATTACCTTAAACGTGAATGGATTAAATGTTCCAACTAAAAGACACAGGCTTGCTGAATGGATATAAAAACAAGACCCAACTATATGCTGTCTATAAGAGACCCACTTCAGACCTAGGGACACGTACAGACTGAAAGTGAGGGGATGGAAAAAGATATTCCATGCAAATGGAAATCAAAAGAAAGCAGGAGTAGCAATATTCATATCAGATAAAATAGAATTTCAAATAAAGAATGTTACAAGAGACAAGGAAGGACACTATGTAATATTCAAGGGATCAATCCAAGAAGAAGATATAACAATTATAAATATATATGCACACAACATAGGAGCACCTCAATACATAAGGCAACTGCTAACAGCTATACAAGAGGAAATCAACCATAACACAGTAATAGTGGGGGACTTTTAACACCTCACTTATGCCAATGGACAGATCACCCAAAATAAAAATAAATAAGGAAACCGAATCTTTAAATGACACAACAGACCAGATAGATTTAATTGATTTTTATAGGACATTCCATCCAAAAACAGCAGATTACACTTTCCTCTTAAGTGCGCACGGAACAATCTCCAGGATAGAGCACATCTTGGGTCACAAATCAATCCTCAGTAAATTTAAGAAAATTGAAATCATATCAAGCATCATTTCTGACCAGAATGCTATGAGATTAGAAATGAATCACAGGGAAAAAAAGTAAAAAACACAAACACATGGAGGTGAAACAATACATTACTAAATAACCAGGAGATCACTGAAAAAATCGAAGAGGAAATTAAAAAATACCTAGAGACAAATGACAATGAAAACACGACGATCCAAAACCTATGGGATGCATCAAAAGCAGTTCTAAGAGGGAAGTTTATAGCTATACAAGCCTAACTCAAGAAACAAGAAACATCTCAAATAAACAATCTAACCAGACACCTGAAGGAACTAGAGAAAGAAGAACAAACAAAATCCAAAGTTAGAAGCAGAACGAAAGAAATCATAAAGATCAGAGCAGAAATAAATGAAATAGAAACAAAGATAACAATAGCAAAAATCAATAAAACTAAAAGCTGGTTCTTTGAGAAGATAAGCAAAATTGATAAACCATTATCAAGACTCATCAAGAAAAAGAGGGAAAGGACTCAAATCAATTAAATTAGAAATGAAAAAGGAGAAGTTACAACAGACACCGCAGAAATACAAAGCATCCTCAGAGACTACTACAAGCAACACTATGCCAATAAAATGAACAACCTGGAAGAAATGGACAAATTCTTAGTAAGGTATAACCTTCCAAGACTGAACCAGAAAGAAATAGAAAATAGGAACAGACCAATCACGAGCAATGAAATTGAAACTGTGATTAAAAATCATCCAACAAACGAAAGTCCAGGTCCAAATGGCTTCACAGGTGAATTCTATCAAACATTTAGAGAGGAGCTAACACCCATTCGTCTCAAACTCTTCCAAAAAATTGCAGAGGAAGGAACACTCCCTAACTCATTCTATGAGGCCACCATCACGCTGATACCAAAACCAGACAAAAATACTACAAAAAAAGAAAATTACAGACCAATATCACTGATGAATATAGATGCAAAAATCCTCAACAAAATACTATCAAACAGAATTCAACATCACATTAAAAGGATCATACACCATAATCAAGTGGAATTTATCCCAGGCATGCAAGGATTCTTCAATATACGCAAATCAATCAATGTGATGCACCTTATTAACAAATTGAAGAATAAAAACCATATGATCATCTCAATAGATGCAGAAAAACTTTTGACAAAATTCAACACCCATTTATGATAAAAACTCTCCGGAAAGTGGGCATAGAGGGAACTTACCTCAGCATAACAAAGGCCATATATGACAAGCCACAGCAAACATCATTCTCAATAGTGAAAAACTGAAAGGATTTCCTCTAAGATCAGGAACAAGACAAGGATATCCACTCTAACTATTATTCAACATAGTTTTGGAAGTCCTAGCCATGGCAAACAGAGAAGAAAAAGAAATAAAAGGAATATGAATTGGAAAAGAAGAAGTAAAACTGTCACTGCATGCAGATGACATGACACTATAGAGAATATAGTACCGTAAAGATAGAGAATAGAGAACACAGAGAACTCTAAAGATGCCACCAGAAAACTACTAGAGCTAATCAATGAGATTGGTAAAGTTGCAAGATACAAGTTAATGCACAGAAGTCTCTGGCATTCCTATGCACTAATGATGAAAAATCGGAAAGAGAAATTAAGGAAACACTCCCATTTACCACTGCAACAAAAAGAATAAAATACCTAGGAATAAACCTACTTCGGGAGACAAAAGACCTGTATGCAGAAAACTATAAGACACTGATGAAAGAAATTAAAGATAATACCAACACATGGAGAGATATACCATGTTCTTGGATTGGAAGGAATCAGCATTGTGAAAATGACTATACCACCCAAAGCAATCTACAGATTCAATGCAATGCCTACCAAATTACCAATGGCATTTTTTACGGAACTAGAACAAAAAAATCTTAAAATTTGTATGTAGACACAGAAGACCCCGAATAGCCAAAGCAGTCTTGAGGGAAAAAAAACGGAGCTGGAGGAATCAGACTCCCTGACTTCAGACTATACTATAAAGCTACAGTAATCAAGACAATATGGTACTGGCACAAAAAGAGAAACATAGATCAATGGAACAAGATAGAGAGCCCAGAGATAAACCCATGCACCTATGGTCAACTTATCTATGACAAAGGAGGCAAGGATATACAATGGAGAAAAGACAGTCTCTTCAATAAGTGGTGCTGGGAAAACTGGAGCTACATGTAAAAGAATGAAATTAGAACACTCCCTAACATCATAAACAAAAATAAACCCAAATGGATTAGAGACCTAAATGTAAGACCAGACACTATAAAACTCTTAGAGGAAAACATAGGAAGAACACTCTTTGACATAAATCACAGCAAGATCTTTTTTGATCCACTTCCTAGAGTAATGGAAATAAAAGCTAAAATAAACAAATGAGACCTAATGAAACTTAAAAGTTTTTGCACAGCAAAGGAAACCATAAACAAGATGAAAAGACAACCCTCAGAATGGGAGAAAATATTTGCAAATGAATCAACAAAGGATTAATCGCCAAAATATATAAACAGCTCATGCAGCTCAATATTAAAGAAACAAACAACCCAATCCAAAAATGCGCAGAAGACCTAAATAGACATTTCTCCAGAGAGCCATTCAGATGGCCAAGAAGCACATGAAAAGCTGCTCAACATCACTAATTATTAGAGAAATGCAAATCAAAACTACAGTGAGGTATCACCTCACACCTGTTAGAATGGGCATCATCAGAAAATCTACAAAGAACACATGCTGTAGAGGGTGTGGGGAAAAGGGAACCCTCTTGCAGTGTTGGTGGGAATGTAAATTCATACAGCCACTATGGAGAACAGTATGGAGGTTCTTTAAAAAAGTAAAAATAGAATTACCATATGATCCAGCAATCCCACTACTGGGCATATACCCAGAGAAAACCAAATTCAAAAAGACACCTGCACCCCAATGTTCATTGCAGCACTATTTACAATAGCCAGGTCACGGAATCAGTAACATTACTTATGAATTTTGGTCATAACATTAAAAAAAAATAAGGTTGTGTGTGCCGAGATGGGTAACCATGATGATAAAAGAGTTAGACAACTTGTTATATGAGGAAAGGTTTAATTAAGTGAAATGTTTAGCTGGAGCAGAGATATATTATGGGAAGAATTACTCACAAATATTTGAAGGACTGTCATAGGAAAGAGGATGAAACACATCTCGTGAGGCTCCAGGGAATAGAACTAGGACCAATGTGTAGAAATACAGTGAAGCCAACTTTGACAGAGCAAAAATAAAACTTTCCAACACTTTAAACTTCCTGAAATTGGAATCAGCTGCCACATCAAGACTGTCTCTAAATCTAAGCCAGCAGAAACTGAATACTGTAGAGAAAATTCTACTTTGGATGGGGATCGTTAGACTTGAAGATTTTAATGTAATTTAGAATTTTAAAATTCTATAAATCTTGAAACTCTTTCATGTACCACTTTGCAAATAAAATTGGATATTGATTTTTTCATATTGTATTTGTGAAATGAAACATGCTCCTCATTACAAAAAGTTGTAAAATTATACTCATGAGTTACTATGTAAACTTATACAAAAACAGGGTACTCTTAAATACATTTATTATAAATTGGATTTGTTTCCTTACAGAGTAGAGAGAAATAGTATATCGATAACTTGGGAATTTTTTTAAATGTTTGCATATTTTGGCATGTAAAGAAGTACTTATTTTCTAATACATGTTTAAACTTTTAATGATATAATAATGTCAGTATAACATACCAGATTTTTAAAAATAACCTTCCCTTCATTGTAACAATCATAAAACCCACCAGGTTTTTGACCCCATCTGAGTAAGTGATGCTGTTACCAGGGAGATGGAGATGGAGCAACTGCAAATTGATATCTTTACGGTCCCATATATGTGGTTCCTCCTGACTTGCAACTGATAGAGAAGCTAAGGAAATTCAAGCAGAAAGAAGTGTCTCTAACCTAAGGTGGTTACTCTTACAATACTCTTACAATAACCTGCATTTGACATTTGTGTAAATAATTTTTTCACAGGAAAATAATATATATCAGAATATTACACTTAAGACCATGCATGCACTATAGGATTAACCTTTGCAACATCAAATAAGCAAGGAAGAAAACTCTTAGGAGAGCTAAGTTATTACTCTGCATCCAGAGAAAGTAGCAGAGGGACTGCTCCTTAGATTACCAGCCTATGGAGAAACCCTTGTGTGTACAAAACATCTGCACACAAATCAGCAACTTGACATAGCATTTTATACTCCATATGTGTCAGGCCTTGGGTACAGGGAAACAATATTCTTTCAGCCTATTTATTCCATCACTAACTGTAACAACCTATGGCGGTTTTAATCTGTAAATACCCAGCAAGTGTACCCTTAAAGGCGGGAAAGACTTGCTCAAATGTTCTGCACACCACAGAGTGTGAGAGCACACTGACCAAATGCAAAGTGATCGAGTCAATTTTGCCCACAGAACAGCAACATCGTAAGCTGAGTCATGGTTGGAATGCACATCCAAGCAAACTTCCTCAGATACCTGAATTAAGACAAGAATCCATACCCATTATGGAGAAGAGGATTTAGGTGAAGGAAGGAGAGGTACAGTCTTGATGGGCTCTGCTCTTTTAGAGAAAGAGGGAATGGAATAAATTATGGTTCTTTATTTAAAAACAGTAAAATGTGAAGAACAAGTTGAGACCTAAAATAATCACAGGTACCTGAGGATAACACAGACTTGTGTAGAAACAGAATGGACCAGTATTCCAAACTGAAACAAAACAAAACAAGGAAGGAATTGCCTGACTCAGTAACTTATCACCTTGAGCGAGTCAGTCAGCCGCCCCTAGTTTTGGTTCCATCATTTGCAAATGTGTATAATAAATCTGCTGATGTACCTCATCAGATTGCCAGTCATTAAGATATCCTGACTACCTGACACCAAAGTGTGGAGAGACAGAAAGTCTCACAAGGTGCTGGTGGAGGTATAACTTGCTACAATCTTTTTAGTATTTCTTAAAAGCAATAATGTTTACGTCTTTTGATGTAAATATATAATGTAATGAATCTTACTTAGAGAGATGAAAAATTTGCACAGATGGATGAAGTTACAAAAGTATATATATGTATATACCTATATAATACATACATACTCACACATGTATAGAACACATACATAAAAACAAATGTTTGTTGTCCCACATATATGTACATGCACACACATAGATATATATAATAATATACCTACATTTATGTAGACACAGATTTGGAAAGCTTTGAGATATATATCTCTCTCTATATAGACACACATGAATATATATATACACACGCATGTTATATCTCATATATTTTACATACTATACTAATATATTTGTTAATATACCATCTATACATATGCAGATTCTTGTTTATATTATATAGATAAGACATTACATAGGGAAAAAAGTGGCAAAGTAATGTCTCAAATATTATCCCATTTTCATTGTTAATAAAATGTAATATATGTGAATAATGTTAGAAGTGTGCATATGTGTGTTTCATATATATATATATATATATATATAAAAAAGCAGAGGGCTACACACTAAAGGGTTAACAGCAGGAGAGCAGGACTGAAAGAAAAGTTAGGTCTTCCAAAAGTCACTCCTACCTTTTTCCTCTGCCTCCCCCCACTGGAAAAGTCAGGTATTAACCTACCCAGTGGCCTTGCAGTTAGGGTTGTCCACGTAATCACGTGTAGCCAGTGAGGCAAAGGGAAGGTCAGCTAAGGGAATTCTGAGAAATCTTTTGCCTTCAGAATGAAAGGGACAGAGGCAGCTGGCACTGCCTTCCCCTCTCTCCTTTCTTGCCTGAAACTCGAAGGAGAGCAGAACGTGCCACCCCAAAACACAACTCATAAGGGTCACCTGGAGCTGACTGTCTTGAGAAGCAGCAGACAGAGGACAAACTCTGGAGGCGGCGTAGAAGTAAATCTTTTGTAGGGAAAATTTTAATTTATAAGGGAAATCTCCATTTGCAGGGGTGTCTCCTCCCTCTCTGTACCAGGAAGAGGATGACTAAGTAGCCGGAAATTCTCATCAGTGAAAGAAGCAGAGACTTAAATCTGTACAACACACCCTACCCACGTTTAACCCTGCTTCTCCTGGTTATATCCCCACACCTTTCTTCCTCTTATCAGTAGCTGAAGATGGTATTTAATCCAGTGGCTTAAGTTGTCTTGAGGAGTTATTCATTTTCCCTGAGTATCTCCCATATATACATGTTAATAAACTTCTATTTGTTTTTATCTTGTTTATCTGTCTTTTATTACAGGGGTCCCTGCTAAGAACTAAGAGCAGAGGAAAAATTGTTTTTCCTCTGCTACACACTCAAATATGATTCTTGGAGCTTCAGCAATCGTACTGCAACCATGAGAAACACCCCCCCACAACTGCAGTGATACAATCAAGACCAGCCACTGCTTACATAAAAGCTTCTGTTTATATGAGAAAAATAAACTTCTATGCATCACTGTTAGTTCGGTTTTCTGTTACTTGCATTCCAAAGCATGTCTGACTGATAAAGGAGAGACTATTATCTTCTCTTCATTGCTTAAATTGCTGTAATAAGCATGCATTATTATTGCAATTTTTCAAGTGATTTTTTTAAAGTAGAAAAGTTAAAGATAAAAGAAAATGAGGCAACTAAAGAAGAAACTTTTAGAAAGATTTATTTATCCTGTGTCTGCACTCTAAGCATTGTACTTATTTAAACTGAAATACGTTCTGTCACTAGTTTGTTACTTGTTAAGTAACCCTGAGAAGTATTTAAGATATACCTCCCTTATTCCATAATCAATCATTGAACCCTTTGCTAAATTACTGAAAGACATATCAAGGTTAGTGCTAGCAAAAACAGGTGCTTATTAAGTATCAAGTGTATTTAGAAGTGCTCTACAGCAATCATTATTCTTTCAACAACGTTGAATATCTTTTTAAAATGTAAATATTAAAGCTATTCAAAAAATTTATTCACACAGATTTGGAAAACATTTTTCTCCCATCCCAAGGGTATAGGACTCTACAGAAATTTTTCTTTTTCTGATTTGAATTTGAGGCAATTGTGAATCAAATACTTGCTTATTACATTATTTGTTTTAAATGCATAGATAATTAAGTAGTAAGGATAACTTTTCAGGGTCTATATAAGAAAGGATAATATAGCACTTTACAAGGAAACGTAATATTATTATGAAGGTAGATGGGGTAGGAAGGTAGGGGAGGGAAGAGGGTAAGGAACACTACATGGAGAGATCACAGAGAAAGCAGTTAGCACAACTAAGATTTGATGCTTATTGCAAAGATGCTCAAGGGATATAGCAAAAGGCAAAATATATCATTTACACATCAAGTCTTTTTTGTTGTTGTTGGTATTACCAAGAAAACTCTCTTTCACAAGGACTTGGGAGGTTGTTTCCGAAATGTCGTCATCAAAAAAGATCTCGCAGTCACTGTGGGAGGCAGGAGCCTAACAGCAAAGACAGATGGCCTAAGCACATTGGCCAACCCCTCTCTTCACATCCTCCAGGGCTTTTCCAGCAAAACTCTTCTGCCTTTATTTCAGCAGAGTTCATCTCTCTCATATTGCAATAATCGTGACACCAACTGCAGTAGTCTGCAATAAAGTCTGCCTAGACTGTTTAACTCTACCTGGTACAGCTTGGCTCTGACAATAGCGTATGCTGGACTGTTACTGCTGCCTTTTACCGAGGGATGCACCGGTCTGTTCTCCAGCTTCCCTGCTCTGAGTGCGCTCTCTCTCTCTCTCTCTCTCTCTCTCTCTCTGTTTCTCATTAAGTTTGGATATCTTCTTCTAGACTTCTTTGTAAAAAGTAGTTCTTCAGCAACTCTACTCTCTTCGATAGTTGAAAGTATAGCTTACTCACATATTCCACATATACTGTAGAGTCACTTTATTAACTTTTCTAAAAATTTAAACTTTTTAATGGAAGTTGCTACCTGTCTGACATCAGCCTAACTTTGTCATGGGCTCACAATCACAAACACAAAACCAGTCATTTTTGAGCTGCTACCCACCTGCACCCCACTCAGGAGTTTCAGCTGCTCTAAAATTTCTCTCTGGAGGCCTAGCACATCTCTGCTTGTATTTCATATGGATTCTTCTCACAACTGCCTACAGACAACTATTAAAAGATGCTAAATGATGTATTTTAGCCATTTTTATCCATTCCTCAAGCCATGTACTAAAATCAACGGGCCTTAACATTGTTGGTAGAGATGCAAGGGAGCTTGTATTTAAGGTTGGAGTCTATTTTACTTTCAGAATGGCAATTGGCTAATATCCTCTATGTCAAAACAAATTATTTGGAACAAAATAAATCATGAAATAATTCTATTGTCAAATTTCAGCCATAAAATCAGTTTCCAGAATAAAGTCAAATATTTCTTTCCAATAGATATTTTAATTTATAAAAATCAACCAAACTTTGGCCCAAGTTTCTTAAGGTTTGGTCACATGAATCTCTAGATTGAAATTTTC
Organism: Lagenorhynchus albirostris; assembly: GCF_949774975.1. Lineage (NCBI taxonomy): Eukaryota > Metazoa > Chordata > Mammalia > Artiodactyla > Delphinidae > Lagenorhynchus > Lagenorhynchus albirostris. The sequence continues at coordinate 8,787,930 of NC_083108.1, read as the reverse complement.
TGGGTACCTCTGAAAAGTGCAGGTCTCAGGGCCCACCCCAGACTCTTTGGGTAGGAATCCCTGGCAACTCATCTGAGAATCTGTGCAGTTTACGTGCACCCAAGATGATTTCTAAGCTCATTGATATTTGAGAAGCTCAGCCTTAGGCTACTCCATTCTGTGATAAAGGTCTGCCTCTCTGTGAGACCCAAGTACATAAGAACAGAGCATGATAAGCTGTGTTGAAACACCAGGTATGCTTCAAAAGAGTGTGTGTTTTTTTCTTTTGGTTACACAACTAAAATATTGAAGCAGGGGTTCCTCTTTATTCTAGCGCAGTAGAAAAATACAAATGGAAAAAAAAATCAAAGCAACAGAATAGAAACAAAACCAGGAAAAAAAAATACCCAAGTGTAAATGTATGTTAATTTATAATAAATGTGTCATCTCAAATTTGTGAACAAAGAATGGCACTTAAGATGCTAAGGACAATTTGATATACAAGGGAATAAAATAAAATGACCATTTCATTATTATAAAGCTAACTTCCAGACTTATTAAAGATTTCAAAGTTTAAAACTCAACAATAATAATATAGAGATTCTATAGAAATAGAAACCATAGAGATAACTATAGGCTAACATTTAAATGATCATAGAGTAGAAAAATATAACCAAGGAAAGACATCATAAAGAAAGGCAATATATAGAAAAATTTGACCACACATGGAAATTCTGTACAATTGAAATATAACAATAAACTTATAAATAAAAAACAGCTACCAAACTATAAAGAAGAATAAAACAAATGGAAGTTGGGAAAAACAAGTATTTGCAACGTATTGTTAACTTACTTGTCTAAATCTTCACCATTTTAAGGGATATGATTCTTGCTGGTAGAAGCAAGGCTGGGGAGAGCAGTAGAGGCAGTAGACTTCTACCCGTGACAACAATCCAAGGACCCAAGTTACAGAAGGGACAACCCCAGTCCCGGGGTTTTCTCCTATGCAGCCACATACATCAAGTAGAACAGACGAGGCAGCCTAGGTACATAAAACAGTTATTTTAATTTTTGTATCCATTACCCAAGATTTTAAGGAAGTCTAAACTATGTAGCTTAGCACAGTATCTTTTATTTTCAACCTCAAATATTTTTCCTCTACAAAACTTGTTGAAATACTTCTTCAAGGTAGCACTAAGTAAATGTATTTAATCTTGACTTCATTTGCATGTTATTGCCATCATCATGAGGAGAAGACCATGACCAGAGCAGCTACATTGAAAGCTTCACAATTTAATCCTGTGGAACCGTGTTCCCACTGGACTGTAACCCTATTATGTCCTTAGTTTATCCGCAAACGCCATTGTCTTTGTCTTTATCTCACTTTTTGTCAGCCGATTATTCTTTCTTCTTATCTTGCTGACCAGGATTTCATCACAAACCTTAAACCCTCCAAGTATTTATGTCTATATGATCTCTGCCAAACTATTTTCAAATGCAGTTGTAACTTACAGTACTAAAGTCTATCTATATTTCACCACATATTAATTCTCATATAATAAATATTTTGATTTACTTTGATATAACCTATCAAGCAAGGGAGTGAGGGAGGATGAAAGGAAGCCAGATATTTTAGATGAAATACATATCATATTTGAAGTTACTATGTTTTACTTGTTACTTGTCCAATAAAAATAATAAAACGTTAAATAAAATCAAACAAACATTAACCAAAGTAAAGCACAATGGACACAGTAAGTAAAAATATAATACATGTGATAATCAGACTGTTTGCGTCTTTCTTTGTATAAAGAAACCTTGCAATATAAAAAGGACATACTAATACAAAAGAGAATGACATGTGCATACAACTATCAAAAGAAATAAAAGTGAGCTATAAGCATATGAAAATTTCTTAGCCCTGTAATAGTAAAAAGGGGGAAAAAAGCAAAGTAAAATAACAAGATAGCATTTTCCATGGAGTAACAGTGCACATTCACTGACGATGGGCTTTCTGCCAGGTGCTGTGCTAAGAGCTCTACATGGACTATATAATTTAACCCTCATAGTACTCTTAACACTGTCCGCATTTTACAGACAAGGAAACACGAAGAGAAGATTATAAACTGTTGAGGAGCACACAGGTTGCAGGGCTGAGATTCAGACTCCAGAGGGGCCCAGCTCTGGAGTCCACACCCCTCACCATCACAGAGCGAGCCAGACAAACATCACTGATTATAAGCAACGTTGGCCAGTGTTTTAGGAAAGGGAGAACTGTCAAAATTTTACTGGATGTGGTACAATCTGGTGAAACTTTGGAAGGCTATCTTAGACCATTCAGGCTGCTATAACAAAAATATCCTACAATGGGTGGCTTAAACAACAAACATTTATTCCTTATAGTTCTGGAGGCTGGAAAGTCCGAGATCAAGTGGCCAACAGATTCAGTGCCTGGTTGAGGGTTCACTTCTTGGATCATAGGCATCTTCTCCTGTGTCTTCTCTTGGTGGAAGGGATAAGAGAACTCTCTGGGGTCTCTCTACAAGGGCACTAATCCCATTCCTGAGAGCTCTTCCCTCATGACCTAATCACCTCCCAAAGGCCCCACCTCCAAATAAATACCATCACATTGGGGGGCGAAGATTTCAACATGTGAATTTGGGGAAAACACAAATATTCAGTCCATAACAAGGGCGACTTAGTCTTAAGTATCAAGAACATTAAAAAAAAAAAATGCCCATTAAATCAGAAATTCTAATTCCTGAAAGCTATGCTCAGGAAACAAACACAGATCTACAGAAAGTTTTACATAAAAGTTTTTTATTAGTGTTGCTTGTAATAGAAAAAAATAAGAGAGTATGAATACCCACTCAGTTGATGATTGGGTAAGTAAAGGATGAAACAGTATACAATTATTTAAACGAACTCTCAAGAATATTTAAGGAATTGGGGAAATGTTAATAATAAATTGCAACGAGAAAAGTGCAACTTAAATAACTATATGTACAATATAACCTCCAATTTTTTGAAATGTTATACATATACCTATATGTATATAGTCTCATTTTTATATATTTTATATTATATAATAATAATATACTATAAAATATTAAATATGTAAAATACAATTGAATCTGTAAACATATACATTTTTATATAGTCTCATATTTTAAATATTATACAATTAAATAAGTGTAAATATTATGAATATATACATGTATATGTGCGCATATATATATGATTGACAATATATGTGAAAATATTGAGACATTTGATGGGGCATTGGGATCACAGATTATTTTTATTAGCTTTCTGTATGTTCTAAATTTTCTATAACAAACATATGTTTCTTCTGTAATAGAAAACTATGAAAAGGAGCTGGAAACCAAGAGGACAAAAGTACGTGGGTCTCTCACGACCTCACAGCCTCCAACAGCATCACATCCTCCACCTGGCCCTGAAGTCAGACAGGCAGAAAGGGGGTGTCTGTGGGAGCTGAGGTAGCCACAAGGTAACAAATAACAAGTGTGACAGATGGCAACCTGTGAGGAGCAGCAGCAGTGCCTTGCTTCCTGCACCAGCATCGAAGCAAAATATGACTGATGCTTCCTCCCACATCCGATGCAAAAGAAGAGGGAAACCTCTGTTCACCCACAGAAGGGAATTCTGGAAAATGCAGTTCCAGTTTAGCTAAGTAGACACAGGACAACTCTAAATCAACCAAGTTTGTCTCCTTACTCCATTGATCCCCAAAGGGCTTGCTTTTCAAACAACAGATCAGTGAGAAACTGGAAGCAATACCTCAACTTATACAAATCCTTCCCTTGACATGTAAAATAACAGTCCCTGCTAACTCCTCAGAGTTTGGTTTTCTTATCCAACTCCATTCCCCTTACTCGCAAGAGTAATAAAAATTCTTCTGAACATGTAAAATAAAAAAGGCCCCCATAGAATTCCTGAGAGTTTAGTTAAGGAAACCAAACTCCATTTCCCTCCCTTACTCTCAAGAGTAAGAGGGGCTTTTAAAAATTTTACTTGGCAGAAGAGAGAATATTTATTAAATGTGAAGCTATTTCTTCCAACCTTTCACTCACAGGTCTGTTTCAAAAAAAGAAAGGGAAGAAGGAAGGAAGGAAGGAAGGAAGGGAGGGAGGGAGGGAGGGAGAGAGGGAGGGAGGGAGGGAGGGAGGGAGGGAGGGAGGGAGGGAGGGAGGGAGGAAGGAAGGGAAAGAAAGAAGGTCACTCTTAACCAGAAAACAAATAAATTGCCACAGACTAATACCAAAATAGTTAAATTGCTTTATCTTCTCCAGTGAGAACCATTTGCCCCATCTAAAATGTTCACTCCAGTTGCTTCCAATAAATTACATTTGGGAGAAGTTCAAATGCCCTCCTGGAACAAAGGACCCACATTGCCTAGCCTTTTCTTGGTCCCGATCAAACCTAGCTACCTTCTGTGTACCCATTAAATAGCCTGGAGCAGAATATCTACATGCCAAATGTGCTGCAGTCCAAACCCAAAGAGGTCTATGATACTCCCGTCTTCTTGTTTTAGTTGAGTGGTGTCAGATGCAATAATCTGCCCTTACCTGGGAAGGAAAGCCCAACATGCCACAAACCTGTTGAATTCTTACAAACCTCACTGATGTGGCAGGACCCTGAATTGTCACTGGGTTTCTTTCCTACACTCTGTAGTGTAAGTATCAAGACCTCCAACATCCTTGTCACTTCTTGCCCATGTAGTGTGATTAACCTAGCATGATGGCACTGGTATAATGGACCAATAACACGTTCAGCAGACTATCCAGATGGTCCGAGTGCCTGTGCACTATATTGTGAGAGAAGGAAGGGGAGTTAACATAGTCCTGGGGCAAGAGTGACACATATACTGTTAAAGGCTCTTGCCTGCATTACCCAGTTTCCCCATTTCAAGTTTCAAGGTCATGACCTTGGTATAGGAGCTTAGCTGGGGCTATTTCAACCATCTCTAAACTTCCACTACCCTCACAATTAGACCACAAATCTCCCTCATAATTAGACCTTGAGCTTTCCTCTGCTCCGTCTCCCCTCTGGCTGCAGGATATTAGGGTTTCATTAAATGTTATCAAGAAGGTTATCTGACTTTCACGTTTTGCCTTGAACTACTGATTAATCACTCTGAGCCTGTCGTTATCTTTCTCCACAAGGTGTTGGTGATGCTTAGCGGCAGTCACCCAATTCCATCATCTTTAGTTACCACTTCCCTCTTCTCTTACTTCTGCAGTGCCAGAGACACTGCAGCAGCCAGTTCACCACCTGCTGCCCTGCTACAGCGGTGGTGGGCTCCCAACGCTTCATCTACCGCCAGCCATGCTACTCCTCCTGCCTGCTAACAGGAAAGTGACCCATCTCCAGTTTCCTGGGTTTTTTTTTTTTTTTTTTTTTTTTGCGCCATATGTGGGCCTCTCACTGTTGTGGCCTCTCCCGTTGCGGCGCACAGGCTCCGGACGCGCAGGCTCAGCGGCCACGGCTCACGGGCCCAGCCGCTCCGCGGCATGTGGGATCTTCCCGGACCGGGGCACGAACCCGTGTCCCCTGCATCGGCAGGCGGACTCTCAACCACTGCACCACCAGGGAAGCCCTATTTTCCTGTTTTTGACGGGGTTACCTCTTCTGATACCACCTGTCTAGACTGAGTTCCCTGGAAATGAACACTGAGATGGAAAATTCCATTTAGAAGTCTTCCCTGGGTGTGTTTTTGTGGAATACACCAGTAAGGGAATGAGTAAGGTAGTACTGGGAAAAGGGAAAAATCAACTTGTAGTGTGATTACAGCTGAAGCTTAAGATGCTCCTAGAGGGAACCTGGGAGCTGAGATGACAAATTACCCCAAATTGAGGCAAACAGCAAGGCCTTTTCTGCCATATGAAGCAGTCATTGACCACAGTACCCCTGGGAGGAGGCCCACGTTGTAAGGCGGGGATTATCTATGACTGAGCATAATTCCTAGTGAGGGGCTCAGCACTGAGTGGTCAGCAACAGATGGGGGTATCAGCCCTGAAGATGGGGTCTGGACAGAGGCCCCAGTGTCCACTACTCTGCAGTAAAGGTTTTAGGTAAAAGGAATAGCATGCAGGTCTCTGAGACAAGAGAAGATGATTTGAGTTCTAATTAGGGAGGTTGCTGAAATGTAAGAGAGCTGACAGGCCTTGGAGCAGGCATGGATTCATGCAAACTTTTGCGGGTCCTGAAATTAAGAATTATATATGGTCACAACCAGCAGATCCCTCGGTCTCTAGATGAACGACTAGCAGGACTGGGACAGGTATTTGTTTATATGAGACGTTGCCAAGATTCTGAAGTCAACTTTCTCATGATGTACCAACAGGAAGGAGAAAAGACCTCTTCATGTGTGTTGAGATTTTGTACAAACTCTTTCATGAGCTGTAAAACACAGCACAGTGTGATGGAATTCAGAAAAATCAGGCCCAGGGGAATGGAAGTTGCTACTGGATTGATTTAGAGGGAAGCCTTGCAGGGGCAACTCTGATTTCACAGGAGGCCAGAGGGACTTACGGACTTTCACTGTTAGTGAAACTAATTTGGGAGGATGAATAGAAGGAGGTCACATTGACTGCCTCAGAGAATAAAACCAAAGAGAGGAGCTGCATCCAGAGGTTTCTCTTAAGACTCGGAAGCTGGCGTGGCAGCTGTGATCCCGCAGCTTCCTGAGAAGCAGGGATAAGCAGGTCCCCCTTCTCTTAAGAAAAAGTTTCCCAGTACTAGCTCGGGTAGGAAACCTCTTCCATTAATTACCTGAGATGTGAGTGCCCCTATTATCTAAAGGATGGATGTTAAGCTTCTGGGTACTGGGACCCGTGATGTATGTCAGAAATGCCTATTTCTGCTACGGGGAAAAAAACAGACATAGAATCTCCAGAATGTAGGACTAGGGACTGTTGAAGAGAATGGAGCAATTAATAAGTCCTGGCTAGAGTGGATCATTAGTCTGAATTCAAGAAAGTAAAAGCCTGGGAAAGACAACCCCACACTTTTTCAGAAAACCAAATCCCTGAAAAGAAGGGGGAAAGGGGAGGAAGTCCAGCCAACGATACCCCTTCACTGTGGTTTTGTGGGCATTGGAGACACAGGGGTGAATCCTAGGTCTAAGGATAAAGGGGTCAAGAACCCAGACTGGAAACGCTGCCTACTTTCCTAGTTTCTTCTGGTGTCAGTGTTCAAACTGACAATGTCAAATCATTCTGCAGTTCTCCAAGACACACAGAAGCAGGACGAGGAGTCCTTGCCTAACAAAACTGAGGTAGGGAAGATGCCCCTGATGGGGAAAGTTCCCTCTGTCTGAGCCAGGGGACAGATCTGACATAAATCCTCGAATAGCCTAGGGCTACACACTGTTGGAGCCAAAAATGCTTGTTGGTCCTCATCTCACAAAAAAGCACAGGAATTTGTATTTTACAGTGGCTTTTTGCAAGTCTCTATTTCTTTTCAACTTTCTTAAATCTATTATTTTCCTTAAACTTTTGTTTGACTTATATAAGAGCTTCTCAATCTATCACACCCCTGCCTTCGAGCCTCTTCATTATTTTGATCTTTTCCTCCATCTTCACCACATTTGGTATAAATTTCATTCTAATTCTTTCAGATTCACTACCTGTCTCTTTAACTCTACTCAATCAGAGGGCATCCTGCCTTTTGAAAGATTTATTTATATACAAAACTTTTTTTCAGCATTTCCATTTGGTTCTTTTCACATCCATGTATCATTTCATCACATGTTCTTTAGGTTATCTCTTCAAGGACACCCTTCTTAAAGCCAGGTTTAGATTACTTTCCTTAGTTTATCTTTTCAGAGCAAGTTGCATCGGGGCTCTTACTTTATGTTAGTTTCCCTTATTTTTCCTGCAGTTACTTCTTGAATGGGTGGGGTTTATTTTTTTATTAGTTTTTTTCTCCCTCTCTGCCTGCTTTTACTCCACCTGTCTAGCCTCCTCCCAAAATCTAAGACCCCAAAGCCAGAAACAGTTCTCAGATGGCAGCATGGAACCCTCATTCAGAAATGACCCTTGGATGTCACTGATCACTGCTGAGTGGGAGTGGCTTGACTGACTCACATCCTGGCTGAGGTACTTCTGCTTCTCCTTGCTGGGCGTCCCAGGTAATTAATTTTATATTAGCCATTGCCCTACAGAATAACAAATTTTTCAGTTTTTTTTCACCTCCTTGACCTTAGTCCCAGACCTACATCAGATATTTTCAGTAAGCATTGTCCTATAGGAATGTAAACTTGCATGAACAAAGAAAGAAAAAACAAAGCAGTAATCAGAACTAAAGCTCTAGGGCTGAGGTACTCTGAATCTGAAATGATCTATGATCTACTCAGAGAACTCTCAGCTACTAAAATGAGAGGCCAAAACGCCTACAGAACTGTGCCGCTTGTCAAGTCAGGACTACATCACAGCACCAAAGTGTCTGCTTTCTTTAATCTAATAAAAGTTATATTAATACCAGGAAAAGGTCAATGGAAAGACAGTCCATGGTGTAACCTGAGACAGAGCCTGATGCTGTTCTTGCCTGGAAATTTCTCTCACCACAGCAATGTGCTTAGCAAGTCACCTTATGTACCACGTGTGCAGGTAACCCGCTGTCTAAGAGAGTAACCACAACAGTCCAAAGGGGTGGATATTTATACTGAAGCCATTTTTCAGTCTAGAAGAGTGAGTGTAAATAAGGTTACGGTTTGAAAGATAAGGTCTTACAGTTAGAAAGACATAGACTGGAATTTAACCAGTGCAGCAATCCCCCATATAGCCAATGTAAAGTAGTTATCAATAATTGAATATTTGTGTTATCTATGTCTTTTTTTTAACATCTTATTAGAGTATAATTGCTTTACAATGTTGTGTTGGTTTCTGCTGTATAACAAAGTGAATCAGCTATACATAAACATATATCCCCATATCTCCTCCCCCTTGCATCTCCCTCCCACCCTCCCTATCCCACCTCTCTAGGTGGACAGAGCACCTAGCTGATCTCCCTGCGCTATGCGGCTGCTTCCCACTAGCTATCTATTTTACATTTGGTAGTGTATATATGTCAGTGTTACTCTCTCACTTCATCCCAGCAAAGGTAGTTTAAAGGAGTTGTCATGTTATTTCAATGCTAGCTCCAGCATGCATCTCTGAAAACCAGACACCTTCACACATTACCACAACATCATTTTCACACCTAACAAGATGAAGAATTCCTTAGTAACACCTAAAATTCTGCCTGTAATTAAATTTCCCTATTTTAAAATACATGTATAAACATATTTTTTTTCACATCATCCATCTCTCTCTCTCTCTCCGTCATTCCTGCCTTTTCTCTGTGTGTGTGTGTGTGTGTGTGTGTGTGTGTGTATATTCACCTTCTTCATCAATTATTAGTGACTAAGTTGTTTGGGTCTTCCGTGCCCTTACTAAATTTTTGTCCATTGATCTATTTAGGTCTGTAACAAGTCTGTTAAATCCCCCGTTTTTGATGTTGGTTTAATCACTTTCTCTCTCCTCACATCCCTTAAATTATGCTGTATGCATGTGGCTGCTGTGTTATTTCATGAGTACATATTGATAACTGATTTATCTTCAATATGAATTGTATGCTGCAGTACTAGAAACTGTACTTCTCTGTCTTATAAAATGCTTATTTGACCCCAGTTCTATCTAGTCATCAAAACTGTGACCTATGCTGCTTTAATTTGCATTTATCTGATATATATTTACTGATATAATTAGTTTTTTCTCATGTTCTTTCCTTGAGTGTTTTAAAATGTATTTTCCCCACTCTGTCATAAAATTAATTGAGTCAATTCTAAAAATTATCAGATTTTCTTTCCCTTGGATATTTTGTCCACATATGTAAGGGATTCTTCTTTCCTTTATTTAAAGACCAAGAGTTTCATTAGGACATATATCAATGTTGTTTATTCTGGTTTGATTTTCCCAGACGCATGTTATTCCCGGTCAATATGTAGACTGTAGATTTCAACATATTGATTTATTTCAGGAACTTTTCCATAAACTCACAGTTCTACTTTCTGGTGTCTATCATTATCTACTGGAATGTTGTCATGTTTATTTTCTTCTCTTTCCTAATAATAAGTTGTTATGTGTGGATAAAAGGATTAAGGCAGATTAAAGGATGTTTGTGTATTAAGGGTAGTGATCAGCTAGGGTAGAGTTTTTACTTGAAGGAAAGGGCGCCTCTTTACTGCCAGGGGAGGCATGTGAGTCCACAGAGGGGCTTCCTTAAACCAGCAGGTGGTGGTGAGAGTCCCAGATCCTTCCTCGGACTTCTGACACACCCTGGTGGGCATGTTGGGACACCTCTCTACAGCTTCACAAAGGTGTCAGGCTCCCTACTTGGCTGGCTTATCCTGGCATGAGTGGGGTAAGGTGACACTTCTTCTGTGTTCTTCAGCTGAAATAGAGTGGTTATTGACTCCAAGTTGTGTATCTTGCTATTTTGTTCATTTTCTGGTTCTCTGACTAGAGAAAGCAAGCTTCCCTCCACCCCCTACCACACATCAATTCGCTTCTTCCAGGTTGCCTGCTTCTTCAGTTTCAAGTCTAGGAAATATCTGGCCAAAAGAAAATCCAGACAACTCATGACCATGTCATAACCCAGGTTCTGGAGTTTTTATCTGTCCTGCCTTCTTCTCTCCACATTTCGGAGTCTTATATTTGTTTTATATACCATGTCCCTGTTTTCAGTTGTATTTACGAGCAATAGGGAAAAGTACAACTATTCCATATCCTCAGATGAAGAATTCACACATGAATTTTTTTAATAAATAATTTTGCTGAGTAAAAATAATTCCATTAGTTTAATTAATAAATGTCATAAACTTTCATTTTGTAGTCACCTAAAGGTGGAATGAATAGGCAAAAGTGAAACTGAAGAATAAATAAGAATCAACAAAAAGTCAACTAAGAAATAAATGGAATAGGAATAAGTGATACTGGGAACAGTTTTTGAACATATTTCATATAGCCTGAATATTATCCCAGGAATTTATTTTACATATGGCGCAGTATAATTTGCCTTAAAGGCAATACTGGACAGTAGCCAAGAGTATCAAAGGTAGCTGGAACTGTGGGGCAAAACAATAGATACGGTTGTACTCAGGATCGGGGAGAATTTTGTGAGACAAGGTGAAAATGCTGGAATTCTCAGCCAAATGTTAGAAGACAAATCCTCACCACACCACTTTGCCAGCAGTGGGGTATTTTGAAATGCCCTCTGCTGAGTCTCCAAGGGACTCCGTTCCTGTCTTAAAGTATACATGACTCCTGATTATTTAAAAAGCCAGAGAAAAAACATTGCTAAACTCTTTGTCTCTTCAATTCTTAATATCCATTATCAAGATTGAATTTAGATTTTGATATTATTTTCTTCTTCCTCATATGCCTCTTCTTTTTATTAAAATTATTAATATTGCCTATAGTATTTATATAGAGACTATCTCACTTGACCATATTATTAACATTAATAAAATATATCATTGCTATATGTATTAATAATTATTAAATTATTATTTATCTATCTATTGCTACCAAAACTGGCATTATCATGTTTTCTTTGATTTTTTTTAATTACTGAGAAAATTGGTGGCGTACTCAGGGTAGAACCATGTTTAGTGCAAGATAAATGTTCTTTTCTTTAATTAATTTTTATTGGAGTATAGTTGCTTTACAATGTTGTGTTAGTTTCTGCTGTACAGCAAAGAAAATCAGTTATATATATACACATAGCCACTCTTTTTCATATTTCCTACCCATTTAGGTCACCACAGAGCACTGAGTAGAGTTCCCTGTGCTAGACAGTAGGAAGATAAATGCTCTTTTACTTATTTTTTGCATTAAAGTATTTGTTATTCTTCTTTTCTCTGCTTTCTGCTTTCACCAAATACTTCTTTTGCCTGTTAAGCAAATAGACCGGTGTTTACTCAATACAACGTAAACCTAGAAAATATTTAATACTTTCTTTTAAATAGTAATTAAATGATGGTTTTATTTCCCCAATAAGAAATATTAACTGAAGCATAAAATGAGATATTCGCTAATATCCATAGAAATTTTTAACCCAGGAAAATAATATATTATCAAGTAACAGAAAAATAGAACTGTTCTCAAGAATATAATGGAATTTTTTAAGCAATGGGTAAATTTCAAAGAAAAATATCTTTTTTTTTTTTTTTTGCGGTACGCGGGTCTCTCACTGTTGTGGTCTCTCCCGTTGCGGAGCACAGGCTCCGGACGCGCAGGCTCAGCGGCCATGGCTCACGGGCCCAGCCGCTCCGCGGCATGTGGGATCTTCCCAGACCAGGGCACCAACCCACGTCCCCTGTATCTGCAGGCGGACTCGCAACCACTGCGCCACCAGGGAAGCCCGAAAAATATCTTAAAATTATATCTTGTAACCATGAAATACTTTCCTTGAGAAGTTCCTAAACATCTCATAAACATAAATTGTGTTGTTCTAAGAATTCAGTGAAAATTAGTGAAATTACTGCTTCATATTGGAAGTGAGAAAACTAACACAGAACGAATTTCAAAGTCTTGGGTCAAAGCACTTTTAAGGCAGAAATGGAAAAACAACTTATAAATCTGTTTATTCTAAGTGGTAAAGCCATAAAAACATGCTTTTGTGAGGATTTACCCAGAATCACGCAGAGGTCAGTACACGGGTTTCTCTCACCTATTTCTCTCACACACACATACACCTACAAGCATACTAAATTGATAAAACGACAGAATGCAATTTTAGAGTAGTCACAAAATTTTAATATTGTTCTAAGACATGAGATTCTAAATTAAAATGTAACACAGGAGAAAGAAGCCTTAGGCTTCTGTAATAAGAAAGGCATGGTTTGGAATTTTCAGACTTCTATAAAATCGACTGCTGATTCCTCAAGAGAAATTTTACCGAGTGAAATAGCAATTTTGTTTTTAGCTGATTTTATTGCCTTACCGTCTTTAATTATATCACCAAATTCAATGCTACAACCGCTACCCGTGGGCATAGAGAAGCTGGGTGAAAGCCATTGGGATTATAGCAGGTTCAGAGGTACACGGTGAGAATTGGATTCAAATCACTGAGATGACCATTTTTTGGTTTTGTTTTTACTTTTATTCTTATCTCCCTTATCATTCAGGAACAGTGCAACACACACACACACACACACACACACACACACACACACACTCTCTCTCTCTCTTTGATTTCAAAGTAAATCTATCACTAAGATTGAAAAATCAATTACTTGTAAAAACTCTCCATGAAGATGAGATATTGTGTTTTTTAACAACTAATCCTTGTAGCAGCTTGCATATGTTCTACTGAAAAATTAGCAAAACATTTTACTGCCTTCACTGTCAGCAATACTGACATGTAAGTAAACCGTCACTTCTGTCAATTTTGTAGAAGCTAATAGAAAATGGATAGCTTCAATTAATTTAAAATATCATTAACCTCATTATATATTGTTAACAATACTAAGAGTAGAAATCTCCTAGGCTTGGTATTCCAAGAATGTAAGACATATAAACCATGGCATTTCTTTGACGTGGCAACTGTTGGAATCCATCAGTCTTATAAGGAGAAATTGTTTTTCCTCAATAGAAGCCTATTTATTATGTAAAAATAATATCTTTGCACTTTTGCTACATAGACATTTTAAATACTAACAAGATTTACATTATAAACGTGTGAATTTTTTCAGTTTCATGAGAATTATTCTAACCTTTATTTCATTTATTTACTTTTTTAATTTTTTTAATTTTTTTAATTTATTTTATTTTTTAAATTTTTGTCTGCATTGGGTCTTCATTGCTGCATGTAGCCTTTCTTTAGTTGCAGCTCGCAGGTTTCTCATTGCGGTGGCTTATCTTGGTGTAGAGCACAGGCTATAGGCTCACGGGCTTCAGTAGTTGCAGCACACGGGCTTCAGAAGTTGCGACACGTGGGCCCTGGGGCGGGCGAGCTTCAGTAGTTGTGGCAGGCAGGCTTCAGTAGTTGTGGCGTATGGGCTCAGTAGTAGTGGCTCACAGGCTCAGTAGCTGGAGCTCATGGGCTTAGTTGTTCCTCAGCATGTGGGATCTTCCCAGATCAGGGATCGAACCCGTGTCCCCTGCACTGGCAGGCGGATTCTTAACCACTGCGCCACCAGGTATTTTTAAATTTTCTTTCATCTTTTGGATTTTTTACCTTTTTTTCAGTTACTTCTGTGCATGTTTTATCAAGATCGTGAAAAAAAAGCATTCTGAGGACGATGCATATGATTTATGTTTGTATTTAATTAATAAATATGTAGCCAAGTAAATGTGTTGAATGAATTTAATTTGTTTAACTTTAACACACTGCTTCACTTTTACAGTGGTTTTACAGACACCATCTCACTTGACCACCACAAAAATGTGAAATCAACTCATATTTTATCTTCTCTTTGGATAAGGAGCGTAAGAACCAGAGTTGTGTCTCTCAGCTTCCAAGAAGCCAAATCAGTAAAGCACTCGCTCTGATTCCCTAATGTCTAAATCCATGCTCTTCTCTTCCCTCCATTTAATACACCCATATCTAAAGGAATAGGATAAGCCACTTTCTGTCAGGGAACAGAGAGTTAAGTCTGAAGCAAAATACTTGAATTGTCACACTTCACCTGCCAACCAGGAACTCATCCTCTGCAGATAAGTAGTGGTCAGAGTGTGCCATGGCAGACAGAGTGAACAGTTGTACTGTCAAACTAAGCAACCCATCACTTTTTTATTCAATTCAAGGGGGAGAATTTAACACAAATCCTGAATAGCACCAGACAACAGTGAGTTTAAATTTCTGTTTCAACCTGTTACTAGATGTGTGACTTTGACTCGGTGGGTTAAATTCTCTAAGCTTCAGTTTTCTCATCTGCAAAATGTGAATAATAATACTAATTTCTCAGGGTCATTGTAAAGGTGTCCTTCCCTATTTTTTAAACTCTCCCCAGACACTCATGTTTGACTATTTTCTTTCATGCAGATACTGATCTCCTAGATGTCAAGAATTCTACCTTTAGTTGGGCAGAAGTGGAGACTATTTAATAAAGACTCAGACTGTTGACAAAATGGGAGTACAGTTCAGAGTTGAGGATTGGCTGGGGCATGAACACATGGCATTCTCCTAGATGATACCAAGACCAGATGGCAACTACTAATGACAGCGATGAGAAGAAAAACTCGTGGGTAAACTTGAGAAGGAGGAATGAACTGCCCCTAAACACCTTAATCCACCTCCAACCCTTTCTACTTCCCCCTGGAGAAAGGTCATGACCACCTTTCTTTATTCTCCATTCTAACTCTTACGTTATTAACTCCACATCTACAACCCTCTCAGCCTTCCCTTTTGAGATTCAAAGTTCTAGATCCATGTACCACAAGATAAGGAAAAGCCAAACAAAACCCTTGTCTGTTTTTTTTTTCTTTTGCCCTCCTCCTCTAAAAACCCTAGTTTTTTTCCATTTACCAGGAAAGGTTCATTTTTCTAACTTTGTTAAGGTATTAGCTCAATGTTTACTCTTTCCAGGGTGTTTGCCTCCTCTCAGGATCAGAAAATTGGGAGAAATTTTCAGATAAAAATTTAAGATCTTATGTCACATAATGTAAATTCAATACTTTTTTTAAAAAATTGACTCATCAATTACAAAACCATTTTGAGCCCTGCTATGAGCTGAACACTCTGCTAGATGTCAATAGTACAATGATGACTAGAAAGTGCTCCTACCTTTTAGTGATTTCCAGTTAAGTGGGAGAGGCAGCTGTGCATACAAATACTTAACACAGGGTGCTTAGTATTCAAATAGGGGTTTCAACACAAGAGCAGTCAAGAAAGTTAAGTATCTCATCTTTGAGAACAGTGGAAGAGATACTTGAACTGAGTCTTGAAAAATGAGTAGAAGATTAATATTAACTGAGGTTAAGTGCATTTTAGGTAAAGGAGCTGGCTTGTCTCAAGTAACAGAGATGAGAAACAACATGGCAAAGTTTACCGATGCTTGTTCACAGGAGAATGGCTGAAAACAATAACCAGACATGTTTGCAATACTATAATTTGGGCATCATCTGATAGATAGTAAGTTACTATTATAGTATATTAAGCAGAGGATGGTTACACTGTCTACATGAGGCTTTGTATACACACACACACACACACACACACAACACAAACATACACACACACACAGAGTAGTTCTTGCAAATGTGCACCAAAACTGAGGTACAAGAATATTCAGAGTAACAATACTTCAGAGTATAAAAACAAATGAACTATAGGTACTCATAGCAAGATGACTTTTACTAACATAATGTCCTAAAATATTTAAAACAGTTTGACACTCTTCATCAGTAGATATCAAAGTCACTAAAACAAATAGTACATTTATCAGGCGTAACTACATATGTGAAGAAACTGTTACATATTGCAAGGGAATGATAAACGTGTGAATGTACCCTTAACCCAAGGATCCCAAAAACAAAGTGGCTGCAGTATGAAATAACAAGGCCTTCATTGTAGCATTATTTCCAAAAGCAAACCTTTGGAAAAAACTAAAATGTCCATCAATAAGGAAATGGTTATGTAAAGTATGGAACATCAGTACAATTGAATACTACGTAGCCTCAAAAAGATGAAAATATCTGTATGCTGATATAAAGTGATTTTTAGACTACATTTTTTTAATTTAAGAAAGTTTTACTATTTTTCTTCTTCTTTTGTACTATTATTATCTCAACCACTTACTGGGTTATGATTGACATGCAAAAAGCATACACATTTAATGTATACAACTCAAGGAATGTGGGGATAAGTATGCACACATGTAATCACACCACCATCAAGACCATAATATTGAGTGAGAAAAAAATCAGTCAACAACAAAATCCAGAGCAGTGCTTATAATATTTGAAAATAAATGCTGGAAGGAGAAATGAAAAACTATAAAATGTTTCCCTAAAGGAGGAGAGAGGGAGTACAGAAGAGGACAAACTTGAAGAATTCCCTTAAATGTACCTTGTGGATATAGTTTTGTTTTTCAAAATATACAAAAGGTTTATGTTTTAAAGAAATAAAAAGAAATGAAAAAATAAATCACTAAAAATTGAAAAGAAACTAAAATGAATAAAACTCACTGCTATATGAAGCTGATAATTCAACCATCCGGGCAAAAACATGGTTTCAAGTGAATTTAGCAAACTTTTGATTGCAGATCCTTAGAGGAATATTGTCTAAGAACTAAAAGAACCTCAAAGAAATCTTAAACTGAATTCAGAAGCCTACTTGTTAGTCATAATTTTTTGGATGACTATTCCAGAGATGCTCCTGGAGCAGGAAGCCAGTGATGACTGTCATTTTAGAAGCTCTAAGATTGATCTTCCTCATGTTTTATCATATACATTTTGTATTTTATTTCACAAAGTTCCCAGCTTGTTTGATACTTAAAAATGTATTTTAATATTTAAACTTTCTCTCTAAATTACTTAATGAAATTAACCTTCAAAAAGGTGAAATACTTTCATTCTGTAATTTTAAATACCAAAGTTTATTACAGTGACTGCATTTCCATGAGTAGGCTCAAGTAAAGAATGACACCCTCAGAAGTCCTTTGTAAAAATTTGCTGATTAATGATTCATCCTCCTTGTGAAACCACCCATTATGTCGAGGGACTAGACCATGAAAGTGAAGCTCAGCCTAGAAAAGAGAACATTCTTCCGAACCTTCTTAGAAATGCTCCTTCAACAAACGCTTGTTGTGCCATTCCTAGTGAATTATAATATGTAAGAAATCCTATACATGAATATAAAAGAAATACATTATATATATTTGTGAATACAAAAGAAATCCCATTACAATTTTAGAATATTAGATGAAGGAGAGACTTTACAGCTTATACAGCACCACCTTATATTAAAGACAAGGTTATTGTTATGATTGATAATTGTTCCTTGTGCCTGGGATATGTTGAGGGATGTAAATTATTTCATTTGATCCTTATTCTATTATTATGAATCTGATTTTGTTCTAATATCACAAATGAGGAAACTCAGGCAAAGATTTTCCATCATCCCATAGCAGAGCTGAGGATAGAACTAAATGCCCTTGTTTTCAGGCCTTTGTGTTTCAGGTGTCACTATGAATGTTCTCACTTAAAAATGTTTATACAACTAACAGTGCTACTCATTTCACTCAGATTTTAGTTGACTTTTGCCAATATCTTGAATTATCTGCCTTATCCCACTTTTTAATTAGAACCAATTTTTCATTTATATCATTAAAAGTACTGAATACCTACATGTCTATCATAATCTAAATACCCTATTTAATGCAAAAATAACCCCAATGTCTTTTTAAAATTTAAAATATGGGCCCTTAAAGCTATTGAAATCATGTTACTTTCCCTCAAAACCTCAATAAATTCATTTAAATTTTATAATTAAAACATAATTTCTGTTTAAAAACAGCATCTCTGACTTCCTCACAGCACGCTCAATAATTTTCTGTGGAAGACATGAAATGCCATATTTGAGAATGATGGTCCATTTGCAAAACATACCCAGTGCCTGAAGGAGACCGAAAATTTCTCACAGCCACACTTAGTGTTCAAATTCTGTGAACAAGTTCTTGAGGAGGGAGGCTGGAGAATTTGGCTTAGAAATGCTTTAGAAACACATGTCCATATTTTGACAACTCTTTATACACTCAGTAAATAATTGAAGAGAAAAAGCTAACAGAAACCCCCAAAGAACACAGTGCTTAGAATGCAAAGATTGTTCTTAGTGAAAGTGTTGCTCTTTTAAAATTCTGGTGGCTTTGCTCATCTCTATCAGCCAGCCTATGACTGGGGGAAAAACCCACAACTCTCCACTATTGTAGCCTCCTTACACATCTTTTGTAGAATCCATCAGTTATGCAGTGAAATGGATTCACGGGTATGACAAATTTTCTATCCTGGGACCACTGCAATCCTATTAAATGCAAACAGTTGTATGGCTCTCAAGACCTTTCACTAAACTCCACGCTACCATTTCATCAACATCATTTCTGCTGATTTCCCCAATGCATTCTCAACAGCTCAAGAAAATCTTGCCACGTACTCGTATTTTGTTTTTCTTCAGTGCTGTCAGCTTTAACTTTTCATTTGACTTACTTGAGTTGATCAGTTCAATTTAATTCAACTCGCCAAACATTACTGAGTAGCTGCTATGTACCAGGCATCCTGCAAGGTCTCAGTGATGTACCTATGACAAACTATCTGTAGCCAAAGATTCAGACATATAAAAACAGACATGCTTTGGGGTTTCCCTGGTGGCGCAGTGGTTGAGAATCCGCCCGCCAATGCGGGAACACAGGTTCGATCCCTGGTTCGGGAAGATCCCACATGCCACGGAGCAGCTAAACCCATGCGCCATAACTACTGAGCCCGCGTGCTGCAACTACTGAAGCCCGCACGCCTAGAGCCCGTGCTCCACAATGAGAGAAGCCACCGCAATGAGAAGCCCGCTCACTGCAATGAAGAGTAGCCCCACTCTCCCCAACTAGAGAAAACCTGCATGCAGCAACAAAGACCCAACACAGCCAAAAATAAATACATAAAATAAATAAATGTATTAAAAAAAAAACAGACATGCTCCAATCCATCCCCATTTCACTTAATCCACCGCCTCCTCTTTCCTGCTTCTTCTTCTCAAGATGCACAGAGCAGGCTTCTACTGCTACATTCACAGGCTGTTGTCCCCATTACCTACCTGCCAGATCTACTGCTAGTCCCTAGGAATGTTCCTTTATGACTCTCCTCAGATGTAGGTAGCTTACCATCCTCCTCCTAAGATGTGATTGCAAGAAATGCTTGGTGCTGTGTTTATTCACAGAAGGAAATATAAAAAGAGATAGGGAAATCAGAAATGAACTAAAAATTCCTCACTGATTTCACTGGCGAGTGAAGACCTGTGAGTTTTAGTAGCTACAGGTTCTGTTGGACAGTCATACCTCAAATATCTCACACCTAAAAGTTGTTCAATGAACTTGGAACTGATCTAATAACACAGGGACTGTTAGGGAGATGCCACCAAGATCAGTTGACATCACAGAAGTGTACGATGCATGCCACAAGAGCCTCAGCTTTGTCTTCCTCCAGCTGAGCGCCCTCTGAATTCCTATGTGGTCTCCTCTGGGTAGGAATTTGGCTGGGAGCCAGATGGTCATTGTGTGGTCAGCATACCTCCTCCATTCACTGCTCCCAAGCTCTGGATCTCTTCACAGAGCACAGGCTGACCCCAGCCCTGCCTCCCAGGAAGTAACTTTCTAAATAGCATAGACCACAGGCTACTTGGAAGATAAGATTTTTTAAAGCTCCTCAAATACTAACACTGACTTGAATAAACCAATGATGAAAAACATTCTGTGGAATGAGTGAATACTGAATGCAGGCTGTTATATATTAGGAATTAATATTTACTTTTAGGTGTTAGGATGATCTTATGTTTCAGATTCCTATATGTTAGAAGTATACCCTCAAGTATTTATTGGTGAAATAGTACGATGCTAGGAATTTTCTTTAAAATATTCTGCTCAAGATAAATATAGGAGCTTTAGGGCTTCCCTGGTGGCTCAGTGGTTAAGAATCCGCCTGCCAATGCAGGGGACACGGGTTCGAGCCCTGGTCCGGGAAGATCCCACATGCCGTGGAGCAACTAAGCCCGTGTGCCACAACTACTTAGCCTGTGCTCTAGAGCCCACGAGCCACAACTACTGAGCCCACATGCCACAACTATTGAAGCGCACACGCCTAGAGCCCGTGCTCCGCAACAAGAGAGGCCACCGCAATGAGAAGCCTGCGTGCACCGCAACGAAGAGCAGCCCCCGTTCACTGCAACTAGAGAAAGCCCGCGGGCAGCAACGAAGGCCCAACGCAGCAATAAATAAATAAATAAATAAATAAATTTTTTTTAAAAAAGATAAATATAGGAGCTTTAAATGAAACTAGAATGGCAGAATTATGATGATAGTTGAAGCTGGGAAGCTACGTGATGGATACATTCAAAATTCTATTCTCTAAATTTTTGTGATATTTGGATTTAAAAAGTTAAAAAAAATGTTCTGAAAACATTTTCAAATGCATTATTTTGGAACAAAACCTACAGTAAAGGTATGTATCAAGTGCTATTGAATCACAGGGGTAACCCTCAACTTACAATAGTATTTGTTACTCAGTCATTAGGACTATTCATTTTCTCAATTTCTGGAAGGTTTTCAAAATATAATTTATCATGACTGATTAAACGACTATTAATTATAGCTGTTACTAATGGTATCTTGTTTATTGTACATGTTCAAAAGCCTTGGAAACTGTTGTTAATTTCAATACACCTTTGCCAGTACCATATTTTTGATAAAATGCTTTTATCATATCATGTACTCTAAATATAACTGTGACCTTAGATGATCAAAATTAAAGTATAAGTTTATGGAAAATGTTTGCTGTTAACCTAATTGAGAAAGTCCTCATCTGCCAATGAACCAAATCTGATCTATTTTTTGTCAAAAAATACAATTTTTCAGTTTTTGTTAGTGTAAAACTTCTTTTCATAATTTTTTTCTATTAATAAGTAACATCAGAAAATACTTGTTTTCTCTAATATATGGAATATTTACTATGTTTTGTTGAAAAAAAATCTCCAAGGAACTATAATGAAAAATAAAATTGTTCTGTTTTTTGGGGAAAAAAAAACTCCCCATGTGAGTCAAATGTAAGAAGTAAGAACACCTTCTCTACCTGTGAGCACCCAATACTGTGCTCAGGATGGTATAGTAAGAAGTAGGTATTGAGAGAAATAGAGTCACAGATGTAGAAAACAAACTTATGGTTTCCGAGGGGAAAGTGGTGGGGTGAGGGATAAATTGAGAGATTGGACTGACATAAACACACTACTATATACAAAATAGATAACTAATAAGTACCTACTGTATAGCACAGGGAACTCTACTCAATGCTCTGTAATGACATAGACGGAAAAAGAATCTAAAAAAGAGTGAATATATGTATATGTTTAACTGACTCACTTTGCTGTACACCTGAAGATAACGAAACATTGTAAATCAACTGTGGTCCAATAAAATTTTTTTTAAAAAAATAAAAGAAATAGCTACTGAGTTGCGTGAGTACGCCCCATGACTAGCACATCTACTTCAAATACATAAAACTCACAAACATTTGTATAACTGGAATAAAATATTAAAATGTGTTTAAGATTAATTATGTATATAATACAAGAAGCAAAAATTCTTTCAACAAATTATATGACATTATGAAACATAAAATCCCGTGAGAAAATACAGGATTTGACTATTAAATTAACTGCAGGGTGTACATATATTAAAAAAAATAGCTCAACATGCCTCATGCCCCTCAAGAGCTTTATACCTTACAGAAAATGTCACCAAAATATCCAGTTTCATGTAGATTTTTTATTATTAGTTATTTTAAATAGTATATGTAATCATTACTAAATATCATAATCATTTTACTTTTATTCAAATATCTTTCATTGTTTAATTATTCTGTACAGATTTGATTTTAATTAATGTTATTTAATTATTACTTAACTATAAATAATTTAATTATTTTAATAATTATAAAATGCTGGGGTTTTTTGTTTTTGTTTTCTGGTTTTTGAATTTTATTTTATTTATTTTTTTATATAGCAGGTTCTTATTAGTCATCAATTTTATACACATCACTATATACATGTCAATTCCAATCACCCAATTCATCACACCACCATCCCCACCACCCCGGGGCTTTTCCGCCTTGGTGTCCATACACTTGTTCTCTACATCTGTGCCTCAACTTCTGCCCTGCAAACCGGTTCATCTGTACCATTTTTCTAGGTTCCATATACATGTGTTAATATACGATATTTGTTTTTCTCTTTCTGACTTACTTCACTCTGTATGACAATCTCTAGATCCATCCACGTCTCAACAAATGACCCAATTTCGTTCCTTTTTATAGCTGAGTAATATTCCATTGTATATATGTACTACATCTTCTTTATCCATTCGTCTGTCGATGGGCATGTAGGTTGCTTCCATGACCTGGTTATTGTAAATAGTGCTGCAATGAACACTGGGGTGCAGGTGTCTTTTTGAATTACAGTTTTCTCTGGGTATATGCCCAGTAGTGGGATTGCTGGATTATATGGTAATTCTATTTTGAGTTTTTTAAAGAACCTGGCTGTATCAATTTACATTCCCACCAACAGTGCAAGAGGGTTCCCCTTTCTCCACACCCTCGCCAGCATTTGTTGTTTGTAGATTTTCTGATGATGCCCATCCTAACTGGTGTGAGGTGATACCTCATTGTACTTTTGATTTGCATTTCTCTAATAATTAGGGATGTTTAGCAGCTTTTCATGTGCTCCTTGGCCATCTGCATGCCTCCTTTGGAGATACGTCTATTTAGGTTTTCTGCCCATTTTTGGATTGGGTTGTTTGTTTTTTTAATATTGAGCTGCATAAGCTGTTTATGTATTTTGGAGATTAATCCTTTGTCTGTTGATTCGTTTGCAAATATTTTCTCCCATTCTGAGCATTGTCTTTTCGTCTTGTTTATGGTTTCATTTGCTGTGCAAAAGCTATGAAGTTTCATTGCGTCCCATTTGTTTATTTTTGTTATTATTTCTATTACTCTAGGAGGTGGATCAAAAAGGATCTTACTGTGATTTATGTCAAAGAGTGTTCTTCCTATGTTTTCTTCTAAAAGTTTTATAGTGTCTGGACTTAATTTAGGTCTCTAATCCATTTTTGTCTTTTTTGCGGTACACGGGCCTCTCACTGTTGTGGCCTCTCCCGCTGCGGAGCACAGGCTCAGCAGCCATGGCTCACGGGCCCAGCCTCTCGGCGGCATGTGGGATCCTCCCGGACCAGAGCACAAACCCGTGTCCCCTGCATCGGTAGGCGGACTCTCAACCACTGTGCCACCAGGGAAGCCCTCTAATCCATTTTGAGTTTATTTTTCTGTATGGTGTTAAGGAGTGTTCTAATTTCATTCTTTAACATGTAGCTGTCTAGTTTTCCCAGCACCACTTATTGAAGAGACTGTCTTTTCTCCATTGTATATCCTTGCCTCCTTTGTCATAGATTAGTTGACCATAGGTGTGTAGGTTTATCTCTGGGCTCTATATCTTGTTCCATTGATCTATGTTTCTGTTTTTGTGCCAGTACCATATTGTCTTGATTACTGTAGCTTTGTAGTATAGTCTGAAGTCGAGTCTGATTCCTCCAGCTCCGTTTTTTTCCCCCTAGACTGCTTTGGCTATTCGGGATCTTTTGTGTCTCCATACAAATTTTAAGATTTTTTTGTTCTAGTTCTGTAAAAAATGCCATTGGTAATTTGATAGGGATTGCATTGAATCTGTCGAACGCTTTGGGTAGTATAGTTATTTTCACAATATTGATTCCTCCAATCCAAGAACATGGATCCATCTGTTGGTATCATCTTTAATTTCTTTCATCAGTATGTTATAGTTTTCTGCATACAGGTCTTTTGTCTCCCTAGTTAGGTTCATTCCTACGTATTTTATTCTTTATGTTGCAATGGTAAATGGGAATGTTTCCTGAAATTCTCTTTCAGATTTTTCATCATTAGTGTATAGGAATGCAAGAGATTTCTGTGCATTAATTTTGTATCCTGCAACTTTACCAAATTCATGGATTAGCTCTACTGGTTTTCTGATGGCATCTTTAAGATTCTCTATATATAGTATCATGTCATCTGCAAACAGTGACAGTTTTACTTCTTCTTTTCCAATTTGTATTCCTTTTACTTCTTTTCCTTCTCTGATTGCCGTGGCTAGGACTTCCAAAACTATGTTGAATAATAGTGGTGAGAGTGGACATCTTTGTCTTGTTCCTGATCTTAGAGGAAATGCTTTCAGTTTTTCACCATTAAGAATGAGGTTTGCTGTGGGTTTGTCATATATGGCCTTTATTATGTTGAGGCAGGTTCCCTCCATGCCCACTTTATGGTGAATTTTTATCATCAGTGGGTGTTGAATTTTGCAAAAAGCTTTTTCTGCATCTATTGAGATAATCATATGGTTTTTCTTCTTCAATTTGTTAATATGGTGTATCACACTGATTGATTTGCACATATTTAAGAATCCTTGCATGCCTGGGATAATTCCCACTTGATCATGTTGTATGATCATTTTAATGTGATGTTGGATTCTGTTTGATAGTATTTTGTTGAGGATTTTTGCATCTATACTCATCAGTGATATTGGTCTGTAATTTTCTTTTGTTGTAGTATCTTTGTCTGGTTTTGGTGTCAGGGTGATGGTGGCCTCATAGAATGAGTTTGGGAGTGTTCCTTCCTCTGCAATTTTTTGGAAGACTTTGAGAAGGATGGGTGTTAGCGCTTCTCTAAATGTTTGATAGAATTCACCTGTGAAGGCATCTGGTCCTGGACTTTTGTTGGAAGATTTTTTTTTTTTTTTGCGGTACGCGGGCCTCTCACTGTTGTGCCCTCTCCCGTTGTGGAGCCCAGGCTCTGGACGCGCAGGCTCAGCGGCCATGGCTCACAGGCCCAGCCGCTCCGCGGCACGTGGGATCTTCCCGGACCGGGGCACGAACCCGCGTCCCCTGCATCGGCAGGCGGACTCTCAACCACTGCGCCACCAGGGAAGCCCTGTTGGAAGATTTTTAATCACAGTTTCAATTTCATTACTTGTGATTGGTCTGTTCATATTTTCTATTTCTTCCTAGTTCAGTCTTGGAAGGTTATACCTTTCTAAGAATTTGTCCATTTCTTCCAGGTTGTCCATTTTATTCACATAGAGTTGCTTGTAGTAGTCTCTTAGGATGCTTTGTATTTGTGTGGTGTCTTTGTAATTTCTCCTTTTTCACTTCTAATTTTATTGATTTACATCCTGTCCCTCTTTTTGTTGATGAGTCTGGCTAATGGTTTATCAATTTTGTTTATCTTCTCAAAGAACCAGCTTTTAGTTTTATTGATTTTTGCTATTGTTTTCTTTGTTTCTATTCCATTTATTTCTGCTCTGATCTTTATGATTTCTTTCCTTCTGCTAACTTTGGGTTTTGTTTGTTCTTCTTGCTCTAGTTCCTTTGGGTGTAAGGTTAGATTGTTTATTTGAGATTTTTCTTGTTTCCTGAGGTAGGCTTGTATAGCTATAAATTTCCTGCTTAGAACTGCTTTTGCTGCATCCCATAGGTTTTGGGTCATTGTGTTTTCATTGTCATTTGTCTCTAGGTATTTTTTGATTTCCCCTTTGATTTCTTCAGTGATCTCTTCGTTATTTAGTAACATATTGTTTCACCTCCATGTGTTTGTGTTTCTTATGTTTTTTTCCCCGTAATTGGCTTCTAATGTCATAGCATTGTGGTCAGAAAAGATGCTTGATATGATTTCAATCTTCTTAAATTTACTGAGGCTTGATTTGTGACCCAAGATGTGATCTATCCTGGAGAATGTTCCCTGCACACTTGAGTAGAAAGTGTAATCTTCTGTTTTTGGATGGAATGTTCTATAAATATCAATAAATCTATCTGGTCTATTGTGTCATTTAAAGCTTCTGTTTCCTTATATATTTTCATTTTGGATGATCTGTGCATTGGTGTAAGTGAGGTGTTAAAGTCCCCCACTATTATTGTGTTACTGTCGATTTCCTCTTATATAGCTGTTGGCAGCTGCCTTATGTATTGAGGTGCTCCTATATTGGGTGCATATATACTTATAATTGTTATATCTTCTTCTTGGATTGATCCCTTGATCATTATGTAGTCTCCTTCCTTGTCTCTTGTAACATTCTTTATATTAAGGTCTATTGTATTGCTACTCCAGCTTTCTTTTGATTTCCATTTGCATGGAATATCTTTTTCCATCCCCTCACATTCAGCCTGTATGTATCCCTAGGTCTGAAGTGGGTCTCTTGTAGACAGCCTAAATATGGGTCTTGTTTTCATATCCATCCAGCAAGCCTGTGTCTTTTGGTTGGAGCATTTAATCCATTCACGTTTAAGGTAATTATCGATATGTATGTTCCTATAACCATTTTCTTAATTGTTTTGGATTTGTTTGCGTAGGTCCTTTTCTTCTCTTGTGTTTCCCACTTTGAGAAGTTCCTTTAGCATTTGCTGTAGAGCTGGTTTGGTGGTGCTGAATTCTCTTAGCTTTTGCTTGTATGTAAAGCTTTTGATTTCTCCATCAAATCTGAATGAGATCCTTGCCTGGTACAGTAATCTTGGTTGTATGTTCTTCCCTTTCATCACTTTAAGTATATCATGCCACTCCCTTCTGGCTTGTAGAGTTTCTGCTGAGAAATCAGCTGTTAACCTTATGGGAGTTCCCTTGTATGTTATTTGTCATTTTTCTCTTGCTGCTTTCAATAATTTTTCTTTGTCTTTAATTTTTGCCAGTTTGATTACTATGTGTCTCTGTGTGTTTCTCCTTGGGTTTATCCTGTATGGGACTCACTGCGCTTCCTGGACTTGGGTGGCTATTTCCTTTCCCATGTTAGGTAAGTTTTTGACTATAATCTCTTCAAGTATTTCCTCTGGTCCTTTCTCTCTCTCTTCTCCTTCTGGGACCCCTATAATGAGAATGTTGTTGCGTTTAATGTTGTCCCAGAGGTGTCTTAGGCTGTCCGCATTTCTTTTCATTCTTTTTTCTTTATTCTGTTCTGCAGCAGTGATTTCCACCATTCTGTCTTCCAGATGACTTATCCATTCTTCTGCCTCAGTTATTCTGCTATAGATTCCTTCTAGTATAGTTTTCATTTCAGTTAGTGTATTTTCATCTTATTTGTTCTTTAATTCTTCCAGGTCTTTGTCAAACATTTCTTGCATCTTCTCGATCTTTGCCTCCATTCTTTTTCCAAGGTCCTGGATCATCTTCACTATCATTATTCTGAATTCTTTTTCTGGAAGGTTGCCTATATCCACTTCATTTAGTTTTTTTTCTGGGGTTTTATCTTGTTCCTTCATCTGGTACATAGCCCTCTGCCTTTTCATCTTGTCTATCTTTCTGTGAATGTGGTTTTTGTTCCACAGGCTGCAGGATTGTAGTTCTTCTTGCTTTTGCTGTCTTCCCTCTGGTGGATCAATGCTGGTGTTTTTTATTTCTGTATTTTTCTATCATTTCATACATGTGTAAAGATAGTGTCAGCGATATTTGTATTAAAAGTGCACTCATACAGCTATGAAAGATATAAATACATAGCAGAAATACATTATAATTCAGGTAATTTTTTAAGTATCAAATGCACAACTGAAGTAAGACATCTGGTGCTTTCCATTTCTCTATACCAATTCTGGATTACTTAGAGCCATATTCACATGTTCCTCCATATCTGCTGTCTTTGGCTTATCCCAGGATAAGTGGCCAAGGAAATGGCTAAGTGCAATATAATCCAACGTGGCACCTCATCAAAGCAAGCATGTCCAGAAGCCAAGACACTAAGCACGGCTGTCCCAGTGTCAGCATCTGGTCTTTTGGCAGACTGCACTGGCAGATGGCTTTATGTTTCCCACATGTACTATATTTACTTTTGACACATTTTGTGTCTTACAGAAACAAGTGTCGTCCACTTAGAACATTAGTATAATTTGTTAGGGTCAAAATTTTCATATGATAATAAGATAGTGGCTTTATAATAAACAGAATTGGAAATTCTATTCTGTTCTCTTTCAAAGAAATATTAGTTTGTTTAACCACTTACTATCTACTCTACAAATATGAAGTTGAAATAAATGAGTGGTTAGGGCCTTGTTAGAGAAATAATGGTACAAGGAATTATTTGTCCATTATTTAACAAACCAGGAGCATATTTGAGACAAGTTGTCAGACATTTTAGAGATTCCAGAAAAGAATAATTTGTAAAATAAACATTTCCTTTGCTTTGTGAAAATACTGCATAAAACATCAATTGGTATTAATTATAATAATGTGACATAGACTGAGTTTTGGAAAGCTGTTAGAGATTGGGTATGTTTACATAAACCTTTGTCTGTCTATAGATACTCAATTGTAGAGCAAAATCATTAAAAACATTGCACTTATAGACAGTGGATTTTGTTGGTGATATGCAATAGGTTTATATTTTAGTTATTTTCTCTAGGTGCAAATTCAATGCATATTCATTGTATAAAAAAATTAATTACCAATAATAAAAAAAGAAATCCTCTTATAATTGGTAACTTTTTCCTAAAAAGAGCTTCATTTACAGATCACAACTGGAAAGTCAAACTGAATCCCACCTTTCTCTCCATGTCCCCCAGGTGCTTCAAGTTGCCCAGAATGCCCACCCTCCTGGAGGACTTGTGGCTGAGGGGCTGCCCACACAGGCTGGGTGCCACAAATGCCTGTGCAGAATTTCAGGACACAGATAAACCATCACTTCATACCAAATGAGTGATACTGATATGGGGTCACTATGGGTTAGTGATCCTCATCCAGGAGCAACCAAGACGGACAACTCATTACTCAACTTCACATAGTCCTGGTGTGGAGAAGGGTGGTGCTTCATCTGTCAGAGGCTCACAGTTTCTGACCTTCAGCTTCCCCATGTTGCCCACCAATGGTGTTGTCTAATCTGGTCTTTCAATGTAGTGTGCACCCCAATTCTCCCTCTTACACTTAGACCTACAACCTGCAAACCTGATAATTCAGAGTTTGTAGTTACTGTTTTTCTGATTTTGCAGTGAATGACTTATAACTGAGGAATTCCAACTGTAAGGACAAAGAGGACAAGTGGAGGAATTTCAGCACATCTTTTCATACTTAAAAATGTTGCTTTCCCAAAAATAACAAGAATGGTGAGAATGCTTCAGAACTTGTGTGAAAATTTCTTTATACATGTATGTAAAAATTTTTTAAATGAGAGTAAGAAATGGAGGCATAAAAGAATTACAGAATGTTCCTTTCATATTTGCCAAAAGAATTTCCTGATTTCTGGCAAGAAATCAGCCTCAGATTGGATTATATGTGTGGTTTTACGATGGGACTATAAATGCATGAGTGCACTTTGTAGAGACAGGAAGAAATGGAAACTGTTTTATTGACTAAACAACTTCAGGACAATCACTGGAATCCAGGAGGAACCTGAGAGTTAAACTTGACCAATCCTAGAGATCAATGCAAGAATGAGATATGTCACAGCCACAATATCTTTTATAATACCTTCTAATATACAGACATTCTCACAAAGCATATATATATATATATAATATAAATAAATGCATTTTATGAAACATGCTCATATTTATATGCATACATATTTTAAGACTGAATCAATCTAAATCTATCTTTTTTTATATTTCTATCTTTTAGTTTAGGTCCCACTAAAAGCAGAGCGCAATACAAGGACTGAGTGATGGTTGGGTGATGGTAGTATATTTGAGATAAGGGAGCATATATACAAATCACTGTATATAAATCACACATAAATCACCTTTATAAGCATCCCAAAATTTAAATAATATTTTAAAATAAATTATTTAATGCATGTATGTAGACTCCATTTTTCTATTTGAATATGAAAATGATTATCTGAAAATATGTGGTTTTTCAATAGGGGTTATACCTGATATGTAATCTTTGAAAGACGGCAATTAGGGAATAGAGTCCAGCAAGGTAAAAGAACGATTACTCGTTTACAAATAAAAATAGTAATGGTAACATCAACATGAATGCGCTTAAAGTTCCTGCATGTATTGACTGATTCTGTGGTATGATAGGGTATGATCTTTATTGCAAAGGCTACTCTAGAGATTTCAAGTCTCTTAGGACCCAGGTTCTGCAATTCTCTACCTATGTGGCTTTTGATTTTAATTCAAGTTTCTCTGAAATATTAGAGAAATTTATTTCTCTAAGTTTCTTTGTGGACCTATAGTTTTATGGCTTTAAAAGATAGGAAAACCAGATTGAGTACTTTAAGGAATGAGTGGATAAACAACATTGGTCATGTAAACTGTTTTTTCATAATCATGAAAAATTATTTTAGAAAGACTAGAAGAATGTGATCTGCCTCTAACAACCTGATAATCTCATTTTAAGTGATATGTAAAGAAAAGGTTTATATTAATTTCATTTCATCAATATTTTCCCCAAATGTTTAGTGTTTTTTAAGTATCACCCTAAAATCCTTGGGGATCCTTTTCTCACTTCCCATGTATGAATACAGAGGTAAAAATCCTAAATATCAATATAATATTAACACATCAAATCCAGGAACATATCACAGGAAAAACACATCAGTATTGAAAGGTTAAGCAAAAATGCAAAGATGTTTTAAAGGCTTAAAAAATTTATTACTATAATTTACTATATTAATTTGCTAATTTTAGGGGAAAAGCACATGATATTCTCCCTAAATGACAAGAAAGTATTTGGTAAAATTCAACCAATATTCCCAACTCAAATATATTTCCTTAATTTGATAAAGGCTATATAGCAAAACCTAATTACAAACAATATAACTACTGGGGGAAATTAGAAGAATTTTATTAAAGTTAAGGAAAAAATTAAGGATGCCCATTATTACCATCATTATCTTGCATCTCCCTAGAATTCCAGCAAATGCAATAAGAATATAAAAATAAATAAAATTTAAATTATTGGAAAAAATAATCCAAACTGGCATAACTGGTAAATATTTTAACTGTCCACCTCAAAATCCAAGAAAATCAACTAAGGTAATCATAACAAAAAAGAGTATTCAGTAATGTAACTAGATACAAAATCAACACGCAAAACTCGAAAATTATCCTGTAAAATAGCAAAATTTAACTAAAAAACAATAAAAGGGACATCTCAATTTATAATAGTAAATAAATTAAATTGCACATAACTGAATAAAACCAGAAATGTCCAAGACTTTTATAAAGAAAAGTATAAAACTTCACTGGGAAATATAAAAGTGTTGAATACAAGGAAAGACATAGTATGTTTGTGGATGAAAAGACTCAACCTGATGAACATATCAGTCTTCTCTGAATTTTTTCTTTCAATGAAAACCTCCATAGAATTTTAAAAACAGAAATTGATAAGATGACCTCAAATTTCACTTGAAAAAAAATAAATGGGAACTATCAATTTTATTTTGTCAGAACTATAAGGAACAATTTGTCCTAACATTTGTTATTGAAAAGTTATTGAAAAGTTAGTGTGATATTGGTACAAGTTAGACAAATATATCAATGTAACAATTGAAAGTACAGAAACAGAC
This sequence comes from Lagenorhynchus albirostris, assembly GCF_949774975.1. Lineage (NCBI taxonomy): Eukaryota > Metazoa > Chordata > Mammalia > Artiodactyla > Delphinidae > Lagenorhynchus > Lagenorhynchus albirostris. Next base: position 8,755,641 of record NC_083108.1, on the reverse strand, counting down.
CCAAGAATATATGGAATTTTATTGTAGATAAAGATGTTATTTCAAATAAGTGGACTTCAATAACAGAATTGGGACAGTTGGAGGTTATATACATATACATGTGCAATTTATATCATGCATTCACACTGTCTGCAAAAGTGAATTCTAGGCAGAATAATGAGCTAAATATTGTTATGCTCTAAAAAAACTAGATGAAACCATCGAACAATGCTAGTTTAGTGTCTTATCTTACAAAAGATTAATGGCAAAAGCCATAAATGAAATATTGACAAATTTAAGTACATAATAATATGAAGCTTCCATGCTTCAAAAGACATTACAAAGTTAAAAGAGAAAAATGGGTACCTGCTTTGTATTAGGAGCTATAAGGCAAGGGAGAAGAGAGAAAATAAAATGAGTAAGATTCACTATTAGAGTTCTGGTGAAATAAAAACTTGAATTTTAAGAAGGGGAATAAAAACAAGGCACAAATAGCTATGAAATAAAGGTGTAATGAATCGGTCTTGAGAGAAAAATCACATCAAGCTGGGCTTCATGAAGGAGATGGCATTTTAGCCAGGCCTGAGTGACAGCTAGAAATCTGAAAGTTTGGGACAGAGTGAGTGCAGATTTCAGACAAAGGGAACAGTATGATGTAAGCTGAGATGTGTCGAGTATATAATTAGAACAGGATGTTGCCAGGTGATGCCAGAGCACTGAGTCTATGAAATTGTGGAAGACAAAGCTAGAAAAGGGAGATTGATTGTCCTCTGATGCGGAGGGTCATCAACATTTCAAATATTCACAGCCTAACACAGCAGTCATTCAAGAAGATAGCTGTTTTTGTTAGCTTAGCAGGGATTTAGCAATGGGTAGCACCCTAGCATTATCTGATAAAGCCGATGCAGCATACCTCTCCTCTGTCCTATTTCCTTCCACACTTCGTATTCTCTATGTTTTTCCACTCATTTTATTTCTAAGCACTTAGACTTAAAAATGTCTTAAGCCTTGGTTTTTAAATTTCCTAAGAAGAATCTTACATTATCCTCACAGTGGTCTTTACCCACACAGTACATAGAATAATTTTAGACTCTATCTATAAGAAAATTTAAAGATCATTCAAAGTAACCCAATTCTTTTATAGATAAGGAAACTGAGGCATGGTTTTTAATAAAATGATTAATAATGAAAATCAACAACCATATACTTTGCCTTAGGTATAGGTACAGTAGATAGGTCTCTAGTATTACGTGAGAAAAAATAAAGCTTTTTGTTTTAAAGGAATTCACTCTGAACTAAAGACAAATAATAAATGAGTGTGTGGATTTCTTGGGGTTACTATTATAAAATATAACTTTTTGACAGGAGACTTCTAGAATTGCACTGAAACTGAATATCTTGCCCCAATTGGGCTTATTTAGTACAAAACACATTACTTTTTTGAAACTAGCTATTTAAAATTCTCACTTTAAATTCAATTGATTTTAGGCAATTGATTCTGTTAGAAGGAAGAAAAAAGATACATGGATTATTAATGGGTGAAAGATCAACTCTGATGGCAGGTTCAGTTTACATTTGGGAATGCAAGGAAAAGAAAGTTAAAAATACTTCTTTCCTTGAAAACTAAGGTATTTCGTTCAAGAGAAACGGCATTGGGCTTCCCTGGTGGCGCAGTGGTTGAGAGTCCGCCTGCCAATGCAGGGGACACGGGTTCGTGCCCCGGTCCGGGAAGATCCCACATGCCACGGAGCGGCTAGGCCCGTGAGCCATGGCCGCTGAGCCTGCGCGTCCGGAGAAACGGCATTGTATTAGATCAGCAAAGAAAAAGAGGATGAGACCTAATGGGTGGAAGTAAGTTTGAATGAGAATAGAAATTTCTCAGCTAGAGTCACTGGAGAAGTTTTACTTCTCTCAAGGATCTTTGGAATCTTAAACTTGAAAGAATAACATAGGTTGCAGGTTTTCTTGTTTAAACTATTCATCTTTACTCCCACACCATGCAAACAAAAATCCAGTAATTAAGCCCATAGAGGTAATACAACACAAAATCAGAAATTATGCAGAAAATGATTTTGACAACTGAACATAAAGTTTGCCCTCTTTATTCCCATTCCAAACTCAAGAGTTACACTGCCTTGTATAGATGCAAGAAGCAAGGTCTGTACCTTACCCACTTTTCTATATATAATTGAAACTACATTGCAAAATATAAAAAAAAGAAATTGACAACTCTGGCTGCCTTTACCACAGACCAATACATATTTTGACAATCCTGATTTTTTTTTTTTTTTGGCATTGATTCCTCCCAAAATATAGAAGAATCTTGCAAGTTTAGTCTTTAAAATAATATGGTAATACTAATTGCCATTAGACTGATGGAAAATATGTATTCTTATAAATTTCAATGTGTTTTATTACAGATGCTTATTTATCTATTAGAAATAACCCCACCTAATTTCAAATAGAATTTGAGGTAATCTATTTACAATAACCACCATACACATACATAAAGGATAACACTCACAGATATGAATGTTAACAAGTAACACAGTAAGACATAACTGAACTATGTACATTAAAATCAGCAGCTCAAGTAAGTGGAAGATTGTTAGCATCTAACCCTGGGATGAATAATTTAGTTTTCCAAAGACTTGGAGTTTCTCTCTATTCAAAAAGGGGTTATATTCTGAAGGAATTCTAAAGGATTCCGAATGGATTTATGGCTAGATGACAACTTTCTCTTGGGAAGTTGTATAGCATCAAAATTACTGATCCAGGAAAACTTGCCCACATTTTAGAAAATGTCTTAGTATACCTCTTCTATTTTATCTAGTATTGTAGTTTTTCAGGAAGTTTTTACTGATTCAAACATTCATCGTCAAAGTATTTACTGAGTAACTGCTATGTGTTAACCAAGATTTTTAATAGATACTAAGCTAAATAAACCACTTTCTTTAACCTATAGGAGAAGCCTATGTGGTGGAAGGGAAAATAAAGGGATTAGGACATATGAATAAATAGCTCTGTTGTAAACACAACTATTTGTGTAGTCAATTATATTATAATGATGTATGTATTATTCTTCTATCACTGATACCCAAGAGACTCAGTAGAATAATATGGAAGTTAGACTTTAATAAACATATATTTTTAAAAATACAAAATGAAGTAATTTGGGAAGAGTATTATATTTCAAAATTATTGTGAATGATGACTCTACCTTTCTTAAATCTTCATCTTATCCCTTATGTTTAGTTTATTTTTAACTTTGGTTTGTTCTTTTTCTTCCTTTTAAAGCTGCAAAAGGAATTTTTCCTTGTTAGATTTCTCTACAACCTTTATTACCTCTGATATTTTACATTGCTTCATTATGATTAAACCCCCTAGAATTTGTTTACACCTGTTACATTTCAAGATGCCTCAGGAGACCAATTAACTTAAATGTGTCCTGTAAAAATACAGTAAAAACTAACTTTTACACAGTAAAGAATAACATTTCTGCATATATATGCTCTGGAATATTATACAGAAAATAAAAAACTGAGTGTATGCATTATACTTTCTGTACAGTACAAAAATATCTCAACAGGTGCCACACAATAATCACTGGCTTTGTAGTAATTTGATATTAGAAGAGAATATCATGATACAAGAAGGGTCATTTTTGGTTTAACCTTAGGTTAATACAAAAACTTTATTCTCCACACACACACAAAAAAAGAAAAACTGATTGTGTTAGGCACTTACGTGCAAGTTTATCATTAAGTCACAGAAACAGTCTCTTTTACCGTTTTTACTTTCTGTTGATATAGTATCTAAAACCTGATGTTTCTCTAAATTAAAAAAAATTTTTAATTAAAAATGAAACCTGATGTTTAATTCATGCAATCCTAACTTATCACTGTTCATTCCAGCTGTGATGTCTCTGAATAGATAGAAGCTACAGCCAATCAATAAGCTATATATTATTTAGTCAACACATACATTTTACTATGAATATTTTTATTAAATAATTATTCAAGTTGAAGTATGCATAGAGTACATGTTAACACAGAGCTAACAAGTCCTGTAAACCATTATGTTAGGAAATTATGTGGCTGGTCAGTCAATCACCTAGCAGAAATTAGAAATGAGAAGGATTTGGGCTCTAAACATTTATAATTTTTAAGGCAACTCAGGGAGAAGGTGAACTAAAGGAAATTGAATACACAAGGGCTAACAGTGATAAATTATTTTTAGTAGTATTGGCATATATCTAATTAGCAAAGACTTAGTTATAAGTCAACATATGGTCCAAAGTTTCCATATGGAAACTAATCTAAGTCCTGTAAGTGGTAAAAACTGTATTTTTAATGAACTCACCCCCTTCATGAAATTATTATAAAGAATGGGATACAGTGATAAACAGCAATTATGCCATTCTCCAATACTGATTTTGAATAAAGCAGTGCTTCCCCAAGCTCAGTTCCTAGGGGCTGACTCATTGTATCTTTGTCTTTATACAGGTGACATTGGAACTGTCTGGAAGAGAAATCTAGTAAATTATTTAGAGGTGAGATGCTTACTGGTGAAACTAGAATCCTTCAGTCAGAAAGATCTTTGCTAACACAACCACGAGACGTGATCCCCTGGGATACTAGCCAACATTGTCGTAACACTCATCTATGGCTGTTTTGCTTGCATTCTAGTAGAACAGAACACACTAGGTATTCCCAGACATTCATAGATTAAAAAAAAAACAAAACCATCAAACAAAAATTTCCATATAAGCACATCATCCACATTTATGATCTTTGACTTAAAGCTTTTTGAAAATACATCCAGAAGTCTAGTAGTAAACTTCCTGAGATTGTTTCAGTACACAGCTATAGAGTTGGTAAAGCCAAATGACGTGGATCAGTAAAGCCCTCAGTGTAAGAGAGGATCCAGCTGAAATCTTATTTCTGTCAGCTGCTAGCTGTTAACACTGGGCAGTGTTAATTAACTGCTGTGAGCCTCTGATTTCTCATCTGGAAATTGGGGGTAATTTAGTTATGGTGAAAATTAAAGGTAAAGTGCCAATAAATTTAAGTTTTTATAGACATTACTATCATTATTAAAGGTTATGGTGAAAATTAAAGTTTTTATAGACATTACTATCATTATTAAAGTTATGGTGAAAATTAAAGGTAAAGTGCCAATAAATTTAAGTTTTTATAGACATTACTATAATTATTAATATTATTCAAACTGGAAGACATTCAGTGACATTTCTAAAATAGCTTATCTGGGTTTTTTTTTTTGTTTGTTTGTTTTTTTGCAGTACGCGGGCCTCTCACTGTTGTGGCCTCTCCTGTTGCAGAGCACAGGTTCCGGACGCGCAGGCTCAGCAGCCATGGCTCACAGGCCCAGCCGCTCCGCGGCATGTGGGATCTTCCCGGACCAGGGCACGAACCCGTGTCCCCTGCATTGGCAGGCGGACTCTCAACCACTGCACCACCAGGGAAGCCCCGAAATTTTTAAAAAATGAGTTTGTCATAATTCAGTGTCATATAATTCTGTTTTTTGTCATGTTTATATTTTCAGATCAATTAATTATTGGCAGAAACATTTTTTTGTCAGTCTATAAGCCATTAAAGTTAAGGAGGTAGAAAAGAATAGTTATTCCCTTGACTTCTGTTGATTTACCCCTTTTGAAGCAGACAGAATTTTCCTTTAGGTATTAAAAAAAAAGACTCTAATACACAACACTCATACTCTCTCTATATAAATTCCAATAAAAGCAATAAAACAAACCACATAAGCCCCTGTGAATCAAAGAAGATTCATATCATTGTTGTTGGGTTTTTGGGTTTTTTTCCTCTTTGTCCTTTTGTGAGGATATAGCTTTCTGGGTACAAAATTTAGTCTTTATTTTCAAGTGGTTTCCAGTTAATTGAGGGAATCATTCCACATCAAACCTCTTTTTCTGTATTACACTTACACAGGGAAGAATTTCAGTAGAGTGTTGGAGCTGGCTTGTACTGGCTCACTAAAGCCAAATATTAAATTTTCGGGAATATTGCAAACTGGTTGTTAAAGCATTGGTGGTTGAAATTAGCCATTGTGAGAGAATTTACACCACAGAAATCATCAAACCTACCAATCAGAACCTTTTTTTCCCCTTCTGGTGGTGCTTAAGCATTTACCAGCACTGCATTGGCCAGAAGACGTTTGCATGTAGGATTTTTACGAGTGTATCACTTAACTCGATCGATCCTCCGTGTGAAACAGTGCATCCAAGCACATCCCTGGAGTAAGAGTCAGCACCTAGAGTGGTCTGCACTCCTATTGACCAGGGCCACTTTGTAGCATAGCCACTTCCTTTCCTATGAAAATACTGACCCCTGGGAAGGAGCATTCTTCCCTGGAAATTTCTTTACACCATTTATGAGCTTTCTGCAGAGATGAAGAAATAATGAATTAAAAGAACCCAACAATTAACACAAGAGGTGAGTTGTGCCCAAATTAAAAGAAGGCTATCTGTCGGTCTAACAGCTGACAGTCTTATTAACCTTGCTGCTACAATAAAGATCCGATAAAAATTATTTTTCTTGATGATGTCAATGAGGTCCTGGATTATCATAAAATACTTTTAAATATCCAGAGAAAGAAGAACTCATGTTAAATGCCATTTTACTGTATTCTACCTTTGATTTTACATTTTTACAAATCACTTATCCATAGACAGTATGATATATGTTGAACTTCTATTAATCACAGATAATTGGCCATGTTGGGTAAAGGAAAATTTATTCTTTCAAAACATACAATTATAATTCACTACCCAGAAAAATGAAGAGAATGGTAATTTTCCTGTCTATCTTTTTTTTTGTTGTTACAAGATGATGTGAGAATAATAAATTATGCTTGAGCATTCTTGGGTGTAATACTGCTTACTTTTCAAAGGTGAGTAATGATTTCTGCTAGGTAAGTAGTAGAAGTGACTAAATTGATTTCAGCACTTTCCTAGTTCCTGGAAAAAGTTATAAACTCAAAAAAAAACTAAAAAAAAAAAGCTATAAACTAATACACACACACCTCCCAGGAGCTAGTAATATGTGCTACTTATTAGCAAGACTATTTTAGGACTAGGTCACATAAAAAGTTAAGATTTATCTTTCTATTAGTTTGTGGTAGGAGTCACTTAACTTGATTGTAAAATAAAATAATGGGTGATAACTCTTGACAATCTCAAAGGCGCTTGAATCCCCAAGTAGTAAATACTTATAAAGGCCTGGGGATCCCTTAGTACAAAAAAAGGATTAACGATTATTTATTTTGTCATGGCAAGGGGTACTCAAACTGGTATAGCTAAACAAGAAACCATGAGCATTTTATTGTTATTATTTAATCACCTAAAAATATATGACATTACAAAGAGTCATTTTCTTACCACTGAAATTATAATTCTGGTTATATAAATAGGATCAGTGTAACAAGAGTAGTCTCAGCTTGAATTCTGCTATAATTTTTGACTGAGATCGAAAAAAAAAGAGCAGTCCCTGATACTTGCAAACTGAGCTGACTCTCACAGCTAAACTATGTTGAAAGGGATTTTAAACGAAATAGGTTTAAAATGTCTAAAGATATAAAAGGAATAATCAAACCATAAAACAAAAGTGGGAGATAATGAAATAAAAAAGAATGTGAAGAAGGACCAAGTAAAAATCCTAAAAGTAAAAATACAGTCATTGAAACAAAAATGACAACAGAAGGCTTATACATAGACCACACATAGTTAAAGACAGAATTGGGGTCTAAAACAGGCAGATAGAAAGAAATTACCAGAATTCCACACATAGATATAAGAAAAGATATAAAAAATTTCAAAGGTTAGAGAAATATTAGATCAAAAAGCCTCAATATTTATCTAAAAGAAACCAAAAAAAAAAGAGAATAGAATAAAATAGAGTCAGTATTTGACTGAAAATTTTCCAGAATTGAACAAAAATATGACTCCTCAAGCTGGAAAAAATGTATTATCTCATTTAACTCTTACAACCATCTGTATTAAGGATTATTTCTGGTGAAGAAAATAAGCACAGAGAGGATAAGTAAATTGGTTAAATCCACTCATTGACCAAGGGGTGGACCAATCACCTTGATTCCCAGGCTCTGTTCCTTCTCTGTGGACACCTACATCTGGGTCAATGCCTCATGGTGGCATGGACCTAATTGAAAGACCTTCCACATTCCTGACTACCTGTTTGCTATGATCACCTGGGTAGATCAAATAAACTCCAGAGAAACAGTGTTTGAAAAGATAGGCAAGACTGAGCATCCACCTGGACAAATAAAAAGCCAACAGCACGAACAAAACATTTTCACAAGAGTAACTAAGTGCTTTTAGCTAGAAAAGGGTCCATTTTCTAGCTAAATACTAGGCTGTTTGAATTCAACTTTGTACACTGGACGTGAACTATTTCTTCACTGCGCCATAAGTCCCTGGAGCCAACGGCATGTCTTATTCACCTTGTTTTCACAACAGCATCAGTAAAGCACCACAACAAGGAGAGACCCTTCTTAGATGTGTGATGAGTTTGAGAACTAAAACACCCACATTTAGGGAATGGAAACAGAAAAGGGAACCAAATAAGAAGACAGATTTTTTGATGATGGCTATTCTGACCAGTGTGAGATGATATCTCATTGTAGTTTTGATTTGCATTTCTCTAATGATTAATGATGTTGAGCATTCTTTCATGTGTTTGTTGGCAATCTGTATATCTTCTTTGGAGAAATGTCTATTTAGGTCTTCTGCCCATTTTTGGATTGGGTTGTTTGTTTTTTTGTTATTGAGCTGCATGAGCTGCTTATAAATTTTGGAGATAATCCTTTGTCAGTTGCTTCATTTGCAAATATTTTCTCCCATTCTGAGGGTTGTCTTTTTGTCTTGTTTATGGTTTCCTTTGCTGTGCAAAAGCTTTGAAGTTTCATTAGGTCCCATTTGTTTATTTTTGTTTTTATTTCCATTTCTCTAGGAGGTGGGTCAAAAAGGATCTTGCTGTGATTTATGTCATAGAGTGTTCTGCCTATGTTTTGGAGAGGGTGTGGAGAAAAGGGAACACTCTTGCACTGTTGGTGGGAATGTAAATTGATACAGCCACTATGGAGAACAGTATGGAGGTTCCTTAAAAAACTACAAATAGAACTACCATATGACCCAGCAATCCCACTACTGGGCATATACCCTGAGAAAACCATAATTCAAAAAGAGTCATGTACCAAAATGTTCATTGCAGCTCTATTTACGATAGCCAGGACATGGAAGCAACTTAAGTGTCCATCAACAGATGAATGGATAAAGAAGATGTGGCACATATATACAATGGAATATTACTCAGCCATAAAAAGAAACGAAATTGAGTTATTTGTAGTGAGGTGGATGGACATAGAGTCTGTCATACAGAGTGAAGTAAGTCAGAAAGAGAAAAACAAATACCATATGCTAACACATATATATGGAATCTAAGGGAAAAAAAAAGGTCATGAAGAACCTAGGGGTAAGACGGGAATAAAGACACAGACCTACTAGAGCATGGACTCGAGGATATGGGGAGGGGGAAGGGTAAGCTGTGACAAAGTGAGAGAGTGGCATGGACATATATACACTACCAAATGTAAAATAGATAGCTAGTGGGAAGTAGCCGCATAGCACAGGGAGATCAGCTTGGTGGTTTGTGACCACCTAGAGGGGTGGGATAGGGAGGGTGGGAGGGAGGGAGACGCAAGAGGGAAGAGATATGGGAACATATGTATGTGTATAACTGATTCACTTTGTTATAAAGCAGAAACTAACACACCATTGTAAAGCAATTATACTTCAATAAAGATGTTAAAAAAAAAAAGACAGGGAAAAGTTCAAAGAGATAAAAGGATAATACAGCATTAAGGAAGTTAAAAGAAAGTCTACAAAAGAGGAAGTAATCAATGCCCAATGCCTTCGAGAGGAAAAAATGATCAAAGATCTGTAAAGACCATTGGATGTGGTAACTGAGAGATGAGTAATGAACTCTGTAGAGTATATTTTCTGTAAAAGAAGAGAAACCAGGTACAACATATAATCTCTGCCTCCTAGAAATTTACAGTCCAACCGGGAGCACAAGATGTAATCAAATGTAATGTGAAGTAAGAGTTATGAGTCAAAACATTTTTAGAATTTTTACAATCTGTATTTGTTGTTTATGTAAAATTATCTCTACTACTTTATAAAAAGAAACAGAAAAATAATCTAATTTGGAGAATATCTTGAGATAGGCAAAGATAATCAACACTAGAAAGATTGAATATTGTACGTTCATATTGTATGTTATAATTAAAACAGTAACCTTTTATTATTATATAATCTTCCTAGATTTGAAAACGCATACCTTACAACCTATTTATTCCTTGAAAATAAAAATAGCACTCACAGTGCTCATTTTAGAAATAGTATTTTTCTCTCTTAAAACTTAATGAGAAATAAACTTAATATGGAGAGTGTCATTGCTTATTATCTTAGAAGTTTGGATTTTATAGCACATGTCCTTTAAAAAATAATTTTTTCTCTAAGACTTATGGGAAAGTTTTTTTTTTCTATTTCCTTCTTTGAAAGACACAATCAGGCTTTGCTCATGGTATTATCATTCTTATTTATTCCTTGCAAAATTAACATTGAATAGTTTTATATACAGTTGATCCTTGAACAACATGGATTTGAAGTGTATGGGACCACTTATGCATAAATTTTATTCAATAGTAAATACTACAGTACTATACAATCTGAGGTTGGTTGAACCATCAGAAGTGGAACCAGAGAAATCAAGAAACCATGGATGCAGAGGGCCGACTATAAATTATAGGCAGAGTTTTGATTGTGGGAAGGGTTCACATCCCTAATCCCTGCATTGCTCAAGGGTCAAGTATATTTGTAAATATAAGATATACATAGTGTATGTATACCCACCTAGTCACAGCCCACATAGAGTAGGAAGGACTTACCTCCTGGTGCCTGAGTAAGAAAACTAGTCTGCTAACCTTTTCAATCCAGGCCAAGATAGAAAAGTAAGCCAAGAAATATGTATAATTGATATTAATGAGAAAGATTCTAATTAACTTCTTAGCAAAGCAAATGAGTTTCATCAGCAAAAGCTTCTTATAAATAAGATCTGTTTATGCTCCCATGTGCTTTCTTCCTTTAAAATCAAAGTTCTCAAGAGAGGAACAGCTGACAGCTACATTCAGGTCCAACAGAATAACAGAAAATGAATCAGACAGTTTGCTTTTACAGAGAAAAATAACTGCAATCTAATGTTTACAAATATATCAAATGACCAACTGACTTTTTCCTGAATTTTTCACTTCCCTCAATTAAGGCTTTTATTTTGATGTTCTTACTATTTTTATTTATTTATTTCCTTTTTATACCAAAATTGTCATGTTAAATAGAGACTTGTAGGAATCAAAGACTTCAGATCTGTGTAGAACATGGTCTTAGCAGTAGTACTATCAAGGGTGCAGGACAGCAGCAAATGGGAAACACTTTCCAAATATGTATGCACCGTGTGGGCTTGTCAATCCCCAGTGCTATTCTGTTACAAAGTTCTGGGTCAGAACCACTTGTGTAAATTATTTAGAAACTACCAGCATGGCCAGTAAATGTATCAATGAGTCAATCAGTAAGTTGCTTTAAGTTAATTGTTTGGATTCTCAAAAATTTACTTTTGCATGTAAACAATATGAATTAGATGTCAGGGTAGATCTTTGCCCTTTCTCTGGAACTGCTTTCTTTTCGTCTACATTTTAACAGTTTCTTGTCGTTTGCAAGTTAAAAACAAAAGGGATCCTGAATCCTGCTGATCCCTCCAGCCATCTGTCTCTCTTTCACTCGATCTTTTCAACAAGTCTTCAGAAAGTTGTCTGTTTGTTTTTACTTTCCATTCCTCAAGACATTTAAAAATAGCCTCTGACCTCACAACTTCAGCATTTACCAATATTTGTGCATTCCCATGGTGGATCTAAGGGTGCCATGTGGAAAATTCAAAGATAAAACACAGAAGGCCATGCAGTGAGTGCTAGCTACTGCAGTTAGGGCAGCCACTCCTACAGAGCAGAAGCTAGGGTTTGAGAGGCTGGGTTGGTAACAAGGGAACAGGTGCATAGGAAGACCTGTTGGTATAAACCCCTATGATATTTCTAATTACTTTGACAATTTTTTCTCCTCTAGGTCCCAGATATTGGTTACATGTTGTCTTAAGTTGATGGAGTTATTCCAACATTGACAGAGAATACTCGAACTAAAACACAGCCCTCATAGAATGACAGCTCTGTTTTTGTTTATTTACTGATATTTAATGCCCAGACAGACAAACCTTTGTTCCACCATTGATTTTTATTTCAGGGGAAGATAGCAAATTTAAGCTATGACGGAAGGGAATGTGGACAGAGTCAGAGGCTGACTAAATACCTGGCAAGGGCAGAAATAATAGTAAAGATAAACTCAATTTCAACACACAAAAAATTCCTTCATCTTGGATTGAAGACAATTTGCTAATGTGAACTATAAATCTACTTCAGCTGTTGATGTTCTGTGACTCCCAGCAAATTCTTTCTATACTTTGTGAGCCAGTTTCCACATGTAAAGATTAATAAGATTAACTCTGGCTTTATAGGGATGTTGGAAAGATAAATGAGGTAATATTTCAGAAAGTGTGAAGAACTTCCTTAGAAGAAAATTATTATATTAATTTAAGGTATAAATGCAATTACAAGAATAACCTTCTTGTTATGAATTGACCTAAGAACTTTATTAAAGTCTTATGAAAGGATTTGGCATTTTTGATGTGGGGCTAGTGAAACCAAGGGAGATCAGAGCAATTGTCTTATAGCATTTTATTCATCAAATCACCTTACATATTTGTAGATGTAGAAATGCACATATATGTAAATGAACATGTAGATTTATATGTGCATAGATAGTAACTCTAGGTACACAGCACTGTGCTAGGTAGGTACTGCGGGATATTTAAAAAGTTATTGTTTTCCAGAGTTTAAAATAACGTTAGCAAAACAATGCAGTTATATAGGCTTGTGTATGTTTATTCATACTTTTCAGATAGTTTGACACAGATCAAATATATAAGAGTTTTAAACATTCTTCTCTAAAAATTATATACTAGCAAATACTTTGTTCTTGATTTAAGAAATTCAAATATCCTATATTAAGACTGACTGCATGAATAGAAATCTTCAGAAGATTAAAAAGTACTTTTAAAGAAAGTCTATGTAGCAGCTTTCAGAATTAGACAAATAGATTCATGCAAACAGAAGCAATTATCATTACAGAGATTTTATTTTGTGAAATTGGCAGTCTAAACATTTTATGAAATTTGTGTCTGTTCTAAAAACTTCTACCACAAGGACAGTTATCAAAATATAAACCATATCATTGTTTAATTTCATGATGCTACTTTCATATGATACAACAAAAATCTACCTATATACAAAATTTTATGTATAAACATATATTACATACATTTTTATACATGAAAGATGAGGAAAGAGGGAGAAAGATATAAAGTAAATATAGCAAAACATGAATAACTGTTACATTTAAGTTGAGAGTACATGCATTTTTATTGTACCACTTTTCTAAATTTTTGAAAATTTGCATAATGATTCGGGATAAAAATTCATGATGCCATTCTGGAATGGTGTACTATCATTATATATATATATATATATATATATATATATATATATATATTTCTAGTTTACAAGTAGATGACTACTTGAAAGCTTATATGAAAGATGTGCAAATGATTATTTCCTGCCATGAAAACCATCGCATCAAACTAATCCCAACATCCTTCTTCTGTTTTTAGATTAAAACTTTACTTCATTCATTCCTTAAATAAGAGTCATCATTTGAGATTTCTCTCAACTTCTCACTGTCATACTAAGAAACCAAACTGTCTCTGCAAACATGCTGTTAAAATGGAAGTGACATCTTTCTTTTCCTAATTTTGGGGATCCCAAGTCCTCCCTCAATCTTTTTCTGAATCCCCAATCTAAATGATCTTCTTTCCCCAATATCATTCTTCTCTCACAGCAGAAAATTTCGTTCATAGATTTATTGTAATGTATAATTATACATTTATTTCTGTGTCCATGCATTCATTTTGTCTTCTCATTAAACAGTAAGCTGCATGAGTGAGACCCTGTGTTCCTGACAGTATATCCACTACCTCAGACCTATTAAGTGTCAATATATCACCCTGACACTTAAAAATAACTTGTTAAATGGATCAGTGATCTTCAAACTAACATATCCGAAGTGGAAGTTTCACCATGCCCTCATACACTTTCCAAAATCTACATTTTTTTTCCAGAAAATGGCACTATATCCACCTGGTTGATAAACAATTAAATATCATCTCTTACTAATTCCCTTCTCCTATGTCCTCATCCAATAATTATCACAAACTATCCATTCTACTTCTTTAGTATTTCTCATATTCAACTCTTTCTATTTCTATTACTACTATCATATTTTAGGGCATCTATCAATTTTACTTATATAATGAAATATTCTCCTAATTGGTTTTTCATTCTTTCATTCTTGCACCCCTTCTTAACCAACCTCCTTCTCCAAACCCATTCCCTACAATCAGACAGAGATCTTTCTGAAACTCAAATGGAAACATGTGTTTTCTTCCTCCCATGAAATGGATCAACGATCCCCCATCCGCCTTAGGCTATCTCCTGTCCCTTAAGTTTGCTCATAAGGCACTCTGTGGTCTCACCCTTGTTTATCTCCTCCACCCCTTCTCTCTCTTGTCTTCCTCCACCCACACCTACGTAGTGCTCTATTGAGAAGCCACATGGTGCTCACATACACCCCACTCTATCCAGAAGCCACCAAATACTTTCCGTCCTTTGAATGAACTTCTGTGAATTTTTACTTGTTGTCCAGTCTTCCCTAATCACTCTGCAAGTTCCATCCTGGTGGTAGGTGAGGTACTGATAGACCTCTGCATACAGCAGTTGCACAATTGTTAATACGTTCACCAGTAGTAAACTGAGACGGCAAACCTGTGTAAGAGGATGCGCAGAATGGACAAAGTATCAGGCACTTGGAAGTCTGAGATTTGGGGAAGAGTAATGAAGAAGACAATGGACTTGGGTGACTGTTGCTGAGAGTAATAGATGTTTGGGGAAAAGACAAGGGAAGCCAGAGGTTAGCAATTAAGGTTCAAGGTGAAAGTCAGAGGGCCTGATGGTAGCATCTGCGAACAGAAAAGGCTGAGTCCCAACACTTAATCAAAGGAGTAGCAAAACTGAAGAAAATCAGCTCTGGAAGGTTTTATGTACCAAGGTCAGAACCCTGAAGGAGGACGGGCAGCATGGGTTAAAAGCTGGGCATCTGTATTGATGCACTCAAAAAACATGAAATCCCAGATGCCCGTGAACCCTCTAGTCCTGCCAAATTGGCCACTGCCTGAAGACGAGGTGGCCTCTGCCTCAAAGGTAAAAGTATGGTAATGTAAGGACAATTACAGGTGAAAAATAAGAAGCTTAATTCTGCCTGTTAAAATAAGGGAAGTTTCCTCCACTCCTCCACTTCTTAGAGCACTGACTTTAAGAAAACTTGTAAGTTCTTTCTCTATCACTTTGAAATATATGTAAATCTTTTTCAAGGCTAAATAAGCCTCTTATCAGCTTTACAACCCAGTAATGTCTTTTGTAAGAACCTGGGAACCATCTCTTTGAAATGTAATCTTCAAGGAATATAGCTGCCTTATCTCCCAGTTTCTGTGGGAAAGAAGGAGCCTAACTTCAGAAGCCCCTCACTCCAAGTTGCAAAACTACCTCTAGTCTTAACGATATGAGAGGCTTATTTGTCCCTTTGGATAAAGTCAATTAGCAAACACAGATGATAACTCCAATTAGCGGGTGAATCTGAGATGAACTATGTGTGATAAATGGTCTGTCAAGTCCTCTGACTTGATCTAGTTATTGATTAGCTTGAGAACATGTGTGTAGTGGTTTGTATTTGTATTTGCTTGGCTCTATAAAAGGATGAGATTTCTGCCTTGGCAATCTCTTAATGGATTTCCTGTGATGCACGTCACATTCCATTATAATGCTCATTCAATAATAAAATTGTTTCTTTCTCTTCTACCTCTGTGGAGAGGTTTTCTGGGTTGGAAGAAAATTTTGTTTTTAATTGTATTTCTCCAACTCCATGCTCAGTTTAGCCTCTTCCCTCTCTCTGACACTAGATCAATAACCAACAAGAGGCCTGCTGGGTCCGCTAAGGAAGACAGGGCCACACCAGAAGAGCTGCAGGACACGGTTAAGATAAACCATAGGAAAAGTGTGAGCCTGAAGTAAGTCTGAGAACGGTGGGTCAACGGGAGAAGAATGTAGAGCTGGATAAAGGAATTTTTCAGTATGGGAGCATTCTCAAGAGATGGAGTTTAACCCCTAGTAGAAGTCTTGGGAGACTTTTCTAATGTTACTGCTGGATGACATTTGGAGGCTTAGAAAAAGTGACGGCTCATATTAAATGTAGTTAAAATGGTAGAACTGCAGTGGCAAACGCTGCAGGATGGAATCAAAGGTTTGATGAAGAGGGCTTGCTGAATTGGCTCTGCTATCTGAGATCCAAATACCTACCAAATGACCCTGCCTGTGGGAAAGATCTGCCTGATGCTCTCCCTATCCAAGCAGTAAGGACTGTTTATCTCAGTTTATCAGAGCAACATACTATATCTTACCAGCATCACTAAGAAGTGGTGCCTATCTTCTTAGGCTAGGGATGATGGTAGGAGAGACTCTTACAGAACTAAGCTCCCTGATAGCAATGGGAATAATAGGATTTCAAAGTAGGATGACAGTTATTGTTCAACCTCCATGCGTGCAATTATCATAATGAACAGACAAAATGATGTGGCAGCCACCTGAGCTGCAGGAGTATTTGAACTGTTAACAGAAGATGACCTTTCCAGATATATGGGTATCAGAAAAAGATACTGTCAATTTATACAATTAAAAGGATTCAAGCATGGATGACTTGGAGGCTGCGAGCGACCACTCCCATGAGAAGTCACAATCCCTTGCCTAGTTGCTGGACATGAGCCAGTTTTCAAGTCTGGAACACATTTTCTGAAGGAGAGACTGAGTTTCAAGCAGAATGGACCCTAAAACACCATGGTAAGTATATATGGTAACAATTCCTTCAGTTCTTCCCCGAAAGATCTATGGCCACTTACTCAGATAATCATATATTCCTAAAAGGGAAATACTCATACATTTTGAGGTCTATTGGGCAGAGGACCTGAGTAGTCATTGAGACTTAGGAACACAAAGCATCATCATGTCCGTCTATGAGACAGTAGAAGGCATATGTGGGCCAGGTAATAAATGAACACTTGGCCCAAGTTCCACTCATATTGGGTCCACTGGGATGATGCACTCTACTAGTGGATTAGACATATTAGTAGTTAGCTTGGTTTGGTGAGTTAAGACTTCTCACAGTGGGAAAGACCAGGTGGAAGCTTTCTAAACCACTCCTACCCTTTGTTGCCCAGATAGTAAATCAAGCATTATATTGCATCCTGGGGTCTAGGTTAGAGATCAAAACCAACCTTTAGGACCTAAAGGTTACTGAGATGTTGCACTCCATTATACCTGCATTTAATTCACTGATGTACAAAAGCAGTTGGCAAACGTTTTCTGTAAAGGGACAGATAGTAAATACTTCAGGCTTTGTGGAGCATACAGTCTCTGTCACAATCATTCAACTCTGCCTCTGTATCACAAGCAGCCATAGACAATACCTAAACAAATAGTGTGGCTATGTTCCAGTAAAACTTTACCTACAAAAATAGACAGGGGGGCCCACAGGTTGTAGTTTGCTGACCTGAAATCTAGACAATATTTTTTAAAAATAACTCACTTATTGAGAATTTATCATATGCCAGGTATGATCAAATTCTTCAACTTACTGTGTATTCCTTACTATAGCCATAAAATTAAATTCATTATTGTCCCCAATTTTAAAATACAGCTTTTTTTGCTTTGGGTAAAGTACAAAAAATATTTAGATCTTCAATAAGTAAGCAAACCAGTGGGAAAATAGGCAAATGACATGCCTAGGACATTCACAAAAGACAAAATTCCAGTAGCCACTAAACATATAAAAGACACCCAATGAGATACCGTTTCATAGGTATGAGTGTCCTAAGAGTAACAGATTATATTCTGTTCAAAATACTATGCTCCTGGAAGAGGAGTATACCTATCTATCCCACTAACGTCAGGCTTCGTATGTGACTTGAAACGGTGTGTGCTTTAGCGAGTGTCTCCCTGACATCAGGCTTAGCCATGTGAGTGTGCCCTACCCTAAGGGAGAATGATGTATGATCAGCCCCTTGACTTCAGGAGTGGTCATGTGCCTTGCTGTAGAAGATGAGGTGTAGACCGAAGTGACGTGTGTCACTTCCAAGCAGGAGCTCTAGGAGCCAGCTTGCTGCTGTGATTTCCTCTTCCCTCTGCCATGAGATAGACCATGTCCTAACAGAGGATGTTCCTTCCGCCAGGCTGACTAAACAAGATGTGGAATAAGGCAGCCGCTGACGAACGATGGGCTTGCAACAGGAGGGACGTGGGGAAAGGGGGTTTCTTATGCATTTGCACTGGTTGTAGGCAGGACCACTTAGATGGGACTTGAACCTATTCGGCTCCTTGTTAGGGATATCACCTTGGAAGAGCTGCTAAACCTCACTCTGCCTTCATTTCCTAATCTGTAGCTAATGACAGTAGTTTTAGAGATAAGTGGGCTTTGAAGATGAAGTGAATTAATACCTGTAGCACACCCAGAATAGCGCTTAGCACTTGGCAGAGTCAATGTTATTTCCATGATTCACTTCACTTAGGGAAATCAGTACTAGTTATGCTAAAAGCTGATTTGGAGGCGGCGGGGGCAGGGGGAATACAGGGGGTAGGGTGATAGAATCAGCAGCTACTTATAAAATTTGTTGCCTTTCTTTAGTCTTGAAATCTCCTCTGCTATTATTTTGTATCTGGATGTTTGTTTTGAGCAGGAGACCCTGAGGAACAAAGGGTCCAGCTTGGCAGATGGCCCCTCGGAGAGCTCAGGAAGGGAAGACGTGACAGCCAGGAGACTGAAAAGAGCTTTCTTACAAAGTAGAATGTGTATTCAAAGGAAAAAGAAAACAGTGTGTAGGAGGGGCAATGGGGAAGATAGGATTATCTGCAGGAAAGAATAAAAGAAATCTGAAAGTCATAGTAATTTTATCTAATCTTTGAATCTTCATATATAAAAAAGTAATTCTTTCTGATGCCCGGTGACGTTTGGTATTGTAATCACTGTGATATTTACATATGAAAAGCACCTAGGTAATTATATTCTGACTGTTCCACTTGTGTGAAAAAGATAATCAAAACAAAAAAGGGTCAGAAAGAACATACAACATTCATAAGCAGTCCAAAGAAGCTCAACCTCCAGAGAAGCGGGAGATGCTATTGCTAAATTTGAAGTGTCTTGTAGGTCCTAATATCACTGTTAGGACTTAAAGGAACCTTAGTGTTCATGTTAGTGCCACCAGCCTGTCTGGCATGTCTAATGTGGGCCCGGCTCTGCTTGTCTCTGGAGACAGAAAGGACAGTGAGAATGAGCGCTGGCGGCTTTCCTGGAGAACACAGGACTCGTAAACACGTAAAGACATCTAATCATAAAAGCCAATAAGCAGTACAGAAATACACAAAGGGGGAAGTAAGTCTGCCTTCTTGAGTCAGAAAAAAGAGCTTCAGGAAAGAGAAAAATCCCATTATTATAAATTCCAAAAAAAGTGAATTATTAAAAGTTACTGACGTGGCTAACATCAGCAATAGGATTTGAACTACAGACTTATTTTTTGTTATACAGAAGTCTGAAAATTTTTTTGGTTTTGCTCATCCTAGGGCCATGTATTTCCAAAATGTAAATTTAAAATATTCCCAGTTTTGGACTTCCCTGGTGGCGCAATGGTTAAGAATCCGCCTGCCAATGCAGGGGACATGGGTTTAAGCCCTGGTCCGGGAAGATCCCACATGCGGTGGAGCAACTAAGCCCGTGTGCCACAACTACTGAGCCTGCGCTCTAGAGCCCGCGAGTCACAACTACTGAGCCCACGTGCCACAACTACTGAAGCCCAAGTGCCTAGAGCCCGTGCTCCGCAACGAGAAGCCATCACAATGAGAAGCCAGCACACTGCAACGAAGAGTAGCCCCCGCTTGCCGCAACTAGAGAAAGCCCGCGCACAGCAACGAAGACCCAACGCAGCCAAAAATAAATAAATAAATTTATATTTTAAAAATTCCCATTTTTAAAATAGCATCAAATCTGAATTTTCATTAGGACAGAGGATTATTCTGTCAATGCAAGGATTAAAATATTGTTTCAAATTCAAACCTGGGGAAATTCAAACTAAATTAGCAGGATTAAATAGCTAATATGGAAAGCATATGGTAGAGAATATTTGGTAACTCATATGTATGGAAAAATGCCATTATTCTAAAACATTACCTCCTTCTGAAAAGAAACAGAAAAAAAAGTAATATAAACAATTAGTTTTTTAAGGAACCTCCATACTGTTCTCCATAGTGGCTCTATCAATTTACATTCCCACCAACAGTGCAAGAGGGTTCCCTTTTCTCCACACCCTCTCCAGCATTTATTGTTTGTAGATTTTTTGATGATGGCCATTCTGACCGGTGTGAGGTGATACCTCATTGTAGTTTTGATTTGCATTTCTCTAATGATTAGTGATGTTGAGCACCCTTTCATGTGTTTGTTGGCAATCTGTATATCTTCTTTGGAAAAATATCTATTTGGGTCTTCTGCCCATTTTTGGATTGGGTTGTTTGTTTTTTTGATATTGAGCTGCATGAGCTGCCTGTAGAATTTGGCCTTTTTGTCTACTGCTCTATTCCTGGCATCTAACAAAAAGCCTGTTATATTAGTCAGGCTTCTGCAGAGAAACAGAACCCATAGGATGTACATATTATATAGAAGGAAATTTATTGAAAGTAATTGGCACATGCAATTATAGAAGCTAAGAAGTCCTAAGATCTGCAGTCAGCAATGTGAAGACCCAGGGGTGCTGATGGTGTAGTTCTAGTCCAAGTTCAAAGGTCTGAGAACCAGGAGAGCCAAAGATGCAAGTTCCAGTGTGAAAACCAGCAGCCTTCAGACCAAAGAGAAGCAAATGCTTCAGTCCAAAGGCTAGGAAAAAAAAACACAATGTCCCAGCTTCAGGCAGTCAGGCAGGAATTTTCTCTTCCTCAGGGGGGCGCACCCGCACTGAGGAGGGCAACCTGCTTTACTACGTCTACTGATTCACTTGGTAAGCTCATCCAGACACACCTTCACAGACACACACGGAATAATGTTTGATCAAAAGTCTGGTCACCCTGTGGCCAAGGCAAGTTGACACAAAACATTAACCATCACAGGTGGTAAACAATTAAAAGCCAATCAACACTGCTTGAATGAATGAAGAAAGCCATGAAAATAGACAAGAAAATGTGTAAAGAAAAAGTTGTATTTAAGTGCTGGATTGGAAAAATATTATAATTTCTTCCTAATGAAAAGAAAGGATCTTTAATCAAAGTAAACTAATGAAAAATATTAATTGAACCTCAACAGCCTGAGCTTTCCTGATTCTTCCAAATGATGATCAAGTGGCTTGGGAGGACGCGTTTCCCTCTCTGAGCACATGGGGTCCACACTTCACCATCTGGTTTGTGGCTGGCGCTTCCACTACAAACACTGATAGCTGTGAGGTTTCCAACTTCCACTGAGGAAGTGAACACAACCAGAATAGGATTCACCAGTCTCTTCACAGGCAGCTGGCTGCCTTCCTCAGCAAGAAGTCAAGGGACATTGTAATTCAAACTGTTTTCAATTTATTTCGACCTGAGAGCCTTGTCTCCCAAGGGATTCTACAATTGCCCTTGGAATGGTTGAACCTCCCACATGCAGTGAGAAATCTGCCTTATCTGCAAAACTTTTAGGTTGTCTTCTCACTGTCAGTGTGTTTTAACTAACAGCTTCCTTCCTATTGCTGGTTGCAGCTCCCTCATTTCACAGCATCATCTGACCTAATCTCTGTTTTGTAATATTTTCTACTGATACACGTGAACCTACTTCATTTTACCTAAAAGATAAAAAGAAATGTGTGTATAGGTCTATGTGACTTTCAGTTGTTTCAACTGTTGTAACTGTTAAATGAAATAATGGTAAGGACTTATCTCCTTGGTATTATGCTGTTAACATTATTGTTATCTTCCATAAAAAATTACTTTCTAAATCAAAATAACATATTATAATCCAAGCAGTCATTTAAATAAAAAAAAATCAAACAGTTGTATAGCACTCACTGTATGTTAGTCATGGTTATTAATGCTTTACATATGTTTATTAATTTGTTATAACAGACCTGTGGGTCAGGCACTGTAACTACTCCCATTTTGTAGATAAGAAACCTGAAGCAGAGAGAGAGTAAGTCTTTTGCTCAAAACCATGAAGCTAGTTTGAGGTGGGACCAGGATTTAGACCCAAGACTTCTTCTAGGAACTGTAGCCTCAGCCATCGTGCTATACCACTTTGATCAGTTTTGCCATGAGTTCCTAGGGGAAAATAAGACTCTCATCTTTACTTGGAGACTCTTAGCTCCTGAGATGCTAGAAATAATGACTTCTTGGTTTATATTCACATTCTCCAGGCCACCATCTAGTGCTGCATTGATTATCACCGTCAACATCAGCAGACTAGAGGCACGGAAATTTCTGGCCCTCTCACACGGCTCTTTGGGGGAAGAGAGTTGGGGATTCCTTTCCAAAACACATGATTTCTATTTCCCCCAAAAGCATGTCTTTCTCCAAGAGAATATGAGAAGTTAACTACCTCCAACCCAAATAACATTTTTTCAGTCACTGCCCAAACAGCCCTCTGACTTCTTTCTTTACTGAATTGTGTCTTTAACATTTATCTATAATTTCTTTCTTGACCTTAATCTTCCTATGACCTTTCACCCGAAGCTGTGGACTGTAGAATTTGTTTTTGGTGATTGGCAAGCTCTTCTTTCCTATAACTGAAATCTTACTGGCCACTGATGTCTCTACAGGCCTGTAAGCAGAGACAGTCTATTCTCTTACATCCCAAGTACTTCTGGATCAAAATAGTGGTGTTATATCCTCCATGTTTCCTTATGCCATGTTGGAAGGGAAACTACTGTTCCTAAAAAAAAATCTACCTCTGAGGCTTATGCCACCTAACTATGCTACCTTCTGTTGTGATAATCTGTCAGTGTGCTCCTTTCATTCATTGAAGACTGTTGTCTGGCTCAGGGTTTCCTATCCACCCATATTTGAACATCTTGGCCTCCTAATTCCTTCATCTTTTCATTTCCAACCATCTCCTTTACTCCATCTCAGCCTTCTTAACCCCTTGATATTTTTTGTATCACCTCAAATGTATTCCTACCCCATACCAATCATGCAAACATCCCACTCTCAAACCACTCGTACCCTCCTATCTTTCCAACTTCATCACCTCAGTACAGTCACTGCAATCATGTTTCAAAGGCAACAAAACCTTCACTTCATTGACCCCTCTGCTTGCGTCCTAGTCATTAGTCCCCTTTTCTCTTCACTTCCCATTTTATTGAGTTTAGGTTCCACGGAGCATCAGTTAAGCATCATATAAGAATTATTTTAAATACACTCTAAACTTCCTTTCTGCTTTGCCCTTTGATCACACTTACCTGAACAAAAAACACAAACCCCAAATCCCTGCCAGTAAAAATGTAGCTAACAGACCAGCAGAACTGGCATCACCTGGAGTTTGTTAGACAAGCAGAAGGTCAGGCCCACCCAGATCTAAAGAATCAGATTCTGCATATTAACAAGATCCCAGGGCAATGCATGTGTGGAAGAGTACTTGTTAAAACAAATGCCTGGGCCCTTACCATGCAGGTGTTCCTCTGTGTTTCAAAAATTAATCTTTCCACATGTACCCTGAATCCCATTCTCTTTCCCTTTCTAAAACGCTACGAACTATGATCTTCACATCAATCTCTCTTTCTCTCCTGAATCCTTCCCTTACTAATTTAAGCGTGATTTATTCCAGACTTCTCAATCCTGGCTGCATACCTCCATCATCCAGACACTTTCAAAAAATACTGATATTCAGACCAAATCCAGAAAATTAAATCAGAATTTCTAAAGATAGAACACATATATGACTATTTTTAAATCTCTCTCCAAAGACAGCAAAAGGATCAGTGGTTGCCAGGGATTGGGGGGTGAGTAGAGAGGAGGGGGAAGGACAGGGATGAACAGGCAGAGCACAGAGGATGTTTAGGGCAGTAAACATGATATTTTAATGAGGGTTAAAGTAAGTAAAATGCATTAGAAGAGTGCCCGTTACATAGCTACAAAAATACGTCCGCAGTTATTTTTAAGTTTTAAAATTCTGCTTTTTCACATCTTCAAAATTTAACATAAGCAAAACCTACATTGAGGTGTTTCTTCTTCCTAATGGGAGCTGTAAAATGTTGACTGTTGTTTTAATTATTCACCCTAATCAGGTATATTTCTGTTTACCTGACCCTGCAGTATCCTTGAATATGAATATTCTATCTTTAATTCTCCAGGCCACAAACAACACTCCATGTGGGATATGATAATGGAGGGATCTTTTAAACTTCCTTCACTTAGAAAAACATATGGTTTCTCTCCTCTCTCTCTCTCTCTCTCTCTCTCTCTCTCTCTCTCTCTGTCACACACTCACACACACACACACACACACACATTCACACACACACACCAACATTAAACAAAAAGATTCAAATTCGAGCTTACTTTAAGAGAATAGAGAGAAGGAACTTTGAAAAAATATGAGACAAATTTTACACTAGACTGGACTAAATTTTAATAACTAAAAATTACTAGAATATTCTAGAATCTTCCGTAAGATGATATTAAGTGATGAAAAAAGATGAATCCCTGGAACACAGATTAAAAAAAATTATTTGAAAAAAAATTATATGATTATACCTCCAATGAATTGTGACTTTTCAATAAACTTATAATTCATAAATATAAATTTTTTAAGTCTTAAGTTTTAATTAGCATATTATTTTCATCTCCATTACATGGCTAATGGTAACCTGAATATTATATGATCCATTCTTTTCCCAATGCAATTTTTGGATCATCTTAAATAGATTGAATTTTAGGGATGTGGATGAAGTATAATGCCATCTTATAGTATTTACTACATTATTTTAGTAATATATACCCACAATGTAAAATAATACATTAATATGAAATATTACTTTTTATCTGTGCAATAGTTTATGTAAACTCTTCAAATGCATCTTTCTTTTTTTTTTTAATCAAGAACAATTTTTATTAAGGCCACTAGGTTTACAATCTTTTAAAAACATCCCAGGATCTATTATACTATGAAGAGCAAGTACCAGGAAATAAACACCAAAGCATAACCACATACCAGGCTCTGATGTGAAGCAAGTTTCCTTTTGTCTCGTTAAATCCATCTTTTCTCCAATTTAGGCAAAGGTTATAGCAAAATATGAAATTTGTCATAAGAGTGGCTCATAAAATGGGAGTGGCTATGCTTCTGAATTTTGTTCACCTCACCTTCTAGGCACATTACGTTAATACCTAGATATCCTAGTTTTGCTCCCTAAGGGGTCCCAGCCGATAGTTCCAATTTTACAAAACAAACATACATGGAAACCTTGTCCTTGTAACTACTCCTGACATTAACAGAAGTGTGACTTATTCATAGGCTTAATGGGTTATGGAAAAACAGTGTATCATGTGTCAATCAAACTAGAGAAAAAATAAAGTCAGATCTTCCAAGACATAAATGCATATTTAAAATTTTACATTGTAAATTAACTATACTTCAATAAAAGAAGGTTAAAAATTTTTACCAAAAAAAAAAATTTTTACAGTAAACAAATATACTTCTAAATGAAGATTTCCCCATTTTTCCAGATAAGATAGTGTGGACCATACGTTATAATGAATTTTACATTTGACCTTATTTTTTCAGTAAATACAATTGCGAAAACAGAGTTACAAACTCTTCCTTTTAAAGAATTCTCCCCTCGACAGGAACCTCTTTCTAAGATTGGTTCAAGACACTTTGGCACACTGAGGTAGCAATGTCCAGGAAGATAACCTCCCCCATTTTTTCCTTTAGTCTGAAGTTTTAAAGTTGAAATAAGGTCTTAAAACAATCCTTTCACAAAAATAAGGCAGCTTTATGCTGTAAAAACATTAGTTCTTGGTCAAAGGTTATGTTCTGCTGTCACCACCTGTCAGCATCTTCTTTAAAGATCAGCTATTTTTCTTCCTAACGACACCTATATGCAGCTGATGGCTGTCCAGGTAGGTTTACAGAAACAAGCTCCACTGTGGTCTCAGGTGCCCGAACATCTGAGCTGGTCCTAGTGATCTCTGCACATCTCAGCGGATCTTGGAGAGGCAATCCTGGAACTCTTCATCACAGTCGTGTTTGCTTTTGCCACAGGTCTCATAGCACCTGCAGTGCTGGTTGCAACACTTTGTGAACGCCAAACAGTGGACAGGAACATCCATTCAGCAGGGAGGGTTCATAACCCTAACATGGGAAAGGCTTCGATCGCTGCACTTACACTGGCAGAGCCTGTCCTTGCCTCCCAGGAGGTCCAAGACGGCATTCAGGTACATGTCTATCTATCTGGGGAACGCCCTTCCAGGTGGTCTTCAGGGGTGCCCTCCAGTCAGTGGTGTGGGTCTGCTCCTAGCACCTGAAAGCGGCAGTCAAGGGGAGGGGGAGGAGGGCGAGCCCAGGCCATGGGAGCAAAAGGCCATCCGTGCAGCCCGGGGTTGCACAGCTCCCCACGGTCCCTGGAGCCCCCATGGAGCTCGGTGCTCCCTAGGCAGCGGCACAGGTCTCTCCGTGCATCTTTCACATCAACTATTTTTCATCCTTAAAGATAAGTATTTGAGTTCTCTAACCCAGTTTTCCAGAGCACACCACCATGATTTCCATATAAGTTGTCAAGATAACCTTTTGAATAGAGGCATGGATGCTGTCACTTGAAGTTTTACCCAAAGCCAAAATCTCCCCTATCCAACCGATAATCTCCACTTAACCATTCTCTAAAGACATGTTCACAATCACATCGAAGCTCCATTATCCTTCGAACAAGTTCCCAGTGATAATCACTAAATCTATGTTCAATTTCTTTGTCATATTTTTCACAATTATTTCAGGTGACCTTTATAAGCAACCAAAAATTACCACTGGGATTGTATCAGGTAAATCTGTCTTCTCCAAATTGTACTTTAACAATAAAGTTATGACAGTTCATCCTTTTATATGAATGACTTTATAGGGACTCTCTCATATGAGACGCCTTTCTCTTTCCCAAGGGAAATGTGGTGGAAAAGAAACCATACTTTATATCTAGGCATATATGAGGTATCTTACTTTATTCTCAACATTGGATTAGGAATTAAGTCTCTTTAAAAATGCTGCTGAGGGGCTTCCCTGGTGGCGCAGTGGTTGAGAGTCCGCCTGCCGATGCAGGGGACGCAGGTTCGTGCCCCGGTCCAGGAAGATCCCACATGCCGCGGAGCGGCTGGGCCCGTGAGCCATGGCCGCTGAGCCTGCACGTCCGGAGCCTGTGCTCCGCAACGGGAGAGGCCACAACAGTGAGAGGCCCGCGTACCGCGAAAAAAAAAAAAAAAAGAAAAAAGAAAAAAATGCTGCTGATACAGTCTGACCAGCAATTTTCTGTCACTTGCCCTCTATTACTTAACCAACAAAACAAACAAAACCACTTTAAAAAACAAAGAGAATGAAAAGGACATTGAGTAAACAGGATTCACAAAATACTTTTTTTTGATGCATCAAATAAATACTTTTTTTGATGCATCAAATATGCATCAAAAAAAGACTCCTTCTTTGTCAAGTATTTTGACATAGAATAAGAATTTTAAAATATATTTTAAAAATCTAATATATATATAGTGTTTGTTGTGTTATTCCTGCAATACCAATATTTTAACAATTTTAGAAACAATATGTCATTACAAATTTTAATGAAATGAAAATACTTTAGAGTGGCAACCTAATAAGTCAAGCTAATAACATCAATTCTAGAGAATAATCTGATGTTCAGAGTAAATATATTTGCATTTAATAACTTACCAAACCTGTTGCTAAGTATATACTCTAGAGAAACTCTCAAAAGGTTCATAAGGAGGTACTTTGGGCCTGTTAATAGCAGCTCTGTATGTAGTATCAGGAGGATTGAGGAGATTTACATACCCATCTCTGGGAGGAAAGGCTAAGTAAAAGAAATGAGAAAAAAAAAAAAAAGAAATGGAAGAAGGGTATGACATACCATGAAAGAGGAGCAATGGACTAGATGAACCCAGCAACATGACTAGATGTTAAAATGATTTTAATATAATCCTGATTGGAAAAAATAAGAAACAAAATGAGGCCTATACCACAGTAATATATTTTAATTACAAATACATGCCCATCAACATTTACATAAGAAAAACTTAAATAAACACCTGAAAGATTCAAGGAACATGAACAAATGGATATATATATATGTCAGACACATATATACATATATATGTCTTTACTTGGATGGGACAACACAAATTGCAAAGAAATATTGAACTTAGGCACTATTCGTGATATTGTGGTTGTAATTCTGAAATTATATTTGTATATTATGTTATCGAGCAAATGAATAATATATTGTTGTTGGGTGTGAGGGTGTTCACTGGGGAAGAAGGGAGACATAAACGTAGAAGGGAAAATGGTGAGAAAGAATTTAGTATTGAATTTTAATTATAAGTATTAATATGGACTCATATTTTCTAAAATATGTGTATATTTTACTGCTATCCACAGAAATAGCCCAGGAGTAATAAGATCTCACTAGCCATGAACAATCCCGATCTTGGTGCCTATGTCCATTTCTCACCAAAGTAAACTAAGGCTCCTTGGAGTAATTTCATATGTGGGACAGAGAAAGTACAAGATGAATAAGTGAAAGTACAATAACCTGTTGAACGAGAAAGCACTTAAAGAGATAACAGGGTCATATCAAAAGCATCTAGAAGCCACCTGAAGGGATTCCACATTCCAAATTTAGGTCAATTTGAGCACGAAGAAGAAAAATGATAAGGGATTTTGACACACTGAATTTTTCAAAATGAATGGATTAAAAGAGGAGGGGGTATCTCATAAAGTGTGTGTGTGTGTGTGTGTGTGTGTGTGTGTGTGTATATATATATCTGAATCACTTTGCTGTACACCTGAAACTAACATAATATTTTAAATGAACTATACTGCAAAAAAAAAAAGAGGAGAGGGTAGAGAGAAGAAAAACTCTTCTCTACAGATGAATGCTAGGATAACAAAAAATAATTGTTTTGCAGCTCCCAAGGTAATAAGAGAGAGACTTGGAGAATGACAGACTGAAGAGGTAACAAGCTAAGAACTGTAAATCTAAGTTCTTCATTTTACTCCTCTTTCAACATTCCTGTAGCTTTGTAAATTTTACAAATAAACAAAACAAATTTTAAAAACAGACACACAGAATGCTACCACGTTTCTCAAGGACACGTGCAAAATAAGGATACAGATCAAACACTATAATAATTGTTTATGATGGGACAGGAGAAACAAGAATATTGAAACAGGAAAAAGAGATCGTATTTCACTGTAATTTGAAATGACAGAAAACGCATGAAGATACCATTTTGCTACTGGAGAACAAAAACAAAAATAAGAAAAAAATGGAATCATATTTCAAGATAAATTGAGCCCTAGAATAATATGTTTTAACTCTTTCTTCTTTAATCTTTTATCTAATCTAAGCCTTGTTTATTAATATGGTACACAAAATACCACAAAATAATATTTTCTTTTGTGGGGAACAACAGTATAATACATATTTACTCAGAAACATAATTGCATAGTGAATGTCCCTTGCATTTTTATTACATTTAACACAGAACTTCAACAGGGGAGTGTGAGCTGGAATGATCTGAGACAGAAAGGGCCTTATCAATTGGTATCTTTATATTAAAAAATTCATTTACTCAGAGAGAAAGACAAAGATTTTGAAAACTTGCTATTATCTCCAACCTTGTGAATTTTTCACTTCTTTCCAGAATAAATATAATAGCTTGAAGTAGTAATCACATGGATATTTGCATATGAAAAGCATCTACTTAATTACATTTTGACTGCCAAACCTGCCCCAAATAGGAGGATGAGAACATCAAAATGAAACGATACCAGACCATCAAAGCAAGAAGCAGACCAGCAGGAACTCCAAACATCAATAACAAGTCCCAGTAAGACATAATACATCAGCACTTCTTAAGCCTAGATGAACTGAATCATACTATTTTTTTCTTTTTTATGCAAAACAGAAGACTAAAAACCTTTTAATAAAAAGTGTCTGCCTATGTAAGTTGGTTATAAGATGAGATTCTTCTGGAATCTATACACTGTGGAATCATTACAACTGGGTTCCTTCAAGTTATAGGATTATAACATTTGGGAAAGACTTCAAGAGACAATGAAAAGCGGGGTGAGGGGTTGGGGAGGTGACCCCCCAGTGAACTGCCCAAGCCAGCACTCTGTAGTCTATCATCCTCACTCCATCGGTCTCCTTACTTGAAGTTCCCAGTGCCCAAAACGGTCAGGCTTTGCACGTAAAGGAAATCCTAACTGAAATGGTGGTCTGCAGTGCTCAGCTTTGAAATACTAACTTCAATAAGCTGAACCATCATCCAAGATTGTTTCACATTTGTAAACCATAGTATGCTTCAGGACTCCCTTGATAAAGCTCCACGAAGATCAGGAAGCTTAAGCTTCAGAACCCGTTACACATGCTCTTTATGTATTCAAAACTATGTATCATTTTCCTTAAAGAGGACACCAAAATTGTATCAGCTTTTGGAACCACAAGGCTTGCATCTATTAACTTAGTTAAGCAAGGAGACCATTAGACTCAGGTGGCTCTATTGCGGTAAAGGCCTATATAAGCAAACCAAAATCTAAGCCTGTAAATGCCTCAAGGTTACAAAACGCTAAGGACAACCAATCACAAACAGCCAACGAGGCTCTAAGCTACAGCCAACCAATAATTCCCTTACTTGGCTTCCACTCTTCCTCTATCGAGGCCTCTCCTCAGCGCCTGTCGGCGGAGCGCGCCTAACCACTGCCAGTTTGCTGCTGCCTGATTGGAATGGATTTTTGTTCAAATAAACTCTTAAAAACATGAATATGCCTCAGTTTATCTTTTAAAAGCTCTATGATCAGAAAAACCAACCAGAGGGACCCCAGCAGCCCCCAAGGGCCCCGAGCAACCAGGCGAAGGTACCTGCTGAGCTCCCTGGAGCCGCTGCCTGCTCGCTGCCTCTGGAGGGGTGGGGACGTCCCCTCGGGTCCCGGTCCTCGTTCAGCAGCTTTGCGTCACGAGCTTTCAGACTGAGCATCTTTTTTTTTCCTAAACTGGGTCCCGAAACCAACTGGAGTTGGCCTACTTCCGACTTAGAAACCGGAGGGGGTCCAGGATCGCATCCGGTGCAACTAAGAAAGCAGTCCGGGTTCCAGTTCTGACGGAGTCCGGGTCAGACTGGTTCCGACCTAAGTCGGACACCGGCCGGCTCCAGCCTCGGACTGGGTCTGACTGAAACTGGGCTGGGCCCGTGTGAGGCCTCGGCTGAATAAAACTTTATTTTAAGGCTGCCCAGCAGGTACCCTGACCAACAATGATCATGAGTTACGGTGGCCACAGCGAACTTTTTTTTTTTTTTTTTATGCGGTAAGCGGGCCTCACACTGCTGCAGCCTCTCCCGTTGCGGAGCACAGGCTCCGGATGCGCAGGCTCAGTGGCCATGGCTCACAGGCCCAGGCGCTAGTGACATGTGGGATATTCCCCGACCGAGACACGAACCCTTGTTCCCTGCGTCGGCAGGCGGACTCTCAACCACTGCGCCATCAAGGAAACCCCACAGCGAAGAACTTTTAACCAAGTAGAGCTCGTCCATTTAGGAGAGGCCCCCCGAGAAAAGGGCCTCAGCTGGGCAGTCTCTATGAAGGGAGGAGGGAAAATTATTTTCCTCGCCTACAGTTTCCGGTGACCAAGTGAGACCCTCTGGGATACCCCGCTCACTCTGGAGCCTGCAGACGGCATCCCGGGAAAACTGGCGAAGCCGACAAAGTCCGCTCTCCCAGCTGTTCGTCTGTGTGCCTGCTTGAGAGAAGGTAAAGTTTCAGTGTCCCTTCCTTTCCAAATTCAGGTTGGCAGGCCGAAAGCATTTCTAAGAATTAGATCTTTGAATTGTGATTCGTGAATTTGCTTTCAGGTACTCATTGGTTGTCTGTTCTTATCCCGGAGATAGCTCTTGCCTTCTTGTTGGTCTTGTTTTGTGTCCTGAGAACTTTGCTTGGCAACTGTCAGATTGGAGGCCCACAAGATATGACTGCACAGAAGTGTGGGTTGCACCCCATTTGCAGCTAGAATCCTACCAACTTTTGCCAGCTCTCGGGAATTGTCTTGAGTTTTTCTTTCTTTTGGTTATTTTTGAAAGTGGCTCTGGATCTTGGGAGGGTGTAATCTTTTGCACCCTCTTTGGGGACCCTTCTTGTATCCATGGTATTGTTTAATAATGCTAGGAATATTTATTGTTTGTCCTGGCTGATACCTGACAATATGTTCAAAAGTTTTTGTTTTTTTTGTTTTAGCTGTAAGGTGAGAAGTTGACCAAATTGCAAGTTGATATTCAGAGCCTGATAGGAACTTTTTTTTTAGGCATTCTCCCCTGAGCTAAAATGAAACTAGGTACCCAGAGAGAAAGAAGAACATTCCAAAGACAAACATGTCTAAATCTAGAACACAGGAATTTTTCCATCTTAGATTTCCATCTTAGCTGAAGATTTTCTCCCTCATATAAAGAAGCAAACTGAAGATAAAGTACTTGGATGGCTGAGTCAGCCTAGATAGCATTCAGGTTGCAACCAATTCCTTGAGAAATTATAAACAATAACTGCGCTTGTCTTACCAGTCAAGTTTTTACAAGAACAGAAATGCAACTCTAGAAACAATTCAAAGCCCATGTATCCTTTATACCAGTCCGCAACCCCCATTTCCCACCATCTC
The DNA here is from genome assembly GCF_949774975.1 of Lagenorhynchus albirostris. Classification (NCBI taxonomy): domain Eukaryota; kingdom Metazoa; phylum Chordata; class Mammalia; order Artiodactyla; family Delphinidae; genus Lagenorhynchus; species Lagenorhynchus albirostris. The sequence continues at coordinate 8,722,366 of NC_083108.1, read as the reverse complement.
AGAAAGTTTGTAGATACTACAGAATTCTGGATTTAGGGAACAAAGGTCCTTGAAGCAACATGAATTCTTTCCCAGTGCTTTTGAGATGTAAATGTTTTACTCAGTCTTCTTTAGCAACTGAGAGCCGAGTCTTATCAGAAGGAAAAAAAAAAAAAAAAACAGGAAACGGCTATCTGGAAACTAGGTGAAGGAAAAATCTTAAAAATCTCCACAAGTATTAGTAAAAAGTTTAAGACATCGAAGAAGGTAAATCTAAGTTCTGGCCATCTGCCAGAGACACAGTCTGGGTTCCACTGTTCTTTTATAAACTAGTGAGTTTTGCATTATCATGCCCATCTCATGGCTAAAATTTTAAAACAAAAGCTGTAAGATCTCTGTTTGCATCTGTCTGTTTCTATATGTCTATGCATGTATGTTATGGCTGTGTGATATTATGTATGTCTTAAATGTTCAACCTAAGATTTACTTTGAAAAGATTCAGGAAAGTATATTTTTTAAATGCCTTATATGGTCAATCACTATTCTTGCTGCACTTAAATAAATAATTAGGCCAAGTTTAATGAGATTCAATTTATTGTGCATACAAATTAATTTTACTGTGATTATCTTTGATAGAAGTGAGGGTGATTAGATGGAGGAAAAAAACTATGTTTCAGTAGAAAATTATAAAACAACCTGTGGATATCAGATTCTTGTCCTGTTCATTGTCTTTGGGGTTTTGTTATGTACCCATAAACTGAACTGGACCCTGAATTCTTCTACTCTCCTCAAATACCTGGCTAAAACTCTTCAAACAAATGTTTCTAACTTCTCCTACCCTTCTGATTTGGAATCACTAAGCAAAAAGACTGCCCTTGAGCCTCCTTGGAAGGGGCCATGCCAGCTTCTCCTCAGCACCCAGAGGGCAGCCAAACTTCAGGGATGTGAACCTTGGGTCCACTTCCCCCAATTACAAAGGGCTCCTCCACACTCTTGGAACTGCACACCAGCTGGAGATCTGAAGTTAAAACTGACTAGGGAGGTTCCTTCCCACAAGCAGGTGGCATCTTGAGGTGGACAGCTCTCCCAAGACCATGGATCAACATTTTCACCTTCAGTATGAAACCTTTATCTCTTTGCTTTTCTGCTGCTTGCCTCTTCTCTCTGTTAATGGACGGGAAGCAATGCTCCTAACTCTGGCAACTACTGCTGAATCCACTCTTAAGGTCATAGCTGCACAGCAAAGTCCCTAGACCTTCTTGCTACGATGGTTTTAGATAATGGAATTGATTTAGATGACTCATTGGCTGATCAAGGAGGATATTTACCATAGTAAATATCTTCTGCAATGCCTGGATCAACACCTCTGGTATTGTAGCAAATAGAAGAAATTAACAGAGAAGCCACTTGGCTAAAACAGGTTGATGCCTCTTTAAGTACATTTTTTGATTAATTTGATACCAGCTGGTTTGATTCATGGGGGCCCTGGCTAAGGAGTGTACTTCAGTCTCTTGGTATTGCCCTCCTAATGATTATCTATTAGGAATAGATTGGTAACTATAGTAGTTACAGACTACTACCTAATAGTAGTCTCCCGGGTGAGCTGTGTTCTCTCAAAGGCCTTACATGTTCACAGTTATCAGCAGGACATCTCATGGTCTCACCACACTTAGGGAAACTGAAACAAGATAACAATGAGCTGCACAGCAAAAACAATTCTTCCAGGTATCTGACATCATAAACTATGAATTCCACCATGAGACAAGAACAACGTAACTCTGATGGTGACTAAGGGTGGCACTAAAATCAATACATGGTCAGTCTCTCATGTACGAGAGGATGACCAAAAGCGGGGGGAATTGTGAAATTAATCAGTCAAGGAGGCCATTAGACTGACGTGGCTCTCATGCACTGGTGGCCTATATAAGCAAACCAAAATCTAAGCCTGTAAATGCCTCAAGGTTACAAAATCAGAGCTAAGGACAACCAGTCACAGCCAGCTAGGCTTTAAGCTACGGTCAGTCAATAGCATCCTACTTTGCTTCTGTACTTTCTCTTTAAAAGCCTCTCTCAAGGTCCATTGGGTAGAGTGCCCAATTCGAAGGGCTTTTTGCTCAAGTAAACTCTTAAAATTTTTAATATGCCTCAGTTTATCTTTTAACCAGTCCATCCATGTGCCTTATTTCCCAAAGCCAAGAGAGTCATCCAAAAGTAACACATGCCACCCTACTCAATAAATTTCCTCCACCACATTGGCCAGCTGAGCTTCCTGCAATTGTCAGGAGGAATAGACTGACATTTTGAACTCTATAAGGTAGAGGGTGTGCTGAATGTAGTGAGATAAAGATTTCACAAACCATATGAGTTCCCTTTAAAAAATGCATGCCATCAAGTTCCAGGGATAGGGATAGTAATAGCTATTTCATTTAAGTTGTGAGGAGGTTTAAACGAGTTACTACGTAAGAAGTATTTAAAAGAACAACCTGTTACATAGAAAGCAATCCATACCTGTTCACCATTTTTAATCACTGTTTTTGTCATTGCTGTTTTCAGTCCCTTGGTATCTTTTACAGGCAGACAAATTAACTTTGATGAGATAGTTTGAAGCAACATTAAAAAAAGAAAAGAAATATATTGAGATGTGGTAAAGTGATCCTGTAGGAATGCAGGCAGAGTGGTTTCTCATTCAGGAAAATGGAAGGCAAACACATCAGCCTTGGGAGGAAGCCAGGGGCTGAATGCTTCATTTTACTGGAGAAGTACGAAGCAAAAATGAATCATAAGAAAGGTTTTCACATGAATGTGGTAGCCATAAAAACAATAACAACAAAAACATTGCCCAACAAAACAATGCAAAAAGAGCTATTTTGTCAGTAAATATATAGGAAATGGTGAGGGATTCTAGAGTGGAGTTACATTGAAGTTTTGAGCCTAGGTACCAACAAAAAGGTCACTATATTAAAAAATAATAGTAGGGTACCTGGAGATGGCTTTTAGAGGGAAAAAGATCTATAGATGATGGTGGACTGATTGGAAAGGTGCCATAGGGATCTGGAATTCTGGAGAACTCAGGGCTGGAGATACAGGTGGGATTCATGTGATAGGTAAGTGTTGATGAAATTAATTTTGTGGTAACTCTAGAGTACAGGTGATTTTACCAATGGATGGAAGGTAACAAAGTAGAAAAATCCAAATGAAAACCCTAGACAAACATGCATTTTTGTGGATTTGGAAGAACAAGTGACAGTGACAAAGGCATAGAGAGCAAGGAAGGAGAGAGAAGTTCCTAAAGTGAGTCTAGGACAAAGTAACTCACTGAGACTGAAGAGAAGCCAAGGGTAAGGAAAAGTAAGAATCGAACTTTGGATTGGGGGACTAGGAACCCAACCATGAAATTTAAGAAAGAGATTTCTATGGAGAGGTGTAGGGAGAAGTTAAATTGCTTAAACAGTAAAGAAAGGCATGGGTCACGTGGTCAGGAATTTTGGTAGTGAAAAGGAAATAAAACCATTATCCCAGCCATGATGTTATTTAATCCCAATAAAGTCTATTGCAAAACTTTTCCAAATCTGTCTCCTATACTCCAGACTCTCTTCATTGGAATCTGTTGTAAACACTTCATCTTAGGAATCTTTCCAATGTGAAGATAAAATAGTAACTTCCTTTTTCAAACATATTGATTACTTCATTGTGTAGTTTGTGTGAAATTCTTCAGACTAGCCTTCGAGGCCCTCCAACATATAACATAAATATGACTTCCCATTTATTCTTTGGCTGACTTCCACACCCATGTTCTGCATTCTCATATGCTTCCACCCCGTCCCAAATGGTACTTCCTTCATCTGACCTTTCCTGATCGTTACAGACTGTGCCCCCTGCAGCATCCATATATGTTGAAGTCCTAATCTCCAGTGTATTTGGAGATCAGGTCTTTAGGAGGTAATTAAGGTTAAATGAGATCATGATGGCAAGGCCCCAATCCAAGCTTATCCATGCTGGCTTTATAAGATAGCCTTATGAGAAGAGGAAGAAAAGAGAGAGAGAGAGATTGATTTCTGCAAGCATACAAGAGGACTCAGAGGAAAGGTCATATGAGTTCAAGGAGGCAACCTGCAAACCAGAAAGAGAATTCTCATCAGAAAGCCAGTTCCGCTGTAAACTTGATCTTGGATTTTCAGTCTCCAAAACTGTGAGAAAATGCATTTCTGTTGTTTAAGCCAGCCAGTATACGGTATTTTGTTTTGGCAGACTGACTCGACTAATACATTGATCCAAAATGAGATATCACTTGCTTTTTTTCTCCATCAATAAAATTCATTTTTGCTAAACTGTAGAGTGTTATGTATATTTTTGTAGCTGTCTTGTCACAGATATTAGGATAAAGTTTATAGATGGCAAGACATATAAAATTTTGTTTTTGTTACCCCCATATATACTATATCTGCATATTCACTATACAATTAATATCCTGAACTGAAATTATAAAATTTCTGTAATTCTAACCAAGTCAGATTCTATTAATAGAATTACCTTGCGTGTATGAATTGATGATGGAGTCTCCTCTCTGAGAAGTTAAGACTGAATGTTCAAGGCTAATTTTCTAAAAATACTGTACTTTAAGTCTTTGCATTGCATTATCGTACAGACAGCCCTGAAAATCTATATGGATATTAAAAACAAACAGCAAACTCATGTTTATGTAACTGTGTGAAACTGGAGAAGTCACTTTCTTCTTGGACCACATTTTACAGACCTAAAAATGAAAGTAGGTAGAATATGACCTCCAGTGCTCTCAGTGATTATCACTTATGGGTCTATGGATTTGAGATGAATAAATTAATACCCACCAATTTGTGATGTTTTCATTGTAGCACTGTCTTAAAGCTATGACTTTATCAATAGAGTGGTGAGGGCACTTTAATTTGCTACTGTGTTGACTGTGGGGAGAGATTATTTGCAACACTGTCTGTGAGATTTAAAGGAACAAGAAATAAATAAAAGAATCTTCAAAATACGCTAATCATGCTCCTAGTATTTGCATTGGATGCTTCAGTACACTGTTGTATCTCTACAACAATCCTGTCTCTTTGGTACTAGGACCTCATCTGCAAGTGAGACAGCTAAAGTTCAGAGCACTGGAACTAAATTTCTCAAGATTTTATATATGTGTGTGCATATATATATATATAAAATATTATATAATTATACATTATGTAATATATTGTACAATATATTATAATGTTAATATATTTATATATTATATATTACTACATCATGTAATATATAACATGTTATAGTTATAATAATAATATATAATATGATATTATATATATAGTTAGAGATGGGATCAGTACACTAAAGCCTGTGCTGTTTCCAACATTCTGTGTTGACTAACAGCTTTAAAACAGCATTTACTTTTATATTGTAAAATTATAAAGAAATTAGAGAAAAGATGATTATTTGAAAGCATGAGTTATTATAAGCTATCACTTATGTTATGACAAAAAGTACAAAGAAAAATACAAAATAAGGTGTTTCTTGCTAGACTATATATTAAAAATTTCTTATATTAGGTTTACTCTTTTCATTTTGTTTTTTTTGACATGTGTGGTATATTTCCACACAAGGAATAAACTGAATGCCACATATCTTTAATTTAACCTTGAAACCTGACATATTATGATGAAATTCATTTGCTTCTAAGTGTTGTGCAGTATAAGTTTCAGCCATCAAATTATGAAATTCAATATTTTTTTTTCTTCCGGGTAATGGAAAATTCTTAAATAAATGACATTTTGGTCCACTATATTACATTTGGTGGTGGGTCATAAATAAGAGTGGAAAAAAGCAAAAATCTAAAGCATTTACATATTTAAAAAGTAAGACTGCTACTGTTTTTAATCTGTGTAACCTCTGATGGTTTTGTTTTGTTTTGTTTTTTTTAACTAAAATTAAAAAAAAAATTCTTGGGCTTCCCTGGTGGTGCAGTGGTTGAGAGTCCGCCTGCCAATGCAGGGGATACGGGTTTGTGCCCCGGTCCGGGAAGATCCCACATGCCGCGGAGTGGCTGGGCCCATGAGCCATGGCCGCTGAGCCTGTGCGTCCGGAGCCTATGCTCGGCAATGGGAGAGGCCACAACAGTGAGAGGCCTGCGTACCGAAAAAAAAAAAAAAAATTCTTAAGCTTGTGCTGCACACAGTAAGTTGACTATTTTAAGATGATAAGTGTTTGCTATATTAGACATTTAGCATAGCTAAAAACCAACACCTTAAAAAATGGACTGAGGTGTTTGCCTACCAATTAAAATTAATTGCAGGAAATTTAATGGCAAAAGTTGAGACATAATTAGCTTAGAGCATAATGCTGAGAGAAACCTGTCAATCCCCACCCCTCCTTCCTACTACCTGCTCACATTCTATTGCGATCTCTCATTTTCAACTTCTTTGCAACTTCCCACACTCTCCTACTTACCATGCAAGATCCTCATTTATTAAACTCCTCCATGTATCTTTCCAAGCTCTCAATCCTTCATTTAATTAATAACTCCTTTCTGACCAACTCCTCTTCATGGGCCTCCAGCCACATGGATAGTGGTAGTAAACCTCTTCCTACAGTTTGTGCCATATATGTCTTCATCCACAAAATTAGAGAATGCTTTAAGATCACTTGGGGCTCTGACGATGCTAACAGTTCAGCAATATTAAATTTGTCAACCTAAATTTAATTCATCTCACTCTCTAAAACTTTGGAAGTACAGAGGTATGCCAAAGGATACTTTTCTAAGGACAGACAACAATTAGGATCTGTCACCATCACACAAGTCTCACTTCTCAGGGAGCCCAGAGAAACCCAGAGCCCAATTCTACTCTCGCCAGCCTACTCCAGGCCTTCCTTATCTCTTGCCCACAGTTCTGCAGTTTCCTTATCTCTCTATCTTCAAGTGCATCATTTTCCAATTCATCCTCAACACTATCGCCACAGAAGTCTTCCTTTATACCTCTCTGTCCAGGCTAATCTTCGGGTCTAGAACTTCATGCTTTATTATTACCAATAAAATACATTTCTGTCAAAATAAGATGTTCAGGCCTCTCCCATGATCAAGTAAATTATTTGCTGAACTATTTCTACTAGTCTCCTATAAGAAATCGCCACTCTTCTGAACTGGTCTTTTAGCAAACATTGAAACAATGTTATATATTTTCCTAGGCCCTCAAGATTTTACTATCAAAATCACCTTTCTCCTTGTCTACACCTACCTTTCCTTCCATCCAACTCCCACATTGTGATAAAGGTTATGACCACACGGTTTAGTGATGTTCCCCTTGTCAAACCCTTATTCACTTATTGTCTGCCTTGCTTATTTGGCTTTTACTAATGCTATCTCATAATACTGATTTTTATATAAATGTATTGTCTTTTGGTATATAAGCTCGTTGAGGGTAGAGCCAATTCCCAGTAAACTTATGTCAATTGTGACAGAAAAATTAAGGTGATTCAGGCATATATGCAATCAAAGAATTTGGAGATCAGATTCAAAATAACCAAATAATCAACTGACTGATATTTATTTAGTGCAACTTTGTTTATGGAAGATGTTAGATTTCAGGGATTTTTAAAAAATGAGTAGGAAATAGTCTGCTCTCTTCTCAAGAGAATGGCAATGTAATGTTAATAACATACAGGAATCTAAATAATTATATTTCAAAAAGTGCAACTTACCTTAAGATACTACACATAGAGAATTAATACTTTACCTTGTATTTCACTTTAACCTTTGGTATACATACCAAAGTCTCTATCAGTGATAGGTGTCCCCTTGAGATACAAGGAATCTGAAACAACATTTAAATAAAGGAGAAAGGAAATTAGCAATCATTCTGAGACATGTCTTCAGTAAATTATCCATGCAAACTGTTCAGATACTGTCAAGTGCTCAGAAATAAAATATTAAATCTTGCGTCCCAGGAGAGTAGACCCATGTCAATAAATTCAGCTGTTTTAGTCTTAGATTTCACCTTAGTTAATACCTTTAGGATCTACTCTCATTAATATAGTCTCGAGACTCCTAATTGGCAAGATCCTGCAACTATTTCATTGCATAAGCTATCTCCTTTCTTACCAGATCCTATAGATCAGGACAATTCTGGTATCCATGGAAGTAATGTAGTGTGGAGGGGGAAGATTTAGCCCTGAAACAATTTCTACCCTTTTGTGAAACTACTCTCCAAACGTAATCATTGAAAATGTGAGCTCATGTTTTTCAGACAAGAGTCAGGGCGAAAGTGATGGAGGAGGGTGGTAGGTGGTTTTCTCTAACAAGGAAGATTTAAACTTTGGGGGAGTTCCGAGTTTTCAGTTTTACTTGTGCCTTCGTACATTCGCCATCTCATATTTTAGTTTCCCACTTTTGACCCACCAAGGCGCCTAACACCCATATTATAGGCCTGTCAATGTTGTGCATGGTTCCAAACTGAAGACTTGCTACGATTCCAGGCAGGCTCTGAGCCTGAGGCTCTAAAACAACTTCCCTGCAGCGATATGAGTTAAGGGATGTTTCTGAAGCTGCCATAAAGACTTTTGATTTTCCCCTTGTTACCTGTTTCCTCCTGTGTATTAGAAAATTTTTAAATCTCAATTTGCCTTTTTCTCTGTGCTCTTTCTAGGCCATTAGAAACAGCTAACCACCTGACACTGTGATAATATCATTACCATATCACATAAATGCTACATCCACATTATCTTTCTACTAGTTGCCCTCTACCTGTGCCCCATCCCATGCCATCAACAGTGACAGTTTGAGTAATTATTGACAGTACCACATGGCATATATTAGAGCTGTCTCATTTTTCCTGGTAAGTTATCTACATGCTAATGCTTATTAAAATATTTGTGCAACCCAGTCCCAAAACTCCACCTTGAGATTCTCATTCCACCCACTATGGTCACTCTTAGTACCAATCATTTTATCACTAAAATTTCCAACGGAAAGTATCTATCAACAAAAATGAGAGATTAACAATAGTTTAATGTAGTGACTATAAATATAATGGTGTAAAAAGAGGTCAGAGAAACCAATAAAGTGAAGCATCCCAAGGCTAGCAACATGAGAACCTGTTACCTAGGACTGAATGGGCAAATAGGGGGATAATTACTTGATTTCAGCAAGACCCAAGTGGGCCATCCTACAGGAGCCATGGGATTTCACCTGGCAACAAGGCAGCTGTAGAATTAAATACCCTGATCCCTCTTTCCCAATGCACTCCAACCTTCTGCCTGTGTGTCTCTATGGCCAAATCCTATAGGAGGCTTGGGGTAAGGGAGCCTTGTTCAGGTAGTGAGCAGGTCAGATTAGGTTGATGGTAATTGCTTAGGAAAATGAGGAAGGAACCTACATCAGAACTTCAAGTACACATGAGAAGGGAACTCTAATGTCTCCTTCCAATATAGCTTTCAACAGTCATTTACCTATATAATAGTAGAATATATTTTGTCTTTTTAAGCATACACTCTAACTCGTTTACCCACTAAGTGGATAAAAGCATCACTTTTTGTAAAAGGGATTCTTGACCAAAGTAACTTCTTCGCTTGAAGAGAAACCCCTAGGATCAAGAATAGCTTTCTAAATAATTGAGAAGCAGTGAAACAATAAAATTATATTTAAGCCTGGCTTCCACATTTAAGATTCATGCCATTTCTAAAACAAAATGATTTAGAATTATGTTTTTCTTTTTAATATAAACAACACCTTCACAAGTACATAAACCTTTGAAAGTGAATGACTGTAAGGTACTCGAAGTTATGAGAGCCTGGATGCCAAGGAGGTCAGATCTGGGCCTCACTTAACAGCAGCACTGCAGAGCCTGCAAGAACAGGCCTGTGGTTAAAGCTGGGAAGGGTGAAGTGATGTGATTAGAAGGTTAAAAACCAGGGATAACTCATTCACTAAGGACTGGATCATTTCTGTCCTACTTATCTTAGGTGAAGAATGCTCACCCTAAATGCTAAGCCTTCTGGTTGTTATTTAATGTGATAATTTCTCTTCAGTTGGGTATGACAACGTAAGCTGTAGATTAATTACCATATATTTAGAGAATGAAGTGCAAAGAAAGTGGAAATAGGAAGATTCACAACACATCCTAGCTGAGGTACTAGGAAAGGAAGGCACTACTATATAAAAAATGTAAAATTTCAAAACAAAAGCAAAAAAGAAGAATTTCTTACCTTCAATGTCTGTAAATTAGTATGGGCTTTCTGACAAGTTGTAAAAATTTGTGTCTCACAGAAGCTTCTTTCCTGGGACCTGTAGAGCCAGACTACCTGGGTTTGGGTCTTAGCTCCATCATTGACTAATGGTGTGATCTTGAGCAATTTATTTCATATCTCTGTGCCTCAGTTTATTCATCTGGGAATTGAAGTAATAACAGCACCCACCTGAGAGAGTTGTTGTGTGCATGATATGGGTATGAATGCGTTTGAGTTAGAAGAGAACCCAGGATATACTAAGTACCATGTGTTAGCAACTCTTTCTATTACATACAAACGCTCTTGTTTCAAGAGCAAACAAGTATAGATCTGTGATTAAAACGTAGATGGGATAGAGGAGGTGAACAAATGGATGAAATGCAGCAATAATATTTACTAAAGCCTATACTTTATCAAAAAACAGTAAAAATGTATAAATAACACAACAAAAAGCTATGTAGGAATGAAGTGAAACTGTATATTTTCAAAAATTAATAACTAATAATAAGCCTAGTATCTACTTTGAATATTTAGTGCATACTCAAAATATATCTCTAATGCTAACAGCTGACAGAACATACAATATTAAGAAAAAAATTTAAAAGATGAATGCTTAATACCATAACCCATAATACCCAGAAAAAGCTAAATTTAAAATAAGTTGTATATCCCAAATATTTTAATTTGTTAACAATAAAGATGAAAAGTAAGGAATTAAATTTTTACCTTAAGAAATTAGAAGAACAATTTAAAAAAACAAGGGAAACTAGGAATAGGAAATTTAAAAACATAAAGCTAATGCCAACTGAAATATAAAACAAAAGCTATTTGAACAACTAAATAAATCTGAAATATGATACTTTGAAAAGATTAATAAAAGAGATTAACTTCATGTAGACTTAGCAAGGCAAAAAGAAAATGAGTTTAAATGAGAAGATCAGTAATGAAATAAGCAGAAGAGTAGATGTAGAAGAAACTAGGGGGATTAGAGACAAATATCGTGTACTATATTGCAGTCAGTTTGAAAATTTAGAAAAAATTATGATTTCTTAGCAAAATGCAAGTTACCAAAATCAAAAAACTAGGAGAAGGTGAATAAGCCAGTTACCACTGACAGAATTAGAAGTGTTTAGAGCTTTGCCATTGAAAAGGGTACTAGGAACAAATGGATTCACAAATGAGTTTCTTTCTGTGTCTTAAAGAGCAGATAATTCCAATATTGTTTATAATATTCCAAGCCATGGAAAAAACTAAAACTAAAACCTCCTAATTTATTTTATGAATATAATATATCCAAAACCTGACAAAAGTTATACCAAAAACTAATCTGACTTAAGAGTAGATATGCAGCTATAACAAATAAATATTAGTGAAACCATCCAAGAAGGTACAAAAATATGTATGCAGTGTTTATATCAGGTCTGCAAGATTTGTTCAGTCTTAAAAATTGTTTAGCACATTTTACCACAGCAACACATTAAAGAAGAAAAACCATATGATGATATGAATAGGTACTGAAAGTACAGGATAAAAATTCCATGGCTATTAATAAAAACTGTATTTAGAACAGGAAAAATTTCCTAGGAAATTAATAGAATTCTCACAATATTTTATTGCTACAGAGACTTGCATTTCATTAGATAAAATAAATATTGCTCCTGGAAGTAAAGGCACTTGATTACAAAAGACTTTAACTTTATTTCAAAGTCACTTTCAAATGTTAAAGATGGAGCGTGGAGCGTTAATTAAACATAGAGAAGTAAGATTTAAATATTAACTTGCAGACAACCAAGAGTTGTACTTAAAGGAGAATGAGATCAACAGACTGGAATTGTTTGGGAGAGCTTAATTCACATTCTGCAATTTACTTCAAGACAGTATTTTCCTCAAATAAGTATGAGTTATGCAGTTATTTCTGAAAACTATAGTGCAAGAGGCAAAATATGTTCAATGAAAATGTATAGCTCTGAAGTTTTTTTCACTTCCCCATTTAGTATTTTATATTAATAGACCTAGGGTGGGGCAAATGCAGTGGGGCCATTTATTATCAGAGAATGCTTCCCTGGTTTGGACTTAGAGGCATTGCATTTTTAATATAAACCATGGAGTTTAAAAAAAATCGAGAAACTTTGTTCCAATTTGTTACTGTATGCTTTACTAATTAAGGTGAATGATGTATTACTTCATGTCTTTGTACCTTCAAATCTAGAAAAAAGGTGTTGGAACTATTAGTTGGTAATTCCAGTTCAATATTTTTCTCCCAGCCCTATTAAAGCACTGTCATTTGAAGTCAGTTGAATTTAATGTTGCATTGATATCACAAATTTTACTTACTTTTCCTAACTCTAACCTCAGTTTAACCCTTAACTGAGGGTACTAGCATATCCATTTGCTGCAATATAAGTATGTTAGAACACTATTTACAATCACAGAATATTCATGGAATTAAAAAGCCAAAGTGTTAACTCATCTACTCTTTCATGAAATTAAAAAAAATACTGATTAAACTGTTCACATGATACTATATCCAAGAGAGTCTAACAGATTGAAAGGGGAATATCACCCTTGCCCATTCAAAAAAATTCAATCTTCCTAAACATTTAATTTGTAAAGTGTAAACTTCCAAATTATATATGATCAGCATTATTTACCTCAGTATGAAATCACCGTTTGTCCCTAAAAATAATTGCCCAGTGGTACCAGTCATATATTCATAGGGTCAATGAATTAGATGTAAGATTATAAAAGCAGTCTTTTTCACAACATAATATATAAGGACAGAAATAGGGAATCTTTAGTTTCTGAAATCTTAATTCAACATTGATTATCATTTGAGGACTTGTGCTCAGCCCTAAAGATAAGGAGCAGAAATATTCTCCCTTCTGTGGAGAAATATACTGTCGAGATAGAATAGAGACATAAAAGTCAAAATTATATTGGGATAGGCAGGGAAGAGTGATGTCAGCAAGATGACAGAGTAGACGTTTTCAGCACTCATTTGTTAGAATTAGTAAATGACCTCAATAAAGTTTCAGGATGCAAAAGTAGCATACAAAAATCAGTTGCACTTCTATGCACTAACAGCAGACTATCCAAAAAAGAAATTAAGAAACCAATCCCATTTACAACAGCATCAAAAAGAATAAAATACTCAGGAATAAATTTAACCAAGGAGGTTAAATATCTGTATGCTGAAAGCTATTAAGTGTTGATAAAAGAAAGTAAAGAACATGCAAATAAATGAAAAGATATCCTATGTTCACAATAGGAAGAATTAATACTGTTAAAATGCCCGTACCTGATCCCGAATTGCCAAAGCAGTCTTGAGAAAAAAAAGAACAAAGCTGGAGGCATCATACGCTCTGACTTCAGACTGTACTTCAAAGCTACAGTAATCAAAACAGCATTGTTCTGGCACAAAAACAGACGCATAGATCAGTGGAGCAGAATACAGAACCCAGAAATAAACCCATGCACTTATGGTCAATTAATCTATGACAAAGGAGACAAGAATATACAATGGAGAAAATACAGTCTCTTCAATAAGTGGTGCTGGGGACACTGGACAGCTACATGTAAAAGAATGAAATAAGAGCACTTCCTAACACCGTATAAAGAAAAAAAACCCAAAAAGGATTAAAGATGTATTTACATCTTTATGTAAGACTTGAAACCATAAAACTCCTAGAAGAGAACATAGGTAGAACACTCTTTGACATGAATTGTAGCAATATTTTTTTGGATCTATCTCCTAAGGCAAAAGAAATAAAAGCAAAAATAAACAAATAGATCCTAATTAAACTTAAAAGATTTTGCACAGCAAGAGAAACCATCAACAAAATGAAAAGACAGGGGTTTCCCTGGTGGCACAGTGGTTGAGAGTCTGCCTGCTGATGCAGGGGACACGGGTTCATGTCCCGGTCCGGGAGGATCCCACATGCCGCGGAGCGGCTGGGCCCGTGAGCCATGGCTGCTGAGCCTGTGCGTCCGGAGCCTGTGCTCCGCAACGGGAGAGGCCACAACAGTGAGAGGCCCGCGTACCGCAAAAAAAAAAAAAAAAGAAAAGACAACCTATTGAATGGGAGAAAATATTTGCAAATGATACAAGTGATAAGGGGTTAATATACAAAATACAAACAGCTCATACAACTGAATATCAAAAGAACACAAACAACCTGATTAAAAAAAAAAGTGCAGAAAAGAAGGAAACCCTATCATTTACAATAACATGAATGAACCTATGAACCTGAAGGACACTGGCAAGCAAAATAAGCCTGACGTGAAAATGTAAATACTGAATGATCTCATATCTATATGGAATCTAAAAGTCGAACTCATAAAAGCAGAGAGTAGAATGGTGGTGGCTATGGGCTGGAGGGTAGGGGAAATAGGGAGATGTTGGTCAAAGTATATCAACTTTCAGTTAGGCAGAATGAATAAACTCTGGATATCTGATGTCCAGTATGGTGACTATAGTTAACAGTACTATATTGTATACTTGAAATTTGCTAAGAGAGTAGATCTTAAGTGTTTTCATCACCACCACAACAATAAAAATGGTAACAATATTTCATCACCACCACAACAATAAAAATGGTAACAATGTGAGGTGATGGATATGTTAATTAACATGATTGTAGTAATCATTTCACAGTGTAGAAATATAAAAAAAATCACATGTTAAACTATAAGTATGCACACTTTGATTTATTCATTGTAACTAAACAAAGCTGAGAAAATTATACTGAGAAAAGAGCTGTGGTATAAATTTGTATGCTATAGCTAGAGTTAAAGGAGGTGTCCCCAGAGGGAACATTTGGGACAAGAATTAAAAAACAAAAAAGAGAATTAGCAAGGTAGAAAAATAGGCATTTCAGGCAGAAAGAAGTGTTCATTCAAAGACCCAGCTAATGAGAGGGTGACGATGCTGAAAACAGTCATAATACTACAGAAATAGAAGAAAGAGAGAATGACAACCCAAGTTAAAGAAGTGACAGTTGGTAAGGAGAAAAGTGGATAGAATCTAGAGCTCCTTCAGAGATAGGATTCGTTAAGACTTTGTACTGGTTGGATAGTGGAAAAAAGCTGGAAGAAGAATTACTCCAAAATAACCAACCTCAAGAATTGGTTAAAGAGTGGGATGTAAATTGGTGCAGCCACTACAGAAAACAGTATATATACTCAAAAAATTAAAAATAGAACTAGCATATGATCGAGCAGTTCCACTCTTGGGTATTTATCTGAAGAAAAGGAAAACACTAATATGAGAAAATATATGCACCCCTGTGTTCACTGCAGCACTATTTACAACAGCCAAGATTCGGAAGCAACTTAAATGCCCATCAACAGATGAATGGATAAATAGAATTTGGCATCTATCTATCTATCTATTATATATATATGAAATATTACTCAGACATGAAAAGAATGAAATCTTGCATTTATGACAACATGGATGGACCTAGAGGGCATTATGCTAAGTGAAATAGTAAGACAGAGAAAGACAAAATACTCTATGTTATCACTTACATGTGGAATCTAAAAAACAAATGAACAAACTTAACAAAACAAAAACAGTCATAGATACAGAGAACAAGCAGGTGGTTGCCAGCGGGGAGAGGGTGGGAGGAGGAGAGAAATAGGTGAGGGGGACTTAAGAGGTACAAACTTCCAGTTGCAGGATCACTGAGTCACAGGTATGAAATGTACAGTGTGGAAATTTAGTCAATAATTATGTAATATCTTCGTATGGTGACAGATGGTAACTAGACTTATCGTGGTGATCATTTTGGAATGTATAGGAATACTGAATCACTATGCTGTGTACCAGGAGCCAACATAGTGTTATAGGTCACTTGTGCTTCAGAAACAAATAAACAAACAAACTCATAGAAAAAGAGATCAGATTTGTGGCTACCAGAGGCAGAGGGTGGGTGGAGGGGGAATTGGATGAAGGTGGTCAAAAGGTACAAACTTCCAGTTGTAAGGTTAATAAGTACTAGGGATGTAATGCACAGCATGATAAGTATAAATAACACTGCTATATGCTATATATGAAAGTTGTTAAGAGACTAAATCCTAAGAGCTCTCATCACAAAGAAAAACGGTGGGTTTTTTTGTATTTTTTAAAATTTTGTGTTTATATGAGATGATGGATGTTCACTAAACTTACTGTGGTAATCATTTCATGATGTAGGTAAGCCAAATCATTATGCTGTACATCTTAAACTTATCCAGTGCTGTATGTCAGTTATATCTCAATAAAACTGAAAGGAAAAAAAGATCCTAGAAGATAACATTAAAAAAAAAGAAAAAGAGTAGTGCTATAGCAGTATAAGAATGTCCCACACCAAATTGGAATATACTTATTCTATAGGGTGACCTTGGGCAAATTATCCAACACCTATAAATCTATTTTATTGTTTGAAAAATGGGAACGTTGATACCAAACTTTATGATCTTCTGAGGCTTAAAGATAAAGTGTGTATAGCATCTAACACCCTAGCCTGACATTTAGTGTTTATTTATAAATGATACATATTGCATGTATTATTAGTAGTTAGGATGTGGCTTTGGCTTCTGTAAGAGATACCCTAAAGGCAAGACCTGAAATTGAACATATCATCTCACATGCAGAATTTAGTCACATGGCCATACCAACCTGCAAAGGAGCCTTGGAAAAGTAGTCTCTATCCTGAGCAGTCATCTACCCAACCACAAATTGGATATAATAGAAAAAGTGGAGAATGGATATTTGGGGACAACTGGCAATCTCTGCTTTAAGGTGGTAGCTACTACTTCACCTGGAAAGGACAGGCAGACAACAGACTGGCATAGAGACTGATAACTACTGAATGGCTTTTTTTTTTAATTAAGTTTTCAAGAAGACCCAATTCATTCATTCATTTTTTAAACAAATCTTAATGAATCTTGAATGTTCTTTATGGGCTTTGGAGGTTGAAGAGGAGTATAATGAAGTAGAATATAATGTCTTTTTCCTTATGGAGTTTATAATCTAGGTAGAAGACAAAAAGAAACAACTAGAAAATACTTTTTAACAATAAGTGAACAAGTGTTGACACTATTTTAGAATTTTGAGCCTGTCCCCCACCCCCACCAAAAGTAAGCAACAGCTGTCTATAAATGTAAAAGTGATTACTTATAGTGGATATTGTTATAAGGCACACGACACAATGTATCATTAGAGTGTGTCCTGTTTAAAGAACACATACCAGATGCCCCACACAGGGTGAATTTTAAATGAGTTGATGATGACATTTGCCCCAGGCAGCTTTTCAAATCCCAGCCCAGCATACAGGTGCTTTAGTTGTATTAGAGCAGTCTCCTGAGACCTATTACCATTCCGGAGTAGAATGTGCTGTAGGATCCGCCTATTTGATTAACACAGGAGCAGAAATTTCTCTAACACAATTATTCTTTTCCATTCTTAAGGAAATATAAGATCAATGATTAAAAAAAAAAAAGACTGAATTTCCAAATATTTTTACCTCAAGCAAATGAAATTGAATGGTAATTGTATTGTATATTTCCCTTGTTAATTTTGCTTCTCAGACACCACATCAAACAGAGATATGGGAAAGGAAGATAATTTATTCAAAAATGTGGTAATTAGTACAGAGAGAAGAATAAGATCTATTTATTATTTATACTCCAATGGCTCATATAACTTTGAATTAACCTCAAATATTTATGATCAGCTGAAATTAGTGATGGCCTTTTAAAATGAAATTTATAATTACACAAAAAAATGTAAGTTTAACAAAAGTCCTACAAGGTTAAATTATATAAATTGAATATATATAAATATATTTTTTTAATGAGTTGGGGATTGTGGTTTGATTCAGGATATACCCAAATCTAGATTAATTCGATTTTTAACAATAGCGTTCTCCTAAAAGCATCAATCAGCAATTGAAACAGGTAGTTTTCTATATTTCAGAGCAAGATCTATTTCTGTTGCAGAAACATAAAAGGCCTAATATTGCAGTTTAGAAAATCTTATTTCACTTATTAGGAAAAATAAATATCTGGTTCGGGAAGTTTGAATCGTCAAATACTTAAAAATACAACACAAACTAAAGGTAATGCCCTAAACAGATCCTTTCATTGCATTTCTTTCTTTTACCTATGAAAAATCCTTGTGTACTGTGCTATTTCACAGATAGAAATGCCCTAGTTTTAAAATGTGTATGTTACTTTTATGAAAAAATGCAAGAAAAGAGTATGAAGGTATTATGCACAAAAGGAATACTTAATATTCCAAATTAACATTCCAAAGGTTAAAAATAATAATCTTAATATTCTTCTCCTTTATATTGTTATTCTATTAACATAAACTGAATGCTGTTTTTCATACATAAATCTTTACATCTTTTTTATGAAATACCCAATTTTCATGCACCCCTTTGTTATTTCAGACAAAAAACTTCTAAGTGCACAGTGATTTACATAAAGAAAATTCTTCAACCCTCATTCTTTCTACAGTTTTTCTGTAGTTACCCTCTGACATAGAACCATTTCATTTAGTGTGTGGCGTGTGGCAGTAGCTAATAACTCAGCAATGGTCTCAGAGAGGAGATGAAGAGCTCCCAGCAGTCTTGTAAGCTGGTGCAATAACATCAAGAGATGGGTACCTAGAATTGCTTTCTGATTCTGGTGATGACAAACCTACACATGAGGTTTCCCCATTATATAACCTTAGTCTACAAAACTCCTGTATATTCCAACATTGGCATAACTGTAAAATGTCAATAAAGGGGTTGTAATAATGATAATGAAAAACTTTTTTGCTTTAGATTAATAATGTATCCCTTATTTTTTTCTAAATAGATTTCCCTAATATTTGGGGAGATATATTGTAAAGGCAAAACTGACCATTCCAGCATTTTAGTCATCTACAATGTTTCATATATCTGATAACTTTTGAAGCTTCATTTAACAATCCTTAGAAGCCTAGTTTTACAATCCCTAAATTATATTTTAGTGTCTTTATGCAACTGTGTCACTTTACACAGAAAAATTGAAACTAAAAGCATGCCTGCTTTAAAATGAGAATTACAGGTAAAAATCGATACTAAAAATATGTCCAACACCCTAACATTAATAGTGATAATACATTGTTAAGCTAAAAACAATGTAATGAGAGATAGTAATGTGCACACATATAATGGTGTATTTATACAATAGAATGTTACACAGCATTAAAAAATTTTAAGAATATTAATGTCATGAAAAAATGTTGACAGTATATAGTGAAAAAATAAGCACTGCTCAAAGCAAATGTAATAATTATTTAATTTAAAATGGGAAAATGATAGTTTCACAGTGTAGAAGCTGGGCAGAAATCACCTTAACCAGGTGCTCTACCCTAATGAGACAAATCAAAATAATTGTCTCCTGATAGAATGTAACAGGAGAACTCAGTATCCCTTCTCTGACCTACCTGCAAATCATTCATAACCCAGATCTTGTCATGATGAAACATCAGGCAAACCCAAACTGAGGAACACTCAATAACCTGACTAGCCGGTAATCTTAAAGTGTCAAGGTCAAGAAACATCAAGAAAAAGTTGAGGAAGTGTTACAAATTGAAGGTAACTAAAGGAAATTGACAAATACAACACAAGATTCTGAACTTGTATCATTTTGCTATACAGAACATTTTGGCAAAAAATGGCAAAACTTGAATGGCGTCTGAGGACTAGATAGCAGTAATTATGTTAACTTCCTGATTTTGATGACTAAATCACAGTCATGCAGGAAAATGCCCTTGTTTATAGGAAACAGCATTAGTTTGGAGGGATGATGGAGCATCATGTTGCCATCTACTCTGAAATGGCTCTGGGGGAAAGTAAGTTCTGTTTGCTGTTCTTGCAGTTTTTTTCTGTAAGCTTGAGATTGTTACAATACATAAATTTTTAAAAATTAATAATCATATGCAACCTAGCTACTTGGATAACTGAGAAAACCTGGTTAGGTCTTCAATCCTTCTGTCCAGAAGCTTGTTTTTCTATCAGGTACCCCTCATATAAATATGTATATGAATATTTATATATTCATATTTTATTTATTTATATTTATAGCTACATAAAATAAAGTTTAATAAATAGCTTACACTATTAGTGTAAGGAGTACTGCTTTGGGGGCCTGAAAAGAGCAAATCCAGGAAGAAGCCCTACATAGGTTAAGGCAGGACAGAAGTTAGTTTCAGTTTCCAACACGAATCTATGAGCATCTGCCTTTAGAATCTTCATCCAACATCAAATTTGACTCCAGGAGGAAGAGTAGGGTCTTCCTTCCTTCAGTTTTTTTTTTTTTTTTTGCCGTACGCGGGCCTCCAACTGCTGTGGCCTCTCCTTTTGCGGAGCACAGGCTCCGGACGCACAGGCTCAGCGGCCATGGCTCACGGGCCCAGCCGCTCGCGGCATGTGGGATCTTCCCGGACCGGGGCACAAACCCGTGTCCCCTGCATCGGCAGGCAGACTCTCAACCACTGTGCCACCAGGGAAGCCCCCTTCCTTCAGTTTTAATTTCCATTGCCTTTCCTGCCTGACTGAAAATAAAGCATTCTTGTTCCTTTGAGGAAAATCCAACACTATAATCTAGCCTACATTTCCCAGGAAGGGTAATTTATATTTTCTTCTCTAAAACTCACTACATTTCTTTAGTTTTCAACTATATGCATACAGTACATTTAAAATCATAAAAATGTGATTTAGAATATATTAACCATCCATTAAATCTGAACACACTATTCAATAAATGGTGGCTAGTAGCTTTATAACTTATCCTGCAACAGTAATTGCATTTTAAAATGTGTAACTGCTACCAGGTACTTTAATTACATATTTTGCCCAGATACATTTGTTGAACCATTTCTGCTTTATTTACGTCTTTTAAATACTAATTCAGAGTATCCTCTGAACAGAAAACTCAAAGCATTTGAGAAATTTCCATTGACTTCGAAAAATATGCCTTACCTAGAATTTTACTCTTATGCTATGTGTGACCTACACGCATGTGGAGCCTTTGTCCACACATTTTTTTTCTAATGGAGGCTATGATGTGATCCCATAGCTGCAGGATGCAGATAGTGATGCTGAGATTCAGCGATAGACCATAACCTATCATGGTCAGCTGTCCAGACAGAGCTAAGAGTGAGCTAAGAATGGAACTGAGAATGAGTATCCATAGAGAAGCTTTCCCAAGTCCAGTCCACACTCCAGGAACACGAGGTGTGTGTGACATGTCCTGGCCTGGAGGAGATGGTCCATGCTCTGGACCACTCTGAAAAGGGCCATCATGTCAGAATCTACTCCTATCAATCCAGAAACCTCAGTCATCCCTTGACCTTTGATCTCACTAAAACAAACATCTGGGCCAGTGAGATATTTTGGGGGCAATTAGTTTACAGTTGTGTCTTACAGTGTTCCATCTTTAGTCAAAGTTCCATCGTTAAAGTAATCTCTGTAGCAATGTAGCAACACCTTGTGCACCCATTTTTTAAAAACCATCTTAACCTTTTTTAAGTGTACAGAGTTCAGTAGTATTAAGTATATTTACATTATTGTGAAACAGAGCTCCAGAACTTTTTCATCTCACACATCTGAAACTCTATACCCATTAAACGACATCTTCACTTTTTCCCTCCCCCCGGTTCCCTGGTAACCACCATTCCACTTTCTGTTTCTATGAGTTTAACTGCTTTGGATACCTCATATAAGTGGAATCTTAGAGTATTGGTCTTGTTTTGATTGGCCTATTTTAATTAGGATGATGTTCTCAGGGAGGTTCATCTGTGTTATAGGGTATGACAGAATTTATTTTTTCAAGGCAAAGAATATTCTACTGTATGTATATACTGCATTTTCTTTATTAATTCAGCAATTCAGCCATCAATAGACATTTAGGTGGTTTCCACATCTTGGCTACTGTGAACAGTGTTGCTATAAACATGGAAGCACAAATATTTCTTTGAGACTGCTTTTAATTCTTTTGGCTATACAGTAAGTCCTTTACATAGGAACGAATTCTGTTCTGAGAGCACGTTCCTAAGTCCAATTTGTTCGTAAGTCCAACAAAGTTAGCCTAGGTACCCAACTAACACAATCGGCTGTATAGTACTGAACTGTAATAGGTTTATAATACTTTTCACACAAATAATACATAAAAAACAAACACTTTTTAATCTTACAGTACAGTACCTTGAAAAGTACAGTAGTACAGTACAGCAGCTGGCATCCAGGGGCTGGCATCGAGTGAACAGGCAGGAAGAGTTACAGACTGGAGGAGGGAGAGGAGGTGGGAGATGGTAGAGCTGAAGGATCGTCAGCAACAGGAGACGGAGGGCAAGCTGCCATTTCACTCACGCCTCACGGTGATGGCACAGGTTCTGGTTACTTGCTGGGTTCAATTCTATCTACCGTCTTGAAAGAACGATCCAGTGATGTCTGGGTAGTAGCTCTTTTTTTTCTCATCATAATGACATGGTAGCACTGGATTACATTCTGAACGGCTGCTGCCACCTTCCTGTACTGTTCTACTCTTCGGGTTCTGTGCCTCAAAAACTAACAGTGCCTCCTCAAATAAAGAAAATCCCCTTGCCATTTCCTGCGTCATGAATCTCTTTGGTTCTTCAGTTACTTCTTCCTCTTGTCTCTCTTCGTCCTTTCTGGGCCTCCAATTCCATCAGGTCTTCATTCATAAGCGCCGCAGGTTGCACAGCAAGTTCCATCGTTATCCCTTGGCACTTCTTAGCAGTGCCAGCTACATCACTGCTGCTTTTACGCTTGCTTCCAGACATCCTGGACTTGAAATAAAGATACTGTACTACTGTACTCTATACAGTACTGTACAGTAAAGTACACAAAAGCGCAACAACTTGTAGAGGATACACGCGTGTGACAATATACACCAGATACATGAACTAACTTACATGATTGGACATGCAAATGCACGTTTGCATCTTTGAAATTTCACAACTTGAAGGTTTGTATGTAGGGGCTTATTGTATACCCAAAAGTGGGGTGGTTGGATCCTATGGTGGTCTTGACTTTTTGAGGAATGTCCATAACCATAGTGGTTGCACCATTTTACAATCCCAGTAGCAAGGCTCCAAGGTTCCAATTTCCCCACATCCTCACCAACACTTGCTGTTTTTCATTTGTTTTATAGTCACCATCCTAAATAGTGTGAGGTGATAACTCACTGTGGTTTGGATTTGCACTTCTCTGATGATAAGTGATATTGAGTGTCTTTTCATGTGCTTGTTGGTCATTTGTATATTATCTTTGGAGAAATACCCATACAGATTCTTTGTCCATTTTTTAATCAGATTATTTGTCTTTTCACTATTGAGTTGAGTTCTTTATGTGTTTTGGATACTAAAGCCTTACCAGAGATATTACTTGTAAATATTTTCTCCCATTCCATAGGTTGCTTTTCACTCTATTGATTATGTTCTTTGATGCACAAAAGTTTTTAAATTTGATGTAATCACATTTGTCTATTTTTCCAGTTGTCCCCTGTGGTTTTGTGTCATATCCAAGAAATTATTGCCAAGTCCATTGCTGTGAAGCATTCCCCTATGTTTTTTTCTAGAAGTTTTACAGTTTTGCGTCTTACATTTACATATTCAATCCATTTTGAGTTAACTTTTGTATATGATGTAAGATAAGGGTCCAACTTCATTCTTTGGCATGTGGATATCCAGTTTTTCCAGCACCATTTGTTGAAGAGACTGTCTTTTCCCCCATTGAGTGGTCTTGGCACCCTTGTTGTAGATCGTTTGACCATATCAACACAAAAGTTGATTACTGTGTTCTCTATTCTATTCCACTGGTGTATTTGTCTGTCTTTATGCCAGTATCATACTATTTTGCTTAGTTTTGTAATTATTCTGAAATCAGAAAGTGTGAGCCCTCCAGTTTTGTTCTCCTTTTCAAAATCTTTTTGGCTATTTGAGGTCCTTTGAGATTCCATATGAATTTTAGGATAAATTTTCTGCAAAAAATGCCATTGAAATTTTGGTAGGTATTGCATTGAATCTGTTGATCACTTTGGGTAGTATGTAGTACATCTTAACAATATTAAGTTTTCCAGTCCATGAACATTAGATATCTTCTCATCTTTTGTGTGTCTTTTTTAATTTCTTTAAGCAATGTTTTATAGTATTCAGTGTACAAGTCTTTCACCTCCTTGGTTTTGTTCATTCCTAAGTATTTTATTGTTTTTATTGTTTTTGATGCTATTGTAAATGGGATTGTTTTCTTAATTTCTCTTTTGATTTTTCATTGTCAGTGTATAGAAACACAACTTATTTTTGAATGCTGATTTATATCCTAAAACTTTGCTGAATTTGTTAATTAATTTTAACAGATTTGTGTGTGTGTGTGTGTGTGTGTGTGTGTGTGTGTAATCATTAGGGTTTTCTACATATAAGACCATGTCATCTGCAAACAGAGATCATTTACATTTTCCTTTCCAATTTGGGTGCTTTTTATTACTTTCTATTACCTGATTGCTCTGGATAAAATTTCCCCTATTATGTTGAATAAAAGTGTCAAGATTGGGCATTCTTTCTTTGTACCAGATCTTTGAGGAAAAGCTTTCAATCTTTAACTGTAGAGGAATGATGTTAGCTATGAGCTTTTCATATAGCCTTCATAATGTTGAGATGGTTTTCTTTTATTCCTTGTTTGTTGAGAGTTTTTATCATGAAAGTGTTGAATTTTGTTAAATGCTTTTTCTGCATCAATTTAGAGGATGATGAAGTTTTATCCTTCGTTCTGTTAATGTGAAGTATTACATTGATTGATGTTTGTATGTTGAATCGTTCTTGCATCCCAGGAATGAATTCAACTTGGTTATGATGTATAATCTTTTTAATATGCTGTTGAAATTAGTTTGATAGTATTTTGTTGAGGACTTTTGCATCAGTATAATCAGAGCTATTGGTCTGTAGGGTTTTTTTTTTCCTTGCAGTGTCTGTGTCTGACTTTCGTATCAGGGTAATGCTTGGAAAGAGCTTGGAAGTATTTCCTCTTCTCCAATATTTTTTTGAAGAGTTTCAGGAGGATTGGTATTAATTCTTCTTTAAATGTCATAGACTTCTCTAGGAAGGCCAAACTTACCCTGGACTTTTCTTTGTTGGGAAGATTTTGGATTACCAATTCAGTCTCTATTTGTTATTGGTACGTTCCAGTTTTCTATTTCTTCATGACTCAATCTAGATAGATTGTGTGTTTTTAGGAATTTATCCATTTCCTCTAAATTGTCCAATTCATTGGCATATAATTGTTCATAAAATATATACTTTTCTAATTTTAGTTACTTGAGTCTTCTCCCTTTTTTACTAGGTATTCTAGCTAAGAGTTTTTCAATTTTGTTGATCTTTCCAACAAATCAACACTTTCATTGTTTTGTTTTTTTCTATTCTCTATTTATTTCTGCCATAATCTTTATTATTTCCTTCCTTCTGTTAGCTTTGACTTCAGTTTGTTCTTTTTTTTTTTTTTTGGTTTCTTGTGTTGAAAGTTAGTTTGTTGATTTAAGATCTTTCTTCTTTTTTAATATACACATTTATAGCTATCAAATTCCCTCTTAGCACTGCTTTGTGTACGCAATTTTTTATCCCCAAACTTAATCAATATTTGGTACTTTATAAAGTGTGTTTATTTGATGTTTTCCACACTGGGTCCTCATTCTTTTGTGTGATGGTATTAATTGAGAGTCTTCTCTGTGCTAACCACTGTGTTGTTGCTGGTGGGCATCAAAGACAAACAAAAGAGCAGTTATCACAGTACAATAAAGACTATAAGGAAAGTAGTGTATGGTGATAATAGAACATGTATTTTCTATTCTACCTCATTTTTAGAATATTCTGGCACCACAAATTAAATTTATTTATGATTGACCAATGGAACACCTGAGGGGTGAACTACAATAGCTTAGATCTATCAGGGTCCAACCCTAGAGTTAGGTACAGTTTCCCAAACTGCATGACATTGGAGGATGATAGCAAGAGTTCAGGAAGGAGAACATCATGATGGCAGCCACAGGCTCCTCACACAAACCTGAAGGGTTATGGTGGGAGGTGGAGATATTTGAAGTAGAGTAACATGCAGTGAAATTGAAAGAAGTTGAGTATGGCCAGAATGTAGAAAGTGAGATCAGAAGTGTGAGGATCGGCAAAGAAAGGAATTTTAAAAAGTTGAGACTTACCCTGAAGCAAAGGGAAGCTACTAAAGATTTTAAAGCTGGGTGATAATAGGAAAAAGGAAAATAATTGTAGCTGTAGTGTAAAAAATATCTTGGAAATGTGCTCCACCTAGCTGAGCTTGTGATAATATATGGAGGGGATACATACGTGAATAAAGAGATTGAAAGGGTTAAAAAGAAGATTCTCAGGATCTATGTAGTACAGCTAGGAAAATTTTAGCCATGAGTCAGGAAATAGGAATATCAGCTGGATTAAAGAAAAAAAGTGAGCTAAAATTGGAAATACTGTGTGCCTTTGTCTGTCATACTTTAGGAGATAAATCAGAAGTCAAAGTATGGATTTGGAAATTAGTAGCATGCAGAAGGGAATGGGGTTATGTATGAGGAGTGAGAGAATCATAGAGGAAACCCTAAGAAATACCAATATTTAAGGGGTGGACAGAAAAGAAGCACCTACAAAGACTGGAAAAGAATAGCCAGGCAAGTGGGACACCTAGATAATGTGGCAACAAAGAAGCTGAGGAAAAGGAATAAACAATGAAATTCAGGAACTACTATAAGTGATTAACTAAAAGAGGTATCGAAATTATCTTTGGGATTCAGAGAAGAGAGAAAAGGAGATTGCTACCCATCTTGGGAAACTATTTTAACTGCAGTGCCACATGACTGCTGACTACCATATGTTGAAAGGGTGCGTTACTGAGTGAAGAAAGACTCCATTTCCATGAACTTGACTGTGAAGGCAGGTGTGAGTGAGGTCTAGAAGGGCAAAGACATACAGTTGAGGGAGGAACTTTATTTTCATTAAGATAGAAGATGAAAGCAAATAACTTAAGTCAATATAACAGCACATTATGTAATCACTAAGTAGCTCAGAATATTCTAGCCACAAGGCACTAAACGTGCTCTAAGAAACATACAATCAAACAGATCAAAATGAATTAGTGTTCAGGATTTTACACCCCCTTGTATTCCACACAGTCAACGTAACCTACTGCATTTCACAAAGATAACACTTCTTCTCCATCCTGGTTTCCTGCTCAGAACAGGTGCTAGCCAAGGAGCATTGCTATGCTTCTGCAGAAGCAGTGCCACAGCACTCCTGAAAGCAAAGAGCCCTAACCTCTGTGAATGTGAAAAAAGCCCTGAGGCCCAGCACAGCCCCTGTTGGCAATGCCTTGCCCAACAAAATGTGAGCAGTTTGATCTCCTGGTCCTACCTTCCTCAGAAAAACTGCATCATAAATAACTACAAGGAATCCTTCCCCTTGGGCAGAAAGATAACTCTGCAAGGGGTAAGGAAACCACTGCCTTTCCTGGTTTCTTTGAAGACATTTGCATCACTTCATGTCTCTGTATTTCTAGATGGTACTAGGCATCTGTATTAATAGAACAAATAGCCAGCATTCCTAGATTATATTGACACAATACCAGAGCACAGTAGGTCAAAGAATGAAGCTTGCTCTAAAGGCTCTGAATGACCATTAAATTCCTGTGCTCCATTTTTAGCTCCACCCTCCATCTCTACAGGGTAATGTCCACCCACTTTGTTTCATGTTTAAGAAATTTGGCTGCAGATTACCATCTGATGTTGTTTTCTCTAGCCACATGCAGGAATCATTCAAGCCATCTGGTCTAACTTGCACATGCATTCATGGAAAGTCCTCTCTGTTTTCCTTGTTCCATCCTCCCCAACCAACAGGTCCCACAACCTATTTCACACTCTCTTCTCTTAACACTCCACCTGGCATTATTCTCCTCCCTATCTTCTCTGAATTCCTTATAGTACAAGTCTTTTATCAACTTCATAAAAACTTGGGGATCATGTATAGCTTCCTATTTTATTCCAGGTATTTATTAAACAAATATTTATTGAGGAGTTACTAGGGGCCATATAGTGTGCATAAAACATTCTTCCTTCTTGGAACTATGGCTCTAGTGGGAAATAGATGAACAATGGCATAATTGCTATTCAAATCCATATCTTTTGATGTGACCCCCCCCCCAACTAAACGGAAACAATATGGAAAACAGTATGCTGTACTAAGTAGAGCATGAACCTTGGAGTTAGACACGCCTAATTCAAATCTTAACTCTCTGTGAAATAGTCTGAGCCAATTAACTTCTCTGTGGCTACTTTCTTCACTTGTGAAATGAAGTCATTACAATATACTTCTTAGGTTTCTTGAGAGGATTAAATAATGTAACATATGAAAAGTTTACTTACACTAAGTGATTGCTCATTAAACATGTACTGAAGGAATGAATTAATCTTTAGGACTGTTTGAAATGTTAAGGTGACATATATATATATATATGAAAATGAGACTTAATGAAAACAGGTAAGTTAACTGTTGCTTCCAAAAACTAAAGAAAACAAAAAAAATATGAGTGGATAAAAAATGTTGCATTAAAAACATCTAGAAAGAGTAATGAATAGCTCTCATACTGTTTCTTATTGAGGGCTTACTATGTGCCTGGCACTGGGATGAGGAATTTAATTATATCACCTCATGTACCTCTCAAAACCAATCTGTGAATAACCTTACTTTAACAGGTATCAAATTAAGGCTTAGAAAGACAAGTAACAGGGCTGAGAAGTGTCAGATATGTTTGTGTGTGCTCTACTGCCCAGACTACTGACCATAACATAGCAAGAGGTTTTTTCAACATACATGCAAGAATTTTAATAAACGTACCAGAATAAACTGCACCAAGTTTGCAACTCTGAATTATTATTTTTGCATTCTCTGTGCTTGACTGAAAGCTCAAATAAAGAAAAGAGTAAAGTTTTGTATCTAAATAAATGTTCAGTTCAAGGGAGTATTCCAGTGCTATTTGTTTTTCAAACTCTCAGTGGACAGTTTCTTCACAATTTGTGTAATTTTTTTTTGCATTTGTGAAATTGGGGCATTCTCATCTTCTAAAAATGGATATAATTTCTGAAGATGACCAAAACTTATTCAAGGCCAAAGCTGGAAATGAAGTGTGCGAGAGCACGTTGAGTACAACTATCGTGGCATTACTGTGAAGTCACACAACAGATTCTCCTTCTAAGTGGAATTCAGATTTAAGAGTTACAGCAAATACTCCTTTGCTGTGGTGCATATGGCCTCTCACTGCACTCAGTTGTTTCATAGATTTGACTGATGCAAAAAAACATGACGTAGAAGGAGTACAACTTACCTCCGTCTCTATTTTCTGTCCCTTTAGAGAAAATGCCTGATCAGCACCATGTGGAAACACTAGCAGATATATCTCAAGATACCACCTTCATCTGACATTGTGAGTTATAACACTTTGATAAAATGACTTATTGTTTTAACATATTCTGCAGTTACTTAACTTTACAGAGCCTCAAAGGTACAGTTGGTATTTTCACTTCATTCTTTTCTCCTAAGCACTGCAAAGACGTTTCACTCCCAAACTGTTTTTACCACATCATTCTAATCATAGAAAAAAGTAACTCTCTTTGTGGGCTTTTGTACTTTTTTGTGCAAACTCTACTCAGTTTTATTCCCTATTTATGTTGTTTTCAACCTTTAAATATTATAACATCATGTTCAGAAAAGCCTGTTTCTCCACATGGAAGTCAACACACATCACAGTACCACCATACCAGAAACAATGAGAGAAAAGATAGACTAATATGGTTACATAATTCAAACATAAAAAATCTTCACATAGCAATGAACATCAGAGGCAAAGTTAAAAGATAGATGACAAACTGGTAAAAATCATTTGGCAACTTTTTTTTTTTTTTTTTGCGGTCCATGGGCCTCTCACTGTTGTGGCCTCTCCCGTTGCGGAGCACAGGCTCTGGACGCACAGGCCCAGCGGCCATGGCTCATGGGCCCAGCCGCTTCACGGCATGTGGGATCCTCCCGGACCGGGGCACAAACCCGTGTCCCCTGCATCGGCAGGCGGACCCTCGACCACTGCGCCACCAGGGAAGCCCTCATTTGGCAACTTTATATGACATTGTGGGTTACAATACTTTGCACTCATACAGTGATTCATGGTTTTAACACAACATAATTACATAATTGCTATTTAAATCCATATCTTTGACCCCCAACTAAACAGGACTCTGGAAGACAGTATGTGTTACTAAGTAGAACACGGGCTTTGGAGTTAGACACACCTAATTCAAGTCTCAACTCTGTGTGCAGTAGGCTGAGCCAATTAACTTCTCTGTGACCCAGTCTCTTCTTTTCTGAAATGAAGCCATTATTATCTACTTCTTAGGTTTTAATATCATATACATGATATCACTTATATGTGGAACCTAAAAAAAACCCTCAACTCACAGAAACAGAGAGTAGAAAACTGGTTGTGAGGGGCCAGGAGGTGAAGGAAGAAGTTGGTAAATGGGTACAGACTTTTGGTTATAAGATGAGGAAGGTCTGAGGATCTGATGTATAACATGGTGACTGTAGTTGATAACATGGTATTGTTTAATTGAAATTTGCTAAGAGAGTAGGGCTTAAATGTTCTCACCAAAAATAAAAACAAAAGAGATAAATCTGTGAGGTATGTTGTATTAGTTAATTCACCGGGGGGACCTCTGTCACAGTGTTTCTTTATATCAAATCTTCATGTTGTAGACTTTAAATATCTTACCATTTTATTTGTCAGTTATACCTCAATAAAGCTGGATAGATAGATATATAGATAGATCAGCATCAGAAAGAATGATGATGGCAAGGATTAAAATATCAAAGATGTTAAAGTACATGAATTTTTATTATTATTACTAATAATAATAGTAAATAAACTCGTTGACCACTACTGGAGTTTGCCAGGATCCTGTATCATAACTCTGATAATTAATAAAGGCATCCCGTTGCAATTTCCTTTAGCATTATTTGTGCTACAAGTGACAAAGTGTATCATATTCTGTTTCATTCCCTGAAGAAAAGAAAAACAAAAACCTGGGAACCCATGCTGAAATCCCATTAGGATTTTATTTTGTGTTGTTTGAACTATAAAGCAAAACACGTCTGTCATTAAAGACATACAAACCAAAAACAGATCCAAGTTGATTCCTAAAAAAAAAAAGGGGGATTTAAACAAGCAATTTGCAGATTTTATTCATTCTTAGTGCCTATATGCAATTGTGATTTAAGAAAGACATGTAAAGACCATACCAAACACGCTTAAGAGCAAGAGTTTTAACCTACTAGTGCTCTGCTCCACCAAGAAAGAAAAATAATTCCATGGTGGCATCAAAAATTTCAGGCCCTGTTCAGAGATCACCCCCACCAACCATCCATAACAATAGCTTACCAGGAAATTCATATGTTGAAATCCTAACCTAAGTTACCTTGGAATATGACAGTATTTGGAGATAAGGTCTTTGTAGAGATAATTAAGATGAGGTCACTAGTATTTGCTTTAATCCAATGTGACTGGTGTCCTTATAAGAACAGGAAGATTTGGATACAGACAGAGGGAAGATGACGTGAAAACACAGAGAAAACACAACCATCTATAAGCCAAGGAGGAGGCCTGGAACAGATTTTTCCTGCATGTCCCTCAGAAGGAATAAACCCTGCCGATATCTTGATCTTAGACTTCTAGCTTCCAGACTGTGAGAAAATAAATTTATGTTGTTTAAGCCACCCAGTCTGTGATACTTTCATATGTCAGCCCTAGATGACTAATGCAAGGACTGAGTCACGTCTTAGTCCAAATGGCAATTTCTTAACAGCCATGATCAATGCCTGGAACCTTGTCATTAATGCCTGGAATACTGTGACAGCATCTACATAAAAGATAAAACTATATATTCATGTAGGGGCAATAAAGTATGGAAAATTATGTAATTATAAAAAGTAGATGTAGATGTGGAAACACAGAGAGAAACTATTTAGTGATAAAACCACATGTTATGAATATTTTCTGTTCACGCAGATGTATTTTTCCTGTAAACTTCAGGAGGCTTATGCTATCTTCATCTTAAAAAACAGAGAGGAACTGAACAAACACACCAAGAAATGGCAACAAAAGGCCGACTCTTTCCATTGCATCACAGATGTGAAACAATCAAGATTCTTTTCCATTACAGGCTATTAGAAAATACTGAATACAGTTCCCTGTGCTGTATACCGAGAGGTTCACAGGGTCTTGGTACTCCGGCCGGGTGTTAGGCATGAGCTTCTGAGGTGGGAGAGCCGAGTTCAGGACATTAGTCCACCAGAGACCTCCTGGCCCCAAGTAATGTCAAACGGCAGAAGCTCTCCCAGAGATCTCCATCTCAATGCTAAGACCCAGCTCCACTCAACGACCAGCAAGCTACAGTGCTGGACACCCTATGCCAAACAATGAGCAAGACAGGAACACAACCCCACCCACTAGCAGAGAGGCTGCCTAAAATCATAATAAGCTCACAGACACCCCAAAACACAACACCAGACATGGTCCTGCCCACCAGAAAGACAAGATCCAGCCTCATCCACCAGAACACAGGCACCAGTCCCCTCCACGAGGAAGCCTACACAACCCACTGAACCAACCTTAACCACTGCGGGCAGACACAAAAAACAATGGGAACTACAAACCTGCCGCCTGCAAAAAAGAGACCCCAAACACCGTAAGTTAACCAAAATGAGAAGACAGAGAAACACACAGCAGATAAAGGAGCAAGGTAAAAAGCCTATGGGATGCAGCAAAGGCAGTTCTAAGAGGGACGTTTATAGCAATACAATCCTACCTCAAGAAACAAGAAACATCTCAAATAAACAACCTAACCTTACATGTAAAGCAATTAGAGAAAGAAGAACAAAAAAACGCCCAAAGTTAGCAGAAGGAAAGAAATCATAAAGATCAGTTTAGAAATAAATAATAAAGAAATGAAGGAAACGATAGCAAAGATCAATAAAACTAAAAGTTGGTTATTTGAGGAGATAAACAAAACTGATAAACCATTAGTCAGACGCATCAAGAAAAAAAGGGAGAAGACTCAAGTCAATAGAATTAGAAATGAAAAAGGAGAAGTTACAACTGACACTACAGAAATAGAAAGGATCATGAGAGATTACTACAAGCAATGATATGCCAATATAATGGACAACCTGGAAGAAATGGACAAATTCTTAGAAAATCACAACCTTCTGAGACTGAATCAGGAAGAAATAGAAAATGTAAACAGACCAGTCACAAGCACTGAAATTGAAACTGTGATTAAAAAGCTTCCAACAAACAAAAGCCCAGGACAGATGGCTTCACAGGTGAATTCTATCAAACATGGAGAGAAGAACTAACACCTATCCTTCTCAAACTCTTCCAAAAAATTTCAGAGGAAGGAACACTTCAAACTCATTCCATGAGGCCACCATCACCCTGATACCAAAACCAGACAAAGATGTCACAGAAAAGGAAAACTACAGGCCAATATCACTGATGAACATAGATGCAAAAATCCTCAACAAAATATTAGCAAACAGAATCCAACAGCACATTAAAAGGATCACACACCATGATCAAGTGGGGTTTATCCCAAAACAGCAAGGATTCTTCAATATACGCAAATCAGTCAATGTGATACACCATAATAACAAACTGAAGGGTAAAAACTATATGATAATCTCAATAGATGCAGAAAAAGCTTTTGACAAAATTCAACACCCATTTATGATAAAAACCCTCCAAAAAGTAGGCATAGAGAGAACCTACCTCAACATAATAAAGGCCATATATGACAAACCCCCAGTAAACATCATTCTCAGTGGTGAAAAACTGAAACCGTTTCCACTAAGATCAGGAACAAGACAAGGTTGCCCACTCTCACCGCTGTTATTCAACATAGTTTTGGAAGTTTTAGCCACAACAATCAGAAAAGAAAAAGAAATAAAAGGAATACAAATCATAAAAGAACTAAAGCTGTCACTCCTTGCAGATGACATGATACTATACATAGAGAATCCTAAAGATACTACCAGATAACTACTAGAGCTAATCAATGAATTTGGTAAAGTAGCAGGATACAAAATTAATGCACAGAAATCTCTTGCATTCCTATACACTAATGATGAAAATCTGAAAGAGAAATTAAAGAAACACTCCCATTTACCATTGCAACAAAAAGAATAAAATACCCAGGAATAAACCTACCCAAGGGAACAGAAGACCTGTATGCAGAAAACTATTAGACACTGATGAAAGAAATTAAAGATGATACCAACAGATGGAGAGATATACCATGTTCTTGGATTGGAAGAATCAACATTGTGAAAGTGACTATACTACCCAAAGCAATCTACAGATTCAGTGCAATCCCTATGAAACTACGAATGGCATTTTTCACAGAACTAGAACAAAAAATCTCACAATTTGTATGGAAACGCAAAAGACCCTGAATAGCCAAAGCAATCTTGAGAAAGCAAAACGGAGCTGGAGGAATCAGGCTCCCTGACTTCAGACTATACTACAAAGCTACAGTGATCAAGACAGTATGGTAGTGGCACAGAAACAGAAAGATAGATCAATGGAACAGGATAGAAAGCCCAGAGATAAGCTCACGTGCATATGGTCACCTTATTTTTGATAAAGGAGACAAGAATATACAATGGAGAAAAGACAGCCTCTTCAATAAGTGGTTCTGGGAAGTCTGGACCACTACATGCAAAAGAATGAAATTAGAACACTCCCTAACACCATACACAAAAATAAACTCAAAATGGATTAGAGACCTAAATGTAAGGCCAGACACTATGAAACGCTTAGAGGAAAACAAAGGCAGAACACTCTATGACATAAATCACAGCAAACACTTTTTGACCCACCTCCTAGAGAAATGGAAATAAAAACAAAAATAAACAAATGGGACCTAATGAAACTTAAAAGGTTTTGCACAGCAAAGGAAGCCATAAACATGACGAAAAGACAACCCTCAGAATGGCAGAAAATATTTGCAAATGAAGCAACTGACAAAGTATTAATCTCCAAAATATACAACCAGCTCATGCAGCTCAATATCAAAAAAACAAACAACCCAATCCAAAGGTGGACAGAAGACCTAAATAGACTTTTCTCCAAAGAAGACATACAGATTGCCAGCAAACACTTGAAAAGCTGCTCAACATCACTAATCATTAGAGAAATGCAAATGAAAACTACAATGAGGTATCACCTCACACCAGTCAGAATGGCCATCATCAAAAAATCTGCAAACAATAAATGCTGGAGAGGGAGTGGAGAAAAGGGAACACTCTTGCACTGCTGGTGGGAATGTGAATTGGTTCAGCCACTATGGAGAACAGTATGGAGGTTCCTTAAAAAACTAAAAATAGAACTACCGTATGACCCAGCAGTCCCACTACTGGGCATATACGCTGAGAAAACATAATTCAAAAAGAGTCATGTACCACAATGTTCATTGAAGCTCTATTTACAATAGCCAGGAGATGGAAGCAACCTAAGTGTCCATCGACAGATTAATGGATAAAGAAGATGTGGCACATATATAAAATTGAATATTACTCAACCATAAAAAGAAACGAAATTGAGTTATTTGTAGTGAGGTGGATGGAGACCTAGAGTCTGTCAGAAGTAAGTCAGAAAGAGAAAAACAAATACCCTATGCTAACACATATATATGGAATCTTAAAAAACCGAAAAATGGTTCTGAAGAACCTATGGGCAGGACAGGAATAAAGACGCAGATGTAGAGAATGGACTTGAGGACATGGGGTGGGGTAAGGGTAACCTGGGACGAAGTGAGAGAGTGGCGTGGACATATACACACTACCAAATGTAAAATAGATAGCTAGTGGGAAGCAGCCGCATAGCACAGGGAGATCAGCTCGGTGCTTTGTGACCACCTAATGGGGTGAGTTATGGAGGGTGGGAGGGAGACACAAGAGGGAGGAAGTATGGGGATATATGTATATGTATAGCTGATTCACTTTGTTATACAGCAGAAACTACCACACTACTGTAAAGCAATTATACTCCAAAAAAGATGTTTAAAAAATTTTTTTAAAAACAAATAGTTACTGCATGCATCAAAAGGACTATCCTGCCATTTCTAAACAGAAAGCTCAACACATTGTAACTAAAATTAAATGTACAAATATATATTTACTTCTGTAATTGCCCTTAAATGTATTATGCATTTCAGACACTTTAAGATGAAATCGGAATGAGTCATCTGAAATATATGACAGAACAGACTCGGCTTATGTGCCTTTCCCCAGTAGGAAAATATGTATTAGGAGAAGCAATTGCTTGGTGATATGTAGGACACAAGCAGATCTATTTGTATTCTGTCTTTTGAAACAGTCCTTGTATGTACATATTTTCATGCCCTACAACTCAAGGACTGGTGATTATCTCTTAAAGGAACTGCTAACCATTTCAGGAAATTGTTGAATGTAATATCTGAAAATGATTTCAGAGTGTGAAAACATTTTATACACTTTGCAAATCAAATGTACTCGGCTGGAAGGGGCTAACTAGCTTACGTTGCTGGCTGTATCTTGCACGTTCTTAATACTTAAGAGTTAGATGGTTTAATCTTTGGTTTCTTAGATAGCATGCAGGTGCAACTACACCTAATACACCTCAGTAAATGCCCTTAACTTAATGTGAATTTTCAAGTTTGCCACATGATATGACATTTTCTGCTGATGGCAGAATAGTAAGAAAGCTAATAGGTATTTTCCCTTTAGGTATTTTCTGCTTCCAGTCACACCTAGAGTTAATTAACATAAAAAGTTCACCTGGAATTTATCCAAAAAGAAAAGGGAAACAGTGAAATTGCAAGCAAAAATCTCTTATAAATTTGGGCTTGAAGCCAGATTTTCGGTAATACCGTAATTAGTTCATTTTACTGACAAAGGAAAAACCTAAACAAGGGAAAAATAGACAGGCATGCATAGCCATTAGTGTGGGGTCACAGATTCTATAGACAAGCACCCAAGTGACTTGGTGGACCTCATCACATGCCTATGAGATATGACCTTGGGTCTGGACCCTCTTTGCCTATAAATTATACTGTTTAATAGTACACAGTTTCGGGAGAAATTCCACACCCTCCTTTCATTTTACTATGAACCTAAAACTGCCCTAAAATGTTGTCTTAAAATTGTGTTTTAAATGCACAGTTCTGCTATATAAAAGACATTGTTAGGAGAATGAAAAGACAAGCCATAGACTGGGAGAAAATATTTGCAGAACACATATATAATAAAGAACCAGTACCTAGGGCTTCCCTGGTGGCACAGTGGTTGAGAGTCCACCTGCCGATGCAGGGGACACGGGTTCGTGTTCCGGTCCGGGAAGATCCCACATGCCGCGGAGCGGCTGGGCTCGTGAGCCATGGCCGCTGGGCCTGTGCGTCCAGAGCCTGTGCTCTGCAGCGGGAGAGGCCACAACAGTGAGAGGCCCGCGTACCACAAAAAAAAAAAAAAGAACCAGTACCTAAACTATACAAAGAAATCTTAAAACTCAACAATAACAAAATGAACAACTCAATTTAAAAATGAACAACAGATTTGAACAGACACTCCACCAAAGAAGATATACAGATGGCAAAAAAGCATATGAAAAGATCCTCAATATTATATGTCATTAGCAAATTGCATATTAAAACAGCAATGCAATACTACTACACATCTATCAGAATAGGTAACATCCAAAACATCAACACCAAATTCTGGCAAGGGTGTGAAACAATAGAAACTCTTACTCATTGCTGCTAGGAAAGTTTGGAAGACAGTTTGATAGTTTCTTGCAGAACTAAATATACTCTTACCATATGATCGAGCAGTTGTGCTTGCATTACCCAAATTGGTTGAAAATTTATGTCCACACAAAAACCTGTACTGAAATTTTACAGCAACTTTATTGATAATTGCCAAAATTTGAAAGCAACCAAGATGTCCTTCAACAGGGCATGAATGGGTAAGGAAGCTATGGTATATCCAAACAGTGGGATATTCAACAGTAAAAAGAAAAGAGCCACCAAGCCATGAAAAAACAAACAAGCATGGAGGAACCTTAAATGCACATTGCTAAGTGAAAGAAGCCAATCTGAAAAGGCAACATACTGGATGATTTCCATTATTTTTTTTACATCTTTTTTTTTTCATTTGATAAACACAGATGAAAACTGAAGATAGGCAAATAAAGAGGGGACAAAAGATGAGAAGTGATCACTAATTGGATGAGTAGAGCGGTATTTTTTTAATTTTATTTTATTTATCTTTTTATACAGCAAGTTCCTATTAGTTACCTATTTTATACATATTAGTGTATGTATGTCAATCCCAATCTCCCAATTTATCACACCACCACCACTCCCCGCCACTTCCCCCCTTGGTGTCCATACATTTGTTCTCTGCATCTGCATCTCAATTTCTTTTTACATGTTTATTGGATTATAATTGCTTTACAATGTTGTGTTAGTTTCTGCTGTACAACAAAGTGAATCAGCTATATGTATACAGATATCCCCTCCCTGTTGCGTCTCCCTCCCACCCTCCCTATCCCACCCCTCTAGGTGGTCACAAAGCACCGAGCTGATCTCCCTGTGCTATGTGGCTGCTTCCCACTAGCTATCTATTTTACACATGGTAGTGTATATATGTTAATGCTACTCTCTCAATTCATCCCAGCTTCCCCTTACGACATTCTAGAAAAGGCAAAACTATGAAGACAGAAAAAAAAATCATTGGTTGCCAGGGATTTGAAGAAATTTGGGAGGGTGGGGTGTAATGAATAGGTAGAGCACAGAGGATTGTTAAGGCAGTGTAACTACTCTCTATGATGCTGTAATGAAGTACATTTTAAGATTGGGATTGAAAACAAGTGTCATTTTCTTTGTGGGAAATTGAAGTCACCTGGGTTTTGTGCCTAGATTCCTATCCATTTTTATTTAGGAGCCCTCAGCAATAATGGCACTCAGGAATGAAGGGGATGTATCTTGTTTTCTAGCCATTTTCACATGTTCCAGCTTCTTCATTTCATACTGTTAGAAAACGATGACAAAATCTTCTAATAAAATATTTACATAAGATTACAATGCTTTTAGTTGTGGTTAATCTTCATGAGCAGTGAGGGGAGAAGAAAATAGTTTTACTTTTACTCCTGTATAATATTCACTTATTCATTTGGACACTTAATGAAGTTTCAAGCACTTATGTGCCTTGACCTTAGGAAACATTGTTATGAACTTTTATCCTCTCCTTCTTTTCTATGACCTTTTTTTTTATTACAGATTGTCCTTTTCTAATTTTCAACCTAATTAAACTCAGCAAGCACTACTTAAATACCCACTATATATAAGATCAAAAGCACATAGAAATGTATCTTTATCCTCAAGTGGAATACAATATTACAGGAAGAAAAATACACACATATATCACCTAAAATATAATAAATAATGGTAAGTTCCCCCACTTGCCATTTAGAGGTAAAACAAAGTGATATGCAAGCAAGAACGGATATGGATTGCGTGATAAAGAGTGAGAAGGAATCACAGCAGGTGGCATAGAAATTGGACAACGTATTTTAAAAAATAGTTACAAAGGGTAGGAAATTTCAGGAAGTAAGAAGGAAATGATTTATGGGTTAAACTTTATTTTGCCACTATATAGTTCTTTAAAGGCATTAGTGAATTTGCATCTTTGTTTAGAATTGTGTGGATCGTATTTTTTTATTATTAATTTTGTCCTTGGTTCAACTTGGGGATTAGGGATATGCCAGCATCACATACCAGACTGAGAAAATTTCTACCTTTTTCTATCATCTGGAAGACTAAATAACACTGGAATTAACTTTACTTGAAAGTTTGATAGAACTTTCCCTTTAACTAAGCCAATTTCCATAATTTTATTTTATTTATTTATTTTATTTATTTTATTTATTTATTGTTTTTGGCTGCATTGGGTCTTCGTTGCTGCACATGGGCTTTTCTCTGATTGTGGAGAGCGGGGGCTACTCTTCATTGTGGTGCACGGGCTTCTCATTGCGGTGGCTTCTCTTGTTGCGGAGCATGGGCTCTAGGCACGTGGGCTTCAGTAGTTGTGGCATGTGGGTTCAGTAGTTGTGGCTCGCGGGCTCTAGAGCGCAGGCTCAGTAGTTGTGGCACACGGGCTTAGTTGCTCTGCAGCATGTGGGATCTTCCCGGACCAGGGCTCGAACCCGTGTCCCCTGCATTGACAGGCGGATTCTTAACCACTGCACCACCAGGGAAGCCCCCAATTTCCATAATTTTAGATCAAACTAGAATACTTTAAAATATCTTCTGATTTTTGGCTCCTTAAGCTTGACATATTTTATTCTATTTTTGGTACTTTGCATTTTCTTAGAAATTATCCATTTGATCTAAAAATATAAAATTCCAAATATGTTGGTATAATAGTCAAGATAAGATTCTGCAATCCTTTTTTTTTTTTTTTTTTTTTTTTAAAATAACCGTCTTTTTAACATCTTTCTCTTTCCAAGCATTGCATTTCCTCTCCTAACCCAATTATTTTTACGGTCTTTTTTTTTTTTTTTTTTTGGCTCTTGCTTTAATTAGTTCAGTTTGCTATTTGAATTTTATTATTGTCTATTTTCTATCTCATTTCTTTCTGCTTTTCTCCCTATTAATTTAGACATTCTACTTTCTTAAGATTTATTCTCGTGCTTTGATTGCTTTGTTAAATTGAATTCTTAGTTTACATACTTTCATTCTTTTTCTTTCCAAAAAATGTATTTAAAGCTGGACGATTTCTTCTCAGTATCAGTTTGATCACACTCCACAATTCCTAACTTCTAGTCCTATCCCTGTTGTCTGTAATTAAATAGCTTGGAGTTTTGAATTTGATAAACTCTATATTTTTAGAAATGTATTTTAAATATAGTGCATAGACTTTATTTGTTGTTGATTATAACTTGATTTCATAATAGCGAATAGTGATTGCATAATTTGGGGGTTTAATGAGGTAGTCTTTATGGCTCAATGCAGGGTCAGTTTGTGTGATTATTCATCAGGTTTTGAAAATAATATGCAATCTCTTTTGGATGTTTGTTTTTATGGATGCTTAAACTTCTTAATTGCATTATTTAAATCCACAGTATTCTTAATTCTTCTCTACTCAGTCTATCCGTTGCCTAGAAACCTTTTTAAGTTTCCCAGACTGATCACTTTGTTTTTATATTCTTATATTTTCATCATTTTCTATTTCAGGTATTTCAAACTTGTACTGTACATAAACATTGATGAGTTTTATACTTTCTTGTTAGATTTTATATTCTATCTAGATGAAATATCTCTCTGGACTTTTAAATGCTTTTGATATCAAACCCTATGTTATGAAATAATATTGCCAAATCTATTTTCAAGTATTTTCCAGGGACTAGTTTTTCTTCTCTCTTTTTGTCTTTCTCATCCTTTCTCCCTCACTCT
This sequence comes from Lagenorhynchus albirostris, assembly GCF_949774975.1. Taxonomy (NCBI): domain Eukaryota; kingdom Metazoa; phylum Chordata; class Mammalia; order Artiodactyla; family Delphinidae; genus Lagenorhynchus; species Lagenorhynchus albirostris. Next base: position 8,680,510 of record NC_083108.1, on the reverse strand, counting down.
CTCACTCTGTCTTCTTTTTTCCTTTCCATAAAATAATAAAACCTGTGGCAAAAATTATGCTAAAGGGAAAATGAAAGATTAATTTCATTAAAAAAATTAACCAAAATGTCTTTTCTAGCTTAAATGTATTTAAAATATTCTTCTAGAAATCTAAATCATGAATCTATATTTGATCCAAGCATTATGATTTCAGAAGAGTTGTAGCTATGATTCAAAGCCTTCTTCTAAAATAAAGGTAATTTTACAGAAAATTACCTGATTACCTTATACTTGCATTTTTTCCATCCTGATCAAATTCCAAGATCCAAATTTGTCAATTCTCTCACCTCTACTCTGAAGAAAACAGGCACACAATTTTTAATATTACAGAGTTAAAGCATGTATGGAAAAGAAAAAAAAATTGATCATTTTTTAAAGATTCAAGCCTTATTTTTAAAAATAAAGGGAAGGGAACTGAAATGCCAAGGCAATTAAAAACATACTGGTAACAGCACTGTTTGGGGCTGGTTTTCTCTCTCAAGAGGGTTTGCTGCCCCCTGTCGGTCTTTACAGAAATAGGATGAAAAAACAAAAATCACGCAAGCACACATACAAAGCATTTAAAAGCAAAACTAGAAGGGCTTGATTGTAAAATATTTCAAAAGGCAATTTATGTGACATATAAAATAACCTTTGTAGAGGGATTTGTGAGGTTCTAAAGCCGCCCCACTCTCTGGTCCCCATGGAGAAAGCAGGTGTGAGGGATCCCACCTTGTGAATTGCCTCGCTTTCTTACCTAATTGCATCCACGGACCGGGCTGCCTAACACTGGCAACCATCTATACAGTCTGCACAAATTAGACTGTGTGATAGAAATTCCATACAAAAGTGCACAATAAAAGCCCCTCATGTTGAAAGATGATTAAATAACTTTACAGGACATACAAAGGGCCGTATAAGAAACGAGAGAGGCAGCAGGTAAAAGAGAAGTTAATAAAGCCAAAGCGAGGATTGACACAAAAAGAGACAAGAAAACCAGAGAGAAAATGCAATTTAAAAGAAAAAGAGTTCCCTACTCTGTTCAGAGTTCATGCGTTGAACAAGTAACAGACACCCAGCTAAGAGGGGGCATACGACGGTGCCACTAAGGCTATTGTTACATCCTGAAAGGAATTCCATATCAACATGAGGACTGTTTACAGGATTGGATCACTGAGACAATTCCCTATACATTGAAACTCCCAATTTATCCTTACAATAAAACCGGATTAGCTAAGCTGCCTGAAATTATGTTTTTTCCTTCCGTGTGAAATGAAAAGTACTATTTTATATAATCTAATTTAAATCTACAAAGGTATTTGTAGATTTGTATGCGTGGCAATGTCCTAAATATGATCATGCAAAGAGATCTGCCCCCGGGCTTCCCTGGTGGCGCAGTGGTTGAGAGTCTGCCTGCCGATGCAGGGGACATGGGTTCGTGCCCCGGTCCGGGAAGATCCCACATGCCGTGGAGCAGCTGGGCCCGTGAGCCATGGCTGCTGAGCCTGCGTGTCCGGAGCCTTCAATAGGCAATCTATTTTTTTTTTCAAATTTTATTTAAAAAATTTTTTCCTGCTTTATTGAAATTTAATTGCTAAAAATTGTATATATTTAAGGTGTACAAATGTGATGATTTAATATATGTATACATTGTGAAATGATTACCATAATCAATTTAATTAACACATCCATCATTTCACATAGTTATTTTTTTCTTTGTGATATGAGAATACTTAAGAGCTAGTCTTAGCAAATTTCAAGTGTACAATATAATATTATCAACTATAGTCCCCATGCTATGAGTTAGATCCCCAGAACTTATTCATCTTATAAATGAAAGTTTGCACCCTTTGACCAATAAGTCCTCATCTCCCTGTACTCCTAGCCCCTGGCATCCACCTTCCTACTCTCTGGTACTATGAGTTTGACCTCTTCAGATTCCACATGCAGTATTTTTCTTTCTGTGTCTTTGCATACTGTTCTCCAGATTCATCCATGTTGTCACAAATGTCAGAATTTCCTCCTTTTGATGACAGAATAATATTCCCATATATATACCACATTTATAATATATTATATATATATATGTATGTATGGCATCTGCTTTTTCCATTCATATGTCAGTGGACACTTAGGTAGTTTTCATATCTTGGCTATTGTGAATAGCAGTGCAATGAACATGGGAGTATAGTTATCTCTTCAAGATACTGATGTTCTTTCCTTTAGATAAGTGCCCAGGAGTGGGATGGCTGGATCATATGGTAATTCTATTTTTAACTTTTTGAATACTGTTTTCCATAATGGCTGTACCAATTTACATTCTCACCAACAATGTACAAGGGTCCTCTTTCATTCACACCCTTATTGATACTTATTATCTCTTGTCTTTTTGATGAGAGCCATCCTATCAGCTGTGAGGTGATATCTCATTGTGGTTTTGATGTGTATTTCCCTAATGATTAGTGATGTTGAGCACCTCTTCATATACCTCTTGACCATTTGTATGTCTTTGGGAAAAGGTCCAAATCAACTAATAAAGTTTAAATGTAGGTCATGTAAGGATCAAGATTTGGACATTTTAAGGGGCATTCTTATCTCACTTCTGTGCTCCTGAGATCCAAGAAAGAAAGAAAGAGAGAGAGAGAGAGAGAGAGAGAGGAAGGAAGGAAGGAAGGAAGGGAGAGAAAGGAAGGAAGGAAGGAAGAGAGAGAGAGAAAGGAAGGAAGAAAGAAAGAAAGAAAAAAGAAAGAAAGAGAAAGAGAAAGAAAGAAAGGAAGGAAGGAAGGAGAGAAAGAGAGAAAGAAAAGAAGGAAGGGAGGGAGGAAGGAAGGAAGGAAGGAAGAAAGAAGGAAAAGAAAGAAAAGAAAAGAAAGGAAAAGAGAAAGTTATACTTATGGAAAATAATGGTCCATATGTACACATAATTGTGGTCCCAGAGAATAAATTTGAAAATGGAAGAGAAAAATTATCTTCAGATATATAATAAAAAGTAAACTTTCTGGTTTTATGCCAGTACCATCCTGTTTTATGACTGTAGCTTTGTAGTATAGTCTGAAGGCCAGAAGCATGATACCTCCAGCTTTGTTCTTTGAAAATTGCTTGGTTATTTGGGGTGGACAGTCTCTTCAATAAGTGGTGCTGGGAAAACTGGAGAGCAACATGTAAAAGAATGAAATTAGAATATTTTCTCACAATATATACAAAAATAAACTCAAAATGGATTAAAGACCTAAATTTAAGACCAGAAGCCATAAAAGAAGAAAACATAGGCAGAAAACTCTTTGACATAAATTGTAGCAATAATTTTTTGGATCTGTCTCCTAGGGCAAAAGAAATAAAAGCAAAATTAAACAAATTGGACCTAATTAAACTTAAAAGCTTTTGCACAGCAAGGGAAACCATCAACATATGAAAAGACAACCTACTGAATGGGAGAAAATATTTGCAAATGATATGACTTATAAGAGGTTAATAGCCAAACTATACAAACTTCATATAATTTAATATCCAAAAAACAGCCCAATCAAAAAATGGGCAGAAGACCTGAATAGACATTTTTCCAAAGAAAACATACAGATGGTAACAGCACATGAAAAGATGTTCAACATTGCTAATCATCAGGGAAATGCAAATCAAAACCACAATGAGATATCACCTCACATCTCTCAAGATGACTATCATCAAAAAGTCTACAAATAACAAATGTTGGAGAGGATGTAGAGAAAAGGGATCCTTTTACATTGTTGCTGGGAATGTAAATTGGTGTGGCCACTATGGAAAATAACATGGAGGTTCCTCAAAAAACTAAAAATAGAACTACCATATGATCCAGCAATCTCACTCCTGAGCATATATCCGAAGAAAATGAAAGCACTGATTCGAAAATATACATGCACCCAATGTTTATAGCAACATTATTTACAGTTGCCAAGATATGAAAGCAAACTGAGTGTCCATCAACAGATTAATGGAGAAGAATATGTGGTATACATATACAATAGAATATTACTCAGCCATAGAAAAGAATCAAATTTTGCCATTTGCAACAACATGGATGGACTTGGAGGGCATTATGCTAAGTGAAATATGTCAGAGAAAGACAAATACTGTGTGTTATTACTTATATGGGAAACATAAAAAAATAAAACACATGAATGAACACAGCAAAATAAAAACAGACTCACAGATACAGAAAACAAACTAGTGATTATCAGAAGGGAGAGGGAAGGGGGAAGGGGCACAATAGGGGTATGGGATTAAGAGATACAAACTACTATGCATAAAATATATAAACTACGAGGATGTATTGTACAGCACAAGGAATATAGCCAATATTTTACAAAAAACTAAATGGAGTATAATCTATAAAAATATTGAATCACTCTGCTGTACACCTGAAGCTAATATAATATTGTAAATCAACTATACTTCAATTTTAAAAGTAAATACATAAACTTTCTGAAATAAAGTTTTGAATTTTCATATTAAAAGAGGAAAAAATGGTAAAGAATAACTAATTCCAGAACATGTACTTACTGATATTGGGTTAGAGGAAGAAAAATATTTTTATGAGAAGGAAAAATCAGGTATCTCAGAATGTTCCACTGAACTTCCAATTCAGCAAACTTTTGAGCAAAAGAAAAGTGTGAAGAGAGAATTTTATACCTATTCATTTTTTTCTAAATGCATTAAGGAAATAGATATTCATTTTCAAGCACATATAATTCAGGGAACATAGGACCCATAAGCTCTTCTTGAAAAAAAGAATCTATTTTAAGGTGAAATCCAGTCAGCCTGGAGCAGGTATAAAACAAAGAACTCAGGAAAGGAATATATGGTACATGGATTGGTGGTGAGCATTACACTGATTTACATATAAAACCATAACTAAACAACTCTGGGAACTGTGGTTACAGAACAGAATGTAAAAATTATAAACCTTATTAGAAATAAAAATGTAACAAGATCAATAGTTTAGGAGAGTGAATGTGGAAGGAAGTGTAAGTAGATTGATTTCCTCATTTTTCATAATGAGACAGTAGAAATGTCTCTAGTCCTTAACTGACTCTCACCTCCTCCAATTTCATTCATAGTCTTTGTTGTTAACTTGAGCAGAATCTCTCAGTAAATAATGTCTCTTATCATGAAAGCATTTTTCCCTGAATTTCATATATGAAGATTCAGGAGAAATAATTTGTATTTAAGTTCTTACCACAACTAAAAAAAAATTTTTAAAGAAGATAATACTCATCCTTAAATTTATTATTCATCCCAAAGAAAAGCACATAATGGTAAAGGAAGGATCTCAGGGCTTCTAGAAACCAATTCAGTTTTTTACAGTGTCCATTTTCATCAAAAGGCAATCATTGCTGAATCAAAAGATTACCTTTTAGGAAAGAAAAGCAATCCGTGGAATTAACCCCTATACAATGGTATGTTCCCTTGTTACTGACATCTGAGTCTGATATGATAAACATAAATCATTGTCTCTTGGCAATCCTTTTTATCATTGTCTCTTTGACATTTTGCTGCACAAGTAGTCCTAAGAGACACTAATATCAACAGTTTACTACTCAACAATGAAATTATCTGGTAGAACATGAAACTAATTGACACTTTTTTTTTCTAATCTATTACTGCTGGAGAGTAGAACTTTAGTAAATATTTCCACGATGATATTAGTATACTCTTATTTAACATAAGCATCTAGGAATTTTCTTAACCAAGGGAGGAACTCTATGCGTGACTATTCCTATGCCATCACTTTGGCTCTGGAGGACCACATTCCTGCCTGTAGACTTGAAAGAAAAATATAATTGCTAGTTCCTTGACTCAGCAGTTTGGCATGCAGACAGCTCCCTGAGAAGTGCAAACTATCCCTGGACATATCAGCACCCATATTTCTCAGCCTTCTTTCCTGCTTCCTTTTTTTATCTTTAGCTTTCACTAAAATTCTGTATTTTACTTATTTGTCTTATTTACTGTCTGTTTCCCCCACCAGTATATACACTCAATGATGGGAGGGCTTTATTTTTGTTTACTACTATGCTCCCAGATCCTAGAAATGTGACCATGACATATTTGGAGCTCACTAGTTATTGAATCAATAAATTGAATGCATGAATCTATAAGTTATAACCATATGTTATCTGCCATAAAAATATATTTTAGAAGGAAGGTATTATTTCCTGGAGTCATCACTTTAGTTTAGCCACATTACATTCAGAATGTGGCTTAAAAATTTAAGAACGTGCCTTAAATTTTTTGCATGCAAGTACTTACAAAAAACTACATCTGCAGCCTTAAATCAATTCTGATATTGAAATGACTACTAAGAACTAGAATTTGTGCCAAGATATGTGCTCTAGCAACCAAAAAATATACTTTTCATTGGAAGTACACATTGGACAGATACAGTGATTTGACAGTGTTATTCTAGATGAAGATCTTTGTAATTCTCATTATTCCATCTCAAAATATATAAACGTATTAGTAGGTTTATATTAAATTCTTCAGTAAAAATCACATTTTAAAAATTTCTCCTACCGTAGGTGTTCCTAAACCATATTAAGTAGTCACATGTTAAGTGCAGAAAGACTCGTGTTGAAGTCCCAGTAGCTCAATTTACTAAAATTGTTAACTTACTGGAAATGAAGCTTACACACTGCATATGCAGACCTTGAAAAATTACCTAGTCACTAAAACTCATTTCTAAACTGTAAAATAGTGTAGAGATGTCTAGTGTTTACCCACACCAATTCTTTTCTCATTTTGGTATGTAGTCAGATTATTCTTTTCCACCCCTATAATGTATCAGGACTGTATAACTGGTCCTTACCAACTGGCTATGAACATAAGTTGCTTTGGCAACCAAGGAGTCCTCCTGTTTAAGATGGTGTAGCACAAGACAGCAAAGTCTCCCACAGTCTGGGCCCCTGAGTAATTATGTGTAGCAGAGCTTTCCATCCGCTAACCCATCCACTTATGAACTATAAACAAGAGATAAAGCTCAGTGTATTAAGCCACTGGGAGTTGTATTTAATCTGTTATTGAGACATAATCAAAATCTTAAATAATATAGGTTTATAACACTGATATTTACCTCATAAAATTATTGAGTGAATATCCAATACATTTAAAGCAATAGGCTCAGCGCCTGAATAGCCCTTTTAAATCTTTGTGATTTATCATTATTATTATTATCATTATTGTTATTATTAGCTCTTTATTCACTTAATCCTTTTAAAGTGGACTCAGGAAGATAAGGGAAGAGAGGAGAAATGAGATTAAATAAGGAAGTCAATTTAAAAAGGACATTAAACTGAGCTTAACATTTATAGTGATGAAGATGACATACAGAGCTTAGATTCTATATCCAAAGTATTAGCTTACATTTCATTACATTAAACAGGACTTCCAAAAAGAGTGTATTGTGAGAAACAGGAGGCAGAATCAATGTATGAAACGATGTATGAAACTATGTTCCAAAGAATCATTCAACTTACCAGCTTTAGTTAAAACAGCTACAAGGAAGTGAAATCACCTACACCCTCCCCTCACCCACACATAGAATATAGGTTAGAAATAAAAATCAGTTACTCCATTTTGTAGAGATAGACAAGCTTATTCTAAACTCTATATGGAAAAGCACAAACTCTAGAATTATTAAAACAATCTTGAAATGGAAGAATGAAATGGGAGGAATCACTGTTCCCAATGCCATGGTTTACAATTTAGCTACAGTAATCAAGACAGTATAGTATTGGCAGATTCAAAGATCAGTGAAACAGAAACAGGATAGAGAATCCAGAAACAGATCCACACAAATGCACCCAAATGATTTTTGACAAAGATGCAAAAGCAATTCAACAGAGAAAGAATAATCTTTTTAATAAATGGTGCTGCCACAATCAGACATCCATAGACGAAAAAAAAAAATTACCTAGACCTACACCTCACATTTTATTTTAAACCTAATTTAAAATAAATTCTGGACAAATGTAAAATTATAAGACTTTCAGAAAAAACATAGGAGAAAACTTCATGATTTAGGACTAGGCAAAAAAGATCTTAGACTTGACACCCAAAGCACAATAACAAGGAAAAACTGTAAAGTTGAATCTAATCAAAATCTGAAATATTTGCTCTGTGAAAGCCCTTGTTAAGAGGATGAAAAGACCAGTTACAGACTGGAGGAAGTATTTGCAAACCACATATCTGACAAAAGACTAGTATCTAGAATATATAAAGTACTCTCAAAACTCAACAGTGAAAAGAGCTACAAATACAATTAGAAAATGCGCAAAAGACATGAACAGACATTTCACCAAAAAATATAGAGAAGACAAACATATGAAAAGATGTTCAATTTCATTAGCCATTAGAGAAATGCAAATTAAAGTTACAAGATATCCTAGAAACCTTTAAAAATAGTGTCAGCACCAAATGCTAATGAGGATGCAGAGAAACTGGATCCTCCATGCGTCACTGGTATGAATGCAAAAAGGCACAACAACTCTGGAAAGCAGGGTGGCAATTTCTTATAAAACTAACATGCAACTACCATAAGACTCACAGATTGTACTCTTTCGTATGTATCCCAGAGAAATAAAACCACAAAAAAAGCCTTACACCAACATCCATAGCAGCTTTATTCATGACAGCCAAAAGTTAGAAACAATTCAGATGACCTTCAATTGGTAAATAGTTAAATGAACTGTGATACATCCATATTGTAGCATATAACTCAATGCTAAGTTGATACAGGTGACAACCTGGATGAATCTCTTGAGAACTATGCTGAGTAAAAAAAGCCAATCCCCAAAGGTTGAGAACTATGCTGAGTAAAAAAAGCCAATCCCCAAAGGTTGTACAGTGTATTATTCTTGGTATAACATTCTTTTAATGACAAAATTAAGAAAGAACAGATTAGTGGTTGTTAGTGGTGAAGAATGAGGTAGAGGGTGTGGTAAGGATGTATGTTATAAAAGAGCAATATGAGAGTTCCTTTTGGTGTTGGAACTATAATACTAGTTCATACCTTGACTGTGGTGGTTTATACAGAAAACTACACATGTAATAAAATGGCATAGAACTATATATACACATGCATACACGACAAGTGAGAACAAGCAAAACGGGGTCTCTGAAGAAGATTAGTGGATTGTATATACATCAATATCTTGGTTGTGATATTTATTACAGTTTTGCAAGATGTAATCTTTAGCCGAAACAGTTAAAGTTCATGACCTCTCTATTATTTCTGACAATTGCATGCAACTCTACAGTGATCTTAAAATTAAAAGTTTAATTAAAAGATGTTAACCCAAAGCACAAGAATGATATTCCTATCGCTAATATAGAAAGTTAAGAAAAAAGAAGCAATATTTTTAAGATTTTAAAGGAAAATAATCTTGAATCTAGAATTTTATGTTTGAATTCTCATTGAAATCTGATGACCTTCTCAGATATAAAAGACTAAGAAAGATTATCATATTTTAACCTATTCTGGAAAACAAAAGACAACAATAATTTGAAGATCTAGTTTAGCAAAACATAAAGGACTCCAAGAGAGGAAAGCATGAGATTAGACAAATTACTTAAGTAATATATCACAATAGCAATTATAACTGGAATCATTATTGCAAATGTTAGGAAAGTATTCCTTAAAAATAAAGGCATTAGATTAAAATCCCAGATGGTTCTTTATTTGATAGATAAGTATGTTTAAATCAGCCTTTTAAAAATTTTAGATCATCTTCTAAAGTAATTAAAATAAGATGAAGAGTATAAAGATCACTACGGGAATCAAAAAGAACAGAGGAAATTCTAACAATTGATCAAAAAGCTGAAATAAAAAGAAAAATATTAAATAATAAAGTGTAACAAAGAATATCAAATGTCACAAATAGAGAATAACAAATAGAGAATTATCACTAATCTAATAAATGTAAAACTATCAAATCACCATATTAAATAATATAGATTATCAAACAGGGTTAAAATATTCAGTTACATTCCCTTTACAAGTGATGCATCAAATCAGAAAGGTATAAAAAGGCTGAAAATAATGGAACTGAAAAACAAGCCAATAGAAAAATGAACAGTTTACCAATGAAGAAAAAAGAATGAATGGCTAATAAGAATAATATAAGTAATATTTACCCTCACCTGCAAAATCAAACAAGGTTTACTTTTCTCATATTAGATTATACTGTTTTAAAAATAGTGTCTATTTTTTTATAAAAGTGTGGGAACTTAGCTCTTTAATAAACTGTTATGAAATAAAATCAAAAGAGTATGTGTATATATTTTATGGATTTATAATTCACATTAGCATGTAATAGTCTCTATGAAATTTGCAGTTTAAAAAAAAAAAAAACCTTTTGTGATATATTTAACTTCTTTACCAAACATTTTTGACCACAGGCCCCTTTGCTAAGCAAGATATATTAACATCCTGTAAAACAATTAAATCCAGGCTGCCTTAGTCAGTGGATTAGTGGAAAAAAAAAAAAAAAATGTAGGTACATAGGTCTTCCTACCCCAGAACAAGTGACCACTAAAAAAGGAATAATAAATACAACCAAGTCATTTGAAAGAAAGGGAAAGCTTTTTATATGAAGACTCACAGCTCCTAGAGCATATCTTTCAGCTATCTCCCCTCCCCCACTGTTCCCCCAACTCCCATCCCAGTGTATCAAAACTCAGAACTTAGCATTTTCAACTACATTTGAATGTAGTTGAAACTACATTCTACATTTGAATGTAGAATTCAAATGTACAACTACATTTGAATTCTAATCTATTTAGTCTCTATCACAGAGACTAAATAGATTAGAATTAATTCACATTCAATTTTCAGTTTCTCTTAAAACCATTGTTGCTTACTTTCCAAATATGAAAATGATTTACCTGGTTACCTTTTAAGATAGGCCTTGATATTTGCTATTTTTACAGAAAATTACTGGAAGTATTTTTCTGAGCATTTTAGTTAAGGCTAAGTTGTCTCTACCAACTGTCATGGAAAAATAGCCTATTCGTGTGCTATCAACCATATTACATCGGAATATAAAAATGTCGTGATTTTTAACTAAGAATTTGTGTTTAATAGCAGAGACTGGTTTTTAGGTGAAACAAGCAGAATTATTTACTAATTTGATCACAGAGTAAATATGCTGATACAAGGTATGTCAGCAGGAAGTGAATTGGGAAAAGCCATTCCATGCCTAACAAAAATGTCATTTTGATCGCATATGCAGAAATATGGTAATCTGTAAAATTTACTATTCCAGAGAGCTGATCTCATCCAAATGCAGAAACCCAAGTGCAGAAAAGGGACTACACCTAGTCCCTTTCCCTAAACCTTATCAATGCCTCACCATTCCACAGACAGAGATGACTGACCCAGTGGGCTGGGGTTGTCCTTTACCTTCCTTTGGATGCTTGGTCTATGGTCTGAATGTTTGTGCCCCACTCCCACCCCCGATTCAAATGTTGCAATCCTAAAGCTAGAGTTGATGGGTATTAGGAGGTGGGACCATTGGGAGGTGTCATGGTCTTGAGAGTAGAGTCCTCATGAATGGGCTCCAGAGAGATCCGTTGCCCCTTTTAAGGAGTTGTCTTTCTTAATTGTTTATGTTTCCTTTTGGTTCTCAGTAGAACGCCCTTGAGCTGGCTGGACAGCTGGGGAGGAATAGAAAGGTAGTTGAACCCACCTCGGGTTTGCTCACTCACCATCAAATTCATAATCTTAAGTAGAGCTGGTCACCATAGGTCAGCACACTGGCTTGATATCATTCCACTGATTCTGCCTACTCTTTTAAGAGGATTTGTGAAGAGCTACCTTTTATTTAAGAACAATTGCTCAGCATGGCTTACAGATAATAAACTTTACTGGGGAGCCAAGGTGGGTGATCTGTCCCTGGAAACCTGCTCTTTCAAAGTTTGGCTGTGTTTTATTGGAAAGTCTCAGAGTTGGTACTTGCTCCTCCAGATATAATCTTTCTCTAAATAACCACCCAATAATGTGTGGTTAGAGATGAGTGACAGGATGTAATGAGAACATTTGTTTGCTCAACCCCTGGACTTTTTCCTAAGGAGGAAATATAAACCTAAATAACTCATGTCACGCTACCGCCTCCCACACTGTTGATGATAATTGCCAATTTGCTGCCCCTCCAGCCATCCCAACAGGTTATTACGTACAGATTGTGGTATTATTTGCTGCCAGGATATCATTTTTAAAAATAAGTATAAACAGGAGGAAATTTTTAGCACACCAGAGAGTTCCTTTCCCCTTAAAAAGAATATAAGCTGCCTCTCTCGTTTTTAATTAATCATATGCCAAGAGTAGATCCTAAAATTTCAAGTAGGATCAAAATGAGTGGCAAATGGTAAGACTGAAATAATTGCATAGAGTAAGGAATGGAAGTTCTTAGGATGAATTTTTTTGTGATTTAAGGCTAATGACAGAGTAATCAAATTTTGATCATTTTTACTGACAAAAGACTAAAATTATATGATACATTAATTAATTAGACTATAAGATAGCAGTCTGTTTTGTTATAAGGTCAGGCTCCTGGATGTGGAGAGAAAAATATGAAATATGGCAAGCTATAAAAATTACTTATCATTTATTAGCAACTAGGAGATTTTTAGTTAAATATTAAAGAATTACCTTGAAGTGTTTCCTTTTCCTCTTCAGAAGGCTGAAAGAATTCTATTTATCTTATTCCAATAGCCAGATTAATAATAAGCTATGTAACCAGTACAGTGTACAGTGTACACCTTCTGCAGTGTACCAATCTGCAGAAGGTGCAACTAGGAAAAAAAACACTATTACATCATAGAGCAAAAAGTAGCCTCTGGGCTGAATACAAAAGGAGGACTAGGGGGTCCTTTCTGCTTCTTGAAAAATGCTTGGTTTTGATAATCTGTTTCCTTTAAGTCACAGAAGCAACAGAATAGTAACAATTTATAGTTCTAGATTTTCTCGGCGCTGGATCTATTTGTAAATGTAAGCTTCTCACAGTTTGTTCTAATATTTGTGGCAAGTGTTTTCTTACCCCCAAAATTACCACTAATATACCGTTTCAACTAAAGATGGTTGAAAGAGCTCATGGCAATGGTACCACAGCAACAGCAGCAAACCGCAAAACACTTTTCAGCCTTCATTCATGCTCCTGAGGGGGGGCACGGGTGTAGGTCAGGGTAGCCGTACTGATTTCTTAATGACACTTGATTACAATTTTCCCATGTATGTCTCTCCCCTCAAGACTGAGGGAGGCCCCTAATGTCCAGATCTTTTTTTTTTTTAATTCTAGTTACCAAACATAGCATTTGATGTATAGTGGGTGATGAATAAAGTCTTCCTGAATTCAAGTCAGTTCAAACCACTACCCACTTTACTCACAATACAGGCTTTTAAAATAAAATAACTGAAATGATTTGTTTTCTGTGCATTTTCATCTACACGGCCCAAAACACACACAAACACACACCACACCTCTGCTCTTTACAGCCCTCTGATATACTTTGAATTCAACTACTTATGCCCATTTGGTTCTCTCTTAAAGAATGAAATACATTCTGAATTGCTTAACAAATTGTAGTCACACCCCCTGCCGGCAAGCTTTGCCCAATCATTTGGCTTTCCTATAGCGCTTTGGATTTGCTGAGGGCTTTTTTTTTTTTTTTTAACATCTTTATTGGGGTACAATTGCTTTACAATGGTGTGTTAGTTTCTGCTTTATAACAAAGTGAATCAGTTATACATATACATATGTTCCCATATCTCTTCCCTCTTTGCTGAGGGCTTTATAATAATTTTTATTTTCTTGGCTATCATACTTCTGAGGAGTAATCATATTTCAAATGTACTTATTACCTTCTAATTGATTCTATACATTGATAAGGAGGAGAAATAGGGATCACGTGAGATGTCCTTGAACAATATTAGTTTGACAGTTTTTATTCAGAATATTAATATTTCAACCAAGTGGAAAACTTTGGAATAAACAGTATAATGTGAATTAAGTCATCATTACTCTCCTATAATTTAGATTTATTATTATTCATGTGAAACTGCTGGCTACCTAACTTCCTAAAGCCGATTTTCTGCCATATCAGACTTGTCAGTAAATCACTGATCCGCTGATGATTTTTCAGGTTCTATGACATTTTTTTTTCTTTGTTTATATCACATCACTCTGGGTCCCTTGAGATAGTCACATTTTACCTTCAACTGAAGAGAGAATAAAAATCTGTATTTATAAAATATACATTTAGATTTTGGGGGGCTTTCAATAATTACAGTGTTTCAGAAATACATCAGCTATGAATCATGCTGCGTTTAGCAATTTTCAGCATCATTTGCTTATATATACTCAGATTATATATCAATATATCTCATGAATTCGAAAGCAGTGAATGATACAATATTACAAACTGAAACTGCAAATCAACAACCAGTGTTGCCTGCTATTTGTACAACACAGTATTATTCACCATTACTCTCAGTCATAAACCCTTCAGACTGTGCAGACTAATTCACTTATTAATAGCAACACATTGATTCAGGACCTGCCTTAACTTTATTCTATAACCTTGGATTTCTTTCCTTATTACCCAGGCTCATTTAAATACCAACAATCTTTTCATATCCAATATTCACTTCCTCAAGAACCTGCCGCAACTATTGTAATCCATAGATTTCTTAGGAAGTGTGTAATAAAAACATAATGAGTTGCATTTTTTTTTTTTTTTTTTTTTGCAGTACGCGGGCCTCTCACTGTTGTGGCCTCTCCCGTTGCGGAGCACAGGCTCCGGACGCGCAGGCTCAGCGGCCGTGGCTCACGGGCCCAGGCGCTCCGCGGCATGTGGGATCTTCCCGGACCGGGGCACGAACCCATGTCCCCTGCATCGGCAGGCGGACTCTCAACCACTGCGCCACCAAGGAAGCACAGTGAGTTGCATTTGAGTCCTGTCTTAAGTAAGTGTTTGTTCCTATAACACTGGGCACATAGTTTATTTCACTTAGCCTCAGATTCCTCATTTGTAAAACTGGATGGTAATTATACCTATTTCTCAAGTATACAGTTGTTCTAAAATGAAATAATTCAAAACAGGTAATCATCAAAAGTTATAACGTATAAATCGTTTTTAAATGTCCATATGCTACTATTACACTTGGAGTCTATGCATACGACCTAGCAGTTGAATAGCACAGTGTGTTCTGTTTGTCTTACCCTCCAGAATAGATTGCAACCTTAGTGAGGTTGCTAAAAAATTTGTACAGAAATTTTATGGTGTTCTGCAAAACATGTAGTAAGTACAGTACTAGACAAACACCTGATTCGGTAAAATTTGATTAGAGGTGGATGGGTTCTTTTTTATATTCTTTCAACTAGAGGACTAAATAGTTCGATTAACAAATGAGTTTAACTTGATGGATCTCATTTGACATTTCATTACCTCTTTTCTTCAGAAGTGATTAAGGCATCTGAGTGATTTGTTTAAGAGAGTTTCTCTCTGGAACAAAATATTGGAGGAGTAAATAAACAAAGCAGGCATACCCTTTTGTGATGGAAATGAAACCTTGTTTTAGGATAAAGCAGTAATAAAAATCACTGAAGAGAAGGTCACATACACTGAGAAGACTAAAACTGAGTAGGAATTAGCCAAGGAAGGAAATAGAAGAATTTGAAGATGGTCTGCCCAAGACAGCTCCAAGTTCCTGCTACACGGAGAGCAATTGGGAAGCTGTGGGAAAACTGAATTTTGGTGACCACCACACTCTAGCTTTGGGACCTTGCACAAATAGGTTAAATTCTGATTACTCAAGTTTTCTCATCTATAAGATGAGGCATAATAACACCTGGTTCATAACAGTAGGGAATATTGTTTAGCAACTGTTAATTTGATCAAAAAGCAAGTTCTCTGATTTGTTCCCTAACTTTGGAAATTTCCTCTAAAACATTAGTCTTAGGAGGAGTGAACTAGAATTATCAAATCTGAGTAGATAATTAACTAACATAATTAAGCAGATACCATGACTTTTCTTCATGATTAACTGAAAACTAAACCTTTATCTCTTACTTATGTAGCATGTTTTCTAAAAAACAGTTTCCTAATACCAAGTGAACTATGCAGTGATCGTAATGATTCCATGTAATAAAATACAAAAATATGTATTAAAAATTTATTAGGTTACAGCATTCACAACAATTAACTCAAAATATATCACAGACATAAATGCAAAACTATAAAATTCCTAAAAGATATCATAAGAGAAAATCTAGATGACCTTGCGAATGACAATGTCTTTTTGGATGCAAAACCAAGGCATAATTAATTTTAAAAAATTGATAAGTTAGACTTAATTAAAATTAAAGACTTCTGCTTCATTAAAGATACTGTCAGTAGAATGAAAAGGCAAGCTACAGATTGGGAGAAAATATTTGCAAAAGACATATCTGATAAAGGAATGGATTCCAAAATATACAAAAAACTTAAAACTCAACAGTAGGAAAACAAACAACCCATTTTGAAAATGGGCAAAAGATCTGAATAGATGCCTCACCAAAGAAGATATACAGATAGCAAATAAGCATTTAAAAGTTACTCAACATGATATATCATCAGGGAAATGCAAATTAAAACAATTAAAACTACACACGTATTAGAATGTGGAATCCAAAACACTGACAGCACCAAATGCTGGTAAGGATGTAGAGCAATAGGAACTCTCATTCATTGCTGTTGGGAATGTAATGGTGCAGCCACTTTGGAAGACAGTTTGACAGTTTCTTACAAAACATACTCCTACCGTATGATCCGGCAGTTGTGTTCCTTGGTGTTTACCTAAAGGAGTTGAAAGCTTATGTCCATACAAAAACACGCACATGGATGTTTACAGCAGCTTTATTCATAATTGCCAAAACTTGGAGGCAACCAAGATGTCCTTCAGAAGGTGAATGGATAAATCAACTGTGGCACATGCAGACAATGGAATATTATTCAGGGCTAAAAAGAAATGAGCCATCAAGACATGAAAAGACCTGGAACAACCTTAAAGGCATATTATCAAGTGAAAGGACCCAGTTTGAAAATGCTGCATACTATATGATCCCAACTATAAGACATTCTGGAAAAGGCAAAACTGTGGAGACAGTAAAAAGGTCAGTGGCTGCTAGGAGTAACGGGGGAGAGAGAAATGAATAGGCACAGCACAGAGGATTTTGGCAGTGAAAATACTCTGCATGATACCATCATGATAGAAATATGCCATTATAGTATATAATGTATACTATAATATATATAATCTATATATAGTATGTATTTGCCCAAACCCATAGAATGTACAGATGAAGAATTAACCCTAAGGTAAACTATAGACTTTGGGTGATTATGATGTGTCAACGTAGGTTCATCCTTAGTAACAAATGTACCACTCTGGTTTGGAAAGTGGATAATAGTGGAGACTATGCATGTGTGTGGGCAGGGGGTATATGGGAAATCTCTGTACTTACCACTCAATTTTGCTATGAACCTAAAGCTGGTCTAAAAAAGTAGTTTATTAAAAAAAAACAAAAAACTCTATTAAGGCATCTGGAGAGGAACAAATAAGTATAAATCATTGATGACTTCAAGATAATTGCCAAGCTAGTTATGTTAAAAGTTAACATCTGAGGGCTTCCCTGGTGGCGCAGTGGTTGAGAGTCCACCTGCCGATGCAGGGGACACGGATTCGTGCCCGGGTCCGGGAGGATCCCACATGCCGCGGAGCGGCTGGGCCCGTGAGCCATGGCTGCTGAGCCTGCGCGTCCGGAGCCTCTGCTCCGCAGCTGGAGGGGCCGCGACAGTGAGAGGCCCGCGTACCGCAAAAAAAAAAAAAAAAAAGTTAACATCTGAGCTTGAGTTGGATGAAGGAGATAATACCAGGTGCAGGAGGTCATGAAAGTTCCACATGGCCCATCCAGTTTCAAACTGTGAACATGAAGCATTTACTTCCTTAACCCTCCTGTGTCCAACCTTCTTTATACCTGACCTTGTTCCTATTTGAAGGATTATTAAAAATTGGTTTTCAAATGCCTTATTTCCATACCTATCCTAACCTGATTTCAATTCATGTAACTCTTTCCTATTGCTCTGGTTTTGATTCCTGGCTGTATCTTGTCTCTATTTAACTCAAAAGAACACAGCAATAAAAATCCTGGCCCCTTTTCTTGGCATTAACCAGTGTACGGCAAACACGTATTTAGGTAGTGCTCACCTATTTTCTCAAAAACGGTAAATTTAAGCCACTTCCATATACTTCCAGGTTAAGTTTTGTTCTCAAAAATAACACTTTTGTGATGTATTAAAATAAAAAGACTTTTTAACCTGATAAAATAGGCTGCAGAACTGTTTGGAAATAGCTACTATATAATTTACATTACATATCTATAAGTATCCAAAATAACTATGACCAACCAACAGAAACTACACCAGCAGCAATGAAAAACACACTTCCTTCACACACACAGGCAATAGGGTTTTAGTTTCTGACTTCCATTGAGGTCAGGGCAAGAGCTGATTTGTTTAAAAGCTAACTTTGAAAAGATCTGCTGGAAAAAAATGTTAGACATTTAGTAAGTCTATTTGGCATTGGTTTTTTTTTTTTTTTCCTGAAAAGTGGCTTGTTTTATTCATATGCATATTAAGAGGATTGCTCAGCTTTGACTCAGTTGTCAGTAATCCTAAGCTTGCTAGTTCATCTTGGAGGATCATAAAGCAGAAACATATCCGTGAATACGTAGTTGGTATCTCCATTGATCAATATGACAGTGATCGCTTATACCTTCATCCTGGGAAGCAATTCCTGTACTACTCATCCTTATCATACTAAATTAGGAATAAGAGTATAAAAAGTTGTTTTCTTAAACATGACATGTTTCAAGGCTTTTTTTCCTCCTCTTTATTTAAATGCTAGAAAATAGAGGTTAAATGAGACCAGATTTGGAAAATTTCAAAAACAAGTTTTTGGGTTTTATTTGCTCCTACATATTCTTCATAAACCTTTTGAAGATAGGGGAAGATTTAAGATGCATACAGCTGACAGTAACAGAAAATCACATCCCAAGCCAGTTTAAACAACGAGAAAAATGCATTATCTCACAAAGCAAGAAGTCCTGAGGAGAGCAGTTCCAGGGCTCGGTGAAGGAATAGCTTAAGCCCAGGGTTCTCTTCATCCTTTCACACTGCCTGCATGGCTCTCAGCGTAATGTCTCACAGTCACAAGATGGATGCCAGAGTTCCAGTAGTCTCATGCTGACTCCACAACAGTTAGCAAAAATAGAATGAATATCTTCCTGTGTGTCTTTTGTTCTGAGGGTAAGTGTTCTGAGGGGAGGGTTGACAGAAAATATGCTCCAAGCCCATTTTAAAATCCATCACTGGCAAGGAAAATTGGATTACCATGACGTAGGAATGAATCAACATCTTTTCCTAAGAATAAATCCTGCAGCACCATCACTGGCTGTTCTGCAACTGAGAAGCAAAAACTTTCCCCAGCTTTACTGAGGTATAATTGACAAATAAACATTGTATTTATGTAAGGTAAACAAGGTGATATTTTGATATATGTGTGCGTTGTGAAATCACAATCAACTAGTTGACACATCCATCACTTTGTATAGTTTCCTTTTGTGTGTGGTGAGAACACTTAAGATCTACTCTTTTGGCAAATTTCAAGTATATAATTTGTATTATTAATTATAGTCACCATGCAGTACATTAGCTCCCCAGAACTTATTCGTCCTTCATAACTGAAACTTTGTACCCTTCGACCACCATCTCCCCATTTCCTCCACTCCCCAGCACCTGGAAACCACCATTTACTCTCTGCTTTTGTCAGTTCCACTTTTTTAGATTCCACATATAAATGAGATAACACAGTATTTGTCCTGGGTTCACTCCCTGGCATCTCCAAACAGCCAGAATCCTTTGGACAGTTCATGGCATAATAGTGAACATTATGGACTCTGAGAAGCAAATTATAATAAACAATTGAGACATTGCTTAATTATTCTTTACCATGTGCCATTTATTTTCTGTACTTTTTTTTTTTTGTGTGTGTGTGTGTGTGTTACGCGGGCCTCCAACTGCTGTGGCCTCTCCTTTTGCGGGGCACAGGCTCCGGATGTGCAGGCTCAGCGGCCAAGGCTCACGGGCCCAGCCACTCCGTGGCATGTGGGATCCTCCCGGACCGGGGCACGAACCCGGGTCCCCTGCATCGGCAGGCAGACTCTCAACCACTTCGCCACCAGGGAAGCCCTGTACTCTTTTTGTTTTTGAACATCTTTATTGGAGTATAATTGCTTTACAGTGGTGTGTTAGTTTCTGCTTTATAAAAAAGTGGATCAGTTATACATATACATATGTTCCCGTATCTCTGTACTCTTTTTTTATGTTTGCTTTCACATACTAAATTTCAAAATCCTTTATTTTGAAGATAATCAACTTACACCTTTGTGTATTTTCAGTATACACAAAATAGATATGCAATGAACATTTTTTTTTTTTTTGTAATTCATTATATTGTAACTCAACAAGTCATAAATAAAATACTGTCTCTAGGGTTTGGCATAAGAAACTTGCCTCCAGGCATGAATTTCAAAATAATAAATAGTGTCTTATTTAGGTTAATGCAAGCTACTATAATTGTAATTAGTCCCTAAATATGTAAAGCTAAAGAAACAAATAACAGTTTGTTTCTTGCCTGCCCAAACGTACTTGTCAGGTAACAGCAGTAATGCGGCTCACTTTCATGCAGTCATTTCTGGACCCAGGATAAGAAAGCTTCCGCTATCTTTAATTTACAAGTTTTCCCGAGGGATTATCTCTTTGCCAGCCTGCTGGAATGGGCACAGAGCATGGGGCAAGCCATGTTCTTCTTATGAACCAGGCTTAGAAATGTTACAAGTCATTTTTCACTCATGTCCCATTGGCTAGACCTCAGTCACAGTGTCACAGCCATGGGGTGTAGCTGGGAAGGGAGCCCAGTTCTGTTCTGGCAAGAGGACAACATAGATAGAGATGAACTCTTTGACACACGAGTAGCATGTTATACACTGATGACCATGTTTAATTTTCATAATTACCCCATGATAAAGATGTGATTAATACTCCCGTATTGCATATGAGAAAACAGACACATTCAAACAGATTAATCCATTTTTCTTTCCAGTAAGTAGTGATGCCTGGAGTTGTAATTTCCAGGTGTTATCCTTTTATGGTACATTTGGATCTCTGAGGGGAAATAAACTTCAGTTATTTGTACTCTTAAGGTTCTCTCAGTCATTCAGAGAGGGGAATGATGTGCTTTGCTTTGGCCACTGTCTGCCTGCTGCAGGAAGTGTCTGTTCTCTTACATATTGAAGCCTCAGTCACCCACTGTGCTTGATGCTTTAACATGCAGTCTTATTGCCTCCTCTGCCCTCCGTATCAGTCCCACCTTTATCCACTTGCGTTCCCAGAAATTTCCACAAAAGCTGCTTTCACTCAAACCCTGTTTCACGGTCTGCTTCTGAGAGAATCAAAAACTAGGATAATTAATCTCAAAAACAATTTTGAGTGAAAAAAAAGTTGCAGAAGAATTCACTGAGCATCATATTACATAAAGTTTAGAGACGTGCAGAACTAAATAACATATTGTCTAGGGATATATACGTATGTGATAAATCATTTTTTTAGAAGTGTGAAGGGGGCTTCCCTGGTGGCGCAGTGGTTGAGAATCCGCCTGCCAGTGCAAGGGACACGGGTTCGAGCCCTGGTCTGGGAGGATCCCACGTGCCGCAGAGCAACTAGGCCCGTGAGCCACAATTACTGAGCCTGCGCGTCTGGAGCCTGTGCTCCGCAAGAAGAGAGGCCGCGATAGTGAGAGGCCCGCGCACCGCGATGAAGAGGGGCCCCCGCTCGCCGCAACTAGAGAAAGCCCTCGCACAGAAACGAAGACCCAATACAGCCATAAATAAAAAAAAAAAAAAAAAAAAAAAGTGTGAAGGAATGAAACACACATAATTCAGGACAGTGCTGCTTTGTGGAAAAGCAGGTGAAGGCATCCTCTGGGAGGACAGGGGGCTTCAGTGTTACTGGGAGTGTCCTGGCTCTTTTGCAGGTAGAGAGTATATTGTGTATGTTTGTTATTATGATTTATACGTTACAAGTGGATGAGCGCACATTTATTCAGATGAATGTAATAATACATAATATTAAAATGAATACATTGAGTAAAGAACATTAAAAAAAAATCTCTATGGTCTAAAAGAGATAAAGTAGGTGTCACCTTAAATCCTTGAATCTCAGTGGAGGATTTAGGGACAGCTGGGCTGCAACTTAGTGTTTCTAAATGGATGCTGTCCAAGGAGAGAGAGATCAAGAGCACACAGAATGGCTCACCTGACAAGGTTTGTCAGGAAAAAACACAGAATGCCCAGTTACATTTCAATTTCAGGTAAGCAACACATAATATTTTAGTATAATTATGTTCCTAGTATAACTATGTCTCACTTTAGCCTGGTGATATCTGTTTTATTTATGTCTTTTAGCCCAGTGGGTATATAGCTTTTTTTTTTATGTTCTTAATGTATTCAAATATTGCATGGGATATACTTATACTAAAACATTTGTGGATTATCTGAAATTCAAATTTAAGTGAGCATTCTATTTTGTTTTTTTCCCAAATCTGATAGTCCTACCAATGAGCCTGCAACATCAGCATTCATGGGATCCTAACACAGTTGTTATGAGTGAGAAGTTAGTTAGACATTTACTTCCTTTTATGTCTCCCATGTTTGAACAAGTGAGAGTCGATTAAGATATAGGCATTATGGCTTCCCTGGTAGTGCAGTGGTTGCGAGTCCGCCTGCCGATGCAGGGGACACGGCTTCGTGCCCCGGTCCGGGAAGATCCCACGTGCCGTGGAGCGGCTGGGCCCGTGAGCCATGGCCGCTGAGCCTGCGCGTCCGGAGCCTGTGCTCCGCAACGGGAGAGACCACAACAGTGAGAGGCCCACGTACCGCAAAAAAAAAAAGATATAGGCATTAATTGAATAATAAGTTACTTTGATTTTAGAGTAACTTGATCCTTGCCTCTGAGTGTCCTTTTCTCATATGTCTTTCAATTTACAGGGCATTTTTTAGCCTTTTCAAATATAATAACTGTGCTAAGCATCAGAGAAATGAACTTAAATTAAATTCAGTTTCTTCACACACATATATACATAGCAGCTGTCATCTACTTCCTAGGGGTGTAGTACATGTGATCAAAGAAAATTCCCTAAGATGAAACTATCAAAATACTGGTTTTAGAAATGAAATCCATCGAACTGAAAAGTATACACAATATTACTTACCATATTGCAATTTCATGTCATTTAGGAAAAGTAGAGTATTAAATTTTTAATTACTAGCTCCTCCTTGACAATGTGTAATGAAAATAAATACTAGAAGTTGACATGCAATAAAAGTAGTTTTGATTCCAGTGTGTTGATTCTATTTTCAGGCACAACTTATTATAAAACAAGTCAAATAAAATGAGATAAGCTGGCTAAAGGATAGGAAGGAAGCTAAGCCTAACAAAAAGAAAAAAGAGTGAATTATACTAAAAACTCTTTAATCACATTAATTTTCACATTAACTATTGAAGACAGGCAATGCAAAAATATAGCAAGTTAAATTACCATTTTTATATCTTCCCCTTAATTCTCTAGGAGAACAGAAAGAATATATTATTTGTTTAAGTTGCAACTGACTAGGTAGAGGGGATGGTAGTTGTGGTAAATTTGATGATAATGATACTAGCAGCTAAGATGTATTAAGTGTTTTAATTTGTGCAAAGTAAATGCTGAATGATACATTATATTATCATTTATTACTCAAGTCCATAATATTAATTGCTTCCATTTACAGATAAGTAACCCTCTCAAGGTAACAAAACTAGGGAGTAATTGAATAAGGATTCAGCCCCATGAAATATGACTTTCCAGTAGGAATCCATAGATACAATTCTTGTGTTGGAGCTTTAAGTGCTAGAGCCTTTCTAAAATGTACTGTTTCAATCCCTGTAATAACTGGATCTTTCCCAATTTTTAACAGAGAAGCAATTTAATAATTACGTTAGAAAATTATAGACTTCTTCATTTGCTAGATGTGTAATACATATAAGAATTGAATTGCTATACTGAATAGGACTATTGTACTCCAAAACACACAAAGAAGGTATTAACCCCATAGAGATTATCATGAAAAATACATTTATAACACATGCACACACAGATTGGGGGTTTAATCCCAAAAAGGGTACCTAGAGGATTGAAGCTGTACTCACTGTACAAAAATCAAAACATGATCATCAGCAAAGAAACATATAAAAAGATGCTCCCCATCATATGTCATCAGAGAAATGTAAATTAAAACAATGAGATAGGGCTTCCCTGGTGGCACAGTGGTTGGGGATCCGCCTGCTGATGCGGGGGGCGTGAGTTCGTGCCCCAGTCCCGGAGGATCCCGCGTGCCATGGAGCGGCTGGACCCGTGAGCCATGGCCGCTGAGCCTGCGCGTCTGGAGCCTGTGCTCCGCAACGGGAGAGGCCGCAACAGTGAGAGGCCCGCGTACCGCAAAAACAAACCAAAAAAAAACACAAAAAAGAATGAGATAGCATGAGGCATCTATGAGAATGGCCAAAATCTACAACACTGACAACGTCTAATACTGACGAGGATGTAGAGCAACAAGAACTCTCGTTCATTGCCGGTGGAAATGTAAATGGTGCAGCCACTTTGGAGGACAGTTTAATAGTTTCTTATGAAACTAAACATACTCCTACCATATGAACCAGCAATCATGCTCCTTGGTGTTTACCCAAAGGAGCTAAAAGCTCATGTCCATACTAAAACCCTGCACGTGGATGTTTACAGCAGCTTCATTCACAATTCCTGAAACTTGGAGGCAACCAAGATGTTGTTTGGTAGGTGAATGGATAAATCAACTGTGGTATATCCAGACAATGAGCTACTTATTATTCAAGGGCCAAAAAGAAATGAGGCATCCAGCCATGAAAAGACCTGGAGGAACCTTAAGTGCACATTACTGAGTGAAAGAAGCCAATCTGAGAAGGCTACACCCTATATGATTCCAACTATATGACATTCTGGAAACATCAAAACTAAGGAGACAGTAAAAGACCAGAGGTTGGGTTAGGGGTTGGTGGGGGCGGAGAGGAAATGACTAGATGGAGCACAGAGGATTTTTAGAGCAGTTAAAATACTCTGTGGGCGCAAGAGGGAAGAGATATGGGAACATATGTATATGTATAACTGATTCACTTTGTTATAAAGCAGAAACTAACACACCATTGTAAAGCAATTATACCCCAATAAAGATGTTCAAAAAAAATACTCTGTGGGATACAATGAGGTGGGATACACGTCATTATACGTTTGTTCAAACCCATATTCTATATGTCATATAGTAGTAGACATATGTAATTTAGCAGTAGCTAAAACTATATATATTTACTGTCTAGTAATACTATATATTTACTACTCCCAGAATGCCACTAAAGGTGCTACTTTAAAAATGTAATATAGTAGTACAAAATTAATGTACAATAAAGGCACAAGACATGGGATGCTTGTGAGCAAAGAGATTAGTAAACATAAAGGTAAATCTAATCATAAAGTTAATAATAATGGATGATTTTGTAGCATCTAAAACATACATTATTAGACAACTAAAAAATAATCTCTGTAATAACAGTTCCATTTAAGGCTGTCTTCTTCACATCTGATGATGTAATAATATGGAAGATAATAATGAAATGTTCAGAGTTATAGGTGTTCTGAGTGCTCTCTATACGTTGGAAGATTGGAGTTTTTATATAAGGTGAACTTTACAAGTTGACAAGTCAAAAATTTTCTTGTTTAATTTCACTACCCACATCATTAAACCTTCTAGAGCTTTACTACTCTCGTTTTAAAAATGTGAAAATAATTCTGCACCTTTCACTTTGCTAATATCAAATGAAATATGAATGATACAATGGTTTGAAAGTCTTAATGTACAATAGAACTGAAAGAAGTATAGGGAGTTGTTCAATGGGTATAAAGTTTCAGTTAAGCAAGATGAACGACTTCTAGAGACCTACTGTGTAACATCATGCCTATAATTAATGATACTGTATTGGGTACTTAAAAAGTTTGTTAAGAGAGTAGATAGATCTCATCTTAAATGTTCTTAGTATAAAAATCAAAATAAAACAAAAGGGCATGTGGAAACTTTCAGAGATGACAGCTGTGTCTATTATCTTGATTGTGGTGATGGTTTCATGGGTACATGCATATGTCCAGATTTATCAAATTGTAACATTAAATATGTGCAGTTTTTGTATCAATAAAACTGTCACAAAGAACAAGATTTATATAACCAAATGAGATGGTTTTTTTATGCATCTGCTTGGCTAGGCTGAAAAGCATTTTCCAGAATTCCCTTTCCTGTATGCCTCTCATTAGGATGGGCCACAAGAGAATTTTTTTAATTGAAGGATAGTTGATTTACAATATTATATTAGTTTCAGGTGTACAGCATAGTGATTCAGTATTTTTATAGATTATACTTCATTAACACTTTTTATGAGGGCTTCCCTGGTGGCGCAGTGGTTGAGAGTCCGCCTGCCAATGCAGGGGACACGGCTTCGTGCCCCGGTCCGGGAAGATCCCACATGCCGCGGAGCGGCTGGGCCCGTGAGCCATGGCCGCTGAGCCTGCGCGTCCGGAGCCTGTGCTTCGCAACGGGAGAGACCACAACAGTGAGAGGCCCGCATACCACAAAAAAAAAAAAAAAAGAAAGAAAGAAAAAAAAAAAGAAAAAAATAATGTATAGCAGCTCATAGGATCTCCACATGTTATCTGACCATGGAGCGAAGACTGTGACAGGGAGAGTTAAATGGAAGCCATTCAAACTGGCTCTGCCTTTGTCTTCTGGTTTTGTTTTTACTTTTTTTTTTTACATTTTACTGAAGTTTAGTTGATCTACAATGTGTGTTAATTTCTGCTGTACAACAAAATGAACAGTTATACATATATATTCTTTTTCATATTCTTTTCCATTATGGTTTATCACAGGATAGTGAATATAGCTCTCTGGGCTATACAATAGGACTTTGTTGTTTATCCATTCTATATATAATAGTTTGCATCTGCTAATCCCAAACTCCCACTCATTCCCTCTCCCCCTCCCCCTTTCAAGGCTCTGCCTTTGAAAATAGTAAACCAAAGGCAATACCACATTCCTGGAGGGACTGCAGAATTTACTGCTGTCATCAAGGACTTAAAAAAATGGTGGTTCCATTCAAGTCGCCTGTTGTGCCTGTATAGAAAACAGATGGGTATTGAAGAATGAAAATAGATTATTGAAAATTTAATCAGGTGGTGACTCCAACTGCAGCTGCTGTTCCGGATGTGATTTCTTTGCTGGAGCACAGAACACATCCCCTTGTATCTGGTAGGTAGCTATTGATCTGGTAAATACTCTGTACCAGGCAAGCTATGGTGTGCTGGCCAAATCCAGCATGTAGCCTGTTTTTGAAGAGGCCTTGAGCTAAAAAATATTTTTACATTTTTTAAGAGTTAAAAAAAAGTAAAGAATATGTGACAGAGTCCATATGTGGTCCTCAAAGCCTAAATTATTATCTGGCCGTCTACAGAAAAAAAAGGTTTGCTGACCCCCTGTGGGGCTTTAAAGAAAATATTTTTATGTTTCTGCGTTTTGAGGACTTTCAGAGCAAATTTTACTCAAACTTGGGATCTGAGCTGAAAGCAAGTATTGGAAAGTAATTTATGAGTGTTCAAAAAAAAAAAATCTCGATGTATTGCCAAGATTATCACAGGAAACAAGAATTTACTATAAGGCCTACTCTACTTTTTTCCCCAACGTTCATTTTGAAAAATTTTAAACCTACATAAAAGTTGCCAGAATAGTACAACTGGTGATTCTAGGTGGAGGGTACATAATACCCACATGTCCTTTACTTAGAATTATCAATTGTAAACATTGAGCCACATTTGCCTTACTTATTTTTCTTTCTAATATATACAATAAGAAGTCTTTATAATGTATTTTTTAAAAAAAACTAGAACACCCAAAACTGATGAAAAGCAGAGTTATTGGGGCAAAGCCATGGTACCATCTCTTCTCTTTCTAACGGGCATCACTGCATGGGCACTGGAAATTTTAGTTCCTCGTGTTTTCTTATTATTCTACAGTCTGAAGTCAAATAATCCAATTTCCTAGTGAAGAAACTATTCTTGAGCACAGGAGTCCCATTATCTAGAACTGCACTGCACTGTAGGGTGGTCCAGCAGAAATGCCCTCCCGCAGAGCTGTGCTTTGGCTGTTTCTGGCTTTGGTCTTAACATTACTAAGTGGACATCTTGGCACACAATTTATATTTGGGAACAGCTACTGGTCCCATAAAATCTTGTTTTACATTAAATTGTTTAGAAGCAAGAAGCACAACTGTGCATATACTTTTGCATTTTAAATTTCATTTTCCACACAAATGACTCATGAGGATGAAGTGAAAGTTTGAAACCTTGAGGGTCATATCTCCTTAGACCTCCCCTGTCTCACACGCCCCCTTACAGAAGGGGTTGATTTCAGTCCCCTGAGCCATCGCTCATCTTGAGGGGAAATGAGACGTAAATCATCCCAGCTGCACATAACCTACTTTCTTGTGTTCAAGAATAAATATCACTTTCCTGAAGCTGCTACTGCTATGCCAGTGAGTTGACTCGCAGTCGGCCAAGGCCGAGGGGTCACAATGGGGCTATTGAAGCATGTCATCCTCTTGCACCGTCTTTGACTCCTGAAGGCTCACAAGGAAATCACAAAAAATACAACTTCTCTCAAAGGCACTGACACTCTGACCCCTCCTACTAATCAGTTAAGCCATTGGTTCACCACGTGGAGTACACGTCGAAATCAACCGGGGAAGGTTTTTTTCTCTTTGTTCTGGCTTCAAGCAGAAGTTCATCCAAGACCAACCAAATAGATTTTCTAGGATTTATGTATATTTCATCTGAGGCAATCGATGCTCTTGTAATTCTGATAAGCCCTGTTGGTTAAGAATCCCTGATAAGCCCTACTCGTTAAGAATCCTTGACTTAAAATATAGTAATTATTACAAAGTCTTAACAATTTTAGATGGACATTTGCAAAAGAGATATTTATTTTTCCATTGTATTTGAGGGGCAGAGAATGTCTGATTACCTAAAAGTTTCCATGTTCTTGCCTCTAATCTATTCTTATTTTCAGTGACCATATAGATTTTAAGATTTTAGATCCTAAGCTAAATAATATAACAATCTTCCATATTAATACATATTTTACATGTTTTATAAATACAAAAATATTTCCAAAGCTTATGATTCTTTTATGTTAATTATCTTTTTTTATTGCTGAAGTCATTAAGCATTTAGATACTTTTGGAACATGCATTTAATATCTTCAACTAAAAATGTGTGCTTTTGATTTTTTAAAAAATCAGAAACCTTCAACTCTAACACCCTAGTGATAAATACATCATTATATAAATACACTATATTCAGTTACTCATTCATTCATTCTACAAGTCTTTACTGAATGCATAGTTCATGCCAAGCATGTTTTAGCAACTGGGAGTATAGCCTTGAAAAAAAATAAAGTCTGACCATTCAGAGCTTACATTTATTGTGTATTTGAGAGGGGAAACAGGCAACAAACAATGGATAATATTATAAAGAAGAGCTTATACAAAACAAAGCTGCAGAATAAAGGGGTTAGGGAAAGTGGGAGGCCAGGAGGTGTAATCCATACAGACTGGTTAATAAAGGTGTTAATGGGTAGGTGACCTAAAATAAGGAGAGCGTGAGCTGTGAGGACATCCAGGAGAACATTATTCCAGGCCAAGGGAACAGCAAGGACAAAGAAGCATGCTTGGTGGGTTTGGGGAACAGCGAGGGGCAGAAGGCTGTAATGGAATGAACAAGAGGAGGGGGGAGATAGGGAGGAGAGAAAAGTGGTAACGAGTGGGGACTGAGAAAAAGCATTATAGGCTGTATCAGTTGGCTAGGGCTGCCGTAACAGAGTACCACAAACTGGTGGCTTAAATAACAGAATTTTACTGCCTCACTGTTCTTCTGGAGGCCAGAAGTCAAAGGTCAAGACGTTGTCAGGGTTAGTTCTTGAGGCTGCGAGAGAGCATCCATTCCATGTCTCTTTCCCAGCTTCTGGTGGTTTGTTGGCAATCTTTGGTGTTCCTTGGCTTGCAAAAGCATCACTCCAATCTGTGCCTTAATCTTTGTATGGCATTCTCCCTGCATGTGTGTCTGTCCCCAAATTTCCCTTCTTGTGAGGACACCAGTCATACTGAATTAGGATTCACCCTACTTCAGTATGACTTTATGCTAACTAATTATATCTGTAACAAACCTATTTCCAAATAAGGTCACATGCTGAGGCACTAGGGGTTAGAACTTCAATGTATGAAGTTTGGGGGACATATTTCAACCAATAACATAACCAAAAACATGGGTATTATGCTGAGTAAGATAAGAAGCCACTGGAATGTTCTGAGCAGACAAATGCCACGATCCTCCTTGTATTTTAAGAGGATCCCTTTAGCTGCTCTTTTGATGGTGGACTGCAGTCAGGCAAGGGTGGAACAGCAAAGCCTGGTAAGGGATACAGCAGCCTGAATAGAGATGGGAACCTGGAAAATGGTGTGAAGCCTGACTTCTTTAAAGATACAGCTAAGGCTTCCCTGGTGGCACAGTGGTTAAGAATCCGCCTGCCAATGCAGGGGATACGGGTTCGAGCCCTCGTCCAGGAAAATCCCACATGCCACGGGGCAACTAAGCCCGTGCACCACAACTACTGAGCCTGCGCTCTAGAGCCCGTGAGCCACAACTACTGAGTCCACGTGCCTAGAGACCGTGCTTCGCAACAAGAGAAGCCACTGCAATGAGAAGCCCGCGCACCGCAACAAAGAGTAGCCCCTGCTCGCCGCAGCTAGAGAAAGCCCGCGCGCAGCAACGAACACCCAACGCAGCCAAAAATAAATAAAATAAATAAATTTAAAAAAAGAGATACAGCTAACAATTTCTCACAGATTAGATATCAGGTGTTGAAGGAAAGAAGCTATGGATAGATCCAGGGTTTCTGAGCTGAATAATTAGAAAAACGAAGTTACCATTTACTGAGATGAGAAAGACTGAGTAAAAGCAGGCATTTGGTGGAAAATCAAAGTGTTTAGGACATGGTGTTTGAACTGCCTATTAAACACCCAAGTAGAGATGTCAAGTCAGATATACAAGCTGGAGATAACAGATTTGTGAGATTTTTAAAATCAAGAGACTGAATGAGGAGTGATGTTGAGTACCTGCTAGTAGTCTCATTGACCACTTGGAAATTCTCTTTTGTAAAGTTCCTATTCCCATCCTTTGTGCATTGTTTACATTGGGTTGTCTTTTCCTTATTGATTTACAAATGTTCTTTGTATATTCTGGATAGAAGTCCTTTGGTAGATGTAAAAATTGTGAACATCTTTCTTTTCACTGTCTAATGGTGTCTTTTGATAAAAAGAAATTCTTAATTCTAATGAGATTCAATTGATACTTTTTTTCATGTTAGTCGTCTTGTGTCCTCTTTAAGCAATTGTTCTACACCAAAGGTCAGGAAGATTTTCTTTAAGAAAATTTTTCATATTTAGGTCTATGATCCATTTTGAATTAATTTCTTTGTATGGTGTTAGGTGGGATCAATCAGTGGTCACTCTTTTTCCCCATGGGATAGCCAACTGATTTAGCATCATTTACTGAAATCCTTTTCCCCACAGAAATTCAGATAAGAAAACAACGTACAGCACTTACTACTTCCTGGAAATACCGTGTTTTTCCAGATAGAGAGCTAGGAGATCATCATTTGACAGTAGAGTGAGCAACATGGTCAGGAGACTCTTAAACTATCGTTCCCTGTGGCCATATGTGAGTGATTCTTAAATTAATCCTGAAGCAAGGAACTTGGCTTTTGCAAGTAAAAAAGGAAAATGTTTACCTCAGTCACATACTGTTGGCTTCAGGGAGAAGGCTCTCTGCAGAGCTGTATGCTCCCTTCCTGTTTTCCCATGCTGTCTCTTTCCTATAAGGACCTTCCCGAAGATCACAGGCAGTGGCCAACACACCCTAACGTCTTGACATTTTTCTACCGAGTCCCATAAAACTTCAGCCTCTTTATGCACATACATGATAACACGACCGAGTTTAAGGTTCCCAACTTCACTCCTGAGAAGGGAATGGGGGGGACAAGCCACTGCCCCCCCCATCAGAGATAATGAGCAAGGGAGGTTAAGTGACTTGTTCAGATTTAAACAATTATTGAGCGATTCTACTCAGATATCAACCGCAGTTTATCTCCAAAGGCTCTTTAAACTATACTTCATGCTATACATTTAAAAAGATTAATCAGAAACTAACACACCATTGTAAAGCAATTATACTCCAATAAAGATGTAAAAAAACATTAAAAAAATAGATTAATCATCAACGACTTTCCTCCATAATATCTGAGGAGTACCTCATAATTTAATAAACTGGATCTTTCTAGAAAAAAATGTTCCCGGTGTATCTTCCTAGAGGTCCTTAGGCACCTGTGGAAATTACCGTTATGCTTCACAGTTAATATTTAAATCACTCTATGTATTTACAAGGACCATAGAGAAAAACTCATTATTTTGAAGGCCAGCAATTCACAATTTGAGATCGTACTGTCAACTGAGAGGAATAGACTGTAGTAAGGGTAATAATTTGGGCAAAAGAGGTTTATATGATAATCCTGAAAACTAAACTACCTAGTTTTTATTAAAAATGTGAAATTAACCTATGTCAAAAAAAGGGTGAATTTTGTAAATTCTTTTACTCCTTTCAAAATCACCTGTTGTACAGAAAGGGAGTAATCTTTTACTTTACAAAAATCTTTAATATTAAGTCCTTCTATCAGTTATTTGGTTTAGAACAATAAAGTATTGTTTGGAAAAGTCATACAGTCCAGAAGTCTCAATAATGCCAATTCAGAATCTTATAGTTTAACAGTCAGTTTAAGAATAAAAAGGAGACAAAGGAATTTAACACAGATTTATTAGTTACACAGATTAGTTTTGAGTGTACAACATCAAAATACTAAATGTCATTGTATGAGTCATTAAAATCTGATCATTTACTGTAGTTGTGACTGGATTCTTATGGTTTGATATAGAATTTCTACTAACATCAAACATATGTTCAGAAGCTGCAGAGTATCAAACAACTTCGAAGGAAGAAAACCACTGTTCCATAAATCTTTAAGTGACCCTAGTGATGAAGACAGGGATGCCGGATCGATGTGAAAACTCTGAATGAGAGAAAAAATATCCTCAGTTCCTATTACATATTCATCAGTTTCACTCGACTGCTTCATCCACCCAACTAAAATTTACCATATAAAAGCTGGCCGACACTCTTTTGGGACTTTTGCTGGAAAGGGAAGGGACGGTTGTGAACGTCGGTGTAGAGGGTGGCTTTAGTGCTTGCATTTATGGCTTTATGCCGGCTTATGTTTACATATTTTCCATGTGGGGATTCTGACCCCCCCAGGAAGCCAGCTGTGTCCCTGGAGATTGCTTTCGCCCAGAGCTCCCTCACGTTGAACTGCTCCCCCTCCGTGTCATCCACCCATGGACAGTCACAGACATGCTGAGTAAATCCCAACCCTTCATACTGATGCCAGCTGTATTGTCCTGGTCTCCTACCCTCGGAGTCCCAAAGATCCCAAAGATCTAATAGCAACAGTTAGATGCTGAACAACAAATTATATGAGAAGGGAAACTAAGAAAAACAGAAAAGTAGAAAACTTACAAATGAGCACTTGAAGTAAGCCCGAGTACCAGTTATTGCAGCTAAAAACTCCATGAGGACTGAGGCTGTGACTGCCTTTTACAGCTGTATCCTCAGGAGTACGTAGAAGACATGTAATAAACATTTGCTGAAAGAATAAACTGCAACAAAATAATAGCCCCTTTTTTTACTACCTGTTTAAAACATCTTTTCTGTTTATAGGAATGGACTTAGAAAAAGTTGAGGGCTCTTATCAGAAGAGGCCCGTCCTAATCAGTCAGTCTGCACACATCCACAGGCTGTGTGGAACCAATTTTGTGGCTGTTATTCCTCTGCCAGAGTGATTCTCACTAAAAGATATGCTCATGGCATAAAATGGGAAAAACAAATTACAAAACATTAATCTGCATAAAGTTTTGTTTTTTCATAATATACTTTCCCCATTTGTTTGCTATTTTAAAAAAGAAAACCTTGAGGCTTTAGATTCCCATTTTAGTGACAGTGAAAGTGAGGGGTGGTTGTGTTGTGTCCAAGATGACACTCTGGCAGTTGGATCAAGGACTCAAATCCAATTATTCTAGCTCTAAACTCTGTAATTAATATTTAAAATGGTCAGGTTTTACAAATACAAAATATATCAAACCTATGAATCTCAGGTTCTTCACCTTCAATATGAAAGAATTAGATTACAATCTTATCTCTATCAAGTCTGTTTAAATTTTAAAACTATGTTTCTATAATTACAAATAACTTACAATTAATAAAAGGAAAAAAAAAAAACACCGTGGAAGATGAAGTCTCAACTGTCCTTTTTGCTTTGCATAGAGAATTATTTACATCCCAGACAACCAAAAGATAAATGGTAAAAATAACAAACGGTTACATGTTTTCAATTAATTTATTTTAGAAAAATGAAGATTTACAATTGTTGCCTTAAGGCAGGATATCATGAATTCAACGAGTTAGTAACACAAACTTTCAAAACCCTTTATAGATTAGTCCAAAGTAGAAAATTATTTTTTGCCCACTCTTGGACTCAGACACATTCAGAAAAAATATATATTTATAAAAATAAAATGGCAAACCTAATCCCACCAATTAATTGATAGTCTTAACATCCTACACTTGTTTATTTGAACACTCTCTATATAAAAAGAATAGCTGAGTGATTTTTCCCTGTCCTACTTCCATATCATGTGAAGCAAAGATGAAAATATTTAAATTACTTTTTGCAAAATCAAAACCCAAAAGCCCCTGAAACAAAACACAAGAAATATCAACAAGAACAAATATCCACTGAATGAAAACAATATAGCTAATTGTTTTACTATTCATATAGACCTGTCCTTCAGCCGCTAGACATTTGGCTCTTCACGTTATTTCTAACTCAGATACCAGGGAGCACTATGTATAAAGAAGCAAGTGAAAACTCCAGGTCTAATCCACCTAAGTTTCAGATATAGAGAAATATTAACGTATACAATGAAACAAAAAGGACGGCAAGCTATAATGAGGTGCGCTGCTCCATAAAAACATGCACTTTCTCTCTTTGAAATATCTTTAAAAACTGTCTGAGCACCAGATTCAGCAACAGCAAGCATCTAGCATCTTGAATATTAGAAATCAGAAACAGAACTTTATGGCCACTGAAAGAGAAGGCAAAACTCCAACTTACTGAAGGGTATTCCCCCTATTGATATGTAATCACAGTGAGATTCATCACTGAATTAGGATGATATCTATGTTCTTCTACAAGATTCATTAAGAAACCTTCCTTTATTTTGAAGTAATTTTTCCTAAAACAAAAACAGCATTTCTAGTAAACGCTGATATCACATTGAGGGGAAAACCATACTAGTGAGCAAAAACTTTCAACTTGTTTTGTGGGGATATTGTGACAATATCCTAAAGTAGAGACAAGTAAAAAGCAAAATTTTAATAAAAAAAGATTATTCACTTACAAACCATCTACACGTTTTGTTTCCCAAATAGACACATTTTGAAAACACAAATAAGAATATGGGGCAACAGTATAGTGTTGTGAAAAAAGATAACAGAGAACTAAGGCATTAATTTATAGACAAGAAAATCTCGAAATACAAAGAACACTGGACTTTGTTGATACATATTAAGCTTTGCTCCTTTTTTTTTCTTTTCCCTGTTTTGGTCTTTAATTTATAGGTGTGCTTGACAAAAGACAAAACCATGCAGGTAACAGACATCTGTTAGTGATAAACATGAAGAAAGAAGCCATGACATTTTTACAGCTTCCTCCTGCCACTGGTAGTGGCTAAGCTGTAACTTCCCTACCAGGCCGAGACTAACGTGAGGCATCTGTATTTAGCTAAGCTTCTCACAGCTGCAAAATAAGCTTGACTGCTGCCAACATTAATATCTATTTTCCAAAAGACTGTCTCATTACTCTTTAGAGAGAAATTTCCTTGTTAAATTAACAGCATTTTTCTCCAGTTTCCATTTAAGAATAACATTTCATTCTAGTATTTCGTGAAATTTCCTGGGACTGCATACGTGCTTCATTTATAAAAATGATAATAGTGGGGCGCCAAACATCAAGAACAAGTAATGACTATATACTAAAAGGTACGAGAGAGCAATTCCTAGTAACTCCTTAGGACAAAGGCACAAGAGCCTCAGGTTAGTAGTGATCAGCTTGGCATCAGAAATAGCCCCAGGCTGCCCTGGGGACCACAGCCCTAAACAGCTTCACTATCAGGACCATGAATTACATAGTTTTAAAGTGATGAAACATTTAAAAATGTTTCATAACTCAGTGAATAACCACCCAGATTATAGTCACTTAATAAAAATCCTAAACTTAGCTAAAATGAAGGTCTCAAACATAAACTAATCTACCATAAACATACCACACTGTTACTTAAAAGATACCAGTTTTCGTACATAACTTGGGATAGAATTCCTATGTTATTCCGTTATGGAGAGAAGATGAGAGGTCATTAGCTGAAATGGATAACAACGGGGAGGACGGAGAAGGTAACTGGCAGATGTCTTTAATCACTGGACATGAAGTTTCTTTAACAGGCTGATTATGCCACTCATTACTCATTATGAACACAGACACGCCCATAATATTACATAACAGATGTATGTCAATAAATTTCATATGTGTATATGTATGTGTGTATGTGTATATATAGATATACATACACACACACTAGATTATAAATTACTATAAAGTTACCATACCATAAAATAAAAACATGATATATATTACTTTTTAAAAAGCAGCAGGAGCTTTTTACCAAAGAAAAAATTTTAGACGAAATCTCAATATATAAAACAGAGAAATAGAAGTATGCTGTTCTGGATAAAGCAGTGTAGGGGTGACAGAGACCCCCCTCCCTTCCTGCAGTGTTGGCTGAGACACCTTCTCAGTGTCCAGGGCATCATTTGAAATCACTGATCCAAGTAAATCCTGTTTCTGCTGCAAAGATTAAACATAAGACTATTTTTTTTCCCACGATATAGGCCCGTATGAAAGTTTTATAATGTAACTGAGTATAAAGGTAAAAAGTAACATTTCCTCTCCTTTAAAAATAACAAAATAAAATCACTATGCTGTATAAAACCAAATTATTTTATCTCATAATCTTAATTTGATTCTTGGAAAAAGTTATTAGTTCTCCTTAAAGTGCCTAAATTTTAAAGACTTAATTTTGTCCATATAAATCTTATCCAAAACATGAGGAGAATGGATGGTAGGAGGTGGAAGTGTTATTTTTCTCTATCACACACGTATCTTCTACCTGCCTGGCCAATTTAAATATTCTGCCCAAGAATCTTAATTTTGTCACAGAATATTCAGATAGAGAAACATGCAAATAGAACTGATCTGGTAGAACAACATCTATAAGGTAAACTTTGATGGAGTGTTTTGATTTTGTTTGTTTTAGACAAACGTTTCATCTCTTTGCTCCAAACATCTCCCCATTTACGGAAGGACTATTTTATAACCCATGCAGTTGATGTCAGCAAAATACAAACACCGTGTTCTCTTCTGTAAAGGTCATGATTAAATGTCTAAATTCAATGAATAGACTCTTTAATAATTTGAAATCCTATGAAATATTTTATCTTGGTGAAGTCTCAGTCTTTCTTCTTTTCTAACACATCTTTGGGTTCTTGCACTGCAGGCACCAGAGAGTCCCCACTCCTGGGCTCCTGTTTTTCTTTGCTCTCTTCTACCGGTTCTGGGCTTTCCGTCTCACTTTTGGACACTTCATACCGTTCTTCTATGTAACCTCCGTCTGTGTCAGCCGTGTAGATGCCGTAGCACATGATGCTGATGACACCCAGTGGCAGGCCAAAGAGAAAGCAGCCCATAAGTGGAGAGCTCTTGAATATAGACTGTGGAAAGATAGTTACATCCCTCATTTGTGTTCTGATATAAAAAGCACAAATGAATTTAAAACCACTACAGATTTCTTCCTCTTGCTGCCATCCAACTTGCTTTTAGTTCCAGTGAATCAATGTCAATATTTCCGTGTGACTATCACATGAAAGGCCCTTTAGAAAGTTTATACCCATGTATGTGTGTATGTATAACCAGCTATTGGCAGCAGAAAAAGGCACCAAGTTGTCCACTACCTTTTCAAAAGATGTTTATTTTTCTCACATTAATCACAAAGGTCTCTTTTGAGATGGCTATTATGTGCCAAGAGCTGTACAGTTATATCCTGCCTATAGGAATCTGCTATGGAGAAGGGTAGTTATTGACCATATAATATTCTCTTCACATAACATTTTTAACAATTTTTTACTTGTCTGGTTAGTAGTAAAGCAACATTAACTTAATAATTTCCCTCAGTTTATATACTGTCTCCTCGGCTCCCAGAAAAGTAAAAGCAATTTAACTGAATAGGTTTTGCAACTATAATATATTCTATGGATTGTGACTATAACTCTTGAGAACTAAATAGACAAGTTCAGAGAGCAGGGTCACTTTGGATTGAGATAATGGAAAAAGGCATCACAGAATAAAGGTGTTTTGAGGCAGAAATGTAAGCGTAAGAACAAGGCAGGCCAGGGTACAGTGTGAGCTCAAAGACTGAGGAGGAGAATATGTGAGACGGACAGAGAATTGTGAGGGGCATGACAGGAAAAGGGAAGGAAAGTGATCAGAACTGATTATTTTAGTGGTACTAATTAGGCAGAGGACTGGAGGCAGGGCAAGAGGAAGTGTGAAGACCAGGTGGAGGCTAGGGCAGCAGCTACACATAATGGGATAAGGGCCCAATCCACAGAAAGAAGGTCACTGACAAACTGAAGGATGCACGGAGTAACTGATGAGTTATTAGCGTGACTTTACTTCCCACCAACAGAAGAAGGTTAGCTCTGTTTTGCTTTTGGCCGTAATGAACGAAAATACCTGTGGAGGAGCTCAAGATAGACAACTAGAACTAAGTTAAAGGCTCCAACAAATTTAGGGCTGCCCTGCAGTCAGGCTGACTGACAGTGGAAGCTGGGATCGTAAGAGAGATTTCTTAGAGTTCTCAGCAAGAAGGCTTCAGATCCAAGGGCTGAAAAGGGCAGGAGGAGGAAAGAAACTCTGAAAAACACTTTAAGTCACGCTATCAGGTTCAGTGATTCTGAATTCCAGTTAACTCACCAATCATACAGAAATGAATAATTGGAGAAACTTAATATCCACCTGATTAGTATCTTTTCTTAACGTAAATATGTACTAGTTCTTATCTTGCAAGTTAAGAATATGTACTTTTACCGAATCCTTTGAAATTCCAGATTTTACCTTAGTTAGACATAACCTATATACCGATATAGTCTCAATTATTAGTGACACTAAACACACTGTCACAACTTACCACAATAGTAGATTTGGCATCAAATACTATTCTTTTCAATCTCTGCAAAATGCTATCCCCTCCTTGGGCCTTAAATTTAACAAGAAAAAAACAATTGTTATTTCAGTACTATTATTTCATTTTTCTGTTAGATAATCTTACAATTGCAGGTCAAGAGTTGACTACAAAAGATTACACAGAGCACCTGAAAGAGCCACGGAGTAAATATTTACTGGTTTCTCTGTCCCACCCTCCTTCTGCTCTCTTGTATGAACACAGTCTGATTCTCCTCTGAAAATGCATCCTCCCTGGTCACAGTCCAAGCAGCTTGGCTGAGGCTGACCCACCCAAGTGCCGGCCTGCCCAGCTTTTCAGTTTAGCTGAGAGTGTTACAGTTGCTGCAGGATATCCTCACTGTCCTGCAGGGAAAGTCTCTCCGATGATGAAACCCAAAAAGAAAAAAGTGCTGGAAGGCAGAGGGAGAAAAATTCCTGATGAAAATCCATCAAATCCCTGCATTCAGCCATGCCTGGAGTCTGGCTCATTCCCTGAATTTCACTAACTTACAAATAGAAGGGTTCTCACTCATACAGGTGAGCATCATTTCAACAAGTGTTATTTTCACAAATATAAAATTCCTACTATGTGATTAAGAGTGTTTCCAAAGAAGAAATACTTGTTACTCTGTGAGGCAACTTTCAAATAGTTTGTGTAAAGCTGAAACAAGTCTCGCAAAGTAATAATTACATTTCACAAAAGCACTGAAGTCTCTTCTCTTCTTATCTTATTCTAGTATATTGAATTAAGATGCATGTTGGCCACAACCTGCTGAAGTGATTTCATGACCCTCTAATACGGGCTACAACCCAGTTTGAAAAACACTGCAATATGGTTTACAGAAAAAAACAGTTAAGATTATCCATTCATCATTTCTGAGAAATATTTTGTAGGATTATATTTGGAACACTCCACTGGGGCTGGTTTTAAATACATTTCCTGATCTTTTAAGAAACTGTGGTGCTATTCACAGATTTTTTTAGAAAACCAATCCAAGTAACTTAATGCAATTGTATTCTTGAATCCAGAGAGGTACTAAGAGTCAGGAAGTTCACTATCGGATAGCTCTGTACCCTGCAGACCTCTTAGCATCCCTAGCCCCTGACTCTAAATGCCAGTAACACCTCCCCGCATCACTATGACAACCTATGTCCTCCAAATAACATTCCACCCATTAGCAGCCTCTGCCACTTAGGTCCTGGGGAAGGTGACTCTGCGTATCATGTGAGAGAAGCAAGGATGGAGGCCTGCCCCTCCCTCACCCCGGGTGATGGCCGACTCTTTCTTTCAGAATCAGAAGAAAATAACTCATTTCTCCTCCACCTCCTCCCATCACCCCATTGCAATTAAAGCAAAAACTCACATCTACTGTGCCATCCAAAACGTTATTAATGAACTGGACCATGTCTTCTGCATTCTTAATCTGTCTATCTAGTAAAAAGTACTGTTGGTTTGAAGTATTCAGTACAACCACAGTTGGGACTTTTAATTCACTGAAAATAGAAAAACAAAAGAAATCAAAATACATGTTAAACACAGAGACAACAAATATTCTGATACTTATTTGAATTATATCTAAATAACTAGATGTGCAAAAGGAGGGAGCTATAATACCTTTGCCTTCCTTTGTTTACATAAAGAAAAATTCAAATTGTGCATCAATTTAAAAAATAGCTAAATTAACATTTATGAAAACTATTAGTATACAACATCAGACAAATGAGTATTCACGATCAAACCTAAGGATAAAAATTATTATGTATGAAGTATCAATTTCTGGGCAATATAATTCCTGGCCAAAAGTTTATCTTAAATACCATCACTTTAATTATATACAGCCCACCTCAGTTAAAGGGCATTCAGGCAGCTAGAGAAGGAACAGCATGGTCTCCAGAGTTACACTGCCTGTGTTTGGATCTGATGCTTTCCCAAAACTTTGTTTAAGTCTAATACTTTTCATTTATAAATGAATAAAGGTGTGGGGGGCAGGGTACCTATCTTGCTACAGAAGTTAAATGAGAAAATTCAAGTTAAATATCCAGCACATTCCTTGTATCAATACATCATACACATTCAACAAATACTATTCCAAATTCTCTGAATGCCCACTACCCTATGGTATAATCACCCCATCCTCTTGGGTGCTTCAGTGATATACTAGACGTCAATTCAGTTTGCAGACAAAAACCATAATATTACTAATGTGTCATTTACTTCAAATAATTTTTTATCCCTTCAAGAATAGGGTTTTGCGTAATCATAAAAAGGTGCTTAATTCTGTATGCCACCTACATTATCAATTTATGGTTATTCATATGTCCATATGAATGTATTATGCAAAAGTACAAAACTCTACAGTAGAAACAATTTACAGCACTGTATTATCACCACATAAGTAACTGGGTCCAGGAGGTTGCTTTCTTGTTTATAATTCTCTATCCCTCCCCACACCACGTCCTTCTCTCATTGAGGCAAAACATGATCCCTGATGTTGGGCTCAGCCGTGTGGTTTGGCCAATGGGAAGGCACAGAAATGACTGAAGCAGAGGCTTGAAATGTGCTTGCCTTCTTGTGTTTCTGCTATTGCCATGAGAAGAACATCCCCCAGGAAAATATCCCTCCAGGGTCAAGGACATGGAAGACACGTAGGGTAGACCTGGACCTAACTGGCAGCTTGGAGCCACGTCTGGCTGTACCCGGCTAAGGTTAGCCAAGCCCAGACGAGTGAGAGAGAATAAAGGATTGCTGTTTTATGCCACTGGGTATCAGGGTGTTTTGTTATCCAGTATTATTGTTAGGCAATAATTAACTGTAACTAAAAAAAAATCTTAGCTTCATTCTTGTTTATAAAAACATGAGACAACTTTTTAACTTATAGTAGTTTAGTTATCATCATATTGCATCAGTAGCAAAATTCTATTTTTATGGAATGAAGTAGAACCTGGTCTTCCTATAAAAAATCCTATGAAAAAGTTAAATACACAGCTGAACTAGAAACAATTTGTTCTGAAATAATTCCATCTGAGTAACGATGAAAAATAGCACCTCATCCTATTCCCTCTTAACTATACTCACAAAAATCAAACACAAAGTAATTTAACAGACCAAAGGTCTGAGAGTACCCTGTTTACTTTGAGAAAAAGTAAAAAACATCGTCAACACTACAGTGTTAACTATCTTATATAATATCACGTATTTGCCCTAAGTTAAAAACTTTTAGGCATCAATACTTATTGAATTCTACTAATTTATGTGTCAATACTGATCTTACAGTAGTTAGGAGATTTTGCAGTAAGAGAGATCTGCATTTGAGGACTGGATCTCTTTGACTTACTTGCTGAGCATCCTTTGGCTTATTATTTAACTTCCTTGAGTTTCTTCTAAGAAATTTCAATTTCCTCATCTATATAAAATGGAAATAACAGTACTTATACCTTACTGAGTTAGTGTAAAAGTCAGAAAACATACATTGACAACTCAGTACAGTGTTGGTCACAGGGTAAGTGCTCGTTAAGGACTTTCGATAATTATATAGCCATCATTATATGCCTTCTGTCTTCTCTCAAAAAAAAGCCAAGTATGAATTTTAAAAAAAAACAAACAATAAGAGGTTGGTGGTAGAGATTATTGTTCTCTGACCATAACTGCAGCAAAACTTCTATCTCACAACTCACATTAGAAATAATACTCATGAAGGAATGTCCATCCATCTCTAGAAATTCTGAATATTATCCTGAATCAAGGAGTTATTTATCAGATGCAAATTGCTTTGGCCTCTTGCCCAAAATGTTTTACTGCATCACTTTATTGGCTTGCCTCCAAGGACATTATAAAGGGTTGTATCGAAGTCCCTACTATATATACTGTAAAGGTCCTATTAAAAATAAATTTCTATTATAATGTGCCCCCCCTTTATGAGATTATATAGCATAGCAATTTCTCTTAGGTTTCTACAAGGTCAGCCATACTCCTATAAGCAACAGTTATTCTATAGGGGACGGGAAATGTATAAACAATGTTCTTCTACTTTGTCTTGAGTATTAAAAATTCAAATTGTTTAAGTACCTTTAGTAATTGTATAGATCCTTTATTTTATTTCCCTTTGTCTTGATTTCTTCATTATATATTACATCTGGTACTTTATGTCTTCGGTAAACCCTCTCAAATTCTTATTGGAATAAGGATAATGAATTGATTATAAATGAAT
The DNA here is from genome assembly GCF_949774975.1 of Lagenorhynchus albirostris. Lineage (NCBI taxonomy): Eukaryota > Metazoa > Chordata > Mammalia > Artiodactyla > Delphinidae > Lagenorhynchus > Lagenorhynchus albirostris. The sequence goes on along the minus strand of NC_083108.1, from coordinate 8,636,442 downwards.
AAAGGTACTTTACTTCGTAATTTTAGGCTCTTACCTGAAAATTATGAATGTTATTCTGGGTTTATGAGTTGGTAAAGCTCTGGAGGGCTTCCGCCATCTTCACGTCCAGGCTATTTTAAGACCCATTTTCCAAACACTCTTGTGTTTGCTATTACACTCTGCCTGAAATAACCTCGCTGCATTCTTCATTCAGCTACTTCTCATTCTTTAGACTCTCCCTTAATTACCGGCTCTTGTGGCAAGCGTTTCCTGAGCCCCTGCGCCTTGCTGTGCATTTTGGTGTGGCTGGGTCTCTCCGTGCTTCCAGAGCTCCGTACCACACAGGCCTTCCCACACAGTGCTGGAGTCACCGTACTGTATCACCCAGCAGACCGTGAGCATTTGAAGACAGGGCCTCTATAATTTACTCATCTTTTTGCATCAACAGTGCAATGCCAAACACAGTGTGTGACTTACAGCAAATATTCACTAAACGTCCGCTGAACAGAGTAGGCTTTTATTTGAAACTTATTAATTCAGTATAGGTCTGGTAAATGTTTTCTAATGTCAACTTTCTGAAGTGACAAATCAGATCTTTACATCATAAGCATAATCAATATTATATTAGAGCTGCAAAGTTTTCCTATAAACTTACTTTAGTCTGTTAAATTCTTCTAGAATAGCAATTAATTCTTAAATGCTAAAAATTTTCTACTTAAGTTACATTTATTCATTAAAACTGAACTTAGGGTTCATATTAAACAGAAACTACAAAGTTTACAAGTTTTTGAATGATGTTTTCTTTCCAAAATACTATAAATTGTCAACATTAAATTGGGAGGTTTTTTTTAGTATAGAGAACTTTAAAGTTTAATAAGTTTCAAATACAGATTTAAAAACTAAAGTAAATATTTAATGGGAGAATATCTGCATTGGCATATACAAAGGTTTGCTTTTTTCAGCTATTAGTCCTGCCTGTCTCTGAAAAACAGAAATTTAAAAATTGATAGAGTCGGGACTTCCCTGGAGGTCCAGTGGTTAGGACTCCGTGCTTCCACTGCAGTGGGCACAGGTTCAATCCCTTGTCAGGGAACTAAAATCCCACAAGCCACACAGTGTGGCCAAAAAAAAAAAAAAAAAAATTGATAGAGTTGATAGCAAAATCATTTCGTCATTTAGCATTTTACTTACTCCATCAGCAAGGTATTTATATAGTCATTTCCATCCATATGGCCAAACTGAAAATCCCTAATCAACAACAACCAAAAAGAACAGAGAAAGAGAGGACAATATTAAATACAAAAAAAAGATAAATACAAAGCACTGAATTTAGGGTTTGGTAAGCATGCAAACACTGTAAACATTTAACATATCAATCACATACAATAAATATAAAAAAGTATGAATCCTACTGGCTTTTGAGATACAAACACGTAACAAATTAAGCAAATTTTAAGACATTTCTATTTTGTTTCATACTGTGTAACACAAGAAATACATATATCATTGATATATTTGATTAGAAGACTTAGAATAAAAAGGGCATAATAATTAAGTAATGCAACAAATTTATATTGACTGTCTTTTATAACAGTAACAAACTGATTTAGCATACAGGAAAAAATATCACCTATTTTTTATGTTCCTATTAAAATAGGAACATTTTGAGTTCCTATTAAAATCGTCATCTGTATCTGACTTGTGATTCCTCATTTAATTTTATTTCAAATGTATGAGTATACAGGCAACCTCCTTTTATTGGGCTTTGCTTTACTGCTGTTCCCAGATACTATGTTTTTTACAATCTGAAGGTTTCTGGCAACCCTGCTTTGAGTGAGTCTATCTGTGCTATTTTTCCAACAGCATTTGCTCACTTCATGTCTCTGTGTCACATTTTTGGTAATTCTCACAATATTTCGAACTTTTTTCATTATTATTATATCTGCTCTGGCAATCTGTGAGCAGTGATTTTTCATGTTACCATTGTGATGTTTGGGGTGCCACGAACTGTGCCCATACAAGACTTCGAATTTAAGCAATAAATGTTTTGTGTGTTCTGACTGCTCCACCAACCAGCCGTTCCCCCATCTCTCTCCCTCCCCCTCTCCCTGGGCCTCCCTATTCCTTAAGACCCAACAATATTGAAATTAGACCAGTTAATAACACTACAATGGCCTCTAAATGTTCAAGTGTAAGAGTCCCCACGTCTTTCACTGCAAATCAAAAGCTATAAAAGATCAAGCTTAGTAAGGAAGGGAAGTTGGAAGCTCAGATAGGCTGAAAGCTAGGCCTCTTCCAGCAAACAATTAGCCAAGTTGTGAATGCAAAGGAAAACTTCTTGAAGGAAATTAAAAGTGCTACTCCAGCGAATACACGAATGGTAAGAAAGTAAAACAACCTTATTACTGATATGCAGAAAAGTTTTTGTGGTCTGGGGAGATCATCAAACCAGCCACAATATTTCCTTAAGGCGAAGCCTAATCCAAAGCAAGGCCCAAACTCTTCAATTCTATGAAGGCCTAAGAGAGGAGAAGAAGCTGTAGAAGAAAAGTCTGAAGCTAGCAGAGGTGGGTTCATGAGGTTTAGGCAAAGAAGCCATCTTCGTAACATGAAGTGCAAGGTGAAACAGCAAGTGCTGATGTAGAAGCTGCAGCAAGGTATCCAGAAGGTCTAGCTAAGATAAGTCATGAAGGTGGCTACACTAAACAACAGATTTTCAGTGTAGATGAAACAGCCTTATACTGGAAGAAGCCACCATCTAGGATTTCTAGCTAGAGAGAAGTCAACAATGCCTGGCTTCAGAACTTCAAAGGACAGGCTGACTATCTTGTTAGGGGCAAACATAGTTGGTGACTTTAAGTTGAAGCCAATACTCATTTACCATTCTGAAAATACTAGGGTCCTTCAGATTTATGCTAAATCTATCCTGCCTTTTGCCCTACAAATGAACAACAAAGCCTGGATGCAGCACATCTATTTACAACATGGTTTACTGAATATTTTAAGCCTCACTGTTGAGACCTACTGCTCAGAAAAAAAGAGATTCCTTTCAAAATATTACTACGCATTGACAATGCACTTGGGTCACCCAAGAGCTCTAATGGAGATGCACAATAAGATTAATGTTGTCTTCACTCCTGCTAACACAACACCCATTCTGCAGCTCATGGATCAAGGAGTCATTTTGACTTTCAAGTCTTCTTATTCAAGAAACACGTATCCTAAGGCCACAGCTGCCATAGATAGTGATTCCTCTGATGAATCTGGGCAAAGTAAACTGAAAACCTCTGGCAAGGATTCACCATTCTAGATGCCATTAAGAACATTCATGATTCACAGGAAGAGGTCAAGTATCACCATTAACAGAAGTTTGGAAGAAGCTGATTCCAACCCTCATGGATGATTTTGAGGGGTTCAAGATTTCAGGAGAGGAAGTAATTGCAGATGTGGTGAATACAGTAAGAAAACTAGACTTAGAAGAGGAGCCTGAAGATGTGAATGAACTGGTATAATCTTGTGATAAAACCTGAATGGGTGAGGAGCTGCTTCCTCCGGATGAGCAAACGAAGAGGTTCCTTAAAAGTGGTTCCAGGAATCTACTCCTGGTGAGGGGGCTGTGAGGACTGTTGAAATGACAACATTTAGAGGATTCAGAATATTACATAAACTTAGTTGACAAAGGAGCAAGGTTTGAGAGGACTGCTTCAAATTCTGAAAGATGTTCGACTATGGGTAAAATGCTACCAACGCTACGGAGAAATCGTTCATGAAAGGAAGAGTCAATGGATGAGGCAAACTTCACCGCTGTCCCATTTTAAGAAAAAGCCACAGCCACCCTGACCTGCGGTGACCACCACCCTGGCCAGTCAGCAGCCATCAACACTGGGGCAAGACCCTCCACCAGCAAAAAGATTACAACTCACTGAAGCCTCAGATGATGGCCAGCATTTTTAAAGTGCGTACAGTTTTTAGACACAATGCTACCGCACACTTAATATACAAAAACGTAACTTTTATATGTTAAATAAAACCAAAAATTTCATGCGACTTGCTGTACTGCGCTGGGCTGGAGCCAAGCCCACCATACCTCTGAGGTATATGCCTGTATGTGCATATTTTCTTACCACCAACTTATCCCCAATCCTATCAAGACTCAGGCATGATACAAATTACAAGTTTTTTTTTAAAGCTGTAAGACATATATCAATAAACTTCAAACAATTCATACTGAAATGCTACATGCTGTAATTCACTTCAGCTCCTTGATTCATCTTCGAAAGTATGAAATACTCCTGTGTTTGCTTTACTGTATTACAAAACCTAATTAGACAAAGATAATGGAGCCTTCCAGAATGCAAACACCTACCTGTGGAACTGGTCTCTATAATCTCTAGCAACTTCCTGAATAATTGACTTTAATCTGTGAGAAAACAAAAAATACATGAATATTCCATTTCATCAACTTGAAAAATATAATTACTCAATTATCATATATGCTGCCTTATCTAATATCTAACACTGCAGGAAAAGTAAGATACTATGTCAAGGTTATCTGAAGCCATGTAAAGTCTGAATTGGATGATATTTGAAGCTTAAAACTATTTCATGGCACCATACCTGGTATGTTCAACTGATGTATTTTTCTCATCAATTACTGCGATAGCCACAAGCTTTCCTGAAATTAAGAATGACATATCTAAATTCAATAATCCTCATTAAACTTTTCAATTATTACTGTAGCAATGAATAGGAAAATAGTATATAGTTTCCAGAATTCAATTCCAATTATCTTAAACATGTTATGCTTGGCAGAGTGAAACAGTGAACTGTTGACTCCAAGTGATAAACTCCCACCTACCTCCCATCCCTGAAATGTAAATATCAATAACAGTAAATATTTAACAATTCATATACTCAAATTGTTATTTTTTTCACACAACCCACACACTAAAGTAAGTATTTTGTTGAAAACTAAAACTATAAGGAACCAGTTGATAAAAGAAATATACTAAGAATGACTACAGCTCTGAAAAAATGGTATAGAACAAGAAAATGATTTTTACAATGTTATTCCCTTTGGTACCACGGGCCACTGTTTGCTAGTAATTAATGCACAAAATAAAACGGACTCAAATTTATTTAACCCTCAGCAGAACATAAATCATATTCATCTCTGACATCCTCCAGGACGGCAGCGTGACGTAACAAGCAGAGCACTGGTATGGAAGTCAGAAGACCAGACCCTGCAATCCAGCAGGGTCTATCATGTTCCAGGCCTGGGAGAACAACAGTGAAGCACAGCATCCATTAGGCACGTGCCTTAACCTCAGAGGACGCCAACTTATTTTAGAAACTATTATCTATTTCAAAGTCATCTGGAGAGCTGAATGAGATTACATGTACAAAAATGCTGGGATAGTTTCCAGCTCAGAGTAGGTACATAAACGTAGGATTAAATCGACAATCTTTCAATCTCATCCCCATATCTTCTCTAATTTCATACTTAAATTGTATACAAACTTTAAATTCTACACAATCTTGACGCTGATTTTAACCTTCAGCTAAAATCGTTAGTTCATAACGTTTATTTCCCCTCTTGAAATATTACTGCATTTACTGTTCAGTGTTATGCCTTTAATTTAAAGTGCTTCATGAGTGTTTTCAAAATGCCTACAACATGTCCAGCATCTTCCCACAGGCCGACACAGGGGGTTTCTCGCGTATTAAGTTCACAGTCACTGGGCGCCGAGCAGTGGACCCGGCACAGGGCTAGTTCCCGAGGCCACAGTGAGGAGCACACTGACACAGCTCTGCACTTGGGGAAGACAATCACACACACACAGACGTGTGGTTAATAATCAGAAGACTTGGGGAGGATGGGGACATGGGGTTTATAAAAGAACATTTTATAAGAGTAAACTAATGTAGTTCCAGGGGGTTAGTGAAAGACTTTCCTAAGAAAGCAGTATTTGGTCTGAGTTTGACAGATGAATATAAATTCACTACACTTTTCCAGGCAAAGAAAACAGAATGTTTAAAAGTGCTCTGGTGCAAGGTACACAGCCTTTTCAGGAAACTGAACAGTCAGCGTGGCCGGAGACGGGAGAGAGTGAGACAAAACGGGAAAGTAAGCAGGAGTCGGAAGATGCAGGGACCTGCAGTCGTCAGAAGTCCTGAAAATACACTAGGTGTCTGAAGCCACCGAGGGCCAGGAGTCTGTTGTGGGGCTTATATGACAAGTGTCCAGGGAGGACCACAAGCGGGGCACAGCCGAAGCTGACACCCAACCAGGGCAATTACACTGGGAACACAAAGAAACACTGCCATAGCCAACTTCTTTCCAAGTCAGTCTGGGAGAAGACACTGAAGAGCTTTGGCAAAGCTGCCTATTTTAATTGCCGCCTCCTTCGATGCTGTACTGAGAGCAGAACTACCGTATTCCTACATTCTCCCCCTTTTCCCTTCACGCGGGCCTGCATGAATCAGCAGGTAAACCCACAGTCTCTGACAGTATCCGCGTCAAATTCCAACACTGAGCTAACACACACCTCCCTCTGCAAGGAAAGCAAAGACAGAAGCATCACCAGACACAGAACATCAAAAGAAGGCTCAGGAACCAGAACAAATACCATCCTGTGAAAGTTACAAAGTAACAGAAAAATGTGTTGGAGCGCTTCTAATTTGTATTCTTAACCAGATCCAAGAGCAGGAAATCATGAAGAAGAAACTCTATACCTATTATTTCTCAGATTAAAAAGTTGAGCCTTGAGTAACATTTTCCCATTCTTTTAATCTAAAACTATACGTTCATCCAACTATCATAAAGTTGTGAATGGAAACAAATGTGGCAACAATAACCATGACTTATTTCTTATTTGTAATTCATTATAAATTTACAAAACACTTCCTCCTAAAATTTACATGGTTAGCTTCTTACAATTTTTGTAGTTCACATCTATTTTAGACCAGTCCTTACAGCTTTCTTTTTTGCATCTATATTTATATTTGCTTTGCTTATCACTTTCAATTATATAACTTCAAGAAACCATGCCAATCTGATGCCCATATTTTCTTCACAGGTAAAAGCAGGCTTTCAAAGGTTGTGCTAATTTGTATTCCAACTCCTATTACAAAATCAGCGTCCTGCGGACAGCTTTCTGGTTGGTTATTTTTTCTCATTTCCTTATTCTCCAGGCTCTGTTTTCCCTGTCACTATCACTTCTATTAGTAAACCCTTTCTAGCTAATCTTTATTCCACATGCAAAGGTATGTTCTTTGGTTAATATTAATCTGTAGTCTCATAAAGCTGAAGTGGCATTCAGGTCTGAAAGAAGGAATGATATTATGAAATACAACTTAAAAAATTCATTTTCTACAGACTGAAGTAATCAGTTAAGGAAAAGTTTTGTCGTGTGATGGAGAGTTGTATATATGCTTGTTACCGGTATCTCCAAGTTCATACAAGAGGAAGCCATCCATTGTAAGATAATTTTGAAACCTCTCCCTGTTGATCCAAGATGATAGATCACCATCTTCGTACTCTTAAAAAAACAAAACAAAGTTGATAAATTATAGTGTAAATATGATGTTAAAATGTTTATAATGTTTAATCTAGCAGCATGTATAAAATGCCCGACATAGGATCATAATCTTAAATTCATAAATTTCATTTTTAGAAAGCTATTTGAAGCAATCAAATGTAAAAAAAGGATTAATGCACAAAACAATTCATCATTATAGCACCACTGAAAATAGCAAAGATAGATAAAAATAAAGGAAATACTGAAACATCCTAAACAGGAAATAATTTAAATCATTATGGTACATGTTGAGAAAGACCATTTATAGATTTTAAAAAATTATAGTAATTAAGTGGTAAAGCAGGTAACAAAACAATATTACAACATGACTGTAACTCTGTAAAAAATAAAGTATGAAAAAAACTGATAGAGTGATAAAATGAAGGCATATATATACTCCTATAAATAGTTTTCCTGAGTTGATGGTTAGTCTTGGATGATAGCATTATGGGCAATTTTTATTATAATTTCTTTGTTCTTCTTTATTTTATGACATTTTGACCTTAGTTTACAACCCTCCTTCATATGTAAAACAAACTCACATATAAAGTCACATGTACTATTTCAGCCCTTTTCAACGTCAAATACTTCCTCTGATAAGCAGACAGGAAACATTTACAATATCCAAGAGAATTATATCCTGATTAGAAATATAATTCTGAAGTAATTCTGAAAAATTATTACAACTGCATGAAAAAGAAGTTGATGTAAAAGCCTACCAATATGGATGAAGACTGGATTTTACTGATTTCTTGAAAGATGTGCTTTTTCTGTCACTTGCATTGCTAAACAAAACATTTTCAAGTTATCAAACCTATAAAATAAGTAATATAATGCAAATCTGAAAGCATTTATGGATTTGGATTTATGAATTAGGAAAACAAACATAAAACTAGAAGTTGATTATTGGACCATAATCTCCACTCCAGGTCAAAAGCAAATTTTCTAAAGATTATTCACAAAAGTGATAAATCTAAAACTCATTAGGAAATAAACTATCCTCCTAAGCCCCATCCCAGTGTTCCTGAAATTATTAACAGTGTAATAGTAGGATAAGCATTCAAAGTAACCTTTTATCTGAAGACTTCAGGCAGGTTCTAAGTACTGACTACTGAGTTAGAAAATGTTGGCCTTCAAAACATCTGTAGATACTGAACACATTACCGCTCTCTTTCTTATGCATCGGAGGCCACATCTGAAACATGGATGGGGAAGGGCACTTCTTAGCCATTATTTAGATTTAAATGTATTCTTTAATAAAGAAAATCAGGGCTTTTTCCAAAAAAAGTGAAGTGGCTCTCTGAGTTAAGAAACTCATAATGCAACTAGAACAAGAGATTTGAAGGCTGAATCTTGATTATACCATGTACTATTTTAACTTGGAAAAAACAAAAACAATCTCTTTAATCCTGTTTGTTTATAAAACAGTAAGACTGCTGATCTCAAAAGACTGTTGTAATGATCAAATAAGACAATATATTGAATATACTAAGTGCTTATCATACAAGGAGTGTAGATAAAGAATAAGTGGATGGAATATGAATTTTCCTTAACACATTTTCACATATGCAAGTTCCTCTTAATTTCCTTTTTAAGCCCAATGTCTCATGCAGCCATTCAACAAATATCCGATGAATAAGCAAAGGAATGAACCTGTAATTTAACTACATATCTCTCTCCTTTATCTAACATTCTTAGTTACCCTCTCTGTAATCTCAGGATATTTATCTATCTGCCTTACTACCAGATTAAAGTGAGAATAAAATGAAAATATCGAGTTAAGCAAATAGATAGTACCTGCTGTACAAAACGTAACAGGTGAATGGTGGTTATTAAACTACATTAAGAAATAAAACACAGTCCTCACATTTATCTAAAGATAGTGAAGATATAAGATTTTAGAACTGCTTTGTCTTCATGTTACTGTCAAAACAATTAAAATGCTCCTTTGACTAAAACAGGACAATCAAAATACTCCTTTTATTAGATATTCTTCTATTCATCTGAGTCATTTAAGCAACTCAAAGCTTACAGCTCTCAAACACTTCTAGTTTCTTCTCCGTCATAAGATAATGTGACTGAGCAGAACCCCTAAGGGGCAGTCCTGGGCGACCCTTCCCCCATACTCTCTGCTTATGTAACTGTATCTGATGCACTTTCCTGAGTTGTTTTGATGACCAGGAGCACTTATCTCCCAGGCCTACTGCAGCCTAAGGATTGATGATGTTAACTGACATGGCCCTTGCTGTTACCTCACCATCAACCAATCAGAGAACCGTGCACCAGCTGATCACACACCCTGTGACTCCCCTCCCTCACCTGGCCTTTGAGCACTAGCTGCCCTGGACTCCCTGCCTGGCGCCCTGCACTGAAGCTGCCCTTTCCTTCACCACAACCCGGCGTCAGCAGATTGGCTTTACTGCACACAGGAGAGTGGACCCAAGTTTGGTTCAGTAAAAATAACTCTCTAGAATGTTTCTGATATGAATAAAATGGTCCCTATCTGCTCTCCAACAAAAGCCACACAAGGCCACTGAGTATATGAAAAGTAGCTAGTAAGAATGAGAAACTGAATTTTTTATTTCATTAACTGTATGTAATTTACAATGTTACTAACATTGCTAGTAGGTGAGATTTTGCATTTGCTTTTGCTTTTCAGTGGCTGTGTACTGTCCAACAGATGTCGAGTTTCAATGCTTCCTGAAATCCGAACTATCTCCACATGCCCCTGTGAGTCTGCTGCACTGCCCTAAGCTACCTCAAAGCCCAGTTTGCAACTCTGGTAGTAAGTATTTGATAATACCAAGGAATTACTGTTAATTTTGTTAAGTGTTACAATAGCATGTGGTTATCTTAAAAAAAGAAACTCCCAAAAGCCCACATTTTTAAAGAAATGCATAATAAACGTGTAGTCAGGGACGCATAATGAAGCACATAGCGATGAAATGCCACTGGGATTTGCTACAATGCTTCAACAAAGAAAAAACATTGCTGAAGCAAACGTGGTAAGATCTTAGTAACTGTCTCACCTGGGTGACAGGTATGTATGTAGAGTCTTACTATTTTAGCATTCTCTTTACTATAATGTGTGTTTGATATAATAGAAATATTTAAAAAATAGACCAAGTATTTGCTTCAACAAAGAAATGCTGAGTAGCAAGTGGGTGGTTACTTCTGTCAGGGAGGGAGAGAAAAGGCTACAGAAGAATACCCCAGGGCTTCACCACTATTCAAGATGGTTTATTTCTTTCACATCTTTGTGTGTCTCAAATGTTAGACCTTTTTAAAATTAACTTTGAATATTTTAAAGTAATGTATAGAAATTGCCTAGGGCTCATTTCTAAAAAAGGCAAATGATCTGACAAAAAGAGAAATTTACTGTAGCCAAACTCAGGATGAAAGAACACTGAGTGGAAAAACTAAAGTTGAAGGGTAAGAAAAACCTAGCAGTCATTCAACTAACGGGGAATGTAAGCAGTAGCTGCATTTACTAAATCTTTCTTCAACACCTAAGCCCTATAATAGATACAAAATTGTAATTATAAAGTGTTTACATGAGTTAAAACTTTGGAACTTACCATCATAAACAAAGTAAGTTTCATCTTTGAAAACAAGCACAGCGGGCATCTCTTTCATGGTCACATACTGCGAAAATCAGAAAAAAAATTTCAGTTGGTAGCCATGAGTTCAAAAGCATTGAAAGTTACCAGGGAGGTGGGAACCACAATGATGACAACCACAAAAAAGTTACCAACAGTTAAAAAGAACAGAGTCAATCCCTAGCTCATCCAAGGACTGGGCTTGATACCTCTTTATACACCCCCTGGCACGGTGCCCTGTTTGCCCTGGTGAAACCACGAAATATTCTTAGAGTTGTTAACAGACTCAAAGATATCACAGGAAGTGAAGGCCAGGAGGCACTCTGAAACGGCAGAAGAGCAGGGGCTAAGGTAGCAATCAGCACAGGTAGGTTCTCCCCAGCACTCCCAGGCTGTGAAACGAGTCCATCACTTCACCCGGGGAGTCGGCTTCCCGTGAATCCAGGTCTCAGAGCACCCACCTCACTGGGGAGTTAGGAGAGTGAGATCTGCTGACACACGTTGAGAGGTGAGAGCAGGCTTACACGATAAACTGCTTTATGAATGGGAACTTACAATGGCCATTAAAAATGAGGAATCCATTCAGTGGGTACCTGCTTCTTATACCTGTGTTGTACTTATTTTAAAATAATAAAATTACAGTAGAGAAATCAGTATCAGAGCAGAAAAGATATAATTTAGGTAAGCCACACAGAATTACTCCATGAGTGTGGTAATACTGAGCATAACAACAAATAAATCAGTAGATAACTAATAAAATAAAAGTAATAATAAAATTAAAATAAGGACAGCTATCCTGGAAAGGTTAAAAAGGGAGGAAGGTATGTCACAGGTGATCTGGAATGATCTGGTTACATCACAGCTCCATGAAAATAACTATTGTAAGGGCAGTGGTAAAGCTCTCAGGTGAGGCTCTACCATCCAGCATGCCTCTATTCACCCATGGTTGGCAACTCATCCACACAGGTACCCTGGGAGTATTTCACAGCATTCAGCATCTCTCCCTTTCAAGGGTATCCCTGAGTGAGCCAGTCTCTGAAATCACACCAGTGAGTCACTTGTCCCCATTACTCCTCTGAAACTGTTTCTCTTAAAACCACCAACAACCTCTATGGGGACAAACACCATGGTTCTTTCCTCTCCTCACCCTGGTTGCTTCACAGCATCTTGCACAATTGGCCACTCCTTTCTTAAACACTTTTTATCTTGGCTTCCCATTCACCTTGTTTCCCCACTTTACTGGCAATCTCTTCTCATTGTCCTTTGCTGTTAGGACCTGGACCCTCTTATCTCCCCCCAGATTTGCATCCCATGTCTAAGAAGTTTATTTCATTTATGCAGCTGTGACTTATCTCCAAACCCTTATCTGATGCTTGTACTTGGATGCCTAATATGTCAACTTAAAGTAAAATAAACCTTCAAAACACCATCTCTCCTCCCATACTCCAACTTGTTCCTTCCCCAGTATTCCCCAGCTCATAAATAACACCACCATCTAACCAGTTGTTCAGGCCAAAAACCTAAGAGTCATCCTTGATGCACCTCTTTTCCTCTAGAACAAGCTCAAAAAATTCTATCTCCAAATACAATTCTTTCACTTCTTCCTAATTCTCTTAATAAGTTTCAAGCCTAAATCCTAGATTACTTCAAGAGTTCAACTGAGCTTCCTGATCTAGTCTCATCCTGATCCAATTGTGTCTGCACTTAGCACAGAGTAATGTCCTTAAAATGAACTTGAGACCAAATCCTCACATGCGTGGCCCTGACCTAGAAGGCCTCCACTGGCCTCTGCCTACTCCCATCTCCTTTCTCACTGCAGTTCAGCCACACTGGCTATGGCTCTGTTACTCCACTATGCCAGGCAGGTTCTCATCTTGGCCCTCTGTAATGTCTGTTCCTTGTTTCTGGTTTACTATGGCCACAGATCTGTGCGTGGCTCCTTCACATCCCGTTAAGTCCCAGTTCAGATGTATTTTCTCCTCAGACAGACATTTCTTGATCGATCAAACAAGAGTAGCCATCCCACCTCTAAATGTCCTTACTATCACACTGCTTCTTTATTATTTTTTAGAGCAGTTATGATATCCTGTTTATAGCTTTGTTTACCGAGGACCACTATCTCAGTCTGAGGACCCAAGGGAAGGCTCTTATCTACAATACTAAAACTCAGTCCACTTCCCCCACCCATGAGAACGTAAACTCCATCCTATCAGGGTCCTGATGATTTTGCTTGCCATCAATAATCCAGGACTTAAAACTGTGCATGGCACATAATTAAAGGACAACAAACAGTTGTTTAATATATATAGTAATTAATACACTACTTAAAATCCAACTTTAAATATTACCTCAGGGACAACTTCTTCTGAGGCAGAAAAAAAGTATGTATATACAATTAATTCTGAAGCAGCATCGATGTATTTCTCCTGTGAAGATACAAACAGAAAAAAGGTGACTTTTAAATATTAATCAAGATCAAAATTCATTCCTCATTAAACATTCAGAGCAAGTAGTATCACTGCTAAGTAGTATCATCACAATCAGCTACCTTAAGTCTTTTCATGTGAAAAGATTAAATATAAGGAAATGAAATAAACTGTTTCTAAGGCAAAAGACTATTGTAACTAAGTGCTTTTATATGCCTTCAAATAAAGTTCATTAAATATAACAAGCTCAATTCATATTTATTAATTTAATTTGATGATGATTATAGGAAGAGATGTGTGTGTCTGACATGCAAACACAAACATACATACATACAATAATCTTAAGACAATGAGCTTTTGCTTTTAAAAAGGTTACACTCAAACTGCATGTTGCAGTTTCAAAGACTCAAAATGCTAAAAAGCAATACAAAATCTAAATAACCAGGTCAACAGAAGAAATATACTAACACAGGCAACACCCACCCACTTTTTACTCAATTCTGTTTCATGAAGGCAAATACTATAGAGGGTATATGACGAAGTGTTTTTATTATAAAAATACTTAGATTCAACTAAAGTATTTCTAATAAGAGTGAAATAAGTCCTGAGTTTTTGGTGAAGCCCTCGTTATACAGAAAATTAAATTACAATATATCTGTGCTTGTGGATTAAAGAGTAAAATCATTTGATACCTTCAGAGGTGACTCTCCACCTATATAAACAAAAAATACACGATGCCTCTTCTGCACATGTTCAAACATTTGCTGACTTGGAAGTGGCCGAATTAGAGCCCTGTTTGAAAATAAAACAAAACAAAAAAACTTGCACTTGAACTAAGGGTAGTACATAATTTACTCCTATTTATATGTCATCCTATCTAAAGTTACAAAGCTTTAATATTGTACGAATTGCATTTTAAGTATATCACTCAATCTACATAAATCTAATAAACTATGGCCCATGACCACTATTATACCCATATAATAAAAATACAGTACCTACAATTTAATCTACCAGTTTAAAAAATAAGCTTTAAATACATCCCTTTAGAGAGTATCATCTTAACCAATGTTTTGATAGGCAAAGATGGAACTATAATCCATTTAGAATCTTCAGCTAAAAACAAAACAATCCGCATGAGAATTACTTTTTTTCTCCCTTTCGAAAGATCATTCACACAAACACACTGTGAAATACTATACCAGGAGTTTATAATATTATGTTTAGAATATTTATGTCTTACTCTGACCATTTAAATGCTAGTTTCAAAACACACTATAAAGGTTAAAATCTAAAATGTTTCCTAAGTATGTTATTCTTCTCAGGAAAAATACAATGGAAAATGGTAGTCATAATAGCATATAAGAATCTCATGAAGAGAAAACAAAACTACAAAAAGTTTTATTATACAGTCATTTTCAAAGCCAAATAGGCTGAGAAATGAATTATACCAAAGATTATAAAACATATCACTTATGAAATACTATTAAAAGCTAACAGGCAGTCTTTTTTTAGTGTGATCTATATTATTAGATTTTTACTCCATCACATTTGCAAAAAAGAACAAAATGTATTCTGCAAAGGCAAACATTTTCGAAACACACAATTCTTTAAATGCATTGCATCACTATATTCCAGCCTCTATTTTAATACTTTAGTAATTAACTAGTAAGTGATGCAACTCCAGAACTGACTCTTGAAATTCCCTTTGCAGTAGAGTCACTCCCAGTTACATCAAAGGCCATCTTAAGCTTAAACTAAAACTCATTAAAAATTGCCAAAACATAAAGACTAATTTAAACTACAGGGGAATAAAATAATCCTACTGGCGACCCCCTCATGTAATATAAAGTTATCTCAAAATTTATTTACTCACAAAACAAATAAAGAAAATGAAATATGCAATCAACGAGAAAATACAGTGAAAATTATACTTTACTAAAGCTTTGCAAACTTTACTATACAAAGACCATTCCTAATTCTGTGCCTTTTCTCAAATAATTTAAGCTAGATAGTATCATGCCACCCAACAAATCCATTCCAATATGTTAATTTATCTTAAAATTATTTAAAGCTATCAATATAATACATCCTGTCAAACTCATAAGCAACCATACTTTCAAAGTCAAAGTAGGTTAACCTATTTTGATAAATGTCCTCTTCCAGAAGTTACACATAATGACATTAAATAATTATATGCACCAACTTTCTTTATACACCAGCAAGATGTAGAGTAAAAAAAAAAAAATCACCACATTCAAACCAAAAGGAAACACAGAAGAATTTCTGATTCCTTAGCAGTAAAACTTCAGAGATCTGTAATTCAAAAAGATCTCTGGGTTCTAATTATATTACCTTCTAAGCGAAATGTGCAATAATACCTCACAGTTGGCATAAAGCAGCATGTGAAAGATGAGGGAAATTATTTTAGCTGCATCTAAAAAGCATTTTCTGGTATTAAAGGCTAGGGATTAAAGCCCAAGTTTATTTAGAATGTAATACTGTGGGGTTTCTCTTAAAACTGAAATTTGATAACAAGAAAAATAAATGAATGTAAACCAGGCAGTACAAAGGCAAAATTATAATAAAAAATTAAGATTCACAAAGTTGTTAGAAGTAATCAAGTTTTGAAAATGTATTAAAAATCCATTGGGGAAAATATTCTTCTATAGACAAAGTGAATTTAAATGTGAGGCTAACAAGTACATAAGATCATGGACCCTTTTATTCCTCTCGAGGAGCTCTTTGCATATGCTACGCAACCCTAGCTTTCCTTTATAAATAAACAGACAAATTTTATTTAGGCTAAACACCTAAAAATATGTATGTTCGATATGGTCTACTCAAATACATTTAACTTGCAAATACTAATATTATATAGTAAAGGCCCTTCATAATACGAACTTACCCAGACACTCTGTGAGCAAACTCAATTATATCATCTTTAGTTCGTGGTCCTCTGTAATTATACGCCAGGTCCCCTTTTAATCTTAAAAAAAGAAAATAGGGTAAAAGTTTAGGTTATTTCAACTGTTTTCACATTTAATGATAATCACTCTCTATTGTAACACAAATTACAGCATATAAAATAGTAAATGCAGTGGAGTTTTAGAAGTAGCATAATCATGTAAAAAACAGCCAATAACTGGCTTCAGGGAACCAACAACCAAAATGCAAAGAAAAAGGCTGTATTTTATTAAAATTACATGAAAATATTTTACTCTGTATTTGATAACTGAGTTGTGTCTATGCCTTCTGATAAATGAAAAATATATACATTCACAGTCAAGAACTCATCAAAGCTTAATTCTCACTATCTTCTCTATTAAAAAGTACGTGAAAGGACAGGGAATTAAAACTATTTTGGTAAAGGTAAAACAAATTTTAAGCAATACAACATCAGAGTAACATGACAGATGTTCCAAGATTAAAGAGTAAAACAATGCATAAAAATACCTCTTCTAGAAAATTAGATAATTTTCCAAAAGCCTGCCAATGAATTGTGTCCAACTAACTGAAATTTTAAAAAAAAAATTGTGAAAGCACAGTAGAACATCTAGAATTAAACAGAAAGGCTAGAAAAGATAATTTACTGAACACAAGAAAGTCAAAGAGGCTTACAAACTTTTTCTTTTTAAAGGTTCTGCCCTGGAAGTATTTTGTGTGTGTGCGTGTGTTTTTTAAATTTTATTTTATATTATTTATTTTTTTGGCCACGCCGTGTGGCCTGTGGGATCTTAGTTCCCTGACCGGGGACTGAACCTGTGCCCTCAGCAGTGAAAGCAAAGAGTCCCAACCACTGGACTGCCAGGGAATTCCCTTAGCAAACATTTTTAAACAGTGGGGGAAGAAAGGGAGGCCAACACAAAATCCAAGAAATAAAAAAATTAAAATTAGTCAAATTTTAAAATCTGAGATTTTAAAATACTAAAATAACTTACTTTATAATAAAAATAAGTTTCAAAATAATTCCTCAACTCTCCACATTATTGAAATAAGGATGAGATCAGGATTAAACTCATGAGAAAATTCAATAACATTATGATTATAAAACACAAGTCCTTTAGAATTATCACAATATTTCTTCTACCATATATGCTCTGTCTTAGACGTGATCAACATCTACAGATGAGAATTAACATCCATCAATTTGATTCTCTTTTCTTTCATCTCTAATGAAATAAGTCTATTTCAATCATAGAAAAGTAAAATTTGTTAAGAGACAGGATTCACAAGTTAAACACAATATACCCTTGAGCTCCTCAGGGGTAGAGCTTTCCTAATTTACAACTGTATACCTTGTCCTGCTCAGCACCTGTCACAGTAAACTCAAAACACATTTGGTGAATTAGCCATAAACCACACATTAACTTAAGTGCAAAGAAAAGCACGGATGAAGTCCCTCTCCCTGGATCACACACTGCACCTAGAAAGAACTGTGGAACCCAAATCTTCAGTCCTCCAAGGAAGCTACTAGAAATTAATGTAATAAAATGTAAGTAGAGTGAACTAATAAAAATACACATATAAACATACAACACTCAACTTACAGCTTAATTGTTGGATAACCTCGAACTCCAAACTCTGAAGCAATGCCTTGACAAGAAAAAGAATAAATAATTCTAAATTTTTTTAAAATGAGAAACTAGGTAATAAATGAGCCTTTTACTTAAAAAAATATATATTTATACAAACCCATATAGATACGCTGTTTTCAATTCTTATAAAAGAATATAAACACATACAAAAAAGAAAAAACATGACATTCTCATACAAAATAATTACTTAATAATCCAACTTATGACCTGCACAAAAATACTATAACAAAATAAAGAAAAATGCCAAAAGAGTAAATTTTTATCTCTAAAGTATTTACTTTAAAAGATATTCTTGTTTTAAAAAAATAATATATATATACACACACACATATATAAATAAAGTCTCACTCCTCATTTGAGTTCATTTCCAGGACAACTATTTCTTCAAAAAAGGCCCGTCTCTTCCTTTAGTGTTTTCTGAGTCTTAAAAGAAATGCTTTGTATTTTAATGTTAAAAACATAAATCATACTTGCAAAATTAATTTAATATATGATTTAAAAGCAATTTTATCTACTTGTTTTAAAAGTTTCTGCTTCTGTAATAACCTAGAGTAATTCCAGTTATTTCAAAGATTATTCTGAAATCGCACGTTAATTAAAATGAGACACACACTACAGTGGCATCTTTTTGAGGGAAAGGAGGATAGTAATGAAAACAAGCAAACAACAGAGAATTTGGACTTTAAGAGGTATAATAATCAATATGGGAAATTAATACTATACTACTTTACAGATTCAAGGCAATTAGGACAGGAAAGAAGAAATAAAATATTCTCAGTTAGTAGACAAAATACAATATACTTATACTAGTATATGCAAAGTATACTGTATTTACTCACATGATCTCTCCTTTTATTTCCAGAATATATTCTTAATAGCTGGGTATAAGAAAACTACCTCTATATGTGAGTTCTGATTTACTCATCACTTTAGTAATCATTAATTTTGGTTTCTCATCACTCCCCATCAATACACAAGAATAAAGACAAAGTGAATTAGTGGCAAATAATATCGAAAATCTCTCCTCCTTCCCTTGTCAACTCTAGAGCTTCTCCCTTAAATGCATGGAGAGAGGTGACCAGAAGGTTCCAGACAGTGATCAACAATGGTTTTTATTAGAGGCAACACAAACAACAGAGGTAACAAAAATAGGAACTTGGTGTATATATATATATGAAGATACAGGTTCTGCCTCTGAATAGTCATGTGAACTTAGACCAATTACATAATTTATTTGTGCCTATCTCTAACTTAGGACTTACTCTGTCAAGTATATATATATACACACATATACACACACACACATACATACACACACACATATTTTATTGAAGTATAGTTGATTTACAATATTATATTAGTTTCAGGTGTACAGCATAGTGACAATATTTTTATAGATTATACTTCATCTACAGTTATTATGGCTGTATTTCCCTGTGCTGTACAATATATCCTTGGTGCTTATTTATTTTATATATACTAGTTGGTAGCTCTTAATCCCACATTCTTATCTTGCCCCTCCTTGCTTCCCTCTCCCTACGGGTATCCACTAGTTTGTTTTCTATTATCTGTGAGTCCGTTTCAGTACTGTTATACACATTCGTTTTATTTTTCAGATTCCACAAATAAGTGATAACATAAAGTATTTATCTTTCTCCGTCTGACTTATTTCACTAAGCATAATACTTTTTAGGTCCATCCACATCGTTACAGATGGCAGAGTTTCATTCTTTTTATGGCTGAGTAATATTCCATTGTATATATATACCACATATTCTTAAGCCAATCGTCTGTTGGCCCTTGGGTTGTTTCCATGTCTTGGGTATTATAAATAGTGCTCCTGTGAACACTGGAGTGCATGTATTTTTTCAAATTAGAGTTTTCATTTTTTCCAGATATATACCCAGGAGTGGGATTGCTGGATCATATGGTAGCTCTACTTTTAGTTTTTTAAGGAACCTCCATACTGTTTTCCATAGTGGCTGCATCAATTTAATTCCCACCAACTGTATACAACTGTTTTCTCCACATCCTCGCCAACATTTGTTATTTGTAGACTTTTTGATGATGGCCATTCTGAGAAGTAAGAGGTGATATCCCATTGTAGTTCTGATTTGCATTTCTCTAATAATTAGCGACGTTAAGCATCTTTTCATGTGCCTGTTAGCCATCTGTATGTCTCCTTTGGAGAAATGTCTATTTAGGTTTTCTGCCCATTTTTTAACCAGGTTTTTTTTTATATTGAGTTGTAAAAGCTGTTTATATATTTTGGTATTAAACCCTTATTGGTTACATTTGCAAGTATTTTCACATCAAGCATATTCTAATTGAATAATGCTGTTATTGAGATTGCCCTCTTCCAAGAAAAAACACAGATCATGTGTGTAATGTATGTTCTTTTTTTTTTTTTTGCGGTACGCGGGCCTCTCACTGTTGTGGCCTCTCCCGTTGCGGAGCACAGGCTCCGGACGTGCAGCCTCAGTGGCCATGGCTCATGGGCCCAGCTGCTCCACGGCATGCAGGGTTCTTCCCGGACCGGGGCACGAACCCGTGTCCCCTGCATCGGCAGGAGGACGCTCAACCACTGTGCCACCAGGGAAGCCCAGTAATGTATGTTCTTAATGCTCCCCATCCCAAATTAAGAAGGCAGGTAAATATAAGCCATTATTACTTTCAACTAAACCTCATTAAAAACTGCCAAAATATAAAGACTAATAAAATTGACTGGAGGGGGCGGTGCAGCCCAGCAGCAATTGCTTACATAATTTAGTGTAAAATTTATTTGTATACAAATCAAATTTAAAAAATGAAATATGCAATCAATGAGAAAATACAGTGGTGGTATTTTATAGCTGACGTTATGGTTCTCATGATAAGCTTCAGAGAGAAAATCCCAGCTCCACACGTACCATCACTTAATTTCCTTGACCTCAGTTTTCTTACCTATAAGATGGAGATGATACCACCCACCCTTTAGCCCTTTGGTTCTTTGAACATTACTTTCATCTCTGACAGAACTTCAACTGACAATGACTGCTAAAACTTCAAAGGTAGGTTTTCCTAAATGTAAATGATTGTATAATTAAAGAGGCACACAGCAAGGCATGAGTTACAGGCACATAATGACCCAGGTTAGGGTTCCAACGTCTCCATTTATTGTCCATGCAGCTCAGCGTAAGCTCCTTCACTTTGGATTCTGTTTCCGCTTCTGGGGATACCACTCATCTTGTAGGGCTATGTGTGGTATTTAAAATAAGGAAGTGTGGAAAAGAATCTAACAGAGAGTTCAGCACATACAGATGCTCAAATGCTGAGTCCATTTTCTTCTATTCTTGGTCCTGACCTCACTGTTAAGTAATTACCTGTTGACACACTAATGTGCAAAAAATATTAGTAAGAATTAGCATGTGTAGATATCTTATAATTGGCATTAATATGCCTTCAACTACCCCTCAAAACAATTCTGTGAGGTGGGGTGACAGATGCTAATGTTATCTTTCAGATAAGCTAATACTTCGGAAGACTTGTTAACTTGTTAGAAAGCAAGCATTGATTAGGCAGCAGGGCCGATGCTGAAACTCAAGTCTGGGTTTAAATCTTTTGTTTTTTATTTTTTCCTGTCAAAGAACAATGGTTTATATAGAAACCTGAGATCAATTCCATTACAAACTGAAGAATCCATCTGCAACGTGAATAACTTCCCCGGAAATTTTGTAATTTTAAATGTTCAGAAAATAAGGTTAAGCATAAAGCTCCCTATTTCATTTGTTTTCTCCTTGAAATGATAACAACTTGATGGTTAAGATAGGCCTGATTTTGAATCATGGTGATCTTGGATTCTGGGCCTAATTCTGTTGCTAACTTTGATGTCCGAAATTAGTAAAGTCAGTTCACTGCTAATTACCTTCTGTTACTTCATCTACACAATGAAAGGAGGGAAAAAGTGAGGAGTTGAACTCAACCTGAAATCCTTTACAGCTCAAAAATACTATTTTTCTTAGTGTTTACTGAGTGTCACTATGTGTCTAAAATGGGAAAGGAATAAAATAATACAGAGGTTCTCAACTGGGGGTGATTTTGCCCTCAATGTCTGGAGACATTTCTGGTTGCCACAACTTAGGGGGTGGGGAGAGAAGGGAGCTACTGGCATCTAGTTGGTAGAGGCCAAGAATGCTGCTAAATATCCTACAACGCATAGGAAAACTCTTCTCCCCCCCAGAACAAAGAATTATCTGGCCCCAAATGTCAACAGTACCAAGTTTGAGCAACCCTGAAATATAGTCACTGACTAAAAGGGCTTATAATCTAGAAAGGTAAGACTGATCTACAAATATATCTGAGATCTAAGAATCAGAATCAGAATGTTATTGGCCAGATGCCCTTGAAAGTTTATACATGAAAGGGGGGTAAAATATGATCTTTACTATAAAATGATGTCACACTTAGGTTGAGGAATAAATGGAATTTCAGTGGTTTCATAGTAGAAATCAGTACATGACTACAGGTAACATCACAACATTTTAACTGGTGAATGAGAAACAATTTTCGTGCTCATTTTTGAAGGAATATGTAGAAAAAAGAAAGGCTAAAATAATATGTGAATTTACACTGGACATTATACAACTTTTTAATGTTATTTGATATATTATTAATTAAAACCATGCATCAAGAAATTTTTGATACACACAGGGCAGGGTAAATCATGAAAGTTCAAATCCCTCCTGTTCAAAACTTCTATACACAGAGATTTGTTGGACTGAGTGTGATGGCATTTATTTCAATCACTGCAATTACACGATTGAGAAATAAGCTACCACCAAACAGTCTAAGAGATTTTCTACACTTAATCACGGAATAATCCTATCCCACCCTAAACTGAGATCCTATAAATAACTATCCATCAAAATAATACTTTACTCCGTGATTCTCTAACTTGAGTGTGCAGCAGAATCACCAGAAGTCCATGTTAAAAATACAGATTCTTATGACTCAATCTGATTTTCATTTGGTAGGGTTGGTGTGGGCCTTTGAAATCTGAATTTATACTGAGCACCCCAGGTAATCCTAATGCAGGCAGCCTGCAGAATAAACCCTGGGAAACACCGATGCTATACCGTCTGAAAAGCAACCTACGGGGATGGAAGAAACATGTACAAAACAACCAATCCTTTAGTGCTCTATAGTTAGATGCAGAATACTGCCAACAGCTAGCCTGAAAAAAGAAATTCAATTTCTTCACCTATTTGATTCCAAGTTCTACTGAAATGCCTGTATTTGAGCTGCCTTGAAATATTTAAGAAAACTTTAAGAATTATATGCCAAAAATCTACTTGTAATCTCTAGATGGTAGTTTTTGAATACTTAACTACATTTTTTAGGAAGATGATATTTCTTTTCTCCATAGCACATAAAACATCTTCTTGATTCTATAACAGAATGAAAAATTCATCCATCGTCCGCCTGCTGATGCAGGGTACACGGGTTCGTGCCCCAGTCCCAGAAGATCCCACATGCCGTGGAGCGGCTGGGCCCGTGAGCCATGGCCGCTAAGCCTGCGCGTCCGGAGCCTCTGCTCCGCAACGGGAGGGGCCACAACAGTGAGAGGCCCGCATACCGCAAAAAAAAAAAAAAAAAAAAAATCATCCATCACTGACATCAAACACTAAACACCAGACAATTTATTTCAATTTATTTATGTTTATTAGTTATCCTTTGACTGACTGAAATAAATGAATGACTGTATAGACGAATGTATGTGTATGTATGTCTAATCAACATATATGCCTAGACACAAAAATTTACTTTCACAACAGTTAAAAGGAATAATTTCTTAAACACTGTAAAAGCTTTATTTCAAGAAATACCAACTCAAGAATATTATCTTTCTCTTTCTAAGATAACTTCCTGCCATAGATCTCATCCCCTCTCAAAGTCGCAGTTCACTTGTGTGACTCAGTAATTCCAGTTCTAACATCTCACCTGCACTCTAGTTCCCCATATTCCCAAACATCAATAAAGCAAAATACCACAAATTCAAAACAGCTGCTAACATGAAAACACACACAAAATTAAATGTATTATTCTTTTCCATTTAACCAGTGGTAATGTAGTTTGATGTGAATTGTGCTAGGAATCTTACACTATTTTCAATTGTTTTTCTTTATACCAGAGCCAATCTAGCACATCCGTGATTTAACCCTTGCAAATGTCTATAAGAATTACTGTTTCCTCTTTATTGCCCTGCCAACCACCCAAGTCTGCCCTCCCAGCACCCTATACCAAGATGCATACAAAAGTCCACTTAGATGATCTGTTTGTCTCTAAATGTTCTTCTTTTCATCTGTTCTTCTTTCAAAAACATTTTTAACAAATCACATGCCTTCTCAAAAATGTGTATTACCTCTCAATTGACAACTGATAAAATCCAAAACACTTTATCCCACCTGAGAGGCTCTTAAAATCTGGTATTATCCCTTAGCACCTTGTAAGTACTAGCCATTGTGCTAGGGGTTTTGAATAAGAAATATTAATACAGCCCTCACAACCTTGAGAATTATCACTCTCTCATTTAGACAGGGAAACTAAAATTGAGAGGTTAAGCACTTCCCCAAAGCCACAAAAGTAAGAGATGATAGACTTGGGCTTAAAACATACGTCTGTCTTGTTCCAAACTTATATCCAGAGTACAATGCTGATTTCCTAAAATGAAATATGCATTTTGCATTTCATACTTCCACTTTCTTCATTAATTAAAGGAAAAGGGAACCTACATTTATTGCATACTACAAGGGACTGTACATGTGCTACCTCACTCTAATCTCAAAACAACCAATAAAAAATTCATTATAATTAAATATTTACCCGTGTAGAAATCAAAGTTTAGAGACGTTAAGAAACTTTCCCCATGCTACAGGGCAAAAGTAGTAGGCAGAGCTGTATTTGATCTACTTTCTGAAGCCATGCTCTTCCCAAATCTGTGTGATACCTCATACTTCTCTAAACTTAATTTTGCCTTTTCCCAAATCCTTTAAGACAGGTGTTGGTAAACTTTATCTGTACAGGGTCTGATAATAACTATTTTAGGCTTCGTGGGGCCTACAGTCTCTGCTGTAACTACTTGAATCTGCCTCTGGGACATGAAAACAGCCATGAATAAGGGTAAACAAAGGAGAGTGACTTGTTCCAGTCGAGCTGTATGTACAAAGCAGGCGGAGGCCAGACTGTCCAGCGATGTGGTTTGCCAGTTTCTGCTCGAAGACATTCTAGTCTCTGGTACAGACTCACTAAACTCTTTTTCAGCTCTATGATTTTGGTTTGATATTCTCTCTAGGGTGAACACTTTCCCAATCCTCACTTGTATTTATCCTAACTCAGCTTGTCCTTCGAGTTCCCGTTACTCCTCTACGATGCCATTCAGGCTACTCAGACAGCAAACTCTCACTCTTAAGCCATGCAGCAATATCAAGAGTTCAACACTGAAATTTCTGTGGCTGTCTCAGGCAACTGATTGTCTCAAGTGGGCTCAAAATAGGAAAATGGCTCATACATCTATATTGGTCAACAGAGATCAACAGAGACTGCATATTACATATTCAATGGTTAATTCATCTAACTCATAAAATATAGTCTGAAATCTCTAAGATAATTTTAATTTTACATGAGCTAAAATATATATATATATATTTCTTCCTCTTACCTTGAATACTGCTTCATGTAATTAAAACACTTTCATTACGAGAACAGTAGAATGATAAACTGAGTAGATGCTTACTGGAATAGGAAGTAGCGTCCATCTTTCCAACTTTAACTGGAGAACCAATGCTTTTCATCTCTAGACCAACTTCATTCCAAATTGGTTCCAGTTTTTTACAATGGCCACACCATGGTGCATAAAACTTGTTTGAAAAAAAAAGAGAGAGAGAAAACCACTAAGATACTGTGCTACTTTGGGTATCAATCTTAATTTTAAAAGAATCTTTTTGACTAAATGATTGGATAATAATCTATTTTAGACAAAAAGTCTAAATATAATTTTTAAAGTGGTTTCAAAATAAAAGAACACACATATACACAAACTAGACAGGTCATCTCCTAGGATATACCTCAACACTGATCCTACTTTAAGTTTAAATGACTACTGATATCTATTTAAAGTAGATGATTTACAGTAAAGCATCTTTGCTCCCAAGTATGTCCATGTTATATATAAAATTAAACCACCAAATACACTTCATATATCATATGCACACCCCTTTAAGTGTTAATGATAAAATTTATTTCTATTACAAAAATGCCAACACAGTAGGTGCCTCTGCTGTTCTAAGCGTAACCACTGGTAAGACGTGGGGAATCATCAGGATGACTGGTTTGGTACAGTCACAAGTCAGGCTGATGAAACTAAAACCCTAGTTCTTTCTTCTTCAGAATCACCAGATGGCTGGGGTGGTAGTTATGTTCCTCCAGTGAAATAGTGTAACAAACTGCTTGTTGTACTTTTATGAAACAAGATTTCTCTCTCTTTTAATATTACACTATGGAAATGTTCAAACATATACAAAAGGAAAACAGAATTAAACAAGGGACCTTCACGCCTCATTGCCTGGCTTCAATAACTGTCAGCTCTGCCATTCTCATTCCATCTCCTTTGCTGCCACTCTACTTTTTCACTGAGGCATGTCAAAATGAATCCCAAACATCATAAGGTTTAAATACATTCAAAGCATCCAAGTGAGGAAAGGAAGATGAAAATCTGATTTTGTTCACTACTAAGATGAAAATATGATTTTGACTGCCAAGTGATATTAATATACTCAATCTCTTGGTTAATATGAAAAAATAAAGAGTGAATTCTGTAATAAAATCATACCATAATCTCCCTCAGACATAATCCACAAGTGGACCTCATTGAATTTCATCATTCCCCTGCCAAGGAATCCTAAGGCTTTGAGGTTCACTTAAATATAAAAACCCAAATGGTACTACCTGAGCAAACAAAGTGGGTAATATACATTAGTACTGTCTATTACATATTGGGGTGAAGAGAATGCAAAATAACACTTAAAATGGTAGGGGCGGTTACTTAGTACAAAAAGTTTACATACTCACATCTACAAGCCAAATGTCATCTTTTCGATTTTCTTTAAATCTAAAAAACAAAAACAAGAAAACAAATCTTTGATTGTAGGTTTCCACTTTACAACTGAATAGTACAAGTAAAGATAATAAATTGATAAATATAGGAGCATAGAACAAATTCTTTCAAAAAATTTTTATTTTTACTGAGAGACCTCTAGATCTTATCCATTAAACATCTTAATAAAAGTAGAGAAATGATAATAAGGAGTAAAGAGTCAAAAAAAAATTAAAGTGGGACTTTGTAGAAACACAGACAGACAAATGCTTTAGCTTGTAGCCCCTCCACTCCACTTATACCTGTGCATTACAGAGCAGGCCTGAGGGGTTAGCCTTAGAAAGGTCTGCTTGCAGGACTGGTCCCCGGGTGGCATCTGGGAAGGGTGGTTCACTGGTCTCC
Source organism: Lagenorhynchus albirostris (assembly GCF_949774975.1). Classification (NCBI taxonomy): domain Eukaryota; kingdom Metazoa; phylum Chordata; class Mammalia; order Artiodactyla; family Delphinidae; genus Lagenorhynchus; species Lagenorhynchus albirostris. The sequence goes on along the minus strand of NC_083108.1, from coordinate 8,608,728 downwards.
CGCTGTACAATGTGGTTTTGTGATGAACAGCTACTTTCCTTCAGGAAGTCTGGAATTTTGGTAATGGCTAGGCAGAGGGGTGCTTGCATGGCCAATCCCCAATAAAAATTCCTGGGCAGAGTCTCTAATGAGGTTCCTTGGTAGGTAGCATTTCCCACTTGTGGTTGCAACTCCTGATGAAGAAATTAAGCACGTGCTGTGTGACTCTACTGAGAGGACTCTTGGGAACTTGTTCCTGGTTTTCCCTGGAATTCGCCCCACGCGCCCTTTCCCTTTGCTGATTTTGCTTTGTGTTCTCTCACTGTAACAAATCACGGCTCTGACTTCCACGACAGGCTCAGTCCTCTGAGTGTTCCTGGTCAATCAGTGAAGCTGGGGGTGCTTTGGGGAGCCCTGACACAATACTCTACAAAGAATTGTCCTAAAGCACAGTTCTGATCGTGTTACTCTTATTTGACATTTTCTAGGTCCCTTCCCACCACCTACAAAAAAAGTACAAATTGCTACACTACTCCGACTCCAACTTATCTTCCCACTCAAATATAAGCACCCAATCAAATATATATGATTATATATTTGAGTATATAATCATACTCAAATATGAGTATGATTTCCAATCAGACTATGGTACTTACCACAGCTAAATTCACAATGTTTGACTTTCTACATTCTTTCATATTCAAATCCTATCCAGCCAAAAGCACTGCTAACTCTGTAATGCCTTCCTAAATTCCTCAAAGCTAGAAACGATCTCTCCATCATCTTTACCCTCTTTATGATTTTCATCAATTTCCACACGTTGTAGTTACTTACATATTATCCAACCATAGATACACTACGCGAGAAGGAGTGTATTTGTTTCATCTCCTAGTGCCTTGCACAGTGATCTATATTCAATTTGTACTAGATGAGTGACAGAAGTTCTCTGTGGGGATATTTTAATAAGATTCTTAACCCTATAGGTAAGACAAAGAGAACATATCCCCATATCATAGCTGTTAGGTCCAAAGGTGTTCACATCTACACAACTGCAGCACAGTCTGCTGTGTACCATGGACAAGGACAGCCCCCTTAATCAATCCCCCAAATATTTTGGCTTGGCTCCCCTTGTGGTTTATAGTAAAAAATTCTATTTTATATTCATCTCGTGGGGCTACCCAGGAAAGTGTCACAGCCACCTTAAGCAAGTTGTTGAACCAGAGCCCTCTAATTGATGGTCATTATTCTTGAGGTCTTTGTAGACAAAACCCCATGCTCTGCACGCAGCAGCCAATGTTGGAGTCTGCCGTCCCCCCCTCCTTGATGTTTAACAGCCATCCTCCTCTCCCACCAATTTGAGTCTTTGGGAAGGAGTCAAGGGTACAGAAGTCCCTTACAGGGCCCCACATGGAGTGGAAAGTGTCGTAATTGTAGAAGGGCGTACGATTAAAGGAAGGGGCAGACAGCGTGTTCGCACATGCAGGGTTAATGAGAAGTACCGGACTGGGGAACTGCTGCCTTTAGCCCCCAGGCCGCTTGCCTGAGCTGTGTAACCCAGGCCGTGGTAATCTTGTCCCCTCCCATCCGCTGATTAAACCTGTCCTTTAACTGTTCATTAAAATGCTCAACATCCCTATGGATTAGGGGTGATACCGAGAGTCCACTGTATGCCCCATGCCTGAGCTCACCGATGTGTAGCTTGGACTGCAAATCCAGGGCTGTTACCAGATACAGTGCTCTCAGGGAAACTGAATAGGAAACTACTATAGGGCCTGAGAGTGTGGCCCGAGTCAGTGGAATGCGTGGGGATGGCTAGACGAAGTGTCAGCTGCAGTCAGGATCCGGGGGATACTATGGGTGGGATGAGGTGCCTAACGTGTTCTATCTGCTGAGAACGCCCTGGCCCAACATGAAGTAATGTGTTCCTGGGTAGTTATGTTTAGCCTTGACCAGGGTCTGACAAGCGGGACGGCTTTTTCTTGCTGGTTCAGTCTTCCCACAGCAGTGGCAGTCTGTGCATGCCAGCTCAACCTACAACGGTGTCTGAATTTCCCAGGGCCATCCTCTTGTGGGTCCAGGAGGAGGCAATTAGCTGCACATCTGCTTGCTCTGGGGTGGAGAGCAATTCAGTTCCTGTGTTCAGCTGACAAGCACGGGATGCTCATCGGTCGTTTCCCTTTGTCAGCACAGGGCCCTTCCTGGTGAGCAACCACGGAGGGAACAAAACACTTAGTAGGGGCAGAACCGATCGTCATCCCAATGTCCCATCCTCACAGGGGGTCTGCTTTATATGCCACACAACCAATGGCGAAGCCATTTGCCAGAGCCCAGCGAGTGGGTGAACACACGGCAGGGCCTATGTGCGAGGGCTGGAGCAAGGAGCGGGGGGGGAACAGCAGGACAGATCTGTCTTCCACACTGCATGAAGCTGCCCATTGTGCAAAGGTCCTTTGCCACGCTTGGGAAGGACAGGTCTCTTTCAGGTTGGAAGTGGGCTGCACCCAGTTCCGTCCCAGGAGGAGCCATCAGTGAACCAGGCCCACAGGTGGCATGGGAGGTCTCTATGTCTGGGTCCCCCCTGGGCCAGAGGAGGCAGTGGCTCCTTGGGTGTTACTCCTGGGAGGTGGAGGGACACTCGGGAGACCTTTTCACTGAATTGTGAGACTCCAGCTGAGCTCCTGGAGGTGCCGTTCCTAGTTCATGAGATTCCAAAGCTATCGTTCTTCAGCAACATGATTAGAATATCTGCTCGTGTGTCTACTACCACACTCGTCCACCAAGGGCCAACAGGCCAGTAACTGCCTCTCAAAAGCTATGTATCTTTCAGCCAACTTGGGGGGCTTACCAGGTCTGTGCTGGTTCGTGATGTCGTCCTTCTGCCACAGGCTCCCATCAGTGAACTGAGAGGTTGCTGAGATGTGTAACTCAAATGGCAGATGCGGACCAGTGAGACCCAGGAGAAGGGAAGCCTGGTGGCCAGCCTAAGGGCCTCTAGAGTATCCTGTTGGTTGGTGCCCAGCTAAAAGGCAGTGGCCTTTCTAGTACCTGATAGATGGGTGCCAGGTCCCTGCACGAGTTACGTGACAACATCAGTAGCCCAATAAGCCCATCAATCCCTGAGCCTTTTTTATTTTGGGGGTCAGAAAGGGCCAAGGGTTTGGTAATGATCTCCTAGAATGAGATGTTGTACTGCTTCCCAGATCACCCCCCAGGAATCTCAGTTGTTACACTTTGTCGGTAGTAACAGCCCAGCCATGTTGCCACCTGTGAGTCATCATGGTGTCGGGTCCTTGTTGGACAGTGACCATGTCTGGGCAATCTAGGAACTGGTATCAATATAGTGGAAGGTCTGTGCTCCCTCTAGAGGTTTTTCCAGGTCATGGCCTACCTACTGAGAGCAGACAGGCAGGGAATTTAGATAAGCATAGGATATTAAAGGTGTGTTGAATCCATTCCAAATGAAGGAAAGTGACCCTTATCAGCCCAGTGAAGACACATGTTGGCACGTGACATCATTAATGCCACAGACCAAGCTCCCTCTAGTAGCATCTTCCTGATGTCAGGTACCACCATGGTACTGAGCCACCTGTCATCAATGTTGAGTCTCCAGGTACCCAAGGCCTTGTGCACAGGCCAGAAGGGGGTCGGGGGGTGGGGATGGGGGGGCTCCTGAATAGAAAAAGGCTCACAGAGCACTCTGGCTTCCTTCAGCTCAGTTATTTCTTTTACTCACCAGGCGGCCAACACCGTTCTGGGGAGACAATGGCACTGAGAGCTGAAGGACGGGTAGGTTCAGTCTTCCAATGCTGCAGGAAGATGGCCTGAAGTGCAGCAATCCCCACTGGGGCCTGGGGACCAAGGCCAGCAGGAGTGCACACAGCTAACGCATCCATGCCAGGTCGCAGGCTGACGAGTAGGGGCCCAAAAGCACTCAGCCAGGACCAGGCCTGGGCAAGCACGCCGGCACTGGTCATCACAGACCCAAAACCTGAGGCCATCATGCGCACCCGCCTCCTCCTGGTAGCAGGGCTTGTAGGCATCACACTCACCTGTATACCGATATCCAAAAGGCCCAAGACGTGCAGTTCTCCTCCACCTCCCCAATGAACTCTGACCTTGGCAGCCCCTGCCCCCGGGGAGAGAGAGGCCTCAACCGAACACCCTGTCAAGGTCTGGGTAAAGGTTTTGGGACTCTCTGACTTGTCTCCAGGCTTACTAGGCAGGATGGTGGGTGTAATTCTAATAGCCACAGGGCTGTCATCATGCTGACCTTTGAAAAAGCCCATCAGACCCCTCACAGGTTGGTACCTGGCCATGAGGTCCTTGGTAAGGAGCCTATCAGTCTCCTCCTTTGAGACCCCATCACTGAGCAACCTCACTCAGAGCTTCTGGAAAGGCTCTTGCATGGGTCATCCCAGAGAGGGCACCCAGTTCCCACTTACTGTTACTCTGTGCTGGTCAACCTTTGTGCTCTTCATGGTGGCTTTTTCCATGTGCAGAAATTTGTCAGTTAAGGCTTGGATTGTGTCACAGCCTGACTGACCTGACTTCACGAGGAGGCTTAACTGGGTCCAGTAACAAACAGGAACAGAAAGGACAAACCTAGAACTCTGAGTCTGGTTAACAGTCTCATTACTCACTGTTCCTAATCCCTCCCCACAGGCCCAGGAGACCACCAGGAGGCCTCCAGGGCCACTTGAGCCTCTGTGAAGGTGGGTCACATGTGTTCTTCAGTTACTGGAAATTCGCTACAGATGGGCCAAAACCGTTAGTCCACGTAGCACCCGGCCGAGGAAGGTTAGGGTCTTGGGCATCCGCACCTGCCTATCCCTGCTTCTTCCTCCTCCTTAAGCAAAGTCACGCTGCTGGGGCGTTCTTAAGGATCAGGTCTACAGCGACACACCCTTCCAGGCACCGTGAAGTTTAACAAAATCACCTCTGTGTTAACAACGGTTTTCCTGAGAATCAAAGTGCCCATAAGCAATCCACTAGGGTGCCCCAATACCCATTAGCAAGGCTGCTGAGTGCCCCCCGTGGGATCTCTGGGCTTTCCGCTCTTCCAGAGCAGGACTGTGCTCAACTGACCACCCTGCTGCTGTACCAATTCTGTCGTGTACAGGAGGTTAATTAGGACAACAAGCCAAACTGAAAGTCACAATCAAGACTTTATTCACTTACTATGACAGTGCAAGCCAAGAGGCAGAAAACACAGGTGCCAGCTCCTCAGTGTTCCATTTTTCTGAGTGGAACTGGAAGAGGCGAGGCGGCAGGCAAATGCAGCACAGTCGGAGACATTCACCTCACTGCTGAGCAGCCCTGAACCAAAGGCTCCTGCCTCTCTCAGGACCCATGGGCAGAGGGAGGGAGAAGGGAAAGGAGTGGAAGGGTACTGAGTCCAAGTGGAGAAAAGTGCCTCAGCCACACCCCTCAATAAGGAGCTTCCCAGAGGTTTTCCTAAGAAATGCCTTAGGTGAGGCCCCCAACAAGGAGGCCTTCACAAGAGGCAACTGGGCTAAGAATGAAGACACGCACATGAGCACGGCTGCCCTGGGGGCCTGAGTCTATGACTACAACTCCCTCCAGAGACTGCAGTGCATTGGCTGTGCCCCAAGTCTGGTGTGGGGAGGGCAGCTTCCCGCTGGAGGCCTGCCAGGAAAAGCCTTGTAATCGCCTATGGTCAGGTCTGAAAGATCAATCACGCACAGGATTTTGGTCTGAAGCAGCACTCCTCACCTACCATAAGCAAGGCCTTGTGATTAACGCTGTGTTACTGTGTGGTTACCAAATTCCAGCCCCCACTCAGTAGTGACTAAGGCCAAAAGACTTAACAAATGTACAGGTAAAATGGTAAGATAAAAGAGTTTGCCAATTTTTTATTCTTATAACTGTTCATAAAACTCTTGAGCACAGTCCCATTTCATACATATATAGCACTTCGGGCAACTCCTGGAACAAAACTGGTGCTACATCAGCATCGGTCATTACTGTCTCTGTTATTAAAAGATTACATTCACACTTCATAGTACATTCGAAACTAATATAATATTGTAAATCAACTATACTTAAAAAAAAATCTACCTCCATACAGAATTAGCGGATTATGTAGTGTAGATTAAGTGCTCAATAAAACAAGTGTTATTTAAAAAAATATTAGATTCATACAAATATTCAGATAACATAACAGTTGGAAGAAGTGAAGATACTATTTTAAAAAATATATACTCACGATTCATCTAAATCTTCTACATATCCTTTAGAGAAAGCCATATCAAGTAAAAAAACTGAAAAAAAAAGAAAGACAAAATGTATACAGTATAATAAATGCTGATTTATCTTTTGGCTTATATGCTTATGCACCTATAAAATGTTTCTGGTTTTTTACAGCCTACCAAAAAACTCATCATTCATCCATCCCAGGGCACAAATGATGCAAAAGCATACATACTGTAGTTCACCTGTTCAATAAATATTTACGACCGTATGGTGACAGCAAGTTCTATGTAGGCTAGTAAATCTGAGACACCGAATTTCTCTTTAAATATATGTTTATTTGCATCCTATTTTTCCTTTTTACCATTCCATTTTTTTGGAGTAGAGATGAAAAATTGTTCTTCTATATTTCTTTTTCTCTAGTAACAATTATCTTCTCAGTATAAAGTTCAAACGCCATTCAAAATACCGTTCCCCCCGCCCCCAAATTGATAGAAACAAAATTGAGCTACGCTCCTAATACTAATTACAGAACAGTGCCTGGCACGTAGAGGGAACTAAACGTCTGCTCTGTAAGTGGACACACTGAGGTGAGAACCAGGGTACCCGATGCCGGCCGGAGAATGAGAAAGGCCAACACGCCCGCAGGTCACTTTTCACATCGCACAGCCCCCAGAGGCCCGACCAGGACCCGTCCTTGAACCTCCCTCTCTTGGCCCCCGCGTGGGTAAAGATTCTTCAGATGTGACAAGACTCAGAACCTAAAGGCAAAGCAGGTTTGACCACCAGCTGGTAAGGCAGCATCCTTGACACCCATCGACGGAAATCAGCGCTCCTGAAACTTCCTGCCGCACCGAGAACGGAAGCAAACGGAAGGCGCGGATGCCCAGCGAAGCTGCGCCGGGGAAGGACCCTAAGGCGTCCGCTCAGTCTCGGGACCCAGGACCCGGAGGGCATCTCGGTGGCCCCGCAGTCCTCTCCCCACACCGGGCCAAGACCCTACCAGGCCCCCGCAGCCGATCCATCCCATCGGGGGAGGGTCCCCGCGCCCGTCCGCATCGCCCCGCGCGGCCTTTACCTGTGGCACAGAGCCTCAGGGCGGCCCCGCGTCTCCGAGCTGCCATGCTCGCCGCAGGGGAGCTGCAAAAGCCGACTCTGCGGAGCGGAGAGAAAGAGACACCGGCGGCCGCCGCCTGCGCTCCCGGAAAGGGAAGCCGGCCGGCCTGGGCGCGGAAGGGAAGCTCGGCGGGGGCGGGGCAGGCCGGCCTCCGCTACCCTCCCAGGACCCCTCCGACCTCCGCCTCTGAGCATGCGCGGAACTACGGCGCCTGCGCAGAACTGGGACGCCTGCGCGGTCGCATCCTCAAAGCCTCTGATCCGGGGACCGCTTCGGGGATCGTGGGAATCTAGTGTAGAGGCGCTTTCCTGTGGGGCGGAGTGTTGCGTGGGTGTGCGTGGGGTCGGGGGCGTTTCCGGGAAGTTAAACGCCTGCTAGACTTTGAGCGGAAGCTGAGGGGGACTGGCAACGCTTAAGGTTGAATCCTGCCGTCTCTTTCACCTGCTGCTCTTGAGCAGTTAGCAGTCATATTCGTGAAAAGAGGTGGGTGTTAGCAGTGGGTAGAAAGATGGAAGGCTCTGGGTGCGGCGTGACCTTACATATGTCTCCAGAATGAATTTGGAATTTTCTTTGGCCCTGTTTGCAAAATGCGAGGTCTGTCTCATTTTGCTCCATGAATGCGTTTTTGCAAAGAGTCCCCTTTAAAAAAGTGTTTCTCTTGAAGCCTGAAAACATGAAGCTGATCATGGGATATTTTTTTTTTGATGATTTGTTTCAGTTTCCTGATTTTTGAAATAAGTAAAATACTTACCATAAAATATTTATATTGTTATCTGTTTTTCTGCGTAACAAAAGTAATTTATAAAAGCGGTCTAGTTTTATACGGTAGTGACTGCTGCAGGAACTACATCTGACAACATGAAACTTTTATAGGAGGAGAAATACCAGAGGATTTAGATTAAGTCAGTTATTGAACGTGTGTTATGAGAACAGAAATGGATTATGATGTCAGCCCATTCACCGTAGGTTCAAAATTCCATCAGGCAGAGAGCTCATAATGACTAGAAGATTAAGTTATAATCTGATTGAGAGCAAACCCTAGATTTCATCCCTTTTATGCATACAGCATAGTAGCCAGTGCAGGCATTCAGCAGATTCAAATACGTATATTTTTTAATTGAGCATCTAGTTTATTCTAAAAGTTTAACATATGTAAATATTTACTCCTCACGAAAGGTCTCAAAGAAATAGTGTAAATGAGGACCAAGGGGCTCAGAAGCCAATTTGGTTAATAATTTAAAATGATGGAGTTGCCATTTGAAACAAAGTCCCAGACTCCAGAGCTGGAATTTTTTCTGTAACAGGACATTACCTCTCAGGATTTCTTTCTGCCCTGGAATTTTCTCCCTCTCTCTTGCTTGTCTCCTTTTTCAGTCATCCTATTTTGGCTAATGGTACAAATGTTTGACCAATTTCCCTGGAAGTTATGCTAGGTATTTCCCTACTTAATATTTTCCATATTCAACTGCTCACCACATCTTGTGTGTTGCTTTTATTGACTAAATCTCTCTTCAATCTGTCCCCATTTTCTTCATCTCCGTTATCCCCAGGTCAGGGTCTCATCTTCTCTTGCTTGGATAATTGAAATAGCCTCCTACTTGGGCTCCTAGCCTCTAGTTTCCCCTCTTAAGGCACTCTGTGTGTCACTTCCTAAATGGATGTTTCAGAAATACAATTCAGAACTTTAATATAAAATCAGATTACTTTAAACTTTAACACTGCTCGCTGGGACACAGAATAAAATCATAGCTGTATACTATGTGTTAGTACTTTCATTATCTGTTGTTTCCTCTAATTTCTCCCCCATTAGTCCCGTCCTCCACTAACTATGCAGCGCTCACGACAGGTCACTACTGAACCAGCCTTGCTGTTTTCATCCCTTGCACCTTGTATAAAATAATCTTCGTTAGTTAGATTGAATCTTATTACCATCAGCGTGTTTGCTATTTTAGCAAAAATCTCCTATGTTGCACTCTCTTTAAAAAAGGCTTTACTTTTTTAAAAGCAGTTTTAGATTCACAGCATAATTGAGAGGAAAGGTACAAAGGTATCCCCCTAAAAGAAGTAGACTAAAAAATTCTCATTCGCATCTGTTTCAAAATTCTGTCTTCCACAGTGTGTAAACGGAAATATATTTTTTTAGAATTTTCATCACAGCTTAAATTGGCAGGTGGAGCACAACAAAACCACTCTTGACCCAGGCCTGTGCTTCCCAATAGCATAACCACTAGCCACATGTGGCTATTGAGCTCTTGAAATATGGCTAGTGTGATGCAGTTACTGAATACTAGTTTTATTTAATTTCGATAAACTTAAATTTTAAATTGATACTTGATTCAGTTACTGGAAAATGTTTAAGTATGGCTGGAAAAACCTAAAAATACACTGGACTTTGAAGACAGTAAAAAAAGAATGTAATGTTTCTCATTATCTTGATTATGTCGAAATTATAATATTTTAGGTATGAGATCATAAAATGTATTAAACTTAATTTAACCTGTTTCTTTTTATTTTTCAATGAGACTACTAGAAAATTTAAAACTACATATGTGGCTTGCATTATATTTCCATCGCACACTGCTGACCTAGACAACTTGAAAATAATCAGAATAGAGCATTGATCTGAAAATGGTCAAAACAAAACAAACTTTTTAAAGGTTTTTGTATAGAAAACAGGCTAAATTTACAAATGCTAAAACTTGTGTTTAGTAAGTTCACAGTACAATATGGAATACATTTTTAATTAAAAATGTGTGTTTTTCCTGATTATCTGTCTCCAGTGGTGATGAATTTCTTTGACATTTAGAAGGTTCTGTATTAAATACGACATGTTTTTAGGAACCCTTTCAAATGACCTACATATTATACATATATATGCCTTGTGTGTTATACGTACACACCCTAACCAAAAGGCATGTACAAGGATGTCTATGGCAGGTCTATTTGTAATTGTAAAAAACTGAACAACTCAAATGTCTAATAGCAGAATGGATACTATAGCAATGTGCTATGTAGCAATAGAGAATGAATTAATTTTTGTGGAGGGAACTCCATTGATGCATCTCATGAACAAAATGTTGAGCAAAAGTGAGAAACCAAAGAAAGGTACTCACTACATGATATGTTTTGAGCTTAAAGCTAAAAAACCAGCAAATTAATCAAGAGTGTTAAAAGTCAGGGGTACAGCTAATGTTTTGTTTCTTGATCTGAGTGCTGTTACACAGATGTGTTTACTTTGTGAAAATGCATTGAGCTCTGCCCTTATGGTTCATGTACTTTTCTGTATATAGACTCTAACAATAAAAGTTTAAAAATAAGAATAAAACTATATTTTTTTAAATGGAAAGATCATTGTACAGCATTAAAGCAATGCTTCTCATATGTACTAAGCATCAGTTACCTGGAGAGCCTGATCAAACACAGTTTCCAACCACTCCTTACAGAATCTGAGTCAGTAGTTCCGAATTTGTATTTCTCACAAGTTCCTGGGTGATGCTGTTGCTTCTGGTCTGCAGATCTCATTTAGTGATGTTGAGGGGAAATAAATTCAGAAAATACTATTAATTTTTAGATTGATTTGTGTAACATATATGAGGAAAGAAACTAGAAAAAATTACATTTTATAGTTGTTTCCTGATGTTGTTTAATGGTTTTATTGTTAATTTTAAATGACAATTTTAAAAAGTTTTATTTTTAAATGTCTCAGTTTTAACTTCTAATATGGGAAATACTGTTAGATACAACCCGCATTTTTTAAAAAAAAGGTCTTTGGGGTCCTCGGTATATTTTTAAGAATATATAGAGGTCCTGAGACCAAAAGTTTGAAAACAAAGTAGACATTTATAGAACTCTACATTCAACAAGCAGGGAATGTATACACATGGAAAAAGTAAGAGAAAATCATATACCTAGTGTATCATAAAGTAAGTTTCAACAGACTGAAAAAAAAATGTTATTACGAATATATTCTTTGACCACAACACAATTAGTTTATAAATCTGTAACAAAAGAAAATATTACCCAAATCTAGAAATTTAAAAACACAAATAACATGTTTGAAAATGATAGGAACTAAAATATACCTAGAACTAAACAAGAAAGGAAAATATGCTTATTAAAATTGTAGGATGCAGGAAAATTTGTACATTTAGAGAAATTTATAGACGTAAATGTTCTTTTATTTTAGAATAAAAATTAGTGAAATAAATATTCTCTTTAAGAAGTGGGAGAAACAACAGAAAAAGAAGGCTCAAAAGATAAAAGACATTCATTTTATTTTATTGTGCTAGGAACTATTCTATGGGCTGAGAACATAGCATTGAACAAAGTGGACTCTAGTGAAGTTTATTTCCTAGTGGGTTATAAGAGTTATCACTTATGGTACATATATAGTCAGGCTGTGTTCTAAATGCTTTAAACCTTAACTCATTTAGAGAGATAGGGAAAAAAGATACAGTAGAGAGACTCAAAGAAGTTCTAAAGTGTGTTTTTTGAAGCAATCGATAAAACGCGTACATTTCTTGTTATAGTGAATCCAGAAATAGAGAAGACGTGAAAGAGGATGAAGAAATGAAAATACATCGAAAGCATTCAGAAATCACCAGGATACAGGCTGAATCATACTTCAGGCCCGGGGAGGTGGAAGTCATTTTAATCTTGGACCAGTTAAAGTAAGACAGCTCCTTCATTCATCCCATTCTTATTCACTACATACCAAGTCTTGAAGAGTCAAGGCCCAGTTAGCTAGCTTGGAAAGGCAAAAAGAGAGAAGGTAAATCAAGACCCTCTATCCCACTGCAAGTTTCCAGCCTACAACAGTCTCTTGGAGGGGAAGGAGAAAATGTTGCCATTATTGATTATTCAATAAACTAATTACTAATTAATAATAGTAGGACCAAAAGAGGGGCATAAATATAGATAGCCGAGATTAAAATGATCAACTTTATCACAATATCTATGAAAAAATAAAATCGGAAAGTTATAAAAATTCAACATACCAAGATAGATTCTAAAACTAAGAAGATGGTAATTGGATAGCCATTAAAGAAATTGAATCAGAAGTTTGAAATTAAAAAGAAAATACGCTATACAACTTTTATGGAAAAAAAATCTGTTACAAACTCTTCCAGAGAATAGAAAAACAGGTAACACTCCCCAGTTGGTTCAATAAAGCTTGTATAAACTTAGTAACAAAACCAGAGGAGGCGTGGAATGAGAAAGGAATTATACAGGTCAATTCATTCATGAACAAAAATGGAAAAAAATTCCAAGTAAAATATTATCAAACCAGATCTAGCAAAGCACCAGAAAAACAAACGTGGGTTAACATTAGGGGGAAAAATTAGTGTAAATTTTGCATAGTAACAGATAAAAGATGAAAAATATGTAGTCATTTAAATGATTAAATGCAGTGAAAGAATTTGATATCTATCAACTCCCCAGTCATAATAGAAAATTAGGAATAGGACCATTCTTCAACATGATGTGCTGTGCAGGTTAATTTCTAGCAGACCTGGAATCTGTCTGAACTGTATTGCTAAAGTTCCTGCATGACACTAACCTCTGGTTCCAACACGTGAAACATGCTGATTAGTAATGTCGCCTTTGTAACCATGGTTTGGAGGAGTTTTAGGGTGGTTTTTACAAGCCTGTCAGCATTGTTTATTGGCAAGAATGAGATTGATGATTTGCATCTCCCCCCCTGGAAACTTCTACCATTAAGGCTGATTTTGTAACAAGAATATGTGTATATGACCAGCAAAATATTTTATAACCCAGTGATATTCCATTTTGGGCTCCCTAGTTCCAAGGCATTCTATGCACGTGTAGATCTTTCTGATCCAAGAAAGAAAGTGCTTACAACCTTGACCCTTATAGAAGATAGAAACTTGTACCAAGCCTTCCCAGACCCCTCGCTATGAGATAGTCTTTGGCAGTGATCTGAACCTTTATTTCAACACTATAGTTATATTGTATCCTTTTCCTATAGTAGAGTATAAATTTATAAGCATTGTTATTTTGGGTCCTAAGCAGTCTTCTTTAGCAATCAAACACTCTTTTGGTACAGTTGGCATTAGACGTGGGATTGCTTAGTAGACTTCTGACTTACTTTTTGCTGAAAGTGTGGCTTAGGCATTATTTAGAAAGAAAAAGAATGATTCTGAGAAAGGGGATGAAAATGAACTATTGGTACAGAGGTGGTTTCCACACTTGGTTTGAAGTTGCACAGGCTTTGAACTCAGTTACTGATTATAAGACTTTCCATTGCAATCTAGAAATGATAGAACCTAAATGCCAAGAGCGAGCAGAATTAGAAGACAAGAGCAAACTGATGGCAGGTTGGCTATATCTGTTCCAGTTGAAGCTTTTAATGTTAGCAAAAGTAAAGGTTCAGAATATCCTTGGGTTGAGTTTCATCCTCTTTGGCTAGCAAGTGGAGCTCCAACCACAGGAACCTGGGCAATATAACTTCTGATGGGTCAGTTTAGCCTGGGAGACCCGCTACAGCCAAGAAGGTAATCCAAGCAGGGCCAGTAGATCATGGAGGGCAGGAAGCCAGTGGAGTAAGGGATTAATTAGTAACAAAGTGGAGGCATTTTGTAAATTGTTACAAGCACTGTCCTGATGACCCTTGTTAAAATGGCTCCTGAGAATTTTAGATCAAGTTGCAGTGTCTCTGGCTTGGAACACTGTTGAGTAGAGGGGGATGTTTGCATCCATCCCTGATCCTTTTGGCTGCTATCTTTGTGGAGATAGTTCTAGGAAAAATCATTGCTGACGAGAGTGGATTAGGACAGGAGCTATTCATTCCTAGAATGAATAGAAGAGAAGAGTAACTGCTCTGTCCTTCCCTTGTCATTGAAATGTCAGTATCTACTGAAGCTGCAGAAATGCTGCTGATGCAGGCAGTGCTGGACTGGCTCTGTGACAGTGAAACAAACTCACTATTTGATGCCCCTCACCCAGGTTATGATACAAGACGTCCCACCACCATCGACACCATATGTGATTTTGTTCTTGAGACCTCAGAGGATGTAAAAGAGGCAGCGTGGGATCTTTAATCCCAGCTTCCTCCCATAAGACTTCAAGATAATACAAATGTTTGGGTTTTACCAAAAAAAGTAATCAAAACAAGTAAAAGGCAAGAATTCATGACCTAATGGTGTAGAAGTCTTTAGATGGTTGATTTAAAATGGCATTAAAAAGGAGGAAACTGGGGCTTCCCTGGTGGCGCAGTGGTTGAGAGTCCGCCAGCCGATGCAGGGGACACAGGTTCATGCCCCGGTCTGGGAGGATCCCACATGCCACGGAGCGGCTGGGCCCGTGAGCCATGGCCTCTGGGCCTGCGCGTCCGGAGCCTGTCCTCCGCAACGGGAGAGGCCACGACACTGAGAGGCCCGTGTACCGCAAAAAAAAAAAAAAAAAAAGGGAGGAAATTGGATAGAATTTTATATGAAGCCAAGGAAACACAACTGTCTGCCCTTGAACTTCCCAAGATATAAAAATATCAAAGCAGAAATGCTTGTCTTGTCCAAAATTAGGGGAAATTCAGATAGAGAAAGGTTCTCATGAGCCTACAGCATCGAGTTTCCAAAATGCACACATTTACTACTAAGGCAAGGTATGGGTTTTCTATTACTACTTCTTGAAACAATAGACTCTACTATCTCATGGTTCTATAGATTAGAAGCCTAGTAAGCTCAGCTAGTTTCCTTGCTCCAGGTCCCACAAAGCCAAAGTCAAGGTGTCAGAAGGCTCTGGAAAAGAACTTACATGCTCATTCCAGTTGCTGGTAGAATCCACTTCCATGTGGGTGTGGAACTGCAGCCCGCTTCCTTGCTGGCTGGTGGCTGGGAGTTCTTCTCGGCTTCTAAAGACCACCTACATTCCCTGATTGTGGTCCCCTTCAAAGCCAGCAGCAGTCAATCTAGTTCTCATGCTTCAGATCTCTCTAACTTTCCCTTCTGCTCCAACTCTGGATTCTGCCCTTCCTCTTCAGTTTTCAAGGGCTCATGTGGCTACACTGGGTCCACCTGGATAATCCAGGATGCTCTCGCCATTGTAAATTCACCTGATTAGTAACCTTAATTCCATCTTTAAAGTCCCTTCAGGGAAGTGCCTAGATTAGTTTTCAACTGAATCAACAGGGTATGTGAATCTTGATAGGACATCTTTAGAATACTGCCAACCACAGGCAGGAATAGAGGAAGAGCATGACATGAAGGATGGGCTCTCCTGACCAATTCCTGTGCAAGAACCAAGGCCTTTTACAAATGTGTGGGTGAGATGGCCTGCCGATGGAGAAGAAACTCTTTTAGGTCAGCTGGTTACAGGAGCACTGCCTTGACCTGCTCGTGAGCCCCTTGGGGAGGTGATAGAATTAATTTAGGGGAATAGAGAGATGCTACTATAAGAAGAATAAAAATTAAAGTCATTAAAAGTTGGAATAAGTGATTTTTCAGAATTCCGCTGTGGGGGTAACTTCCTCACCTGAATGTATCATTGCCATCTATGTAGTCATTGACTAAAAATCCTTCCCTGTACTGAGTAGAACAAGGAAGATAAACAACTTGTAGATCTGCCCTAAATCCAGTAGTAACTGGATTTGAATAATGGGAGCCTTTAGAGTTTTGAAGTGGTTAATTTGAACCACTGTCATGTGCCTACAGCCACAAAAAATTACCGTCCTAATTAAGGACAGGTGTGTTGATCCCACACCCTCACTCCACAGTAACCTGATGTTGCCCGTGAGGAAGATGATGGATCGTGGAAGCTGACCCAGGGCTACTCCAGTAAACAGCAGCCCTAATAGCTCCTGCAGTCCCCAGTATGGTCCAGACCGTTCAACTGCTACACATTACTCAACAAACTAAAGATGACCAGTTTTCCATAGCTGACTTGGCTAATGCCTTTTTTCAATATCGGTTGCTAGGGAGTGTCATCAACAGTGTGCATTCATGTGGAACTTTTTCCAATGTACATTTGACTCAAGGATATTTGAACTCCCTTAAGTACTGTCACAAGGATAGTGAGGCAGATCTAGTGTAATACAACTAGATTACCGTGTTCTAGTGCTCAATAGAGATGACATTATGATTATTTCTGAAACAGAGAATCAACCTGAAAGCAACTTTACTATGATCATATGACTGATGGAAGATGGTTTATGAACCCTGAAAAAAATCCAGAACCTTACATAGACTGTAAACTTCGGGAGGATTATATGGGCTGGAGTGCCCTGTGATACACTGCAGACCACTAGGGATACAATGTTCTTGTTCTCCAACCTCCATTATTAGACTAGACAAGAGGCCTAATGCCTAATAGGCCTACTTGCTTTTGGAAAAATCATATCCCCCACTTAAAGACACTATTGGGCCTAATTAATTTACATCACCTGGGAAAAGGTCATTTTTGGTTAGAAGCTTGAACAACACAAACCTTCTTGAAACTGCAGAGTCTGTAGCTCAGACTATCCTGTGTGGACCATAATGGACTGAATTGTGTTGGAGCTTTAAATTCATATGTTGGAGCGCTAATGCCCAATCTGATGGTATTTTGAGGTGGGTGTTTGTGAGGCAGTTAGGTTTAAATGAGATCACAGCGGGCACATGATGGGGTTAGTGTCCTTATAAGATCAGGAAGAGACCAGGACTTGTGCTCTGTCTCTCCACCACGGGAGGATTCAGAGAGAAGACAGCCACCTGCAAGCCAGGAGGAGGGCCATACCAAAGCTCAACCATGCTGCTCTCCAATGTTGGGTTTCCAGCCTCCAGAATTGTAAACCTTTGTTGCTTAAGCCACCGAGTTGGTGGTATTTTGTTACAGCAGCCTGAACTGACTGAAGTAGCTGGTTTCACAGGTTCTCATCTGGAGAGGAATTTACCTCAAGATGAATCATACCTCACATCTCACCACGTCTAATTTAGATGAGACTTTGGACTTATTTAGAGTTGATGCTGGAAAGAGTTAGGATTTGGGGGGCTGTTGGGATGGGTGAATGTATTTTGCATGCAAGAAGGACATGAATTTGGGGGATCCAGAGGCATAATGTTATAAACTGAATGTTTGTGCCCCCCTGTAAATTCATATGTTGAAGCCCTAACTCCTAATGTGATGGTATTTGGACATAGGGTCTTTGGGAGATAATTAGGTTTAGATGAGGTCATGGGGTGGGTGGGGCCCCCATGTTGGGATTAGTGTTCTTATAGGAAGAGGAAGAGACAGGAGAGCTCTCTTTCCCCCATAGGAGGAAGCCACTTGCCTGCCAGGAAGAGAGCTTTCATCAGAAACTGACCATGCTGGCACCCTCATCTCAGACTTCGCAGCCTCGAGACCTGTGAAATAAATGTCTGTTGTTTAACCCACCCAGTCTATGATATTTTGTTAAAAGCAGCCTGTGCTGACTAATACAGACACCAATGCAGAAATGATATTCAAGGTGTCAACCACCTGCCTTCATGCAGACTCAAGTCTTCTTGGCAAAAGCCCATAATCATGGTCAACTAGAAAATTATCTTATACTGCTCAGATATACTGTGATGTATTTCTTTTAAAGATAGTTACTAGCTAGTTATTGGGTGTTTACTATGACAGCCCCATTAACTGAAGAGCATAAAATTATATCGACTGCTGAATTACCCCCATGTCATGAGTAGTATCAAAAAAGCATCCCAACAAGAAGGGAAATGTTGAATTCCATCATAAAATGGAAGCAATATTACAGCCATGATACACAGTGGGACTCAACCTATTCATAACTTATTCATGAGCAAGTAGCCTGTTTTCCACTAGGACCTCCGAAAAGGCCATCTGAAGACTTGTCTGCTGCTCTTACTGATGGGGCTCATCATTCCAACAATTTCCCAAGGATATGAGGGACTTGGCCTGATTCACAGGTGGCAGTTCCAGAATGGAGAGCCATGGCTCCATGAGGAAAGTAGCTGTCCTGTGTCCGGCAAATCACAAACCCTTCACAGAAGAAGGCAAAAGCAAGTCAGCAGCCCGGTGGGCTGAGCTACCTTCCCTATTCCTGGCAGTAAGAGAACTGGACGCAAGTAAAATCCCCACAATTACGTGCTTATTGAATCTTGAGTGGTTGCTTATGGACTTGCAGTTTGGTCTGGTAAGTGGACATAGATAACTGAATGATAAAGGGACCCCTGTGTCATGTACCATTCTTCAGAAATCACTGTGGCAATCCTGAGTGCAAATCAAAGTAGAGCTCTTGCTCACCAAAGAATTCCTTCTAGTTTCTGAAGGTGACTGAAATAAAGTTGATGCTCTAGTTCTATCACTCGAAGTGGCAAAGTGGGCCCAGGAAAGGAGTAGACATAGTGGAACTCAAGCCCTGCAGTGATGGGCTGAATGGCAACATATACCACCGGGCTCTGCTGAAGTTCAAATAGTTCATAAAATTATGCTGCTTTCCAATAGGAAAAGCAACATTTGCAGCTATTTCTGAGAAATATTCCTAGGGGAGAAGGTTCAGCACATAGCAGATTACACTGACTCTTTTCCTATTCTTCCAAGAGGACTCGAATGGAATATGCAGGTGTGATATTTATTCTTGATTTGCCTTTGTATACCCAGCAACTGAAACCACTGCTGCTAATGGTACCCAAGGACTGAACAAAAGAAATAAAAATACTGGGCCAGTTTGGTCCTCCTAGTTATTGGGTTAGCCAAAAAGTACCTTGAGTTTTTAAGTAAAAATAAAAGACACGTTTTTCATTTTCACCAAGAAGTATTGAACAACATATTCACCCATTTCTTCCACTACCTTCTGCCATTTTTCAGGCAACTTCATAATTCCATCTTCCCAAAACTTTTTATCTTTTTGAGCAAAGAACTGTTCAGGGTGCCTTTTACAGTTTTCCAGGGAATAGAAATTTTTTCCATTAAGAGAATTTTGTAAAGACCTAATTAAGTGGAAATCCAAAGGTGCAATGTCTGGTGAATATGGCAGATGAATCAGAACTTCCCAGCCAAGATTTGACAGTTTTTACCTGGTCATTAAAGAAACATGCGGTCTTGCGTTATCCTGATGGAAGATTATGCGTTTTCTGTTGACTAATTCTGGATGCTTTTTGTTAAGTGCTGCTTTCAGTTGGTCTAATTGGGAGTAGTACTTGTTGGAATTAATCGTTTGGTTTTCCAGAAGGAGCTCATAATAGAGGACTCCCTTCCAATCCTACCAAATACACAGCATCACCTTCTTTGGATGAAGACTGGCCTTTGGAGCGGTTGGTGGTGTTTCATTTCGCTTGCCCCACGATCTCTTCCATTTCATATTATTGAACAGTATCCACCTTTCATTGCCCGCCACAATTTGGTTTAAAAACGGAACCTTTTCCTTACATTTCAGTAGGGAATCGCATGAGGAAATACGGACAAGAATGTCATCTTTACTTAACTTATGTAGAACCCAAATATCAAAGCGATTCACGTAACCAAGCTGGTGCAGTGATTTCCAACACTTGATTGGACTATTTTGAGTATGTCGGCTCTCTCCCACGTGGGATAACACTGATTGTTCTCAGTTAATGTCTAGATTTGATCTCTGTCAACTTCAACGGGTCTACCCAACCATGGAGCATAATCCAGGGAGAAATCTCCAGCATAAAACTTCACAAACCACTTATGACGTGTTCGATCAGTCACAGCACCTTCTCCATACACTGCACAAATCTTTTTTTGCATTTCAGTTGTGTTTTTACCTCTCTTGAAATAATAAAGCACAATAGGCACGAAAATGTTGCTTTTTTCTTCCATCTTCAGTATTAAAATGGCTACACAAAAACTCACCAATTTTGATATCTTCTTTTAAATGCACACTGATATGACAGCTGTCGCATACAATCTAACAAAATTGTTTCGAATGAAGTTAAAGACAACTAAGTGCTACTAGAGCCATCTTACGGAAATAAACGAACGAACCTTTTGGCCAACCCAATACATTCCTCAGATCAAGATAAAGCTTTAACCTGCAAACCAAGAATATGTTGCAGCTGTGCTACCATGTTATCTCCTCAGCCTTAGGTGCAGCTGGTGTGGCCTGAGTCGGCAGAACAACCTGGTCTGTTGTCTCCTGCCTTGAGAAGCCTCATCCATTTCCATCATTGCATGCTGAAAACTGTATTATCTGTGGGTGCTAATCATGCTCAAAAGGTTGGGAAGTACCAGATACATAACAAGGGTCAATAACTTATACTCAACATTATAAGGGTAAAAAAAAAATAGAAGAATTTCCTTTAATATCAGGAACCAGATTAAAAGTTTATTATTATCACACCTATTGGACATTGCACTGAAAGTCCTGGCTAAAGAAAGTCCTATTAAAATAAAGAAGAAAAGGAGATAGCAAAAGGATGGGAAGAAAAGGAAACAGTTATTAATCCTAGATAAAACTATGTATATTGAAAATTTTAAAAAGATTTCATGCAAATTATTAGCACTAGTCAAGGTTCAGCAAAATGTCTAGGTTAAGATCATTATGCAAAAATTAATTGTATTTTTTAAAAATAGCAATAAAGAGAAAACATACATTTTAAAAACATGTCACTTATAATAACAAAAAATGGTGCCTTTTTTAAAAATAAGACTGAGGTATGATAACCATATGGATAAAATTATAAACATTATTTAAATAATCTAAACAAGACACCAATAAATGGAAAGATAAAACACTTTGGTGGATAGAAAATGCAACATCACACAGGTATCTGTTATCCCCAGATTACCTATCATTCAATGACATTTCACTGAAAATCCTAAGTGTTTTATAAGGATCTTGACATGCTGATTTAAAAATTTGTATAGGAGAGCAAACCTTCAAGTATATCCAAGATGTTCATACAGGAAAAGAATAAGGTGAGAGAATTTATTCTGCTGGATATAAAGACTTAAAGCCATATGAGGATGATATGGTATCAGCACAGGGACAATTGATCAATGGAATAGAATAGACAGCCCAGAAACAGACTCTGCATAAATGCAAAGGGAATGTGACAGAGAGAACATTGAAGAAAACTGTGATAGAACATATTATGCTGAGACGATTTCATATGCATAAAGACAAAACAATTCATTTGGATCCACATCTTATACCATTAACAAAAATTCATTCCAGCCTGAAAGAAGGCAAAGGGACAAGCAATGTATTAAAACCTTTAGAAGAATATATAAGAACATATTTGACTCAAAGGATTTCTTAAAATTGCTAGTCAAAAGGAAAGTGTTGATACAGTTGTTGAAAGACACTATAGAAAAAGTGAAAAGACAAGCAACAGAGTTGGAAATGTTACGTGCAACATAGATAACTAAAAACGGTTTAGTTAAAAAAATCAATAAGAAAGAATACAAAGCACATAATGAGCAAAACACACAACCAGGCATTTTACAAAAAGGAAACACAAATATCAAACAATTTGCAAAATGCTCTACTTCATAAAAAGGCATTAACTTCACTGGCATACCATTTGGCTTTCATTTTGTAGGTGGTTGTGGAACATTGGGAATTCTCACACCCTGTGAGTAAAATTTATTTATGAAGACAGTTGACCTAAGGTTCTCTTAGATGTTTTAATCCTAAATATAAAATGTAAGGTTTCATCTAAATAAACTCCTTGACTGCATATCTCAGATTAGATTCCAAGCTATCATAATAGGTCAGATTCTCTTAGAAATGCAAAAATATCAATGCTCTATTTTAACTTTCACAATAATGCCTATATTTACTAAATCTCCCTAAGGCTGAAAGGGGCTAACCCAATTATGGAAGTCAGTTAATAGTCTAGTTAATTAGGTTATTCACTTCTAGAGAATTTGCCCAGAGGAATAAACTTAGATTCTTGTCGATCTGAAGAAACACTTTAACCCTTTTTAGTTATTATAATTCCTTCATAATTTCAACAGAGGATTGACTCACGTAATTCTCTCTGCTCATAGAAGTCTGCAGCTCCACCCAGGATAAGTAGCTGATTAGAACACTTAGATCTGTAAATATCTTTTCCTCTGAATTCTAAGGACTTTTAAATTTTAATGCAATGTTCGACTCATTCATATTCTTAAAAGCATACAAATCTGACTGATTTTAAAAATGATAGATTGATCATAGTTGTCATATGTCTTCAATCTGACTGCATGTCTCACTTATAAGGCCATTTCCTTGAGTCAAAAAATGTCTTTTAGGTGATATATTTAATGCTTACTAGATTGTGTATCATTCAACAATATGATCAATGAGTCAACAATAACTAATAAGATCCAGTAGGAATATATTCTGATCTCTTGACCTTCTTCAAGAAGGTGTATTTAATTAATATTTATCTTTTTGTGTATCATGGACTCAGGACTTTAATAGATTTAATGTATTTCAGTTAACGGCAGTCATTATTCTGTTTTTGATGCTCATCTTGTCACAAGCACACCTCTATAATTTGGTTCCTGTTCTCTTTTGATCTGATTTCACTAACCCTTGAATGAAACCTTGGCTTCTGATAAAGAAGTTCTACATTCTTTTATACCTTCATTCCCCAGACGTGGAATCAATTATCTTTCCAAAAATCCTGCTTCCTTTTCATGGAAAATTAATTTCAGAAATTATAATCTGGGCTTTAATTTACGTATTAGGCTGGTCCCTTCTGAGATGCCATTACCCTTAGGCCATTTCACTGGACAGAGGGGGAAACCATTAATTTTATTAATAATTATATATATGTAAATCTATATCTGTTATATAATATGCTACATAATAATGTTAATTCATGTATATATCAATTGTCAAATTCATTTAGAGGAAAGCTCTTCAAACAGACAAGTGTTCCACTTTGAACGTCTGGACACCATTTCCACTTCAATTAAAATTCAGAAAATTATTTGAATTGGTGTAGTTCAAGCTCTTTTTTGGAGGAAATATATATTTCCTGATGTTTTTCTTTCAAATAAAAATAATTTCTCAATCCTCTGACTTTAGTATTCTAAAATCACTCAGAGGAACTGTCTCCATTTTGATACATGTTCAGTTACTCAAGTGTTAAAATTCAGAGAGTGGAAGAGTTAATTTCAATAAAGTATAGTGCTTTGGGGAAGTGATCCTGAATTTCCTTTATGTGGGCCAGGCAGAGTTTTCTGGAGTTCAGGGCTTTTATGTGAGTACCCTGTGTATTTTAAGTGTTTCTGGTGTTTCTAAGATGGACCCCACAAAGGGCTCAGAAAACAGTAATCATACCTTGAGGTCTTATTCCTCTAAATGGGTGTTTGGCATTTCTTGAGGGCTTTTGTAGGAAGGTCTCCTGGTTATCTTTCTTTTGTAACTCTCACCTGCCCACAGATAATATGATTTCATCTATTCAGGGTTGAAGTTTTCCAGTTCTCTCTTATATGTTTCGGAATATTGTGGCTCTCAGAATCATGGATAGAAAACCATAATTTTGAGTCATCCCTGCCATGCCAGTTGCACATTTACAGACCTGGCTCTATAAAGGTTTAACATCGATGGAACCCAGTCAGGGCCTGATCTGACCTGATCTTTGGACTGGGAGTGATCTAGGCTAGGGACAAGAGGGAGACGTCCATTTTATAAGGAGAACTATATAGAGACGTAAGAGCTGGGGAAAAGGTTATGCAGAGGCTAAACAAGCTCAGTTTGTGGTCCTTATGTGAATTCACAAGTCTTTCTGCACTAAAGCAGCTCAGAAATGAAGCCAAAGGCCAACCAGGTCAGCCTCAGGCAGTGAAGGGGAGATACGAGATGGGCCTGAAAGTAAGACACCAGTCACTCATACCTCTGGCATACTTAATCTTTGTTGTGGAAAATAAGACCACATATTCAGACTTCAAAATAAGTATTGTTCACTGAGAAACACATGAAGAAATAAATGAAGGAAAGGAGAGGAATACACATCACATATTACTTTCTTAATGTATCAAAATTACAAAACTGGTTGTTTAAGTCCCTTTGAGAATTACCTTGTGGTTACCGGGAACAGACAGGGAAGAGAAGATACTGTGATAGTAACCAAGGGAGAGGACGGCTGAACTTCGAGTCATAAGTTTGGAAATTTCAAAAAGTTCTTTGAGAGAGGCACTGAAAATGTAGATTTCAATGGGATCATAAAAGTTTTTCTAGTAAAATATTAAGGAACTATCATTTTGTTGAGACTGTGTCTCTCACACTGCTGACTGCTTAGGGATTGAGTTCCTGATACTTTGGCTTTGCCATGCAAATCCTATTTTTGAAGCACTGCAAAATTAAAGGCGTACCGCATGCCATGCATACCGGGGCTCATGGCATGTGTTACTATGTAACACTCGTAGCAACTTCAAGTGTTATGAATTGGTAACTCTTCTTTATAGACAAGTAAACTAAGACTTTGGAAATAAACTGCCAATAACTTTCCTAAAATGAGAACTTACCTAAAAGGTCTTCCAACCAGCCGTCTCTATAATTTCAATTATTAAAAAAGAAAATTTATACTTGATCGCCTGTGTTTACTTCTCTTTTGTGATATTTCCTTCATAAGAGCTAAGGTGGTTTCTATCCACCTGGAAGGACCCTTAGGTTCAAATTTTGTTTAATAATAAGAATGGCGACATCTGCTGGAACCATGGGTTTCAACATCGAAGAGCAACTGACTTCTGTTATTTGCCCAAGTTGTGCCTGCATTTCCCAGGAGAGGTTACAGATACACATACAAATAAATGGAGAGCAACCAAGTCCATACTTTATAATAAAGGTTTATTATGGACAAAGCCTGGCTTTTTAAGGCAAGAGTTTTAAAAAGCTGAAACCTTCTACAGTATCTTTGCAAAGAGACACACAATAATAAGCTTAAAAAGCCAGAGAAAAAGCATTTAGCAGTGGTTGCTATAGTTGCAAAAATAAACCCGTCCTCTGGGAAGAACTGAAAAGAATAGTTTGCTGCCCCTGAGGAAGTTGGTTTCAGGGCTCATTAAGAGGCCCAGGGTGACAAGAGATACCTAGCTTGGAAAACACAAACAGCTAGAGAAGTGTCCTCTGTAAGTGTGTTTATTACACAAGGCTGCAGCATCAGAAGTCGAGATTAGCCAGAACAGCAGGGGACCAATATATGTGTTATTTTAAATCCAACCTGCAATTTAGTGTCAGCCTGGTGCAGTATGTTTTGAATGCCGCAAGATGACAATAGCAAGCGATTACCGTCATCACCTTGCTTAGGGAGAAATTTTATGTATCACGTATATTTAAACCACAAATAGGAATCCACAAATGCCAAGGATTTTTTATGTGTAGTGACTCAAATGTCACAATTTTCAGTCTATTTCAGATTTAATGCCATGCTTCCTAAACTCTTCTCAAAATGAGTTTCTCCCATTTATTTCCATGCAGACTTTCATAAATGTTAACCTTTTCAGATATTTCTTCAGGCCAAAGATCACAACCATATTAAGTGCATTTTTTTTTTTTTTTTTTTTTTGTGGTAAGCGGGCCTCTCACTGTTGTGGCCTCTCCCGTTGCGGAGCACAGGCTCCGGATGCGCAGGCTCAGCTGCCATGGCTCACGGGCCCAGCCGCTCCGCGGCACGTGGGATCTTCCTGGACCAGGGCACGAACCCGTGTCCCCTGCATCGGCAGGCGGACTCTCAACCACCGCACCACCAGGGAAGTCCTAAGTGCATTTCTTGAAAGAAACACTTGATCATTTTATGTACCATTCTCTAGTCATGTTCTACCTTATTTCCCACAACCTGGCAGGACAAAGAGGGAGTGGAAGGTATGAGTAGTTAGGTACATTGTCTTCTTCCTCCTCTACCTGCTGATATTGTCTAGAATTTAGAACAGAGCTTTTATGGATATTCTTTCTTTTGAATTTCTTTGGCATTTGGTTTTTTTACACTACACAATACTTTATGATGTCATGTGATCATCATTCTCATATCTCTTGAAACAACTCATTTTACTATTTCCTTCATGAGTGTTTATAAATACTTCTTAATTTAGACAATTATCTGAAGCCTTATATTGTTGATATTTTTTTTTATTATAACAACATATTTAAAAGGACATTTGCTTGGGTATATAATTTCTTTTTTAAAAAATATTTTCCATGTCTCTATTTGATTTTCTTTTTTTAATTTTATTTAATTCTGGCTGCATTTGGACTTCGTTGCTGCACGCGGGCTTTCTCTAGTTGCAGCGAGCGGGGCTCTTTGTTGCAGTGCGCAGGCTTCTCATTGTGGTGGCTTCTCTTGTTGCAGAGCACGGACTCTAGGTGAACGGGCTTCAGTAGTTGTGGCTCTCGGGCTCTAGAGCGCAGGCTCAGTAGTTGTGGTGCACGGGCTTAGTTGCTCCGCAGCATGTGGGATCTTCCCAGACCAGGGCTGGAACCCGTGTCCCCTGCATTGGCAGACAGATTCGTAACCACTACGCCACCAGGGAAGTCCTGGGTATATCATTTTATATCCAAAATTCTTTTCATTAAATATTCAAAAAATCGTTCTACTTCTTGTTTTCTTGTGTCCGTTTTTTCTGTGTGTGTGATTCCTAATGTCTTTCTGATCCTTGTTCCTTTGCAGGTAATCTGCTCTAACACACTGTAAGCTTTATAAATTTATCTATGTCTTTGATGTACTTAAATTCTACTGTAGCATTTCCTGGTGTAGTGTTTTTGATGTTTGTTTTTTATATAACCTGTTTGGCATGAAGGCAGATCTGGTAAGGAAACTCAAGTGCACACACACCCATGACTTTCCTGGACACTTATTACCGGGGGCTCTCACCAAGCTGCAGGTTTCCATATGTCCAGGACTCTCTAACAAGAAGTCCTTTTTTTGATAAGTAACATGTGAGATACAGTATAAACTCACCCATTAGGACGCCTAATGTTGCAACATCTGTGTTGCTCACAGTAGTTCTAACTGAACATTTTTATTTGCAAAGTATGTCTTTTGCATTTTCTTCTAGAGATTTTATTCCATCCTTTGAACCTTACATTAGAGCGACATCATGTGGCGGGATGAGATTATGCAGGCAGCCTTGGTAACATCACCTGTTTAATCTAGTGACTGGATACACTTTTTCTAACAGCTCTTTTTTGCCAAATACCATACCTTTTTGTACATAAACAATATTTTATCACTGCATAATAGAGTTAAACTGGGCAAGAATTTTCAGAATTTTTTAGAAAATTTTTTTTTGAATAAGTATTTGGAGTAACAAAAGGCTGTCCTACGACAAACACCAATCAAAAGTGCAGGGCTTCCCTGGTGGCTCAGTGGTTGAGAGTCCGCCTGCCGATGCATGGGACGTGGGTTCGTGCCGCGGTCCGGGATAATCCCACATGCCGCGGAGCGGCTGGGCCCGAGAGCCATGGCCACTGAGCCTGCACGTCCAGAGCCTGTGCTCCACAACGGGAGAGGCCACGGCAGTGAGAGGCCCGCGTACTGCAAAAAAAAAAAAAAAAAAAAAAGTGCTGGGGGGGATGTCATTTTTGAGAAAGTCTCAAATTTAAAATTATTTAAAATTTGAATCCTAGTCCCATCTTATTCTGTGGGTTCCCACCTTTTTAAAGAAGTATGAATTTTTTTTGTTCATCAAAACAATGATGATAATCTTAAATATTCAGCCCCGGAATGACATCTGTAAAACACGAAGATCTCTCCCCAACTTGAGAGTAAATTCATGTTAACTGAGTGTGAGTCAACGTAAGACCTGTCTGACTTAAGTAGTGTTTTTCTAGTACTCTGATCAAAACCATTATTCACGTTGTTGCTCCAGGCACATCATTTGGCATTGTGTGCTAATGCTGTCGGTTAAGCACATCACACTTGGAACTTCTTCTTTATACCATAGTGCTAGTTATTATATTTGCACTATGTTTTCTTCATACATTTTTATCTTGATGATTTATATCATATCTATGTCTTAAACCAGGTATTGTCATTTCAGCATATATCAATATTAAGCCTATTAACGAAATATCTTCCCTTTTTTCATACTACATCTTTGAAATCCCGTGTGTAAACAGCATATCTCATTTCAGGTGCTTGATAGCCATATGTGTCTGGTGGCTACCGTATTCAACAGCACAGCTCTAAGCATGAACTGCACAAGATTGGCCCTATCTTGAGAAAAGGGAGTCAACCTTTGTAACCTCCTCTATTTCAGTCGGTTATTGGCTATAAGTTACCCTCAGAGAGTTGGGTGGAGTGGCCCGGAAGGGGCAGTGGCTTCTGTTTGGCTGAGGGCATTTCTCTGGGGAAAGTGTCTTCTGTGAGTTTTGCCAGGTGGCGGGTGGGTGTACCTGCCATGAAGGGGACCTGGGTATTCAACTAAGTATTCACTGCACTGTTCATGTACACTTGTTCTCACATTACATTCTTTCAACGCAGGCTCTGATTCTCTAGGATTCCAGTTGGCTACATTTTCTGGGAAAACTGTAAGAGGAGGGCTGATGGGACCAAGGGTAGCCCCTGCTGCAGAGCTGGTTCCAACGCTGTGACTTATACCCAAGGGGTCAAACCAGCTCCAGCAAACATTCATGAGCTGAACCAAAGAGATGCACCTTTCCTGAGTAGACAGGATTGAGCCAGGGATTGAATTCTTCCTCACAAGAGAACCTGATGCCTCTGTCAGTAAACAGAACCACTTTCAGTGCAATCCTGGGGTAGCAGAGAAACGGGATCCAAAAGGAAGCAGGAATGAAGAGGTTTTGAATATGGTGAATGGGGTAGGAATGATTGTGCTACAGGTAAGACTCAGGGATAGGATCGCCAATGTGGCAGATGTCTCAACTTTGCAACAGGCAGGTATGTTCCATATGTGGCCTCCCTGAAGAAAGAAAGGACCACTATCCAAAAT
Source organism: Lagenorhynchus albirostris (assembly GCF_949774975.1). Taxonomy (NCBI): domain Eukaryota; kingdom Metazoa; phylum Chordata; class Mammalia; order Artiodactyla; family Delphinidae; genus Lagenorhynchus; species Lagenorhynchus albirostris. The sequence goes on along the minus strand of NC_083108.1, from coordinate 8,579,582 downwards.
TTGGTCCAGATGTCAAGAGTGTTGGCACCATAAACATGCAAAGAAAGTATAAATGTTTATTACTCACATAACAGGCTTTCCGGTGAGAGGTGCAGAATGGCTTGAGGGGGCAGGGAAAGGAGGCTGGGGCTTTTGTTGTGATTAGTGGGTGGGACCAGGGTGAGGATTACAGCAGGTGATAAGGCGGGGTGGGGCACTGGGCATCCGTATCTGCTCTCCCAGATGTGGGGTGGGAGGAAAAGAGGGAGAGATGAGGCTTAATACCTGCCAGCAATCAAGCCAAAAAATGGAGTCAGGCTGTGTATTAGTTTTCCAGGTGTGCTTAACAATTGACCACAAAGTGAAGGCTTAAAGTGATACCACAGTATTGCCTCTAAGTTACGACGGCTGGAAATCCAATATCAAGATGTCTGCGAGGTTGGTTCCCTCTGGATGCTCTGGGGGAAGAATTTGTTTCATGCCTCTTTTTTTTTTTTTTTTTTTTTTTTTTTTTAACGTGGGATCTTCCCAGACCGGGGCACGAACCCGTGTCCCCTGCATCGGCAGGCGGACTCCCAACCACTGCGCCACCAGGGAAGCCCTGTTTCATGCCTCTTCCCTAGTTTCTGGTGATGACAGGCAGTCCTCGGCATCCTTGGCTTATAGATCACTCAGACCTCTGCCTTTCTCTTCCCGTGGCGTTCTCCCTGACTGTCTCTTCTCCTCTTCTTGTAAGGATGCCAGTCATGTTGGATTAAAGGCCCACCCTCCTCCAGGATAACTTCATCTTAACTAGCACCTTAAGGCCTTCCGCAAAGACTCTGTTTCTGAAGTTCACATTCACGGATACCAGGGGTTAAGACTTCAGTGTACCTTTCTGGAGACGCAATTCAAGTCACAAAAGACCATTAAATTCCATATGTCACTCTGATAGAAGTGATTTATGCCTGGATACAAGATAAACACCATGGCAGAATTCACTTCTTGATGGCTAATTTATCTGTTCTGTAGGTTTAATTTAATTGCTCGTGGACCATACCGCAGATTGGTGGGTGTGGGTGTTCTGATAGAGATGGAAGCAGTCATGTTTTTCATGTACCCTCCTCCCCTCAATGCCAGTGAGTTTCTCCTATGTTCTTTGTTCTTCTACTATGTCCTACTAAGTATTGGGTAGCATGAATCAAATTTGCTTACCTAACTGCTTTTCGAGGCTGCAGACTTTCTAGATTTGCTGGGTATAGGGACAGTGTAGTGATAATCTTTAAAAGAGAGACTATGGGATAGGGAAATGTACGGTTGGTCTGTAAATGGATCTATCTTTATTTCTGGGGATGCCTAGATGTCTGGCTTTGACTCTAGGCCAAGATAAGGGTAATAGAATTTACAATGTGCCATTTAATTCTGACCCGGAGGGCCACTTTGTTTACTGATGATTTTCAACTGGCATAATGGGTTAGACCGTCTGACCTGACTATGTGATCAGAGGTACATTAAAAAGCTCTCTTGGAACTTCTGCCTTGAGCTCTCTGGAAGCCTAGATTCACTGCACACATCTTGGTGGCTCAATCCAGAGAGCACTTCAGTTTGCAAGTAAGAACCCTGGGGAGTCAGCACCTGGATGTCTCTCAAAGCCTCAGCGCTGCCTGCCCTCCATTCTGTCTCTTAATGGATCATATACTTTATACTTTGACTTTATATAAGAGCCAAGTAAGAGTAAGTTCTATGGACTCGTGTCCTTCCAGATATCTGAACTTCTCAAATCTTTGTTGAGGCTGATGGAAAACTTGGGATTGAATTAACACAACTTTTGAAGCCTGAAGGAACTTTAGTCATTTCAGGGAGTGATTCCCTAGCCTGCTGCTATGGAAAGAACCTCCAATCTATCCAGTTATTAAGAATCTTTTTTAGCTGAGACTGAGCAGAGAAAGAAATTGAGGAGGAATTAATTTCTTTGAACTTTAACTTAAAAGCGCAAGAAATTTTTTATTGGATTTTAATTCCTTCAGATTTTGAAGTCTTTGAAATTGAAAACTTTTAGTATTTACATTTAATTTCTTCCTGGGAATTTCATTAATGAGAAACTATATTCAACATATGGAACATTTCTATACTGTTTACATTTTATTATTGGAATATCTTTTTGCAACTTATGATTGGATTACCTTATTGGTGTCATTTAATCTCATTCAAGGTCTTCTGATATGCTTTGTTTAATTACTTAACTGGACACAAGTTAGATAGGAAATAGAACAGAGAGGTACTTTTCAGTCTTGGTGGCAAACTTGTCTTGGAGATAATATATTCTTCTGAATAATTTCAGATCTTATGAGACAAAATCAACACTAACAGCTCTTGGACTGTGGAGGTTTTACAACATGTCTGGAAATCTTTTGCTGTTCCTCTCATGAGAGTTGAGCGTTGATGATGTTCTCTCCTCTGGAATCTGGACCTTTTAGTGACTAGCTTGTAACCAATCAAGTGCAGCAGAAGTGAAGTGCCTAAACTCTGGGACCGGGTCAGGGAAAGCCATGCAGTTTCCATCTAGTTCTCCTGGGACACTTGTCTGGAAGCCTTGAGTTGCTATGTAAGAAGTCTACCGCGTTGAGGTGTCCAGGCTGAGGAGAAGCTCAGACACATGGAGTGGCCATGAGCAGCGCTCCTGCCGACAGCTCCAGCTGAGGTTCATCCAACAGCTTCAACCCACACATGCATGTGAAGATGCCTCCAGGTGATTCCCACCTATCCAGTTACCCCCAGCTCTTGAGTCACCCTGGTTAAGGCCCCAGAGCAGGTGAAGCAGAGACAAGACATCCACACTGTGTCATTATGTGAGCATTAAAATATTGTTACTGTATACCACTATGTTTTCAGCAAATGTAACCAGGGGAGGGGCTCAGAAGTCTATCCAAGGGAGCAGTAGTTGGTATTGTGGATTCAGTCCCATTAAGGCTGATTGACATTTGGTTTCCTTCCCCTAGAAGAATAGCCACGACCTGATGGAACGTGGTGTTGGCTCAGTGAGCTAAGAGAAAGAAGAACTGAGCCATGTTGGGGCTGACCTGTCCTTCCCTACTTTTGGAGTCAGGGGAAGAGCCTTTCCTTCAACACTCCTGGTCCCTCTACCTTCTCAGTCATTCCCTCAGGTGGGAGGGAGTGAGGTACCTGGTGGAAATTTGAGAAGAAGGAATGTGCTAGGCTTGGTTAAGCTCAGATCTGCTATCCTCTTTGGAAGCCAGCCTGACCAGAGGCAACCCACATTCTCTGCTGCTTTGACCATGTCCTGTGTTCAGGGGCCCAGCTCTTGTGAGGAAAGCATGTGACCTTCCAGCTTCTTCTGTGACTAGGACTAAGCCTGCAGGTCAGATAGCTTATTTCACCCCCTGCTACATGCTACCTCCTGCAACTTACTCTCATGAAGAATAAAGATGATGTTTCCAAAGGCCTTATTCGTAGCCTAATTTTTATTATGTTCAGAACTCAGATGGGGATGAAGGGTGCTATTTATGGGGCTTTCTTAAGATGCCGAGACAATTTCTCTGTATTTATCTCTTACACTCAGTCATATTATTTGCACTGTCATGTGAATTACCTGACACAGGACAGAGTAGACCTTTAATGTTTGTACTAACTTATAGCAAATTAAAAAAATATATACAGTGTACAACGTCTTGTCTTAATCCTTAGAAATGGACTCCAGATGTATGCTTGAACACCAGTCTCTCAATATATTACTACCAGATTAAGAGTTTCTTTCAAAAGAAACAAACTTTGCGTAATTTCTGGGCCCTTAGACTTACCCTTACTTTCACTATTTCTGAATACAATTCATCACCTGAAGAGGTGATAAAACATTTGGAGATTACTAAAAAGACACTTTAAGTGTTTTTGGCTGGGAATCCTGTTCTATCAAAAAGAAATTTCAAAGGGCTGTTGGAAGATTTATTAACTTTTTCTCAGAAAGGAATCTTAAACAGTTTCTTACTCAATGTGATATGCTTCTTTTCTAATCCAAATCATACTGAGATTGCGCAAAAGAATAACAAGGTCCCTGATCACAGCATTTCTGAGGAGCAGTGATGGTCTGGCTTCAGAACTAGCAGTAGCCCAACGTCTTCTTTGGTCTTAAGATAAATGCAGTCATGAAACTTTTACATCTATAGGCAAAAATTTACTTCTGAAATTCTCCTTCAGAGTGTTTGGTTTTATGCTCTAGCCCTTAAATTACCTGCTAGTTTTCAGAATCTATACCATTACAAGGTTTTCATCTTTTATTTAAGAAAGCGATTACTATTATATTTGGTTCTGCCTTAAAGGTAAACCTTAAATAATTTATATAATTTTAACAGTTTTCCTAAGGAATAATTGATATACAAAGAACTGAACATACTTATGTGTACAATTTGATTAATTTGGACATATGAAGACACCCATACCATTACCACCATCAACGTAACAGGCATTTCCCACAACTTTCTGAGTTTCTTATGTCTCCACCTCCCTTTTGTTTTTTGGTGCTAAGAACACTTAACATGAGTTCTACTCTCTTAACAAATTTTGAAGTGCACAATACTGTATTGTCAATGATAGGTACTATGTTGTCCAGCCGATCTCTAGAACTTACTCACTGAGCATAACTGAAGAGTTATATCCGTTGAACAACAACTCCCATTTCTCCTACACCCCGTTCCATCACCTAGAACCACTATTCGATTCTTGCTTCTGTGAGTTTGACTATTTTAGATACCTCATATAGGTAGAAATATGGAGTATCTGTCTTTTTATAACTGGCTTATTTTACTTATCATAATGTCCTTCAGGTTCATCCATGTCATTTTGAACATTTTACTTAAATTTTGTGTACTACATTCTAAAAAATTCTTCTTGAATTGTATTATCTTTCATAAGGAAGACTAGATTTCCCCCCAATCACAGTCAGTTCTGCATTGTGACATTATTGTTACCTGTCAAGAGCCAGCAGGTAATTTGACAAGAGTTTAAAGTGAATATTTGCAAAGGTTTTGGTAAGGCATAATGAACCTAACAAGAGCTAACACATGATCCTGGAACTAGACACAGTGGAGTGGCTTTACCATTCGTACTTCAGATGTGGGGGGCAGGCTGGGGGGAGGAAGAAGGGGTACACGGAACCGCAAATAATAGCTGAATGGAGAGGAGTTTGTGAAAGGAGCTGTGGTCTTTGGTGGAAGGTTACATAGCTGACACGTGCTGACTCCACCAGGAGAAAACGGGGGAAGTCAACACCCTCCTGCTTCACATCCTTGACTCATGCTTCTCGCTGACCAAACCCAACAGGAGGCCAGAGAGCAGTGAGCTTGATGTCAGCCTCCTGGGCACAGAGCAGATAGAGCAGAGAGTGCTTGTGGGAGCGGAGAAGGGAGAGGGAAAATAACCAGTACAGTTACCAAATGCCCTGATAGATAAATTCATTTTTCAACACTCCAGATTTTTACTTTATTCAGCCTTTTATTCAGCAAACATATATCGAGCACCTAATACTCCATAAGATCGGGGGTGGGGCTGTAAGTCAGGAGAACAACTATATCATATGCTTTCAGGGATTCTGTAGTTTAGTGAGAGAGCTAGAAAAATTAAAATAGAAAGTTATAATACAAGGGAATAAACATTTCTGAAGAAGTGGGTATGAGGTGCCCAAGAGTACTTTGTAGGAGTAGAGGGAGTGTCAGGAAAGGCCTTCTGAAGGATGTACCTGTGATGGGTCTGGGAGGTAAAAAGGGGAATTATCCATGTGAAGAATGTGGAGAATGATATTCCAGGTGATTGAGAAACATATACAGATGCTCAGAAACCTTAAGTAGCATGGAGCTTCCCAGGAACACTGCAGCAGAGATAATTTTCTTCTACTTACTCACTAATGGAATTCCTTTTTGTTTTGAGTTGGCGGGGGGGACTAAAACTGGGGTCTTTGATGTAAGTCAAGAGAATTAAAAAGAGCTTGCCTCCGAAAAATTGAGATAAGTCATGTATTCAGCAGTAACAAGAAAAAACAGATTTAACCATGCAGGAACTCTAGGTGTTGGAACTGTCAAATACAGAACGTGAGAAAAATGAGTGTAAAATATTTAAAGTAATAAAGGATACAGTTAAAAGGTAGTTATACAGTAAGGAATTTGAACACATAAGTTTGAAAAAGAACACAAATGGAACTTTTAGAAATGAAAATTAAATCACTTTTGAGATAAAAACTCAACGAACAGGTTGAAAAAAGAATTAGTGAACTCAGAGCTCAGAACCATGTATACATAATCCAAAGTGCAGCAAAGAGAATAAAAAGAGACACCTGAAGAGAGGGGAGGTGATATGGAGCATAGAATGTGAGTAACTGGAGTTCTAGAAGAGGAGAAGCGAGAAGAAAGAATTATTGAAAGAAACGATAATAACAATATTTACAGAAGAATTAACAAACATTAATCTACCAGCCAAGGATCACAATATAATTTTTTATTGTGAGAAAATACACATATCACTAAATTCACCAGTTTAACCATTTTAAAGAATATAATTCTGTAGCATTGAGTACACTCATGATGTTGTATTAAAGTATTAAAAGTTCATGGTAATGTTCTTTTTTTTTTTCTTTTTTACTACATAACTTGACTGATTTCCTTTATTACTAGAATTTTACAACTATGTATTACAACAATGGTATATTTACAACTATGTATTTGTCTACAATAGACAAAATATCCTGTATTACACACTATAATGAATAGGCTTTACTTTTTTAGTGTATACATATCTAGGCACAGCTAAACTTTTTTTTAATACTAATAAATTTAAAAACACATACTGAAAAGAACGGAGTTCCTGTGTGACCATTATTGCCTAGGAATCACATCAAGATATCTTTATTCCTCCTTTTCCTTTACCTTTACATCTTGGTTCCCAGGACAGTAACAAATATTAATTTTGTAAGGTTATTTAGACTACTTTGATAACGTATCAAAATGCAGCTCGTTAGTTGATATATTCTAAGCAGAGTATCAACTCACACCTTGATAATCCTCCTATCCCCAGAAACATGTGGAATGGCCATAAACAATTCCCCTGGAATTAGTGTTTATTTAGTGTATTTTACCAATACTATATATTCTCTTTTATCTGTTTGGCCACTCCAAAGAACCTGATAACTGAGTACATATATAACTTTATACATTCTTTAAAAAAAAAGTATCTTTTTAGGTTTTATTAAACTTATGTATTATCACAGTATTGAGAGCTATTATGCTATATTTAAACCATGCCCTTTTGGTTGAAATTATACTATTCAATAAAATAAAACGGTTACATCCTTAAACAGATTAAAATATTTCTTAATTTGTATTCAGAGAATCACTGTCCCAATTATTTCCTTTACCCTGCCACATTATAATTGTATTCTCTTATTAATAAGGATCATTGCAATTTTAAAAAATTCAAGTCTTTATTGAGCACTTAATATATGTCTAGAACTGTATAAGACACTGTGGAGACTAAGGAAGACATAAGATAGGGTCTCTGACCTCAAAGAGCTAGAAATTTAAAGGAAAAGACTGCATTTCTGAAACAAGAGAAAAATATAGGGAGGATGAAACTGAGTGAAAAATTGTGTGAGACAAACTCTGAAGTATCAAGAACAGAGAAGCCAATGTAGGCTAAAGTAGTTTTAAGAGAATTTGTTCTGGACTTTGAAGTGATGAGTAAGGGGGTGTGGCATTTAATCTTGGATTTAAAGAATTGACAGATAGGTATCCAGAATAAAAGCCTGGCTAAAGAAAATGGGTAAGTTTTCTGAAATTGAGAATTTTTAATGCAGATCAGATCAAAGATGCTATCTGTTTTGCTAGCTAAAATAATGACAGTTTAGAGTCAACTAGTGCAACCTACTATGATTACCAGTATTTAAGAAGTTAATTGTTTTCAACTTTTTTTTACATGGAAAAATAAAAACATAGCTTAAAATGTTAGATTATAGACTGAATGAGATGCTTAGTATAGGTTTGTGTACACTGAATTCTCCATACGATCTTGAGAACTAACTACAAAAGAGAAATTTATTTTTGCCCATGTCTCTAAAGAAGAGATATACTTTCAAAATGTCTTTAATTTGTGGTTTCTGACTCTGGTGTACCATTTGAAGTCCTGATTTCATATTGCAGATTATTTTGAAATTACAGAACTAATAAAGAACATCTGTGTTAATAGCCTTACATGTCCAACAAAAAACTAAAGCAAAAGATTTTTAAATTGACAAAAACATACAGTGTAACTTTTGTTGGAATTTGCTAGTTTTAAAAACAATACTTTTCTAAAGTTGCCACTTCATTTGAGGGATGGTATAAAGATGGGCTGAATATAGAGTTAGAGCACAGAAATATTTCATGCTTCTCAATTCATTAGGCCTGATTTGAGGCCCTTCTCTAAGTCCAGTTCACATGGGCGTGTGGTCCCTTGCATCTATGAGGTAGACAGGCTGGAACAGAGGTAGTGAGAGTGGAAGGGTGCTTCCTGCCTTGGCTCTGAACCATGTGTATACAGACAGGATGGTCCAGCAGACTCACTCTCTCATACATTCCAGAATTTTTCTACAAAATAAGCAGAATATCTCAAGTTAAATATTTTTCTTGGATTGAGTTTTAAATACTTTTTGATTATTTTTATTGTTTGGAATAACAGATGTTCACGCCTGTTAAAGGACCCCAAACTAGTGAATATAATTAGAAAAAATAGAAACTGAAAAATACTTGCCTACTCTTAAGAAGAAATGACATTTTAAGTTTATTCTATACTAAATAGCCAAGAAGAAATTTAAGAATTCTCCTTTGGAATTTTGGATGTAAGGATTTGTATCCATTCAGCCAATCTGTGTCTTTTGGTGGGAGCATTTAGTCCATTTACATTTAAGGTAATTATCGATATGTGTGTTCCTATTCCCATTTTCTTAATTGTTTTGGGTTCGTTATTGTAGGTCCTTTCCTTCTTTTGTGTTTCTTGCCTAGAGAAGTTCCTTTAGCAGTTGTTGTAGAGCTGGTTTGGTGGTGCTGAACTCTCTCAGCTTTTGCTTGTCTGTAAAGGTTTTAATTTCTCCATCAAATCTGAATGAGATCCTTGCTGGGTAGAGTAATCTTGGTTGCAGGTTTTTCTCCTTCAACACTTTCAATATGTCCTGCCACTCCCTTCTGGCTTGCAGAGTTTCTGCTGAAAGATCAGCTGTTAACCTTATGGGGATTCCCTTGTGTGTTATTTGTTGTTTTTCCCTTGCTGCTTTTAATATGTTTTCTTTGTATTTAATTTTTGACAGTTTGATTAATATGTGTCTTGGCGTATTTCTCCGTGGATTTATCCTGTATGGGACTCTCTGTGCTTCCTGGACTTGATTAACTATTTCCTTTCCCATATTAGGGAAGTTTTCAACTATAATCTCTTCAAATATTTTCTCAGTCCCTTTCTTTTTCTCTTCTTCTTCTGGAACCCCTATAATTCGAATGTTGGTGCATTTAATGTTGTCCCAGAGGGCTCTGAGACTGTCCTCAGTTCTTTTCATTCTTTTTTCTTTATTCTGCTCTGCAGTAGTTATTTCCACTATTTTATCTTCCAGGTCACTTATCCGTTCTTCTGCCTCAGTTATTCTGCTATTGATCCCATCTAGAGTACTTTTAATTTCATTTATTGTGTTGTTCATCGTTGCTTGTTTCATCTTTAGTTCTTCTAGGTCCTTGTTAACTGATTCTTGCAATTTGTCCATTCTATTGTCCATTCTATCTCCAAGATTTCGGATCAACCTTACTATCATTATTCTGAATTCTTTTTCAGGTAGACTGCCTATTTCCTCTTCATTTGTTAGGTCTGGTGGGTTTTTATCTTGCTCCTTCATCTGCTGTGTGTTTTTCTGTCTTTTCATTTTGCTTATCTTACTGTGTTTGGGGTCTCCTTTTTTGCAGGCTGAAGGTTCGTAGTTCCTGTTGTTTTTTGTGTCTGTCCCCAGTGGCTAAGGTTGGTTCAGTGGGTTGTGTAGACTTCCTGGTGGAGGGGACTAGTGCCTGTGTTCTGGTGGATGAGGCTGGATCTTGTCTTTCTGGTGGGCAGGTCCACGTCTGGTGGTGTGTTTTGGGGTGTCTGTAGACTTATTATGATTTTGGGCAGCCTCTCTGCTAATGGGTGGGGTTGTGTTCCTGTCTTGCTAATTGTTTGGCATAGGATGTCCAGCACTGTAGCTTGCTGGTCGTTGAGTGAAGCTGGGTGCTGGCGTTGAGATGGAGATCTCTCGGAGATTTTTGCTGTTTGATATTATGTGCAGCTGGGAGGCCTCTTGTGGACCAGTGTCCTGAAGTTGGCTCTCCCACCTCAGAGGCACAGCACTAACTCCTGGCTGCAGCACCAAGAGCCTTTCATCCACAGGGCTCCTTAATTTGGGATGATTCGTTGTCTATTCAGGTATTCCACAGATGCAGGGTATATCAAGTTGATTGTGGAGCTTTAATCCGCTGCTTCTGAGGCTGCTGGGAGAGATTTCCCTTTCTCTTCTTTGTTCTCACAGTTCCGAGGGGCTCAGCTTTGGATTTGGCCCCGCCTGTGCGTGTAGGTCGCCGGAGGGCGTCTGTTCTTTGCTCAGACAGGACGGGGTTAAAGGAGCCGCTGATTCGGAGGCTCTGGCTCACCCAGGCCGGGGGGTAGGGAGGGTCACGGAGTGCGGGGTGGGCCTGCAGCGGCAGAGGCCGGCATGACGTTGCAGCCTGAGGCGCGCCGTGCGTTCTCCCGGGGGAGCCGTCCCTGGATCCCGGGACCCTGGCAGTGGCGGGCTGCACAGGCTCCCCGGAAGGGCGTGTGGCTAGTGACCTGTGTTCGCACACAGGCCTCCTGGCGGCGGCAGCAGCGGCCTTAGCGTCCCATGTCCGTCTCTGGGCTCCGCACTCTTAGCCGCGGATCGCGCCCGTCCCTGGAGCTCTCTCAAGCAGCGTTCTTAATCCCCTCTCCTCGTGCACCAGGTAACAAAGAGGGACGTAAAAGTCTCTTGCCTCTTCGGCAGGTCCAGACCCCTCCCCGGACTCTCTCCCGGCCCGCCGCGGCGCACCAACGCCCTGCAGGCTGTGTTCACGCCGCCAACCCCAGTCCCCTCCCGGCGCTCCGACAAAAGCCGGAGCCTCAGCTCCCAGCCCCACCCGCCCCGGCGGGCGAGCAGACAAGCCTCTCGGCTGGTGAGTGCCGGTCGGCCCGATCCTCTGCGCTGGAATCTGTCCGCTTTGCCCTCCGCACCCCTGTTGCTGTGCTCTCCTCCGCGGCTCCCAAGCTCCCCCACTCCGCCTCCCGAAGTCTCCACCCGCGAAGGGGCTTCCTAGTGTGTGGACACTTTTCCTCCTTCACAGCTCTCTCCTGCTGGTGCAGGACCCGTCCCTATCCTTTTGTCTCTGTTTAGTTTTTTCTTTTGCCCTAACCAGGTACGTGGGGGGTTCCTTGCCTTTTGGGAGGTCTGAGGTCTTCTGCCAGCGTTCAGTAGGTGCTCCGTAGGAGTTGTTCCACGCGTAGATGTATTTCTGGTGTATCTGTGGAAAGGAAGGTGATCTCCGCGTCTTACTCTTCCGCCATCTTCCCCCATGGTAATGTTCTTAAAAGCTCATTCTTATCATTATATATGATTTACAAAGAATAGTGTAATAATAATAGTTGTTTACAGTCATTTAAAATTTTTAACAAAAACAAGCAAAATTAATGTTAAATATATTAAAGTTGATTCTTCCAAAGAACACATTTTAGTAAGAGAAATTAAAATCATTTATGATAAAATATGTACAAGTAATTTAAAAATGTTTTTAATCTCTAGTATATTGAATGAAGAATTAAATTTGAGGTTTCAAGTTATCATTATTGTACTTGTCTATACTTAAAGAATACACCAAAATAAAAATGGTGGTACTTAAATAAGCACTTATTTTTGGAGACTGACCTTTTTTCTGAATCTTTTTGTGGTTTACAGTCATCAAAATGCAATTTAAACTCTCAGGCTAATTTATTACAACTGGCAATCACATTGATAGCATTACAAATCTAAATATATCTTAATGGGAGTCTACAAGGATTTATAATCCAAGTAGAAAGACTTTAAGGAGTGAAGTTATTGATCTTGCATTACATGATAGGGCAATGGATCCAATTTCCTGCCTCTAAAGACTATTCTTAAACCAGCAATGATGGGTTTTATTATCACAGGGACAGTAGTTGCTCTGCGGTGACAGCTTTTTCCAGGGTTTAATCACATATTCACTTAGACAATTCTCTTTTGATCTCATCAAATTCATGCTCTCCTTTTCAGATAGGAAAAGCAGCTAGTGAATATTACCCCAGATAACCTTTCTATGCCTAAACATATAGAGTCACATTATTCTTTGTCTCTTACCCAGAGTCAAGAAGCTGAGTGCCTCCTTGGCCTTATATCCTCTTATTTTGTGTTACTGATGACTTTCCTTTGGAATATTGCACATTTTTATAAATTATTTAGCATATGATTACTAAATGGGAAGTGAAAGAACTTAGGTAACAAAAATCAAAAGCATGAAAGTTCAGAGGGGTCATTCAGTGTTTTTGTTAAATGCAAGGTAAATATATACAAACAATCTATTTTTCCTGCCTCAAAATTTCATGTAGTCTCTACTTCTAGATTCAATAAATAGAATTAGATATATTAACATTTTTGATTAATTTAATTAATGTTTATTGTATTAATATCTAATGAACATATGAGATAGAGTCTTATCCCCCTCAAGTAGTTTTCAAGCTAAAGAGAAAACATGCATAAAGAATTCAGTATGACACCATAGCATGCAGTAGAAGATACTGCAGAGGCATAATTTTAACTGAGATAAAGAGAAATAAGGTAACATGTAAAGATAGACTTTATAGATAAGTATGGTTTTTATAAGCACAGAAGAGGATGAAAACCATCACAAGGTAAGGAGAGAATAACCAAAGACAAAGGGTGTACAAGGTTTGATGTGTATTAATCCTGAAGTGGAGGATAACATATGTGAGACAAACTCTAAGTTAGAAATGAAGATGAGTCAAGGGTATGTTCACTGAGAAAAGAATGTACTTGGGAAATTAGGTAATTAAGTGTCCACAGAGTGTAAGAAATAGGAAGAGTACGGTGGGAGCTGTTACTTTAATCAACTTTATGTTAAATACCAAGGAACTTAGGCTTGATTTGATAAGTAATAGGGAATCATTGCAGGTTTTTAAGTATGAGAACAACCTGGTAAGTCTTACAACTAGTTAACTAGTATGGAGTGGTATGTAAATGAATTTGTCAGGAGTAATACCAGAGTGAATTGAATACTCGTATGGGGAACAAAATGAAATTGGACTCCTACTTCACCTCTTTAAGAAATTCTGGGTAGATTACACACATGCATATAAAAAGCCAAACTAAAACACTTTTGGATCTAGATAGATAACATATCAGTGTGGCAGGGTAGGATTTCTGAAACAAGACATGAAAATCTCCAACAAGAAAGAGAATATTTATAAATGTATTAGTATTAAAAACATACCAAATTTTCAATAATTAAAAATTATCAGTCAGCTTAGGCTGCCATAACAAAATAGTACAGACTGGATGACTTAAGCAACAAGAATTTATTTTTTCACAGTTCTGGAGGCTGGAAAGTCCAAAATGAAGGTGGCTGGCTGGTTCAATTCCCCAGTGAGTGCCCTCTTTCTGGCTTACAGGTGGCCCTTTTCTTGGCTGGCTGCATCCTCACTATGGTGGAGAGAGAAAGTAAGCAAGTTCCTTGGTATCTCTCCTTATAAGGTCACTAATCCCATCGTAAGGGCCCCCTGTCTTCATGACCTCATCAGAATCTAATTACCTCCCAAAGACTCCATCTCCAGATACCATCATACTGGTGGTTAGGGCTTCAACACATGAATTTTGAAAGGGACACAACTGGCTCATAGCACACCCTATTTTCCATTTTCCACTTCTCACTCTCTCTACTCCTACTCTTGCTGCTGGAATCATGCCCAGATAAACTAACTGCTTTCAAACTTTTGTCTCAAGTTCTGTTTTTGACAGGAATCCGGACTAAGGAGTTGACGCTGGAATTGAGGAACTCACTGGCCAACTGGCAAGAAGATTGTGGCTAGTGGTAAGTGAAGGCTGTGAGTCAAAAAGAGGCAAGTTCTGTTCAAGGAACCGACAGTAATTGTCCTGGCTGGACTGCACAGAGCATAGCTGAGCTCAAGAACCGAGGCTGGGCCGATTATGCCGATCCTTGTAGGACATGTTTCAGTTTGGTCTTTCTCCTAAAGCAAACAGGAAAGCATAGAAGGACCTTAAGCTGTGGAGCAACATGGTCATATTTGCATTGAATGTATTAGCATGAGGGACAGACTAGAAAGGGGTGGGTGGTGACAAGAGAGGACCCTGGAAGGTGGGTTTAGAGGCTATTGCATTAGTCCAGGGGAGAAAGGGTGGTAGCTTGGACCAGGAGGTCGGCAGGAAGCAGAGGCCATAGGGACCTTCCCTGGAATTTGAAAAAGAACAAACATTTCTGCATTTAATGGAAGATTTGACCAGTTGACTGTAGTGGCTCCTCTGAATGCCCTTTGAGAATGTCTGATTATTTCACTAAAAGGCAAGAAACTGCTTAATAAAAATCCTGATTTCCTCAGTCTTCTTTTGCTTTTATTTATTTATTTATTTTGGCGGTACGCGGGCCTCTCCCGTTGCGGAGCACAGGCTCCAGACGCGCAGGCTCAGCGGCCATGGCTTACGGGCCCAGCCGCTCCGTGGTATGTGGGATCCTCCCAGACCGGGGCATGAACGCGTGTCCCCTGCATCGGCAAGCGGACTCTCAACCACTGCGCCACCAGGGAAGCCCTTCTTTTGCTTTTAAATCACTACTAGTTGATACAACACAAGGAAAACAACATCCATATTTCTCCATTCCAAACAGTATCGTTCAGCCGGCTTAACCACACCCCAGCATCTCCATAGCATACAACAGTAAGTGTTTATTGCTTGAGCATCTGTGGGTCAGCTGTGGGTCAGCTGATCTGGGAGAGGCACCGCTGTGGTTTCTCCTTCAAGGTGTGCGTCTGGCTGGGCTTGGAACCTGCTGGGGGCGTGGGCTCAGGTGTGAGCCGTGAATAATCAGCATCCTGAGGCCGGGGCTGCAGTCGCAGCAGCCACAGACGCGCAAAGAGTAACTCCTGCTTCCGAGGCTTACAAGTGGCAGTGCTGCTTCTTCCATTTTCCACTGGACAAAGCAAGTCACAAGGCGAAGACCACTGTCGGTGAGTTGGGGCCATGTCCTCTGCCTTTAAGAGGCCGAGGCAGGACTGTGGATGCAGATTACCATTGTGGGGAGGATTGGGGCTGATACTCAGCCCATCACAGAAAAGAACACCAGGGCCTCCTCTGCCCCACAAAACCTGAAAGAATTTTGACAGTTCCTTTTACCTCAATTCTTTCCTAACTAGCCCAAAGTGGTTCTTTTCTGTGTACATTTTTCTTAAAGGGATGGTTGATAAATTCTTTCACAGAGAAGTCTATGTAATTTTGTAAGGTGTGTCTCAAAATCGAAGTTGCAACGACATTTGTAAAGACAAATATATTTATTCATAAGAGCCAGGCTTTGTAGAAGTCAGAAAGGATTTTCTGTGATTTTCAAAAGCTAAGTTTTAAAAACTGAGAGCTAAGTCCAGAGTACCGAGCATAGGCTTTTACACACAATACGAGTTGCTCTACCTTGAAAGAAAGAACAGTTGTCAGTAGGTTAGAAGAGATGGTTCCGAGGGTACCTAGACCGGTCTCAATGCTTGTAGGTTAAGAAGGCCTCTGAGCGAGACGGTGTCTGATTTGGGGGACTCATAGATGAGGGGTTTTGTGCCTGGCCTTCCAGACTGCAAGGAGAAAAATATAAAATCTGTTTAAATTATCAGCAGCTGAGAGGGACGGTGTTGAGGCAAATGGACCTGGAGATGGCCTTGTAGAATGTGGCATAGCCCGGGGTGGTGTGGCTGAAGTAGCCAGGGAGTTCCTGAGCCCCATAAAGGGGAGAAGATATCCTTAGAAGAGACCTTGCCTCCAAATGAGAAAATGTAGAATTTATGACAAGTCAAGACGAGCAGCCTTAAGGGAGGAGTGACGCCCATGGCACCACTTCTAAATACCTAAAATCATCAGGGATGTAGTATGTCAGGGCACCAGAGAGCAATGACTAAAGGTGCTCTCCTCCATTCAGGAGAAAGGCAAATCACACCTCCTTTACTGGAGTGCCTCTCCTTACCTCTTGCTCCCTGGATTTCCGTAACTCCTAGAAAAAAGCATAGGAGAAGGACATTTGGAGAAACCTTGAATACATTGTTTTTAATGCTTGTGTTACACGGGGCCAGCTTGTAAAACAGGGGGCGATGGGACCACTGGCTCTGCAGAATGAGGAGGAGTGGTGTCAGGGGAGCGTGAGCCTTGGAGTCATGCAGACATGTGGCCGTGAATACATTTGGATATCTAGCAGCAGAATCTAAAGTTTCAACCTGGAAGTTACTGAGTTACCTTGAATTGGGAAAAATAAGAGCTTTCTGCCATCAGTGGAATTAGAGGTCAAAATTGAGGTCACCTGGAAACTGAGTTGATTCATATGAGGGAAAGTTAGATTTCTGCACATATGAGTTGTTACTATGAAATATAAACACACACATATCATTTGGAAATAAGAATTCCCAAGATGCTTAGTTCTTAAACGTCTGGTCAGAGTCTCTTAAGGTAAATAAGTCCCTCCTGTTTTGTAATACTTTAGGATTATTGTTTCACCATGCAGTTGTTTTGATTTTTATTGTTTCACTTATACGCATTTCCAAGGTTAGAGATTAATGTAACAAAGTACATAGTCCAGTGTAACGAGGAGCAGAATCAAATTCTTCTCCCATGATATCAGCCAAAGATCCAAGAGTTCGCAACCCCAAATCTGAACACGCTGGCTCGGCTATCAAAGTAACAGCCATGTACACAATCTAGTACCATTCAACAGAATGAAGATTTGTTCACTCAAATGGATTTATTTTACTAAAATCTTCTTTTTGTTGTTGCCAGCAGAAGGTGAAATGGAACGTTGGAAATAAGCCTGAAAAGCTGGTCAGCATAAGTAGCCGAACCAGATAATTAGCACAAAGCCACACTCAGCACCATATTCTTAGAACCTGTAGAGTACAAATTATCTGCAGCTGTGAATAACTTCTAATAGTTAAGCATTGGGTAAACATTTTGCTTTTGACCCGAACTGTATAGCTTGGCTCTCTCCACAAGCATTATGGCCAACTTTCCATTTTGTTTTGTACTTTCTGGACTAGGGCAAAATCTGGACTGCTAAGAAACTGGATAATTTTGTTCTTAATTTTGTAAAATAAAGCTGAACTATTTAACAAGTCAGTTATTATTCATTGAGATGTACTGTCTCTTGATAAATGATTGAAATAATCCAAACATTAATTTTATGTTTATTTAGAAATTGAGATTTGGAAATAATTTGTCTAGTCCAAGGAAAGAAGGAATGTTAACACTGGAGCCAGATTTGTCTTGATCACTCTAAACAGACCAATTAAAAGAATAGGCTTAATATTTTCTTTGGGAGAGCTAGCTAGTATGTATTGCCAGAGCACTCAATAGTTTAACAGGAAAAAATTCTGGAAGAAAGAATATAAAAGAGATGAAAAATATATTTAAAAGAGAGAGAGAGAGAGAAAAAAAAGAAAGAAACACTGGCATGAGTCTGGAAAAGGGAGTTAAAACTCTCTGGTAAGCAGAAAAAGGGCAAATGAATTTTGATTCCTGGGACGTAGACCGTGAAAGGTGGACCTTAAAAGAGAATTACCAAGTGAAGAAAAGGAATGAATCAATATCAACATGTGCTCAAAGATGTATCATCAGCTATAAGAGCTTCTTCCAGAGTAATATAGTATGTTTTCATTCTTGGAAATAATCTCTTCATAACTAGAAAAAAAATGCCAAGACAATGGAATTGGATTGAGTATCTCCCTTAAATGTTAAACCTGGTCATTGTTTTCAGTGTAAGAGGATATCTACAGGATGTAAATAATTTGTAGGAAAGTGCTAAGAACAAGGCAGCGTGGAGGGGAGCCAGAGAGGAAGGGAAGGTTAATTGGATAGGTCCTGCAGCATCCAGGAAATTAGTTTACTTCATATGCGGTAAAAGCAGATCCAAATCTACCCAAAATAAATATCTTTAAAGTTAATCTTCTAGATCTTAATTTTTTTCCATAAAGTTTTAATTTAAATGGACCTACTGGAATTTGTAAAAACTTAAATGACTAAAACCCTTTGTTGCATAGCATCCTAATAATAAATTAATACTAAATTGTGATTGTTTTTAAGCAGCTTTCCTTAGAATAATTTTATTTCTTAAAATTGAATACAATTTCTCTAATAAAAATGTACTTTTCAAGTATATAAAAATATAAAGCATATTCTTTATTGGCTATCATTAAGGGTGAAGATTTTGAGAGGTGTAAAAACACTCTTTCATTTTAAAGATAGTTGTCTGAAATATAAGCAGGTTTGATGTGACTGGTATTAAAATATGTGAGTGAAAAAACACTAAGATGTCATAACTGATTTTCACATTAGCCTATACTTAGTTTTGACTAAATATTCTCTTCTTCAAACATCCATTCCTTTCTTTGAACAATAAAAACAATAATAATACCACAGTCAATGTAGCCAAATATTAAATTAATTCAGTACGAATTTTGCCCATGATTGAAATTTTGTTCGCGCTTAAGAGAGAAAACATGTTTGCAAAAATGTACACCTTTTCTTTAAATGGTACTTATTATTTGTTAAGGGGTAAAGTGACCATAATAGTATTAGTTTTAAAATCTGATAAAAAAGGAAACACTAGAACACAACAAAATTTAAAATCAGGCAGGTGGTTCACTAGCATTCTTCAATAGGGAACACTGAAGTTGTTATTTTTATTGATGCTTAAATTGTTCTGGCTCCCTTGGATGGGAAAATGTATTTGAAGACCAGTTTTTGCTGTTGGGGTAATCTTTGCTACCAGGGTTGCCATTATTCCTAGGCCTTTTTATTTAACAAAGCTAGGATAAAGCTATATAGTTTTATATGTATTTTTGTATGTGTAGATAATAGTTATATGTATTTATATAAAATACAGAATGGGGCTTCCCTGGTGGCGCAGTGGTTGAGAGTCCACCTGCCGATGCAGGGGACATGGGTTCGTGCCCCGGTCCAGGAAGATCCCACGTGCCGCGGAGCGGCTGGGCCCGTGAGCCATGGCCGCTGAGCCTGCATGTCCGGAGCCTGTGCTCCGCAACGGGAGAGGCCACAACAGTGAGAGGCCCGCGTACCGCAAAAAAAAAAAAAAATACAGAATGAATTCTCACAGATACATCCATTAACAATCAGGACTTGGATTTATACTAACCCCTTTCATCTTCCATCTGTATCTCTCTTCTCCCATGTTACAAATCCTGGCATGATAACAAGCATATCACAGATAACATAATTTTTCATTGACTTCCTACACAATATACACATAACAGTCTCCGAATAACAATACCAACACTACCACCAAGAATTTGACCATTGAAAACAGTTTAAAATGTTTGCAGTTTTGGGGGGGTCAAATTATCATGATTTAAATAACTTGGAATCATTAATCACTGTGTGGCTATGACACTAACTGGATATGCATATTAATTCATTTATTTCATTTTAGTTTGGAGTTTTAGAGATTGATTACTTTTTCATTTATTTTTACGTGGTCCCAAAGTTGAATCTACTAACTAAGGAATATGCAAACAAGTTTAACGTCTGTTCTCGTTATCCAAGAACTCCAATAATTGTCATTTTAAAAATATTATAGTTTACCATTTATTTTTAAATAATCGTATATAATATGTATTATATATTAAAATTATATGTATATATTCATATCTTGTCTTTCCTAGGTAATTTATAGCATACAATATTTTCTAGTTTTTGTTTTGTTTTTTAAGCACTATATTCTAGATATCACTTTATAGTCGTGTGGAAATATCCCTCATTCCTTTTTATAACTGGATAATTTGTTGTGTTAATATGCTACTACTTATTCATCCATTCTAATATTGACACATATTTGTGCTATTTCCTATCTATGCTTTTTAAATTATTCTTGCAATTAATGGTATTGTGTATATGTCTTTTTGTATTTTAACCAGTTTATCTTTGGTATATATTTGTAAAAGGGGCATTGTTACTGCGTGAAAAGATAAAAGGTATATTTAATTTAGAGTGCCAAGTTCCTTTCATTATATGTGATCTCATTTTTTATGTTGTTTCTCTAGAATTAGATCTAGATAAGATCGATATATTACATTGAGTTGATATATATTTTTTCTCTTTTAATCTGTATATCTCTTTCTTTTTCCCTTGAAATTTATTTATTGATGTAACCATGTGTAGAACTTCATTTTCTTCTCTTTCCTGTGTTTCTTATAAACTCAGTGGTTGATTTAAAGGTTTGATTTGATTTAGGTTATTTTTTTTTTGGCATGAAGTGCCAAAAACTTCTATACAAGAGGTGTTGGGTATTTCCACAAGGAGACATGTGACAACTGGACGGCTCTCTTTGTGTGATGTTGTGATGTTGATAGTCATTGATAACAATCTCCTGGATTCATTGTTAATTAGTGATTCACAGAATGATACTCTCATTCTATTGTAACGTATCTTTGATTATTTATATCCCCTGTTCTCTTTGTGTTCTCCTTCTGGAATTACGATTAGATGTATGTCCTATATCTCCTCATCATCCTACATGTTTCGTAACCTCTATTTCATATTTTCCATATCTTTTATTTCTGGGGTACATCCTAGATTTTTTTTTTGATTCTATTTTCAAGTTCACTAATTGTCACCTTAGCTGAGTCTAATCTGCTGGTTAACCCTTCCAATGAATTTTAAAATATTCAATCATTTAGTTTTTACATGTAGAATGTCTCTTTATTTTAAAACTACTTGGACAACTTTCATAGCTCTTGATTTTGCTTATATTTTTAAGACATTGATACACTTCAGGTATACTTGTTTTGTGTCTGCCTCAATAATTCTACTACCGAAGTCTTTATAGTTTTTGTTACACTTCATTTTTTCTTCCTGGTTTTACTCATCGCATCACATACATTCATGTGCTGTGCTCTCTATATGTGGGGTGTGTGTGTGTGTGTGTGTGTGTGTGTGTGTGTGTGTGTGTTTGTGTTTGTGTGTGTGCGCAGATCATTTTCCTTGGAACTTTGTGAGAGTTGTTTGAGGTCTTGGGAATATTTTCAAGTCAATCATTTTAAAATAAATTTGCTGAGAATTTTTGGACTAAGCAGGTCCACAGGAAGTCGAGCGGCACACTCATACAGGTCCAGCTCTGCTTCCAGATGTTCAGGGGATGTTACCACCTCTAATATTCAACACAAGTTCAAGACAGGCAGATGTTAATTGAACATTTACATCCTGCATAGCAGGCTAATTGATCGTTTACTTTTGTGCGGAAGTGGTAGCTGTTTGGAGTTCCAGTTCAATGTGAGGGTCTCTGCTATTAGATCCCCACCTTGACAGGTTCTAGGCTCAAGTTTACCGATTTTTGGAAAATAACCTCACAATGAAAACTGACTAGCATTCTATTCCTTGATTTCTAACTTTCACTTCACATTTGGCCTAATATTTCTTAGTTTCTTTACAGTTTAGCAAAACATTGTTTCTTTTTATACCAGCTATTTAAAATTGTATCATTAGTAGAATCTTAAGGAGATATTTAGATCTCTGTGCTGCCAGAGAGAACTATTTCATGGTATACAGAATTTTAAAGTTGGTATATATGATAAGCTATTAAAACAAAGGACTCAGCATCCCATGCCTCAAATGAAGTAGATTAAAAAGTAACTCTATGAGTTTCTTGCCTGGAAGTAAAAAACCAACAAAAATTAAGAAGAGTTTCCTAAATACATCAAACACGGTTATTACGATTGTTGGATTCCCTAGGGACAGAAAGAAGATTCAGGGTTGGCAAGCATATTGCAATAAATTCAATGGAAATTTTTCTT
Organism: Lagenorhynchus albirostris; assembly: GCF_949774975.1. NCBI lineage: Eukaryota > Metazoa > Chordata > Mammalia > Artiodactyla > Delphinidae > Lagenorhynchus > Lagenorhynchus albirostris. Next base: position 8,557,475 of record NC_083108.1, on the reverse strand, counting down.
TACTGTTTTAAAGGAAAATTCTTATTACTAAGTTATCATTTGCTAGCGTGTTAAAGGGACTAGATTAGAAACTAGTTTAGAAACGATAGGGCTTGTGTGAGGGTCTTAATTAAACCACTGATCCACAAGTTTAACAAGGGAGGCAGCACTTTCTGGCAAGAAAGTGAGAGATATAACTCGAGATATTTGCACCTAGAGTCTAATAGTAGGAAACAACTTCATGATGGTTTGCTGTACTTGGGAATCTTGAGATAATCAACATGTTTCTTTCCCATATGTGTGACTGTCCTTTAATTAATGACAAAGGTTACTGGGTCCAAAATCTTTATTTGCCAGCAAAGTAATATTCTTGATTAATATTCCAAATATAACATCATTTAGTTTTATCTAAGTTTTCTCATTTCCTTTTCATCAACTGATTTACTCTTTTTGAGTTCATAATGATTATCTACCATTTTTGTATGAATCAGAGGTCCAAGAATGCCTTCTTTTACCTCTGACAATCTTGTATTTGTAATTGAGTAGTTGCCACCATTTTGGGTGAGATGTACTCAGTTTTAGTTTGCTACCTCACCAAATGTCAGAGATAAACAGGATTTGGGGTATCAGCAGGCCAAATCCTTTTTTAAAAAGTAAGTACAAAAAAACAAACAAAAAAGACAAAGTCACAGTGATTTGAGGAACTATTCCCATAGTCATTTAATTAATTAAATATCTTTATATTAAAAAAACTATCCAAATCCCTGATGCATAACTGATTGAGTAACTCATATGCTTATTCAAAGTGTGTTTATTGAAAACCTAGTACTTATCAAGCCAGTGTACTTGAAATTGGGTATAAAAGGTGAACAAGGCATGGGCACTGCTCTGAAGGAGCTCACAGATCAGAGGAGTATAACTATAAAGAAATAATTTTGACTCCCGGTCAAAACAATGTCTAGTTATAGCCTTCAAAGCCTCCTTTCCAAATTTATCATTACAAGGAAGAAAAAGGAGAAAACTCAAGGAAACACCAGAACAAAACAAAAACTGAGAAAACCTACTGCTGGAATTTTGAAGAATTGAAGATAATTATAAGGTAGATAAGGTGCGTATGTGAAAAACTAGACCTCAACATCTGACCCATCCTAAATTTTGATAGAGGTTATTCTGAATAAAAATATGAAGATGCTTTTCGTGTTCCTGTTTAATGATGTATACCACCCCGAGAAATTGGCAGCAAGCCACTCTCAAGTGTTTTTTTATGAGGGTGGCAGATGTTGTTTCCAAATACTTTGCTCTCACCCCTCAGCGCCTTGGTAAATAAAGAATGCAGATGCCAACAGTTTACTCTGGTAGGAAATCTTTGTGCACACACGTGTGTTTGTGTCTTTATAGAGATGTGTGAGCTGGCAGTGTAGCAAGAAATTATGAAAAGTATAGTCTTCATCACAAAATAATTTTAAGGGGGTATGACAGCAGGAGACCTACCAGCAGTGCATCCTGGAAATTATATCTTTTCCACTTACTATGTGGCTGGATTGCTTAAGGCAACTGGAAAGTAGAAAGAGAGTAATAAACAGTTATTTACGTTTCAAACTTTTATTTTTCTTACATTTGTATTTTCATAGTAGTCATAATATACATCACATACTGGCACAGTGGTATAAATGCTGTATTTTATACATGAATTCATGTACTTGTATTATGGGTTCACATTGAATATGACTTGCTGGTGACTGCATAATCAACATGCTTGCAGATGACTAATGTACACAAGCAGAAAATCATGCACTGAGGGAAGGAAAAAAGCAGTAAAAACTATAGCTGACTATAGAGAAGAGTTATATTAGTAATTCTACGGAGCCTTGCTATTGATTATAAGGAGCTCTGATAACTTAGGCAGACTTGCTGCCTTACACATGGGTTGATTTTTTTAAAATAAAACAGCTTTGTTGAGATATAATTCTATGCCATACATTTCACCCATTTAAAATGTATAATTCAATGGCTTTAGTAGATTCACAGAGTTGTGCAACCATTATCACAATCAGTTTTAGAACATTTTTATCACCCAAGATGAAAGAAAAGGAGGAAAGAAATCTGTGACCTTTAGCAGTTATCCTCCATTTCCCACCAACCACAACTATATGCAAACAATAGTCTACTTTGTTTCTATATATTTTCCAATTCTGGACATTTCATGTAAAGGAAATCACACAACATGTTGTCTTTTTCCGACTTCTTGTACTTGGTATAATATTTTCAGTTTTCCTCAATGTTATAGCATGTACCAGGACTTCATTCTTTTTTCACTGCTAAATAATATTCCATTGAATGGATATACAACATTTTGTTTATATATTTATTAGTCATTGAGCTTTTTTTTAATATTTTTTGGCTATTATAAACAATGCTGCTATAAACATTTGAGTACAAGTTTTTGTGTGGATGTAGGATTTTATTTCAATTGCATATATGCCTAATAGTAGAATCACTGGGTCATATGGAAATTCTATGTTCAAAATTCTGAGGAACTGCCAGACTATTTTCCAACGCAACTGGACCATTTTACATTTCTACCAGCAACAGATGAGGATCCCATTTCTTCCACATCCTTGCCAATACTCGTTATATGTCTTTTTGATTATAGTTATCCCAGTGGATATAATATAGTGTCTCATTGTGGCTTTGATTTCCATTTCCTAATGACGAAGATGCTGAGCATCTTTTCATGTGCTTTTTATCTGTCTGTGTATCTTTTTTGAAGATATGTCTATTCAAGTTCTTTGAACACTTATTAATTGGGTTGTTTATCTCTTTGTTGTTGAGTTGTAAGAGTTATTTATATATCCTGGATGCTAGGCCATTATCACATATGTGATTTGCAAATATTTTCTCTCATACTCTGGGTTGTTTTTTTTCTTTTTCTACATAGTGTTCTTTCATGAACACAAAATTTTAAATTCTGATTAAGTTCAATTTATCTATTTTTTGTTGTTGCTATGCTTGGTGTCACATTAAAGAAGCCACTGACAAAATCCATGGTAATGAAGATTTGACCTTATGCTTATTTCTAAGAGTTTTATAGTTTTAACTCTTAAATTTAGGTCTTTGATACATTAAAAAAATTTTTTTATACAGCAGGTTCTTATTAGTTACCAAGCTTATGCATATATGTGTATATATGTCAATCCTAATCTCCTACTTCATCACACCATCACCACCACCCCCTGCCCTCACTTCCCCCCTTTGTGTCCATACGTTTGTTCTCTACATCTGTGTCTCTATTTCTGCCTTGCAAACCAGTTCATCTGTACCATTTTTCTAGATTCCACATATATACATTAATATACGATATTTGTTTTTCTCTTTCTGACTTACTTCACTCTGTATGACAGTCTCTAGATCCATCCATGTCTCAACAAATGACCCAATTTCATTCCTTTTTATGGCTGAGTAATATTCCATTGTATATATGTAACACATCTTCTTTATCCATTCATGTGTCGATGGGCATTTAGGTTGCTTCAATGACCTGGCTATTGTAAATAGTGCTGCAGTGAACATTGGGGTCCATGTGTCTTTCCGAATTACGGTTTTCTCTGGGAATATGCCCAGTAGTGGGATTGCTGGATCATATGGTAATTCTATTTTTAGTTTTGTAAGGAAACTCCATACTGTTCTCCATAGTGGCTGTATCAATTTACATTCCCACCAACAGTGCAAGAGTGTTCCCTTTTCTCCACACCCTCTCCAGCATTGGTTGTTTGTAGATTTTCTGATGAAGCCCATTCTAACTGGTGTGAGGTGATACCTCATTGTAGTTTTGATTTGCATTTCTCTAATAATTAGTGATGTTGAGCAGCTTTTCCTGTGCTTTTTGGCCATCTGTATGTCTTCTTTGGAGAAAAATCTATTTAGGTCTTCTGCCCATTTTTGGATTAGGTTGTTTGTTTTTTTAATATTGAGCTGCATGAGTTGTTTATATATTTTGGAGATTAGTCCTTTGTCCGTTTATTTGTTTGAAAATATTTTCTCCCTTTCTGAGGGGTGTCTTTTCGTCTTGTTTATGGTTTCCTTTGCTGTGCAAAAGCTTTTAAGTTTCATTAGGTCCCATTCATTTATTTTTGTTTTTATTTCCATTACTCTAGGAGGTGGATCAAAAAATATCTTGCTGTGATTTATGTCAAAGGGTGTGCTTCCTATATTTTCCTCTAAGAGTTTTATAGTGTCTGGTCTTAAATTTAGGTCTCTAATCCATTTTGAGTTTATTTTTGTGTATGGTGTTAGAGAATGTTCTAATTTCATTTTTTTACATGTAGCTGTCCAGTTTTCCAAGCACCACTTATTAAAGAGACTGTCTTTTCTCCATTGTATATCCTTGCCTCCTTTGTCATAGATTAGTTGACCATAGGTGTGTGGGTTTATCTCTGGGCTTTCTGTCTTTTTCCACTGATCTATGTTTCTGTTTTTGTGCCAGTACCATATTGTCTTGATTACTGTAGCTTTATAGTATAGTCTGAAGTCAGGGAGCCTGATTCCTCCAGCTCCGTTTTTTTCCCTCAAGACTGTTTTGGCTCTTTGTGGTCTTTTGTGTCTCCATACAAATTTTAAGATTTTTTGTTCTAGTTCCGTAAAAAATGCCATTGGTGTTCTGATAGGGATTGCACTGAATCTGTAGATTGCTTTGGGTAGTATAGTCATTTTCACAATATTGATTCTTCCAATCCAAGAACATGGTATATCTCTCCATCTGTTGGTATCATCTTTAATTTCTTTCATCAGTGTCTTATAGTTTTCTGCATACAGGTCTTTTGTCTCCCTAGGTAGGTTTATTCCTAGGTATTTTATTCTTTTTGTTGCAGTGGTAAATAGGAGTGTTTCCTTAATTTCTCTTTCAGATTTTTCAACATTAGTGTATAGGAATGCAAGAGATTTCTGTGCATTAATTTTGTATCCTGCAACTTTACCAAATTCATTTATTAGCTCTAGTAGTTTCCTCGTGGCATCTTTAGGATTCTCTATGTATAGTATCATGTCATTTGCAAACAGTGACAGTTTTACTTCTTCTTTACCAATTTGTATTTCTTTTTCGTCTCTGATTGCTGTGGCTAGGACTTTCGAAACTATGTTGAATAATAGTGGTGAGAGTGGACATCCTTGTCTTGTTCCTGATCTTAGAGGAAATGCTTTCAGTTTTTCACCATTGAGAATGATGTTTGCTGTGGGTTTGTCGTATATGGCCTTTATTATGTTGAGGTAGGTTCCCTCTATGCCCACTTTCTGAAGAGTATTTTTTTTATCATAAAGGGGTGTTGAAATTTGTCAAAAGTTTTTTCTGCATCTATTGAGATGATCATATGGTTTTTATTCTTCAGTTTGTTAATATGGTGTATCACATTGATTGATTTGCATATATTGAAGAATCCTTTCATCCCTGGGATAAATCCCACTTGATCATGGTGTATGATCCTTTTAACATGTTGTTGGATTCTGTTTGCTAGTATTTTGTTGAGGATTTTGCATCTGTATTCATCAGTGATATTGGTCTGTAATTTTCTTTTTTTGTAGTATATTTGTCTGGTTTTGGTATCGGGGTGATGGTGGCCTCATAGTATGAGTTTGAGAGTGTTCCTTCCTCTGCAATTTTTTGGAAGAGTTTGAGAAGGATGGGTGATAGCTCTTCTCTAGATGTTTGACAGAAGTCACCTGTGAAGCCATCTGGTCCTCGACTTTTGTTTGTTGGAAGATTTTTAATCACAATTTCAGTTTCATTACTTGTGATTGGTCTGTTCATATTTTCTGCTTCTTTCTGGTTCAGTCTTGGTAGGTTGTACCTTTCTAAGAATTTGTCCATTTCTTCCAGGTTGTCCATTTTATTGGCATAGAGTTGCTTGTAGTAGCCTCTTAGGATGCTTTGTATTTCTGCAGTGTCTATTATAACTTCTCCTTTCTCATTTCGAATTTTACTGATTTGAGTAATCTCCCTCTTTTTCTTGATGAGTGTGGCTAATGGTTTATCAATTTTGTTTTTTTCCTCAAAGAACCAGCTTTTAATTTTATTGATCTTTGCTATTGTTTTCTTTGTTTCTATTTCATTTATTTCTGCTCTGATCTTTATGATTTCTTTCCTTCTGCTAATTTTTGGTTTTGTTCTTCTTGCTCTAGTTCCTTTAGGTGTAAGGTTAGATTGTTTATTTGAGATTTTTCTTGTTTCTTGAGGTAGGCTTGTATAGCTATAAACTTCCTGCTTAGAACTGCTTTGCTACATCCCATAGGTTTTGGATTGTTGTGTTTTCATTGTCATTTGTCTCTAGGTATTTTTTGATTTCCTCAGTGATCTCTTGGTTATTTAGTAACGTAGTGTTTAGCCTTCATGTGTTTTGTGTTTTTTACGTTTTTTCCCCCTGTAACTGATTTCTAATCTCATAGCATAGTTGTCAGAAAAGATGCTTGATATGATTTTAGTTTTCTTAAATTTACCAAGACTTGATTTGTGATGCAACATGTGATGTATCCTGGAGAATGTTCCATGTGCACTTGAGAAGAAATTGTAATCTGCTATTTTCGGGTGGAATGTGCTATGAGTATCAATTAAGTCTATCTGGTCTTTTGTGTCATTTAAAGCTTGTGTTTTCTTATTAATTTTCTGTCTGAATGATCTGTCCATTGGTGTAAGTGAGGTGTTAAATTCCCCCACTATTATTGTGTTACTGTCGATTTCCTCTTTTATTGCTGTTAGCATTTGCCTTATGTATTGTGGTGCTCCCATGTTGGGTGCATATATATTTATAATTGTTATATCTTCTTCTTGGATTGATCCCTTTATCATTAGTTAGTGTCCTTTCTTTTCTCTTGTAACATTCTTTATTTTAAAGTCTATTTTGTCTGATATGAGAACTGCTACTCCAGCTTTCTTTTGATTTCCATTTGCATGAAGTATCTTTTTCCATCCCCTCACTTTCAGTCTGTATGTGTCCCTAGGTCTGAAGTGGGTCTCTTGTAGACAGCATATATATGGGTCTTGTTTCTGTACCCATTCAGTGAGCCTGTGTCTGTGGTTGGAGCATTTAATCCATTCACATTTAAGGCAACTATCGATATGTATGTTCCTAGTACCATTTTCTTAATTGTTTTGGGTTTGTTTTTGTAGGTCCTTTCCTTCTTTTGTGTTTCCCACTTACAGAAGTTCCTTTTGCATTTGTTGTAGAGCTGGTTTGGTGGTGGTGAATTCTCTTAGCTTTTGCTTGTCTGTAAAGCTTTTGATTTCTCCACTGAATCTGAATGAGATCCTTGCCAGGTAGATTAATCTTGGTTGTAGGTTCTTCCCTTTCATCACTTTAAATATATTGTCCACTCCCTTCTGGCTTGTAGAGTTCCTGCTGAGAAATCAGCTGTTAACCTTATGAGAGTTCCCTTGTATGCTATTTGTCGTTTTTCCCTCATTGCTCTTAATAATTTTTATTTGTCTTTAATTCTTTTCAGTTTGATTACTATGTGTCTTGGTGTGTTTCTCCTCGGTTTTATTCTGCCTGGGATTCTCTGCACTTCCTGGACTTTGATGGCTATTTCCTTTCCCTGTTAGGGAAGTTTTTGACTGTAATCTCTTCAGATATTTTCTTCGGTCCTTTCTCTCTCTCTTCTCCTTCTGGGACCCCTATAATTCGAATGTTGTCCCACAGGTCTGTTAGGCTGTCTTCATTTCTTTTCATTCTTCTTTCTTTATTCTGTTCCTCTGCAGTGAATTCCACCATTCTGTCTTCCAGGTCACTTATCCGTTCTTCTGCCTCAGTTATTCTGCTATTGATTCTGTATAGTGTATTTTTCATTTCAGTTATTGTATTGTTCATCTCTGCTTGGTTGTTCTTTAATTCTTCTAGGTGTTTTTTCTTTAATTCTTCTAGGTCTTTGTTAAACATTTCTTGCATCTTCTTGATCTTTGCCTCCATTCTTTTTCCAAGGTCCTGGATCATCTTCACTATCATTATTCTGAATTCTTTTTCTGTAAGTTTGCCTATCTCCCCTTCATTTAATTGTTTTTCTGGGGTTTTATCTTTTTCCTTCATCTGGTACATAGTCCTCTGCCTTTTCATTTTGTCTATCTTTCTGTGAATGTGGTTTTCATTCCACAGGCTGCAGGATTATAGTTCTTCTTGCTTCTGCTGTCTTCCCTTGGGTGAATGAAGCTATCTAAGAGCCTTGTGCAAGCTTCCTGCAGGGAGGGCCTGGTGATGGGTAGAGCTGGGTGTTGCTCTGGTAGGCAGAGCTCAGTAAAACTTTAATCCGCTTGTCTGCTGATGGGTGGGGCTGAGTTCCCTTCCTGTTGGTTGTTTGACCTGAGGTGACCCAGCAGTGGAGGATGCAGCCTCTTTGGTGAAGCTAATGGCAGACTCTGGGAGGGCTCACGCCAAGGAGTACTTCCGAGAACTTCTGCTGCCAATGTCCTTGTCCCCGCGGTGAGCCACAGCCACCCCCCACCTCTGCAGGAAACCCTCCAACACTAGCAGGTCGGTCTGGTCGAGTCTCCTATGGGGTCACTGCTTCTTTCCCTGGGTCCCGAAGCGCACACTACTTTGTGTGTGCCCTCCAAGAGTGGAGTCTCTGTTTCCCCCAGTCCTGTCGATGTCCTGCAATCAAATCCTGCTAGCCTTCAAAGTCTGATTCTCTGGGAATTCCTCCTCCTGTTGCCGGACCCCCAGGTTGGGAAGCCTGAGATGGGGCTCAGAACCTTCACTCCAGTGGGTGGACTCCTATGGTATAATTGTTCTCCAGTTTGTGAGTCACCCACCCAGCTCTTATGGGATTTGATTTTATTGTGATTACGCCCCTCCTACCGTCTCATTGCAGCTTCTCCTTTGTCTTTGTATGTGGGGTGTGTTTTTTGGTGAGTTCCAGTGTCTTCCTATTGATGATTGTTCAGCGGTTAGTACTTTGTTTTTCTTTTTAAGATTATTTGGCTGTTTGGATACCTTGTAATTACATACGAATTTTAGGATTGTACTTTCCACTTCTGCAGAAAAAAAGTCTGTTGTGATTTTGATAGTAACTGCTTTAAATCTTTAGATCACTTTGAGAAGTATTGCCACTTAACAATATTAAGTCTTCTCATTTTTGAGCATGAGATATCTTTTCATTTATTTATATATATTTTTAATATCCGTCATCAGTGTTTCACAGTTTTTAGCTTACTATACTTGCACCTTCTTGTTTAAATTTATTATTAGATATTTTATTCTTTTGGATGCTATTGTAAGTGGAATTGTTTTCTTAATAACCTTTCAGGTTGTTTGTTGCTATTGTATAGAAAAACAAGTGATCTTTGTGTTGATCTTGTAACCTGAAACTTTTCAGAATTTGTTTATGTGCTCTAACAGTTTTAATATGAGTTCTTTAGGATTTTCTGCATATGAGGACATTTCAACTGTGAATAGATATAGTTTATATACAATTTTGATACTTTTGAATTTATTTTTCTTGCCTAATTACTCTGGCTAGAACTTCCAGTACAATATTGAATAGAAGTGGTGAAAGTGGGCATCCTTTCTCATTATATTAGAGAAATAGTAGAGATAAAACTTTCAGTGTTTTTAAATTGAGTTTTATGTGAGGTATGTGTTTTTCATATATGCTTTCTTATCATGTTGAGGACAGTCCTTTCTATTCCTATTTTACTGAGTATTTCTGTCATAAAAGGCTGTTGGATTTTGCAAATTGCTTTTCTGGCATCTATTAACTTGATCATATGTGTTTTTTCCCTTCCTTCTATTATAGTGATGTATTACATTGATTGATTTCTGTATGTTGAAATACCCTTTTATTCCTAGGATATATCCCACTTGCTCATGGTGTAAAATGCTTTTAATATGCATTAAATTCTATTTTTTAGAATTTTGTTGAGGAATTTTTTGCTCACGTTTATAAGGGACATTGTTGTGTATTTTACTGTGCTGTCGTTGTTTGGCTTTGTCATTAGGGTAATGCTGGCTTCCTTGAATCAGTTAGGAAGTGTTACCTCTTCTATTTTTGGAAGAGTTTGAGAAGTGTTGGTATTAATTCTTCTTTCAATGTTTTTTAGAATTCACCAATGAAGCCATCTTCTGGTCCTGGGCTTTACTCTGTTGGGATGTTTTTGATTTTTCATTTTTCTTTACTTATTAAAGGTCTGTGAGACTTTCTGTTACTTCCTGAGTCAGTTTTGGCAGTTTGTGAATTTATAGGAATCTGTCCATTTCATTTAGGTTATCTAATTTATTGGTGTATAATTTTTCATAGTGTTTTCTTACAGTCCTTTTTTAAATTTGTGTAAGGTTGGTAGAAATGTCCCCACTTTTATTTCTGTTCCATTACTATGATTCTTCTCTCTCTCTCTTTCTCTCTCTCTCTCATTAATCTAACTAAAGGTTTGTCAGTTATGTTGACCTTTTAAAGAACAAACTTTGGTTTTGTTCATGCTCTGTATGGTTTTTTATTCTCTATACTGTTTATCACTGATCTAATCTTTCTTATTTTCTTTCTGCTAGCTTTAAGTTTAGTTTTCTTTTCTTTATATATGTCCTTAAGGAGTAAAGTTAGTTTACTGATTGGAGCCCCAAAGATCTCCTACTCTGTTTCAGTGAACTTTCTCCTGGTTAATTATTTGTTTGGTTACTGTAAACCTTTGCCTATCTTCCAGTTTCAATAGGTGGATTCTGACAGTTGTAACAAGTTTTCAGTGTTTTTGAACTCCAGAGTTGCCTACTCTGCCATTTTTGCTGATGTTATTAGGGTCAGAAAAATTTTGTATTCACTTGGAATGGACAGCCTTGTCACAGATCTCTGTTAACTCTTCTAATCTCTGTCATAATATGTTCTGAAGTGACCTGGACCAGTGTCAGAAAAATGACTTTATGCTAATCACGCCAGATGAGGGATAAGTAGCTAGTTCATTGATGGTCTTGCTAAGACACCTGCCCTACCAAGAGTGGAGGAAGAAACCATACCACATCAGTAAGAGTTTTAGGTATACAGGACAACACATTCAGATTAGTATATCTTGTACCTCCCACCATGTTAAAGGAAGCACAAATTATCTGTTGGTCATCTGTAGTAATTAACTAACAGTATCATGAATGGTACGTGACAAGATGTCTTCATTACTTATCTGATCATGGGAGTCATGGATAATAGTCTTATTCAGGCTTATTACTATCTTCTGATCTCTGTAAAAAGAAATATCCCTTAATTATGTAATAAATATTTTCGACAAAAACATATTTAAGTTCTCAATAAATTAAGAGAAGAATGAGTGGGTGGACAAAAAATTTGGACGTGTAATTTTTCTTTGCTGAAGTCAAGATTCTTTATCTGTAAAATAATGACTTTATTATATTAGTTGTTTTCCAAAGTGCTCCTTAGAGTCTGGGGAGTCTGTGGATGACCTCCAAAGACCATTGTCGGAGGAAATTAGATATGAGGAGAGTTTCCAAGTGGGCAGTTATCCAAGCCTTTCTCCAAGCATTAATGGGAGAAGTTCCACTTTTGACATATAAGACTTCTGTGTAATATATACTGTATTTTTTCTTCTTAAAAGAAAGGGTGCCACTATGTTAAAAACGTTTTGAAAGCCAATGTGAAAAATAATTTCTTAGGTTAATTGTGATGATAAACTGTCAAAATATTAAAATATAATTGTTATTTTTTTTAATTACCTACAATGTCATCTGAGTTTGGCCTGTATAATGATTTGTGGAATAAATAGAAGACAAAAGTGTTGGGTATGGGCATTTTAAAAGTTTTTATAACAACACTTATTGCCGAGCCTTGTAAATTATTTCAGGTAAAGTGATAATATACATTAATTTTACTTTTTGACATCTAAGACATATTATAAATAGAACAGTCCTTGAGGTATTTTTGAGGGTTTCTAAAAATCAACAGATAAAAGAGACTGTAAATACACAAACTTCCTTTATTATAGTTCTCTTTTATTAATTTTCTATTGTTTAACTAGAACGGTAAATTTTCACCAGTCTGAACCACTAACAATGCATTTCCTGCCTGAAGAAACAATTATAGTCCTGTTCTTATACTATCCTACCAAATACGTTATCATCATTGAATTCTCTTGGAAAGATGTTTAATAATGTTTATAGGCCCAATTTTAATATATTTTTCATTTTGAACTTCCAGGATTTGGATGAAACTATACATTTTCATTTGGCTCATCACCAAATTGTTTCTATTTTTATTGATTTGGGACATTTTAACATTCATGAAAAAAATGAACATATACATCTCTATGTCATTATGTCACCTTTCAAAAATATCAAAAAAATATGAACCTTGATTCCTTATTTGTTTTCTCCCATAGTTTTTCAAAGTTAGTAGAAGTTATGCCTTGGTAATGGAGATATGTATTGAAAATATTTGTGCCTTTTTTAAATTATCTAATGGTACTATATAGTTCATTTTTACTTAAGTTAAAACAATGTTTTTGTTTATCTTTTGCTTTTGTGTTAGAGTTTGATATTCTCAGTCATGCTCGATCTTTATCAGAGGCGTATTGCCCTCTCACAGTTCAGAGACGCCACTGTAATGCTCCAACTTACAATAGCTGGAAATAAAGATTTGAATTCTTTAATATTGATTCACCAGAATTAAATAAAATTCTGAGGGACATTTATTCCTTTTAAGTGCTTAGAATAAAAAGAATATCATTCACTTTTTTCATGTTTGCTGTATAATTGAATCTATATGATGATGATGATGATGTTACTATTATTTTTATACCTACCGTTTAATTGAGTGCATGCTATATGCCAGACTCTGGATTCTGTTCTGCAGGTTCAAAAGAATCCTTACAACAATGTGTTGCAGGTGAGGTGTCTGGTGCCAGTGGAGGTTGGTGTAGTGGGTACATTTGTTTACCCAGCTGATCTGGCCCCTGAAAGGACCCCCTGATGAGGGCTTTGTGAGCCAGTTTCCAGGAGGATTTTCCACTGTGGTGTGTGGGTGGAGAGCAGGAAATCAAGCTCTAGATACCACAGTCATTTTTTTTTGTCTTTTATTTTTAAGTGGATTGCTTCAGTGTATTTCACTACCAGTGGGGTCTCTTTTCTTTATTCTTAAGGGTTTTGGATTTACATGAAGCTTTGTTGCACTTTGTTACACTTCCTCGCTGAATGTTGAGTTGTGCTCTTTCAAGAAAAAATGATAATTGGTATTATCAATTTAGATGTATCAATGAGAAGCTTTTTAGTTTTTGAATATGTGGTCATTCTGGAGTTGAAGTTACCAAGAAAAATTAATCATGATACTGTAAGACTGAATTAGAAGTGGCTTCCCTGCATTAGAAATGGGTTCTGTAATATTTTTGTTTACATTTCTTATGCATTTGATACCCTGACATACACAGACTGTGTGAGCGAGTCTGAAAGGTTTGAGTAGAGTGGCAGTGTGTGTGTGTGTGTGTGTGTGTGTGTGTGTGTGCATGTGTGTGTCTGTATATACGTGTGTGTCTCTGTGTGTGTCTTGTGCGGGGGGATACATATGTGTTGTGTCTGTGTGTGGTGTGTGGGTGGGTGTGGGTTTGTGTGTACGTGTGTCTGTGTGTGTGCGTGTTTGTCTCTGCGTGTCTGTGTGTGTCTGTGTGTGTGCATCTGTGTCTGTGTGTGGAGGGAGTGTGCGTGTGTGTCTGTGTGTGTGCGTGTGTGTCTGTGTATCTGTGTGTGGCGGGTGTGCATATGTTTGTGTGTGTGTGTGTTTCTGTGTGTGTCTGAGTGTGTGTGCGTGTGTGTCTGAGTGTGTGTGTGTCTGTGTGTGAGAGAGAGGGAGAGGGAGAAGAAGAGAGGCTAAGGTGCTTAATGTTTTGGTAAAATAAGCTTTTGAGAGTATCTAGTCTGATTTCCTGGGTGTATATGTGGGGAAGATAAGGCGTGGAATGATAGAGTCACTTTATGTACCACTGACGGCAGATTATTAGCAAAGCCAAGCCATGTCTTAGTCTCACCTTCCCACCACTCCATCACTCTAAACAATAAATCTCCACTGATAGAAATTTTGCACCTCAGAGGACATTTGGCCATGTCTGGAAACATTTTTGGTTGTCACAGCTTGGGTGCTCTGCTGATAACTAGTGGGTAGAAGCCAGGGATGCTGCTGAACACCCTACAATGCACAAGACAGCCCCGCATAGAGTTATTTGGTCCAAATGTCAACAGTGCTGAGTCTGAGAAATCCTTTCAAAATGTGAAGTACATCACATCATGATTAACCAAGGAAAGAAGGCTTAACCATTAACCTCTGCTATGAATTTGATCAAAATCCAATGACTAAATATTTAATTCTAATTATGTAAAATATATCTGATTACTTAAAAAGAAAGTTTTTGCCTCTGGGCCATTGTCTCATTAGTAGGTGTTCCTAAGGACTGTTCAAAGTCTCACAAAGATAAACTTATTATAATTTCACAGAGTCTCACTAAGACAGGTTCATCATATGCTTATTACAAGCCCGAGTAACATATCTAATTGTTTTCAGCAGGCCTAAGCTTTGGGGGCCAGAGCAAGCTTACAACCATGAAGCTACCGCATAGAGACACAGCAAAATAAGTCCGTCAAACTGGGCTGTGATTACACCTGCTTCATGTTAATATTTAGAATATAAAACTTTGCTTTAAAATATTTTGTAGACCTTGTACTTAAGTGAACATACTACTTTTTAAAATAATTAACACTAACAATAGCTTCAATTTATTTAATGTTGGGTCTGTTTTAAGCAGTTTATATCCATTATCTCTAAACCCTCAGCATGTGTCTGTTGGTTATAACATTCACTTTATAAATGAAGGGACTGATGGGCTCTGAGATGTGACTCTGAGGTCTGCCTGAGATCAGGGCCTCTTCTTTTTAAAATATGTTCTACAGTATGTTTAAAATATGAATCAGATTTATTTTTCTTACAGGTTTTTTTCTTAACTTTTCCCTCAACTGACATAATATAAATCAAGTTGACTTTGTAGTACAACTTAGACATTTTCACAGAAAATATGCATTGTTCCTGTAAAGAAATTCTGGACATTGTGAAACAATAATTCCTATTTCTAAAATGGTGAGAGAAAAGTGATATTTTCTCTAACACTGCAGTAAGACTCACACATTGACATTCAGATTTATGTGGCTGGTATATGTGGGTAGGCACAAGTCAGTTTAATAAAAGATGTGGCTTCCCAGCTGGTCTCTTGATTGATGAAGGATATATTTGTAAAATCACAGTGTACTCCGTGATTTTGTACATACATGTTTCTAATCTGTGACTTCAGATCACCTAGTGCGTTTCAATCAAAACCAAAATTGGCTTCCTTGCAAAAATTTTTCAGTTACTGAGACAATTATATGTTGCTTTAGAATAACCTACAAATATTGTTAATGCCATTGAAATTGTAGCAATTAAAAGTTAACAGCTGAATTCACATAGTTACTGAGGTCCACAGAAAAATCTTTTCCATTTATCTTGCTTTGTCTATATTTCTATTTTTCTTTGTCAGTGAGAGGCATATACGTGTAATGTTTGGCACTATTCTTTCAACTTATAAAAGTAGGAAAAAAACCAACATTAGAAGAAATTTTAAAATCACCAAACACTTATTCAATGTTTTAAAGTATATCTTTCTAATTTATTTTCTCTACAAGTCTCCCAATCTTGAAATACTCTCATTCTTTTTGTTTTCTTCATTGCTTTCATAGAACATCCATATATTTATTCATTTATCCATTTATACCTTCATTCATTTATTCATTAATTTATTTGCCTATTTGCAGAAGATTTGAAGACAAACACAACATTATCTCCTTAAGAAACTGACAGTTCTCTGAGGAAACAGACATGTAAATAAGTCATGAATATCGCCTTTGGCTGTAGCATTAACTCTTTCTGTGGGGACCAGGAGAGGTGATTTCTCACAGAGATGGTGAGAAATAGCTTTAAAATTGGGTAAATGTTGCTGCGGGAGTTTTCAATTTCATGGTTTCTTCAGGGCTCCTCAATTAAGTGATAAGGATCCAGAGTAAAATCAGTTCTGATTACTATTTATTCCCAATGGTTTCTGCAGTTAGATGCTGTTACAATTTTTTATTGGCCTGTAGCTCCCACTGTAATAAATAAGGCCACAGGAGAAACCTGATGACAGCGGTTTAACCAGATAAGTTCTCTTTTCCTCCCATCACCCAAGTCTGCATGAGCCAGTCATGGTCCCAACTCCTTCTGCCCTTCTTAGTGTGGCTTCCCTCTGAGTCTTGACCTCATGGCCTCACAATTAGTTAAAGAATGCTTCTCCATCTCAAGCCTCCTATCCTTGTTCAAGGAAGGAAGAAGCGGAAAGAAGTGAAATGGAGAGTCATCCACATCAGGAAGATGAAACTTTCCAAAAGTGTTCTTCAGGCTTTCACTTATGTTTCACCAGCCAAACTGTACCATGTGGCTAAGTGTACTTGTACTGGGAGTCTTGGTAACATAAGGTGGGGTTTTTTTGTTTTGTTTTGTTTTGTTTTAAACTGACCACTTTGTTGCCCCAAACAAAAATAAAAATTCTTTTTGTAGGGAGGAAGTAGAGAAATAATACTGGTGAGCAAATATCAGAATTCACAGGGAGGACCTAATATATAAAGTGAAATTGGAATAAACACACAAAAATTAACTTTCATTGATGTGTGCTGAGTACCTTAAGCTATTGTGAACTGGCCAACAAATTATGAAAACTCCAAGGCTGAATTTTCTCCTCTTTTTTTCTTACACGCCTCTTTTTTGCTTCTCACTGTTGTGGCCTCTCCGATTGCGGAGCACAGGCTCCGGACGCACAGGCCCAGCGGCCATGGCTCACGGGCCCAGCCGCTCCGCGGCATGTGGGATCTTCCCGGACTGGGGCATGAACCCGTGTCCCCTGCATCGGCAGGCGGACTCTCAACCACTGCGCCACCAGGGAAGCCCACACGACTTTCTTTTTATGGGATGTGGAGTGTTAACATAAAGGTGTATGTAAGTCGTAGTGGCAATGTACCCTTTCAACTAAGGTGGAGATGAGGGATAACTCTGTTTCTACGATTCTAGTAGGTACCACACTATCAATCTACAAAGCATTTGTGAGCCAGATTTTGTAATAAGGACAAAGCAGGACACCTACTCCACTTTCTGACCCCAAGGGAAGTGAAGTTGTGTGGAACAAAGGAGCCTTCACTTGACAAACTTCCAAGAGAGACAGTGCCCTCCATATATAGCCAGATTTTACTGATCAGTAATTTATAAACTTGCCAGTAAAAAACTGATGTGTTAAAACAAAATTCTGACTGGTATGGGTTCAAAAGAGCTGGGGGAGATGGAAGTGGAGACAGACAAATAGTCAATTCTTTCAGGTTTTACTATAAAAGTGAGTTATTTGAAGGGTGAAGAGAAGTGAGGACTCGAATAGTAAAAATTTTCTGTCTCAAGAGACTGGATGATGGCTTCTCTATTTAAGAGTGATAACACAGGGAACAGTAGAGGTTTTGGAAGAAATATACCAGATTTGGTGTCTGGAGATTATCGAGGGATTTAAATGGTTCCTAGTGCCTATATTCATTAGACTGTTAGAAGTGCAGATCTGAAGCTGATAAACTGTTTGGGGCTAGCTATATATATTTGATAATTATTTGTATATTAGTATACCTGCTAGGGCTGTTTAACAAATCACCACAAACTTGGTGGCTTAAAGCAATAGATATTTATTGTCTCACAGTTCTGGAGGCTAGAAGTCCAAAATCAAGACGTCAGCAAGGCCATACTTTCTCTCCAAAGGCTTTAGGGGAGGATCATTTCTGGCCTCGTCCTAGATTCTTGTGGGTACCAAAAGTCCTTGGCTTGTAGATTTACCACTCCAATCTCTGCATCTGTCTTCTCATGGTGTTCTCCTCTGTGTTTCTGTATCTAAATTTCCTTCTTCTTAAAAGGACTCTAGTCATTGGATTAGGACCCACCCTAATATGGTATAACCCCATCTTAACTTGATTACATCTGCAAAGACCCTATTTACAAATAAGGGCACATTCACAGGTACCGAGGGTTAAGTATTTAACATATCTTTTTGGAGGACATCATTCAGCCCACTGTAATATATATGGTGAAAGAATCCACAAAAATGGATATGATTACTCTGACAGAGGATGTGGGGTGAGAATAGGACCAGTGACAGTCCCTTGGAGGGATTCCTCCTTGAAAGAGAACAAAGTAATAAAGGGGAGGATAAGGACATGCCATGGCTTACAAGACATAAAAAATAATCCATAAAAGTTGCATGCTGGCAAATGCATTTTGAAGAATAGATGTGATAAGAGGGTTAAAAATCTTCAGAGCCTTCAAGAAGCATGAGTACTGGCAATAGGCCATTGTAACTCTTACTAAAGATTGCCTACTAAACAATTGTTACTAAACAAGCTTGGAGGCAGATAGATCATTTAGGAAGACACTGCAGTGACCTAGTCAGATTATGACAGTTGCCTGAACCAGGATTGTTGCAGTGGGAAGAGAGAGGACTGGGCAGCTTATTGAAGTAAAATCAAAAGGAGGTGATGCTGCATTGAATATAGAAAAGAATTCAAGGACGACTTCCAGGATTTTTTTTGGCAAAGTGTAAGACTGGTTGGCATTATTTATTTATTTATTATTTATTTATTTTGTGGTACGCAGGCCTCTCACCATTGTGGCCTCTCACGTTGCGGAGAACAGGCTCCGGATGCGCAGGCTTAGCTGCCATGGCTCACGGGCCCAGCCGCTCCGCGGCATGTGGGATCTTCCCGGACCGGGGCACGAACCCGTGTCCCCTGCATCGGCAGGCGGAATCTCAACCACTGCGCCACCAGGGAAGCCCATGGTTGGCATTATTGAGGTAAATAACACAGCAAGTCCATGGAGGAATAATGATTTCAGTTTTAAATATCTTGATGACATATTGTCGTATTTTCTAGTAGCAGAGTACAGTGTGCTGATGTATATAAGTGTTGGAGACTCAGAAAAGGATTGGATCTGAATATAAGTATTTGGTAAAGAAAGGTGATAATTGAAACTGTTAGAATGGGTGAAATTATCCAGCGTGGTAATAGATTTACATGAAGACATACCTGCAGTATATGTAGGGATGGGAGGGAAAAGAGGTACCTCCAGAGGGTGGGGAGAGGATGGTGAGTGCTCATGAGAAAGACCAGGAGGATGTAGTGCTGAGATCCGAGAAGTCTTCGTGTAGGTGGGGCTGTGAACAGTATCAAAGGCTGCATAGAGGACACGTAGCACATGAGCTGAGAGGAGTCTACAAACGTAAAAAAACACAAAATGTGCATGTGTGTGCATGCATATGCATGTGTGTGTGGGAAAGTGTGTGTTTTCAGAGCGTCACTTTGGTGTACTAAAGGGAGTAGATGGTAGATTAAATGGGGTTCCTGGATGGAAAGAGCTCTTTCAATCATCTGACCATGAAGCAGAAGAGAACAGTACCTACAAGTGAAAATAACCAAACTGAAAGCGAGATTCATTGGCATAACTGAAACTGACTGAAGAACTGGTGGTGTTTTAAATGTCATGAGGAAAAACCAGATGAAAAGGAGAGTTCAGGGAGAGAGAAGAGAGTATGGTGACTGAGCACATTTTCTGAAAAGACGGAAGGAAAGGAACCCTCAGAGGGTTAGTTCACTTTTTATGGGAGAAAGGTCACCCCCTCCATTGCCTCAGGAAGTAAGGAGGAAAGGATGCTGTTCAGTAGAAATAGATGACAAATAGGTTATTCAGCTAAGAATATTCTTCCAAATTAAGAGGGGAGGAAGAATAAAATAATTTGGAGACATTAGCTCCCTAACTTTCGAATGCTGTTTTCATGCTATTTATAAGGATATAGTGATTGTGTTTCTTCTGCCCTCTCCTCTGAAAAGAAACTTTGGGCATTCTATGCTGTTAGTTCAACCAGAGAAGCTCTCTTTCATGTGGTCTGCCATCACCCATTTGTCAGAACACTTCCTGACAGCTGCATCATGCCACCAGAAAGTCACTCCTTTCTTTTCCCCAGGGAAAGGGGCTGGAGAGCTCTCACTGGGGGCCCTGGAGACGACAGCTCACAATTCCTGCCAACATGACTGAAATCAAAGGTTTTGACATACAGTTTTGTATCTTGATTTCTATACCCAAATAGTTTATTAAATTTTTTTTTTCTTTTCTGGGGCAATCTAATAAAGATCAGCTTGGACCAGTGATCTTTCCTATTGTTCCTGTAATCTGCACTATAATTTTTCTTTAAATCTTTTGCAGATAGATACGGTATTAGTTCTTGCTTTGCCATTTTATTTTTTCTATTACTATTGCAAGTTATACAGATTGTTATTAAACATTAAACACACTGGTGGATGAAGGGGTGGATGTTTCTCCCTTTTTCACTTACAGTACAGTTCAAATAGGTTGTGTAAAAAGTATTGGATAACGATACTGAGTTAAGGAACATTAAAATGATTTCATTTTGGATAGCTCACTTGTGATCCACAGAGAGTGTTGTGGTATTGGTTTTGATAAAACTTCACAACCAATGGGAATCTTTTTTGAGTTAGTGTGGAGTGGCCTTAATGCTGGAAATAATCCTGTTGGCCAAGACCCCAGAGCTATACAGATGAGAAAAGGATGCCGGAAATTCTGCTGTTTACATATGTGTCTGTAACACTGAGCCGCTAGAGCAGCCCAGCAAGCCCAGAGGGTAAGATGCTTAATAACCTTGTGGTTTTCTATTTAATTTTTATATTTTCCTGCTGGGGCAGAGCATGTTTTATTCTCAGAGTAAAGAAAAGACAGTTGCTTATAAGATGCAGAACTACTGTGGGTCTGGGAAACAGAGGGATTCGGTGTTTCTTCTTAAAGTGGACTTGATTTCTTCCCTCTCTCTTCCATTTTCCACACTGGTATTCTTTATCCTGACAGCTTGTCATACATTTCCTGTTTTGTAAAAAATAACGGTGTACTAACAAAACTCAGGTAAGATTTTCAACTCTAAATTTAGACAGTAATATATTATGTTGATAATAAAACCTTGTTTTGTAGTTCCAAATGAATATGAGTTAGTCAATGTGTTTGAAGTAATCTATATTCTTAGAGTAAAAATAAAGTAGAATTATTATGCAGATCCTTATATTTATGCCTCATCCATTTAGAGTTATTTTCATTTTGCTGGTCCTCATGATAAATTCCTGTCACTGTTAGCAGAAAAGTATACTTCAAACTTGGCATTAATATTGATTTCTTTATATAAACTACCTGGGTAGTGTGGAGGAGAAGAGACATAGAATATAATAATAAAATCCTGACATAATAAAAGGAAATGGGTGTTTAGAGAAAGTAATTACAGAACTAAGGAAAAAGGATCTCTGAAAACCGTTGGGAAGTATTTGCTTATGTTTCCTGCAAAGATAAATTATAAAATAAATGTTAAATGGATAAATCTGTTAAATAGAAATATAAAGGAGATATTCTTTTAAAAATACACTTATAAACATGTAAGTAACATGGCACTGAAATACACAATGATATTTCTTGATATTCTCATTTAAATAAACACTAGTTTTCCTTTTTTCTAAAATCATCTGAATGCACTTTTGCTAATATTTTTGTGGGATAGGGTATTGTTACAACTTTTGATTAAATATTTTGTTAATCATTTTATTGTCAAATATCCTATTGTCATATCCTTTAAAATATCCTTTAAATATTGTCAAATATCCTTTAAATATTGTCAAATATTTAAAGACATATAAATTAGTCTTTAATTCGGACTTTTCTCCATATTTTTACATAAGCATTAGATTAGAAAGGAATCTTGACAAGTTAGTGATACAATATTTGTATGTTTTGTGTGATTTTGCAATATTGATTTAAAATATCAATGTCTATTTGAATATTTAGAAAAATGTTTAATATGAATTGTATTTTCTCCTAAAACTTTAAAAAATAGTCTTCTTGTGAAATAACATCACTTAGTGGTCTCTCTTGCACTGGTCATATGTTTTCATTGGATTCAGTATTTGCTTGATCATTGGGACCTAGCTTCTTGGTGCCTCACTATGGGTGTAGCCTTGAAATTTATGAGGGTTTCATCTAATTATTAGAGCCACACATATAATGGCAGTAATTCTTTACGACTGAAAATGATCTCAGGCCACTTCTATTTGAAGAAGCATCATATCTCCTGTACTTGTATTGCAAGGTCAATTGAATTCTGCCATAATGCCAAAACCTTCAAAATTCCCTTTTTAGCAAGATTTTAGAGAAGCCTTGAAAGAAAAGTCTGGCTGCCTGAGCTGAGACTTAAAAAATCAGTGGAACTTGGATAGTTGTTGAAAAGCAAAAAGACTCTTCTGTTCAGAAGTAGTTGGAGCAAAGGGTTTTGAGGCATAAATTAATATACAGCCAGGTAGGATAGGGATGAGTGATTCCCCTCACTGGAGCAGAAAAAAATACACCTTGTGAGTAGTAGACATTGTGCTCAATAGCTAGAGCAGGATGGAGTTGTGGAGCATCTTAAAATTCACACAGATTAATTTTGCCCTTATATATTATACAGTGGGGACAATTGCAAATTTCTGAAGACATGGAGTATTTCTTCTTCTCATCCTCTGCTTCCTCCTTCTTCTTCATCATCTTATTCTTCTTAACCATTATCTTCTTCGTTTCCATCATTGGCATACGTTCAACACATGATTGTGTTTCTTCTGTGTTCAAGGTAACTTACATACCTATCTACAATTTCGATAGCTGTGTGATCAAATGAACTTTATTTTACATATTATCTTTATTTTACATGTGAAAAAATCTGATGTTCAAAAATGTTAAATGATTTCTTTAAAGCCACAAATATAGTAAGTGGAGCCAGGATTCCAGACAATGTCTTTCTGGCTCCAGAGCTATTCCACTGTGCTGCACTGGTATTTTAGGGATGTGAATCTGGCTGGAGTTATTAGCAGGATGGTTTGGAATGGGCATTGGGGTAACAGAACTCAGGGAGGGGCAGTGAGACACAGGCAGATCAATTCCAGCATGTGTAAACCCAGCCAATCACAGTCCTCTCAGGTGGTCCACTCTTGGCATTAGGAATAGAAAGAAGAAATTGATCCTGAAAATAAGCAGGTTTTACATTTAAATTCTGTAATATGCTGTTCTCATATTCATCTCTTATGCTTGCCTCTCTCTTTTATTTTCTTGAATGTTGTAGTCATATTCAGAGAAGATATATTTTGATTTCTCAAAGGAAATTTCATCTCTGATTTTCATCTAATATTACTGATTCACAAATGAAATATGTGAAATGACTGGAAATGATATTGGGATTATGCTGACATTCCTTTGTTTCTTTTTGATTCATGATATGAATGAATGCCTAGTGACCACACCTTCTTAAAATTATGGAGAGATGCAATTATTACCAAAAAGAATTATCCTATAAGTTTTATTTCAATGGGTGAAGAGTAAATATAAAATTTATGTTGCTAATAGATAATTTTGACAACAGTGTATATATAGTAAAAAGAATAGAACCTATTTATCAACACTTTCCTGTTCAAATATCCAAACCTTAAATGTATTATTTTGCTTTTCCTCTAAATAGAATAAGACTAATCTCTGCAATAGCATTCATTTTCTTCTCTTCTATTTTTCAATGTTTTTAATGAAATAAAATTAGAAAAGCACCTTATGTTATAATAATGAGTTTTGAATAATATGTATAATTTCTATGATATCATTTTATTTTTTAGCATCTTTATTGGAGTATCATTGCTTTACAATGGTATGTTAGTTTCTGCTTTATAACAAACTGAATCAGCTATACATATACATATATCCCCATATCTCTTCCCTCTTGTGTCTCCCACCCTCCCTATCCCACCCCTCTAGGTGGTCAAAAACCACCGAGCTGAGCTGATCTCCCTGTGCTATGCGGCTGCTTCCCACTAGCTATCTATTTGACATTTGGTAGTTTATATATGTCCATGCCACACTCTCACTTTGTCCCAGCTTACCCTTCCCCCTCCCCATATCCTCAAGTCCATTCTCTAGTAGGTCTGTGTCTTTATTCCCGTCTTGCCCCTAGGTTCTTCATAACCATTTTTTTTTTTTTAGATTCCATATATATGTGTTAGCATACGGTATTTGTTTTTCTCTTTCTGACTTATTTCACTCTGTATGACAGACTCTAGGTCCATCCACCTCACTACAAATAACTCAATTTCATTTCTTTTTATGGCTGAGTAATATTCCATTGTATATATGTGCCACATCTTCTTTATCCATCCATCTGTTGATGGACACTTAGGTTGCTTCCATGTCCTGGCTACTGTAAACAGAGCTGCAGTGAACATTCTGGTACATGCCTCTTTTTCAGTTATGGTTTTCTCAGGGTATATGCCCAGTAGTGGGATTGCTGGGTCATATGGTAGTTCTATTTGTAGTTTTTTAAGGAACTTCCATACTGTTCTCTATAGTGGCTGTATCAGTTTACATTCCCACCATCAGTGCAAGATTGTTCCCTTTTCTCCACACCCTCTCCAGCATTTATTGTTTCTAGATTTTTTGATGATTGCCATTCTGACCGGTGTGAGATGATATCTCATTGTAGTTTTGATTTGCATTTCTTTAGTGATTAATGATGTTGAGCATTCTTTCATGTGTTTGTTGGCAATCTGCATATCTTCTTTGGAGAAACGTCTGTTTAGGTCTTCTGTCCATTTTTGGATTGGATTGTTTGTTTTTTTGTCATTGAGCTGCATGAGCTGCTTGTAAATTTTGGAGATTAATCCTTTGTCAGTTGCTTCATTTGCAAATATTTTCTCCCATTCTGAGGGTTGTCTTTTGGTCTTGTTTATGGTTTCCTTTGCTGTGCAAAAGCTTTGAAGTTTCATTAGGTCCCGTTTGTTTATTTTTGTTTTTATTTCCATTTCTCTAGGAGGTGGGTCAAAAAGTATCTTGCTGTGATTTATGTCATAGAGCATTCTGCCTATGTTTTCCTCTAAGAGTTTGATAGTGTGTGGTCTTACATTTAGGTCTCTAATCCATTTTGAGTTTATTTTTGTGTATGGTGTTAGTGAGTGTTCTAATCTTATACTTTTACATGTACCTGTCCAGTTCTCCCAGCACCACTTATTGAAGAGGCTGTCCTTTCTCCACTGTATATTCCTGCCTCCTTTATCAAAGATAAGGTGACCGTAGGTGCGTGGGTTTATCTCTGGGCTTTCTATCCTGTTCCATTGATCTATATTTCTGTTTTTGTGTCAGTACCATACTGTCTTCAGTACTGTAGCTTTGTAGTATACTCCGAAGTCAGGGAGCCTGATTCCTCCAGCTCTATTTTTCTTTCTCAAGATTGCTTTGGCTATTCGGGGTCTTTTGTGATTCCATACAAATTGTGAAATTTTTTGTTCTAGTTCTGTGAAAAATGCCAGTGGTAGTTTGATAGGGACTGCATTGAATCTGTAGGTTGCTTTGCGTAGTAGAGTCATTTTCACAGTGTTGATTCTTCCAATCCAAGGACATGGTATATCTCTCCATCTATTTGAATGATCTTTAATTTCTTTCATCAGTGTCTTATAATTTTCTCCATTCAGGTCTTTTGTCTCCTTAGGTAGGTTTATTCCTAGATATTTTATTCTTTTTGTTGCAGTGGTAAATGGGAGTGTTTTCTTAATTTCACTCTCAGATTTTTCCTCATTAGTTTATAAGAATGCCAGAGATTTCTGTGCATTAATTTTGTATCCTGCTACTTTACCAAATTCATTGATTAGCTCTAGTAGTTTTCTGGTAGCATCTTTAGGATTCTCTATGTATAGTATATGATATCATTTTAGAAATGTACTATGTACTATTTTAGAAGCTTGCTGTCACTTAAGTAGGCTGTATTGGAGCAATACCTTTTGGCAAGCAT
This sequence comes from Lagenorhynchus albirostris, assembly GCF_949774975.1. Taxonomy (NCBI): domain Eukaryota; kingdom Metazoa; phylum Chordata; class Mammalia; order Artiodactyla; family Delphinidae; genus Lagenorhynchus; species Lagenorhynchus albirostris. Next base: position 8,531,551 of record NC_083108.1, on the reverse strand, counting down.
CCAAACAGATAAAGATAGTTGAAATGTAAAGATTCATCCTTTTAAAATTATCATTACTAAAAGAATAAGTACATTTGTTTTTTCAAATGCTTTGGTCACTGACTCTATGACATTTTATTTTAATTAAATATGTCTAGGCTGAATTCCAAGATGGTTTTCCAAAGAGGGAATTTTGTATACCCCAGTCCTCAGTGCCATCACCAGTTATAGATGTTCAGCTGTGATCAAGTGTGAATTGAGACTTTGGTTATAAAAAGGAAAACTGGATAGGTATTTTATTGGAGAAAATCAGCCCATCAAAGAGAAGATGGGTTGGGCACAGGGCCATTTCATTGAAATCAATAGCTTTGCAGAGGATTATTAATCTTATTATATGTTTAAGTATTATCTTGGTGATTTATAGTCAATGGTATTTGCCAAGAATTGCTGTTACGTGTAACAAAGATATAAAGATATTTGATGTTAAAATTCTGATAGAAGCATTTTTTTGGTAGCTGAAGACAGAGATATCCTTAGTATTGGGTAGGAAACATGCTCATTGCAGAACTTACAAATCGTATTTTAACCCAATGCTTGCTTTTAGTTTGCGGAATTTAAGGTTAAAAAAAATAGAAGTGAGTCTTTCAGTCACTGACTCATGAACATATGTTTCTAAGTTGCAGGAACTGTTTAGAAACGTAACATGAGGTAAAGTGACAATATTTAAATGAAGAAGAGCCTGAAGCAACTTTAGACTAGTTTTTATGGAAAGAGTTCTGAGGGTTTTTCATAGAGTCTTTCATTTCCTCCCTTAGTGAATTTAGGATTATGAAGGCATTATGTCAAAAGTTGAATTTATGATGGCTGCCAAAGATCAAATGGCTTTATTATTCATATATTCATAGATTCCTTTCTTCTGTTTACTCATCATCTGAATGAGGTGAAAACATAACTCACAAATTATAAGTGCTCAGTGGAATGGTGACACTTTGTAGCAAAGGAGGGAGGGGGAGGTGGAAGTGCCAGGTAATCCCTGGAGTTTAATGTAGTTCTGGAAATTTCTATCTGTAAGCCTTTCCTAGGTAGGAGCTCGAGTAATTGCAGGGGTTGTGTAAGGACTCAGGTGTGCCTCATTCCATTTTTAGTTTAGAATCTCCTGTAGGTTTACCTATGGCAGGACTGAGTCGGACCAAAGCCAGACAACTTAGAGCTGCTCTCATCCCATTCTCTGATGCTGCCCAGGTTTCTCTGTTCTTCTTATCATGACAGAGCTTAAGTTATAAAACTTATGACTGTGTGGATTGAAAACATTGATTGTGACAATTATGATAATAAATGGACTGTAAAAATGTTGATGCTGTATGAATCTACATGCTGGTTTCTGAACTTTGGATGTGGGACTGCAATAAATTTGACCTACTAGTGCAGATTGATGGGAAAGACTCCAGTACTCACCGAGCCATAAGCAGGTCCGCTCTCTTAAAAGTAGGCTTCTCACAGAAGTCAGGGCCTAAGCTTAGCTGACACCAAAGCTCGACTCCTAGGTCTTATATTAATATATTCACTTGTCTATATCTACTCTGTGGCTGTAAGTGGTTATTGGGTATTTTTTCTATATAAATTAATGAAAACGACACATTCTAGTAACCTAGATGTTTATCAGAAACAATATCAGAAGTATAAATAATGCAAGAGGCAAACTCCCCCTCCCAACTTCTCAGTCCTGTGAAACCCCTTGATTCTCTTATTTTTTGGAAAGGGTACACATGCCTTTTTCTCTCAAGTCCCTCATCTACTTTCCACACTATTTCAAAAGTATTTGTGGCTGACTATGTATAAACATTTGTCTTTTGTAGATAAAGATATTCACTGTAATATATATATATATATATATATATTTCAGATAGTTCAAAGAATTAAGTTCCTGGTCATGATTAAAATGGAAGTTAACCTCACTGAAAACTTTTTCTATATTAATTATAAGAGTGTATCAGCATCCAGTTTTCCAAGGTCATCTTCTTTAGGGGAGTCTGATTTATTTAGTAAAACTTGTAATACTTGTCTTTTGGGGAAAAAAAAGAATAGTTTTAAGTCATTCTGTTTTCTTGCAGGTTTATTCTCTTAGTGGTGAATATCTACTGTGTCTCCGACCTTGTTCTAGCAATAGAAATAGAAATGCAAACTAAACTAAAAATCCCCTGCTTTCATCAAGTGTAAATTTTAGCTAGTGAAGCAATAGAATCCACAAATTCTATAATTATATATTAATGATAAGTTCTTGATGAAAGAAGAGGCAGGCTAAGAGGGAATGGAGAATGTGTGTCCTTTTGACATAATCTGAGAACTGCCCTCCGTCAGGGGGAATGAAAGAAATCTACCATGAGGAATCTTAGGAGGAAAAGTTATAGGCAGATTAAAAAACACTAAAGTCGGGCTTCCCTGGTGGCGCAGTGGTTGAGAGCCCGCCTGCCAATGCAGGGGACACGGGTTCGTGCCCCCGTCCAGGAGGATCCCACGTGCCGCGGAGCGGCTGGGCCCGTGAGCCATGCCCGTGAGCCATGGCCGCTGAGCCTGCACGTCCGGAGCCTGTGCTCCGCAACAGGAGAGGCCACAACAGTGAGAGGCCCGCGTACCGCAAAAAAAACAAAAAACAAAAAACAAAACCACTAAAGTCTCTAGTCAGGAGAGTATTGTCTTTTGAAGGAATGGCCAGAAGGCCAGCAGCTGCAGAAAGTAAGCAAAGCAGAGGCAGGTGTACCGTGAAACTAATCCAGCTAAATTTCAAGATAATCTTTTACATAAAAAAAAGGCCTCCTCACCCCATAATGGTATGAATCTCAGGTCCAGAAATCTCAGATCCTGGAGAATAGTTTGGAGAAGTAGCCTGTACCCAGATCATGAGACCCTCACAGGCCGCAGCAATAACTTCTTTTTTTATTGTGAGCCTGATGGGAAGTGATTTAAGTGTTTTGATCCTAAGTTAAGTTTTAAAAGGATCACTCCAGCTGTTGTGGAGAATACACTGGAGTAGGGAAAAGTTAGAGAGACTGGGAAAAATACAACAGTCCAGGCAAGAGATAAAGCAGTTTGAAATAGATACTAGAAACAAAGTTGCTGAGATTATGGAAATACAGAATTTTCCAACTACGATGATGTGCAGTGTGAAAAAAGGAGGAATCAAAGATGATCTTTTAAAAAAAAAAACAACAGATGATCTCTTGGCTTGATCTGAGAAACTGGAATAATAAAATATCTGTTTGTTGACAGAAGGAGGCCAGTGGGAGGAGTAGTTTAGATTGGGAGCTGGTGTTTAAGAATTTGGTTTTGGACATGTGAAATTTGAGATACCAGTTACATATTGAAGTGGAGATGTCAGCTGGATTCATGAGTCAAGAACTAAAAGAAGATCTCAGAATGGAGAAATGATTTTGGTAAACATCAGGAAATAGGTGGTTTTGAAGGCAAAGGACTGGATGCATTCAGCTAGACATATTACCACTGGGGAAGAGAAGAGGTGCGAAGACTCAGCCCTGGAGCACTTCCACCTCAGAGGTGTGCGGTGAGGCAGACCCACTGAAGCAGAATAAGAAGCAGCCACCAGCAAGGTAGAGAAGAACCATGAGAGAGGGGTCTTCTAGAAGCCAAGTAAATTAGTGATCTGGAAAGATGGAATGGCCAGTTATAGAAATACTACTAATTGGTCAAGTAAGACAGGAATTTCAAGCCTGGAATTAAACATTAATTAGATTTAGCAATGTAGAAGTCATTGATTGTTTTTGTAGAGATCTAGGCTTGAATATTAACACAGTAGGTTCAGGAGAGAATTGGATGAGTGAAAATGTCTTTTAAAGATTTTTGTTTCAAAAAATTCCAGAGAAATAGGATGGCCCCTGGATGGGGATCAAGATGATTTTTTTGTAACGTTGACGGCATTACAGCCTCTGCCCATTGCCTGATGGGAATGATCTAGAAGAGAAGTATAAACTGATTTAGTAGGAGAGAGGGGACTGTTTTCAGGGGACGCACATCCTTGAGTGTGTTAGAAGTGATTAGATGGAGCATACAAATGGGAAGTTTGGCCTTAAGGACCTGAATGATCCCTCCAAGCAGAGTATAATGGTATTAATGAGACTGATAGCTGTGGTAGAACCAGAGTATAGTGGTTGTCTTTGATAACTTTTCTTTTCTTAGTGAAATAGAAAAAACAGGTTCATCAAGAGAGATGGAAGAGTTGAGAAAGACATGGGAAGTTTGAAGACAGAAAATGTGTGGCATTGTTCAAGAGAATGGGAGAGTGAATTGATCGAGTTGGCTTGGTAGCACTAAGGGCTGGCTTGATGTTCAAGTCAAGAAGTTGAAGTGAGACCAAATGACAAGGGATGTGTTTTCTCCAAGTATGATCAGGTGCTGAGGTGCATCTATGGACCAGGCAGGTAGTTGGAATTAACCAGAATTAGAGTTTTCTAGGCAAGTAAGGTGGAGAGAATGCCATTCTAGCCAAAGGTAATTTGCTAATAATGGAGCACAGCATAGGGAGGGCAACGTTGATGTGAAGTAGATGAGAAATAGAAGGCAATAGAATCAATTTATAGGACGTCCAAGTTGGGTCAAATAAGAGAGTTATGGGAAATATAGGAGAAGGAAATCAGAAAGGTGCTTGACATTGAAATGGGAAAGAAATGCTAACTTGGTAATGGCATCTAGGGTATATAACCAGCCAGTGGGTGGGTGAGGTAAAATTATTGGAATTAATAGGAACTGAGAGATGAGAATATTGTAAGGATAATATATATGAGAATACGTTGGATAATAAATGAAGTTTTTGTCCCTGAAAATATATTTCATTCCTCTACTACCTAATCAATTAACACAATTGGTTTTACAAGATAAGCTTTATTTTTTATTAATAAATATTTTTAAATTCACTTAAATGTGGAATACTTATAAAAATATGCCTTATAAAAATATATGGAAAAGCATAATGATATATATATATATATGTATATGTGTGTGTGTGTGTGTGTGTGTATATGTATATATAGATAGTTAGATTTTATTATGGTAGAAACATAAATATTCACAGGTAGACAGTAATTTTAATACCCATCCCATACTGAGACTCTAAATTTTTGTTTGTGAATTTACCTTCTTGCTATTTTTTATGATGTTTTGATTGGTCTTACAGACTGTATTAGAGAACAATCTTCAGGCAGGGATAAGATCTAGACAGAATTTTCCACATCTAACAAATTGTAATCCCATAATCTTTCTAGAGTTTTATTATTTTGCCAATGATTTAGATAAAAATAAAAATAATGTTTATTAATAATGTTATTTAGTGTTCTTGGGCTTAAGTTTATAACACAACCAATATTTTTACAATTACATGTATTTTTTTTTCTTTTTTTTTGCGGTAAGTGGGCCTCTCACTGTTGTGGCCTCTCCCGTTGCGGAGCACAGGCTCCGGACGCGCAGGCCCAGCGGCCATGACTCACGGGTCCAGCCGCTCCGCGGCATGTGGGATCTTCCCGGACCGGGGCACGAAACCGTGTCCCCTGCATCGGCAGGTGGACTCTCAACCACTGCGCCACCAGGGAAGCCCAATTACATGTATTTTTAAATATAAGAAACATTTTTGTATTGTTATGAAGAAATGCTGTTACATTAAAAAATGTTTTACTGATCAATTAAAAACAAAGAATCATTTTTGTCTAAAAACCCAAGCTGTCTAAACAGCTTCCAATATATTTTAATGGGCTTTCTTAAAGCCTAGATGAGAATGTTGACCGGACATATATCCGTTGTTTTGAATGATGTCAGTTGTACTCTGGTACAACTAGTGCAGCGTCACCTCTTCTGCATTATGTGACCATGTGGCAGCGAATGAAAATGTCCTGTTTATTTGCATTTAAATAGCAGGCATTACTTCTTTTGTCTGTATTTCCACTATCAATAGAATGCAGTTTCCAAGCATATATTTGTAAATACTGTTATTAGTAACCATGTTAACTTGAAGTATAGATTGAAAGCCTCTGTAAGATAGAGACAAAAATATTGCCAAAATGCACGGAACATATTTTTTAAAAATCAAAGCATAATTTTCTATTTCTGTACAATCCTCTATGAAAAATAAACTCCCTTAGTTTTGTTTAGATATTCTAGAGTAGAGATGTCCAATAGGAATATTGTTCAAACAACATACACAATTTAAAGTTACATTAAAAAGTTAAAATATTGCATAGCACAGGGAGATCAGCTCGGCGCTTTGTGAACACCTAGAAGGGTGGGATAGGGAGGGTGGGAGGAAGGGAGATGCAAGAGGGAGGAGATTTGAGGATATATGTATGTGTGTAACTGATTCACTTTGTTATACAGCAGAAACTAACACAACATTGTAAAGCAATTATACTCCAATAAAGATGTTAAAAAAAAGTTAAAAAATAAACATGAAATTAATTTTAGTAGTATATTTTATTTAACTCAATATATTAAAAATATTCTAAAATATAATCAATATAAAATTATGAATGAGATATTTTACATTTTTGTTTTCTATACTGTGCCTAATTTACATATACAGTACATCTCAGATCAGACTACCCTCATTTCCAGCTCCATCTGGCTAATGACTGCCATGTAGGACAGGCCCCAGAATATAAACAATTACAAAGTATTCTCACAGCAACCATAGATCATGGTTAGGAATTATATTTATCTCTGTGTTGTAAATGAAGATACGTGTTTGAGTGACCTTCTCAAGAAACAGATTTATCCCGGGTTTTCTGATTCTGAACCCAGTATTCTCTGGGTTTCAGTATACCATTCTGATGCTGTTATATTGATATATTTTTGTTATACTGATACTGAGAAGTATGTGACATATCATGACCCATGGAAATAACTGGTGTTAGTATGTTCTTTCCTTGCTATAATTTAAGAAAACCTAATTGGTGTGAAAAGCAGGCAATGATGAAAACAACGAAACCCAGTTTCTAGGAATCCACACATTTCTTAGTTTTTTTTTCTTCTTCTTCTTTTTATGAATTAAATGAAAGATACAAATCTGGGAGAGCAGAGAGAGAAAAAAAGTAAAAATAGAGTTTTTGAGGAAGATTTAAAATTGTGGCATTATTGGGATTACTTGGGAAAGAGTTGAAAAATATTTATATGATTGAGAGGGTGAATATAAACAAAGCAAGTTTAAAAAAATGTCTGAGTTTAATCTGGTTTCAGCTCTTCCCTTGCACATGTCTTACATTTTCTATGTTAGAGACTGGAAAGCCAGATCTGTTGAGAAATATAAACACTGGCTATTAACTTCCTGTTATTTTGACATTTTTAATGCAATTCCTTACTTGTCTTTAGTAAAGAAATAAAAAAAAACAACTATGCCTACAATAAAAATAAATGCATGAAAACTGATTCCAGATCAATTAACAATTGTGTTAAGAACTCTGTTTTACAGTTAAATTGCTTTTTTCTTTAGTGTTGTCTATTTTTATGCCAAAGGACAAAAACCAGAAACATCAGCTTTTAGAAAGATGATTGGAGAAGTTGAGAGACTCTATGTCTAAACAAATTACTAATACATTTTGGCTAAAAGGGAGAAAGTAAAGCCAGGGAAGAAGTTTTGCTAGCACATAAAGTAACTGATTTTCAAATCAAAATCTAACATTTACATCTTTAAATATTTCATGTCTTTTCTTTCAAATGAAATTTTCCCAGTGAAATCAAGATTTTGAATATATTATTATAAGACGTAGCTTAAGTATTGCACAATCACCATATTTGTTTTTCTAGGGTAAGGTATTTTCCTCCCAATGATATATCTGAAAATGGATTACTTGTTTTATATTAATTAAAATGTAAAGAATTAGAACAAAACATTTGATTGATATTATTTTTATCTCAAAAGAGTCCATAAATCAATAGGCTATAAATCTAGTGCCAGTGACTGAGATAAGAAGTCAACGTTTCATCTAAACATCAACATGTTACTAGCTGCTGTTCTGATAATTTGTAATGAAATATATATTAATATTTCTCCTTTTGTTACATAATATAAGAATGTCCAGTTTCGAATAATTTCATTGTTCTCCTTTGCTTTTTCTATATTATTTTATTTCAGTTTTTCTGAGAGTTAAAATGCTCCTTAGCAAGAAAAAACAATTGGTTTAACATCCTTGTAATACTATAAATAAATATAGTACTATAAATGCATAGTTTTAATTATAGACAAAATCAATTTCACATGTTCCTTTTATATTTTTTCCATTCATTCATAAGAGGAACAATATACCCTCTGAAACTTATGCTATTTCTATTCAGAGGTAGGTAGCCTTGTGATTTCAAAGTAGATTAATCACGTGTTTTAAGGAAAAAACATAATTGTGAAACTTGGGTAGGTCCATAGTCACTAATAATTTTATTTTCTCAGCGTCCTCTGTAATCATATCCACACGGGCATATAATTCGAGAACTAAATCTGACTTGTAGTAATTTGGAGTTGCCAAGGGCTTCACTGAACTCCTGCAGTTCTGCACCTTGAACATATTGCCGTGGGTGGGTATTGCAGCTGGTTTCCTGTTTAAAATATTTCGAGAACTTTTGAAAGTTCAGTTCGTTCTCTGCCCAGAGTTTCTTCATTTTCCATAAAGAAAGAAGAACTGAACATCTGTAAATATTTATATTTGGGAGATTAATCAGTAATATGTGATTAAACCCCGAAAATTGGGTTACTCTGTGTTGTAGTTTATGCAATTCTATTATTTACAGTTCTTTCAACATGTTCAAAGTAATTTGCTTTGTTTGGTTCATAACCTCATTTTTGTTATATTTAAAAATGTGAACACATCTAGATCAGATGCTATGAGTGAATCTTTGGAGAAAAAAAATATCCTTGAATTTGGCTTGAATATCTGTGAGTCGTATTTCACAAGTAATCAGAATGTAAGCTCCATCAGGATGGACATTTAAATCTATTTATTTACTGATGCACCTTCAACCCCTGGAACAACGTGCCTGGCAGTTGGCAAAAATTAAACAATATTAGTTGAATGAATGCATATGAATATTCAAGGCTCAAAAGCTAAAAAATATTTACCCTTATTCTACACTAGCAACATGCAGAAATAAGTAGACATTATTGTATAGGCATATGTATGTTTTTAGTAAAACGATCATCAAAATGTATTGTTTTACATGCATTTACTTGTTTGTGTGTCTCATTTTGCCTTTGCTTCACGTGAGTTGCAGAAATCATTTCAAAACCCTAAACTGAATGAAGATAAAAGTAAAGACAAATGGAAATAAGTATAGGTACTTTAAAAATCTTAAAAGTACTATTGTTAAATTAATTAAACAGGGAGCCTGTTAGACGGAGGGGTTCTAATGTCATGGTGGGCCTGTGGAAGCAAAACAAAATCTAAGTCCATTAACACCTCAAGGTTACTAAGTTGAAACCTAAGGACAGCTAATCGCAAACAGCCAACTTGGGATTAAGTTATAGCTAATCAATAATTTCCTTCCTTTGTTTCCACCTTTTCTTTATAAAAGTCTCTCCTCAGCCCCTGTCAGTGGACTCTTCTGCTTTAGCACTATCGGATTGGAGTCGATTGTTGCTGAAATAACATTTTTAATATGCCTCAATTTATCTTTTAACACTATATCCTTACCACTACTTGTTTTTAATTATGTGTATTTTAGTTTGTGTACGAATTTTCCAGTCTAATTTAGAGCCATGGGAAAGTGTTCATCTTGGAACAGGGCACATCATGTACAAGAGACGTTGGCTTGAAAAAAGGCAAACAAACAAACAAAACCCTAATAGGACCAAAACTTTGGAAACAGGTAGTGATTAGTGTTTTTCAGATGATTTAGATTCTTATCTATCTGCCTTCTGCCTACCTATTTTTTTTTTAAACCAAGGAACTTATTTGTAAACTTCAGTGAAGAACTTTCATAAATGAACAGCCATTTGCATCAACGTACTCAGCAGGAGGTGAAGCCCTGTCCAGACATGGTTATGCATCACACGTATGGCTTCTATCTAACTAAAATGAAAATGTGACAGCAAAAAAGCCCAAAGTTTTTTGTTTGTTTTTGCAATTCTACAATGTCATTAGGAACAAAATTAAGGAGGAATTTACCCCAATCTGCCTTAACCTAGAAAATAAAATCTCTAGTGTTAACGTGTTTTAGTCTGTATTAATTTTGGGTGCTTTTTGAGTGCAGGTTACTCTATGGGTGTTTATAAATTTAGTGATTTTTAGAGAGACGTTTTTTGAAGAATTTTCCTAATTAGGAAGACTAAGTATAAAACCATATAGTGCCCCACGGAAACATTCAAGAAAACAGTTTTCTTTTTGTGTTGATACAGTGCAAACTTTAAGAAAGGGGGAATTTTGGAAAAGATAGCCTAGGTGATTAAGTGATTGAAAGGTAGAAGGCTTTTAGGAGAGATGATAGGTGATGATCTTGGGATTTCATGAAGCATGAAGGACAGCAATCTGACTTTCACAGGTAGGGAGAGAAGCTGAATTAGATAATGAATATCTGAATCTGGAAGAGACAAATATTAGACTGAGTTTGACTTTGATGAACTGAGCATATTCACGTAAATGGGTAAATGATTTAGTCACCAAATATAGGTACCTTTTAAATTTTCCACTTTGGAAATAAATATGATTCTCCTACTGACACTGAATGAAGTGAAACTCTCATGAGGGATAGTCAAAAATATACTTATAGTGTTAGATTTTCATCTTCACATGATAAGTGCTTAATCTTTTATTGTTAAACACTCTAGTGTTGAAAATAAAGGAGATTGCAAAAGCTTAAGTCATGGTAGATGTTTACGAAAAGGAAAATAAGCTTTTCATATTTCCATTAGGAATTTTCAGTATTTTAATGGGACAATATATTTGAATAATTTCATTTAAAATAGATTCAAAATCCACATTACATTAACATGTCAAATAGTCTTTGTTCTACTTTATGAAAAGCATTATATTTTTAAATGTATGCTGCGACAAAAATTTAAATGTTAACCAAAGCATTTATTTCAGAAAAATTTTTCCTTTTGTGTTCACTGAGCTTTATAATCATTTAGAAATTATGGCTATATGTGATCACTGAACTATAGAAGTTGTAAAGCATCAGGAAACAACTTTCATGTGGTGGTTAAGATAATAGAAAAGCTTTTTAAAGAACATAATAAGGAATTGAAATAGTTTCTCTATAGGTTAGCATTACGTATCTATAGAATCTAACTTATGTCTTTCAGATGTTGAGTATTAATTGAATAGATTGATGTTTTGAATAAATCAGAAGGAGTAAAATACAAAGAGGAAGAAAAAATTAAGAGTGTAATGAAAATTCAAGCATTTTCTATTTTTTTTTGTTTGTTGCAGAATATTTGGGAAATGCATAAAAGCAAAAATAAAGCAAAAATTATGCATAATCCATGCATAATTTTCTGTTTTTTCTATATAAAAATATGAAACATGCATATTTTAGTTCAAACTAGAACTTCTGCATTTCTCATAGAAAAAGTATTCTTCCTGAAGAATTAACATATAGGAATAGAATATTGACACCAGAGGAAGTTATTTTGATAATCCAAGACTAAAAGCTTGGCTAGAATGAGAAGTGAAATATCTAGGTATCCAAGCAGAGGAAACTTGGAAATGCTGAAAAGGCAAGGAATAGAAAGGAGGCCAGTGGGTAAGACTGGTGCAGCTGTAATAAGGATTTTGAACTTAATCCTAAAGATAATGGGAAAGCAGTAACACAACATTGCAAATCAACTATACTTCAATAAAAAAAAAATAGGAAAGCAATTGAAAGAATTTCAGCCAAGATGAAATAATCAAATGAAAAATAGAAAAATCTCTCTCCAGTTATCGAGTGGTGAAGACTGGTGAAAGGGAGAACAGTTGGAAATCAGTTTCAGTAATCTAAGAGTGAGACAACTGTACTTGGATTAAGTACATCTTCTCTGGGATGGAGAAAAGGGAACACAGATTACAAACTTCTTAGGAAGTAAAATGAGCAGGATTTGGTAATTGATTGGATACAGGGGATGATGAAGAATGAATAGTAAGGAAAGTCTAAATTTGGGATTTACACAACTCAAAGGATATTGGTGACTTTTATTAATACAAAAAATAATGGAGGAAAGCCAGAGTTAATCTTCTACAGAATAAGGAAAATAAAGAGTTTTCCCTAACCTCCTTGAAACAGCAAAATTCACACTTTCCATTTCCACATAAATACACACACACACGCCAAATATACTGTTCATTTCCAACAAGCCTGAGGATTCCAGATTAATGAAATAAGATTAATTTGTTATGGCACAATGGACATACATAAACAGTATTGCATGCATATGCATTTTGGCAGTTGTAAACTCTTTTCTAATTGAATGGTAGTTTTTGTCCCCTCTGGATTAATTAATTGAGTGTGTTCTGTGTTCTAGTCACTGCAGGACAAGAATAAATAAGATGCAAGCTCATAGACGATAGTAGAAACAGATATATTGAAATTATTCTGTGGTATCATAAATCCAGAATAAAGTAATTAACCAGAGCATGGGGCCACGGAAAAAGGAGGAATTGACTGACAAGGAAACATAGTGTAGATCCATCATTCTCATTATTAGCCAGCCTTCACCACAATTACACACAAGAACAAATTGAACTCTGTCTTCGTTTTCTAACAGTTTCTGCTCCGACATCTTTTTTATAGGCACAAGACCTGTCTTTTTATCTAGACTGCGTACCTCTTATAGTATAAGCTAAGAGCTGATGACAGGGCTAGTGTAGCCTCTCCTCTGTTTCTACGGTCTCTGTGAAATGTGCATCCTATTTGGGCAGGAACCAAGGAAAAATCAGTTTGAGTTATTTACTTCAATTTATCATTTCATTGTTCCCATAGCTTTAGATAAGTTGGAAGTGGGATTGTTTACATGCCATACCTTGTTCCTTATTTGATCTTTAAGTGCGTTGCTTGCTAAATTTTAATACTCTCATTTCCCTTGATTTCATTTTAGCAGATATTGTATTGCCCAAAGGAGGAATAGAAAAAAGAGAGTTGAAAGAGCTGATTCTCAGGATAATATCCCCTAGCTTCACTGAAGTTTTGGTACTAGTGATTAGAAACGTGTGAACATCGGTTTTACATCATGTATTTTAATTTCAGCCACAAATTCATGATGTACAGAAAGGAAATTTTATGTAGTAAAAAAGAATCATAAAATAATAGCTACCACTTATTGAATGTCTACACTGTGCCTAGATTTTTATATATATGATAGCATTACCTTCTCACAGCAAACTGATAAGGTATTATCACTCCAGGTTTATTGTTAAAACTGAATCTGAGAAAAATTAACTTCTCCAAAATTTTAACACCTGGTTGGAAGTTAAATCAAGTCCCTTTTCACTATACCTTTCTATTTTCTTCTCACTTTTTAGAGTAACAAAAGAAATTGCAGAAATTTTCTTTGAGAGCCAATAGTTATTTTAGAATCAGGAATAATGGCTAAAAGCAGTAGGAAATAGGAAAAAGAGGGTTTGTCTGACTTTAACGTATAACAAAATGAAAAGAAAATGTTTTTGTATTCACGTTAACTTCTGTTATGATTAAAAGATGTGCTTGACTCCTCTGTTGTTTTACATCGTGGAAGGAGAAAAGCTGAGTTGTATTCAAGCCAGAACAGTTCCCAGGGTAATCAGAACACTTGCTGCTTTGCTGTTTACAAAAAAAAAAAAAAAAAAATCTGTTACCTTCAATTTATTTTACTAGTAGGGACAATCTGCTGTTATAAAATGTTACATGTGTTTTTCTATTTTCTGTTTCCATTTATTATTACTTTTATGAAATGCTTAATTGGCTTATATTTGTCTGAAAATTCTTTTGACTTGTAATAGTACAGATAATCTTAAAGTATGAAAGAAATTTGAATATGGGTTTGTTTTCTAGATTTTATGCAACAGAGCTCTGGGAGACATGGGACTCTGAGGTCAGATTTTTTATGCTGCCAAAGATTGTTAGAAATTTAAAAGTAGATCTGGCTGTCATAAACAAGATGAGTAAGTGGAACTTGACGTTTGAATTTAGTCTTCTTCCAAAATATCAGTTACTTTCTTTTTCACATTTTCCACTTTGATTTTAGCATTTGAATAGCAAAATAATGATCTTGATTCTGTTTTTATGTGTCCCAAATGTTTGAAAATGGAAATATGTTCAAAGAAGTTGGAAGAAGTGGTTGAGTTTGTTTTTTTCTTTTTCCCTCAAGTCCAATTATCTTTGTGTTCTTAATTCTCATTATTTTGAAGCAGGCCCAGAGAATTCTGTTGGTTTTCAATTTAAACATTTTGAAAATGCAAGAAAGATAACTGGGGAGATGTTATAAAGCAAATGATCATAGGGGCTCATGCGTGCATGTGTGTGTGTGTGTGTGTGTGTGTGTGAGTGTGTGTGTGTTTGTGTGTGTGTGTATGTGTGTGTGTAGGGGCAAACAGGCCAATTGACTACTCTGTCATGAGACTTGTTAAGGGCTTTCCAAACCATGTGTTTGCTGAGAATCATGGCTTTATTTCCATTAAGAGAAGTATATTTGGTAATCAAATTCCGATAATCTGAACACGATTGTTTTAATGAGACTTAGTTTCATAAGACAAGGAAACATCTGGAGAACTTAATCTGAGTAGTTAGATAACTAAACCATGAATCAGCTAGTGCATTATGGTCTGTTCCCTTGTATTAAAGAGACATGATTAGAGAAACAAAACAAGCTTTCATCTTAATTATATTCTGTAGGTACAAATTTCATCAAGCATTTTATTGGAACTAAACACAGTGACTTTACTGGACATTTTTGTATTTTATGCCCATTTAAATCTCCATACTAAACCACTGTATTTCACTACAGCTAATTGGGAACCACTGAGCTCAAGCAAGATGTTGTGTTGTCTTTTCATGGAACACAATCTTCTTTCAAACAGAGCTGATTGAGCTACAGTTTGCCAAGGACTGTGAGCCACATGGACTGGTCCATGTTATCAGGTCCCCCCGTGGGACTGAAAATTTCTTACTCACACCATAATACTTCTTCCTCAGCCACCAAGCAGAGTGACATTTGCCCTCTCCTATGCTGTCCCTGTGCTTGGTACTCCCTTTAGAGCTCACATTACTATGTTGTGATGTTAATATTCTCTTTATCACGTCTCTTCTGCTGCCTAGTCTGAAAGCTGCTTCTTGACAGCTAGAACTCTGGGTAGATGTAGTAAAGACAGCACCTGGCTACTGGCTTCTTTCTGATTATCTAAATGGTGGGGTTCAACCTTGATGGCTCCATGTGAAATGAGCAAACTGTAAGCATAAGCCCCTCAATGAATTTTTAAAAAGGACACACCTGTGTAGCCACCATCCAGCTCGAATAAATAGTGAACCTTGTATGCATTCTAGAAGCTTCCCTCATGCCTGCTCCCTGTCATTCCCACTCTACCCAAAAGTAAACACTATTCTGACCTCTGTCATGGTAGTAGCTTTGCCTCTTTTTGAATTTATTATAAATGGGATCATTCAGAATGTATCATTTTGTACCAGCTTCTTTCAGTTACCGTTTGTGATATGCCTCTCTTTCTAGCACCGGTGCATCCATTTTTATTGCTACATAGCATTCTATCACATGACTATAGCAAAATTTATGTATGCATTTTTAGTTTACGAACAATAGACAAGTTCACTTTTGAGCTATTAGGAATAATGTATGATAATTTTTATGGATAGTGGTTTTACATTGTGGCTTTAAGTTGCATTTCCTTGATAACTAATGATGTAAGAACATTCCACGTGTTTACTAACTATATGAATATCATCTTTCTTGAAGTACATTTTAAAATTTCTAGCATGTTTAAAAAAAAATCATGTTGAGTTCCCTGGTGGCCTAGTGGTTAGGATTCCGGGCTTTCACTGCTGTGGCCCAGGTTCAGTCTCTGGTCAGGGAACTGAGATCCTGCAAGCCGCATGGCATGGCTAAAAAATAATGAAATTTAAATTTAATTAAAATAAAATTTAAAATATCATGTAACTTTTTTCTTGGAATTTGTAAAATTCTTTATACAGTCTAGATATAAATCCTCAAGGGAGAATACATACAGCTAATACCTTCTCCAAAGCAATTGTTTGCATTTTCATTCTGTTGACAATATCCTTGTTTGAATAGAAATTCTTAGTTTTAATTAAGTTCTATTTATAAATATTTACTTTACAGTCAAGGTTTGCTGTCCTGATTGGAAATCTTTGCTTACTGTAAGGTAGTGAGAGATTTTTCTTAGGTAACTTTTAGAGCTTTATTGTTTTCTCTTAAACTTATAGGTCAGTGCTCTATTGGAAGTGGTCTTTTATTTGGTGTGATGTAGCAATTAGTTCCAGGTGGCTATATGGTTGAGTTGGCACCTTTTTTTTTGAAAAAAAGGAAAAAAAGTTTCCATACTGAACTGTTATAAATCAGGCACCACAGGGATATGGGTCTGTTTTTGGACTCTCTTCTCTTCCATTAGTCTGTCTTTCCTCCTGCTAATACCTCGTTGTCTTAATTACTGTAGCTTTATATTATTTTAATATCCAGTCATATAATTCCTCTAAGTTTGTTCTCCTTTAACATTTTCTTGGCTATTTTTGACTCTTGGCATTTCCAAATGAATGTTAGAATCAAGTTTTCAATTTCCACAAAATAAACCTTCTGAGGTTTTTGACTGGAATTACACAGAATCTACAGGTCAATTTGTATAAATGTGCCATCTTTACAATTTTGAGCCTTCCAATTCACAAACATGATATATTCCTCCATTTATTTAGTCTTTAGTTTCTCCCAATTACATATTGTAGTTTATAGAACACAAGTTTTCCCATCTTCTGTTATATCCCTAACTATTTTGATGTATTTCATGCTATTACAAAATAGTATTGGTTTTTAACATTTGTTATTTGATATGTAAGTATTAGTTTCTAGAACAGAGAAATACACATGATTGTGTATGTTGACTTTACATCCAGTAACCTTACTAACTTCACTTATTAGTTCTTATAGTTTGTGGATTGATTTGAATTTTCTACTTACACAATCATACTGTAGGAAAATGACAGTTTCATTTCTTCCTTTCTATTCCTATTTAATTTCCTTTTCACTTGTTAAGACCTCTCCTCTTGTATAATACTGACCAGTATTAGTTTTAGAAGGTACCCCTTTCTTATTTATGACTTGTGGGGGAAAGCTTTCAATAATTCACCACTAAGGATTATTGCTTTAGGTTTTCTGCAGATAGCTGTTATCATATCACATGTTTTTCCTTTTATTTTTAGTTTGTCAATTTTTAAAAAATGGTAAACTCATGCTCAGTTTTTTCAAATTCACCTTATTTATCTATTGAGATTTTTCTTGTTTATTTTGTTAATATGGTTATTATGTAAATTGCAATGATTGATAATCAAATGCTAAATCAATTTCATATTCCTGGAATATATTCAACTCCTTTGTTTTATATTAATCTTTTTAACCACCAGATTTTTCTTGCTAACATTTCTGTTCACGTTTTTAGTGGAAGATATTTGTCATAAAGTTCTTATCAGGTCTTAGTATCTAGGCTGTTTTGACCTCATAAAATGAATTGGGATGTGTTCACTTATTTTCTTTTATCTGGAAAAGTTTGTGAAAAATTAGTACCATTTCCTGGTGTGAAAATATTTTCTTTATAAATTCTTCATAAATAATCGTTGCTAGATTTTAGAGACTCTTTTCTTTTAAATATCTCTCATTCATTCATTCATATAGTACATATTTACTTAATGTCCATTCTAACTCAGGCATTATGCTAGCCCCTGGGGATAGAATGGTGAGCAAAAACAAACATGGTCTTTACCCACGCTGAACTCACAGCTTAGTCAGTGGGGGAGATAGAGAGTGGTCAATTTTAAAACGTGGACCACAGCTCTGTTGAGCACTGAAGAGTATCAGTGTTCAGACATCATGGCAGGGGGACCTGATCTGAGTCGTGATTACGGAAGCTTCCTGAGGAAGCCAATAGTCAGAAATAGATCAATTAATTTCATTTGTCTCATTTGAACTGACATCTAATTCATATGGCTAGAATTCTGTAAATGAGAATAACTGACTATCCAATGTGGCTCATTTTCTGTGTTCTGTAGAGAATTTCCCAACCTAAAGGAGTTTCCATAATCAAATTGATGGCTTTCGCACTAAATGAGCATCTGGCACAAAAACTACATGTTTAAGTCAAAAAAGAAAGACTACAGGCAATAAACAAGCCTCATTGGGCCTTTAATAGCAACGATTAAAATAAATACTTGCTGCTTGTCTTAAATTCAGTATAGTAGTTTTTCTTATTTTCACTTGTTCGCAAATATATTTAAGTCTGCATTTTCCAAGATGTTGTATTTTATAACATTTTTTATTCATTAGTTTTATAAATACAATATTTATATTTTATGTTAACTGTTGTTGGAATACACTATTATAATCACTTTCCTAACTCTTCTACTGAACTCAAATACAACACTTGAATACCCTAGAGAGAAAACAAAACTTGCTTCCTCAAAATTCTTCTCAATAATGAAAAATGCTAAGTGTTGTTCTGTGTGGGAAGTGTAATATGAAAACATGCCAAATACAGGCAGCAGGATAATGTACACAATATGTTTCAAAGTCCTTTTGTATTTTCTAGGGAAAAAATCCGTAGTATTTAATTAATAAATTTAAAAAGCTATTTTAAATTTAAAAACATATACCATTTTGAGTAAGAATATAGACACTAATGTAGTTACAGGTAAAAATAAAAGAAGGTATCCAAAAATAATTTCAAAATTCCCTTAGGAGACAACTGTCAAAGAGTTTTAAATTTAAGTTCTTCTTTTTGGACATAGTGAGTGTAGAGGTTTTACTAAATATGTTACGTTAAATATCACTTTAACTGAGAAACTTGTAAAACTATGAAATTGGAGGCCATTCTAAATATCGCAAAAACTGCTGTGAAGTTTTCCAATGATGGAATTTTTTTATTGTTTAAAACAGATTTTACAGATGCAAAAGGATAAATGTTTAACATGTCAAATTGGTACTTTAGTTTGAAATAGCAAATTTTTAGCAAATGATTTTTGATCACATTCCTAAAGTCGATATTATTGGAAAAAATATACTCAGAGAAATGAAAATATTGAAATGTGTACAAGTCATCGTTTGAATAATACAGAATAGCCAGACTAAGGTAGAATTATAAATATTTTTAAATCTTTTCTGTTAGGCCAGAGGCTCTGTGAAATTACACCTTGTAAAAACAATTTACAATAATGAAAATGTGGGATATACTTTTGCTGAACTGAAGAATCTATTTGTCTATCATACATACATATACTCTCACACACTCACACATAGACTCAGAACAAACAGAAAATAGAGAGGCATAAAGACAGAAGTACAATCAGATATGCCTCTTGGTTATGGTGAGAAGTAAAAAGGTTAATATATGTGAAATGCTTAGGAAGTTGCTTGACAGTTTCTCTTGCTTTTTCTCTCTTTTTCTCTGTCTCCAAATTTCAATTTAAGATGGCATACAGTTCAGTTTATCTATAATTTGATTTGCAGAAATTATTCTTATCTAAAGATAAATGTTATAAAATATGTTAGTTGATAAGCATTTAAAAAATGAATTATCCTCAAATCAAACTTGATTGATGAAATTACAAAACTTCATGATTTTAATGCCACCTTATGTGTTCAAAATTATCACTACTGAACTTTAAAAAAATGCTGTTTCAATAGAAAACTGTTCTCGTATGGTTGTATTTCACATTCAAAAATGGGAAAGAAAAATTCTAAACAACTAGTAGGCATTCTTCATTTTTCCAAAAGCAAATCAATATCTTACTGTCAATTGTAAAAAATACTTTTCAATAAACTAATTTATCAGAATATTAAAATGTAAAAATGAGCATGCCCATTTTCACTTATCTCTAGAGAGGAAAATCATATGCATTGAATTAAATGTGCTAGAGCAACTTCAAGTCTTCTGTAATTGTAGACTGTCATGTGCTCTTGAGAAACATTTTAGGAAAGTGAATTGTACACTGTCCTCATTTTCTAATTTTAAGTTGTTAAAGGCATTGTTGAATGTCAGTTTATATTTCCTGTTATTATTACCTCTTCAAAGAGCCAAAATATACTAATTAAAATCCAAAATATTTTTCCTTTACGGTTTTTGATTTCCCACATATCAACAGAGACTAAAAATGGATTTTTTGGACAATTCAGTTTTTGCTTGTGTGGCGACTGCAGTCTTTTAGCTATTTCACAGTAATCTGTAAAGAAACTTTTCTGTGCTATCAAACTAACATCAAAACTTTAGAACAGTGATTAATAAGCTGAAGCTGCTCAAATACTCTAAGGTATTTGAATTGCAATATAAGTACAATAGTCGAAGCAATAAGAGGTAATTTTGTTGATTTGTTGTGGTCGTTCTGATGACATATGTCATTTGCTTGGTTTGTGATGGTTTTCTTCATTTTTTGAATTGGCTTCATGATGTTTTTCTGTAAATTAATGACATGGGTAGCTGTCTCTTATTGTGATGGCTCTCAAAAAGACCAGCCAGTTTTGCCTAATGTCAAGATATCTAATTTAAATAAGGTAATATTTATGACATTTATTCCCTTGAATACAATATACCTGTAGTGCCATGAACCCTTTACATTTTAACATTATCTGAAGAAACACCATAAAATTTATTTTCTCTTAATCCTGTGATTGGCATTTGGATTGATCTTTACTGCTTCCTTTTCCCTCATTTTATATCATTTAACTTTTGTATTGATACTGACTTTAATTGGTAATTGTTAAAATTTTATTTCTTAAGTACTTTCACTTTTGTGTGAGCTTAGACTAAATTGTGATGGATGGCCATGATAAATGATAATTTGAGGAAGGGGTTTAATGGTCATGGATTGTCTTTCTGTATTGCTGTATAACAAATTATACCACAATGTAGTGACTTAAAACAGCATTTATTGTCTCATAGTTTCTGTGGGTTAGGAATCAGGTATGGCTCAGTTGGGTCCTGTCTCTGAGTCCCTCAAAGGGCTTTCGTTAAAGTGTCTGCCTCGGCTACAGTGGTCTTTATCTCCATCTTAGGGTGGATCTGCTTCCAAGCTCCCTCAAATTGTTGTAGGCAGGATTTAATTTCTCATAAATTGTTGACCAGGGTCGACCCTCAGTTCCTTGCCATGTGAGCCTCTCTGCAGGAAAGCTTATGACATGGCTCTTGGCTTCATCAGAATGACCAAGAGAGGGGGTGATAGGCAGAGTGCTCGTAAGACAGAGGTGGTGTCCTTTCATAACCTAATTTCAGAAGTGACATCTCATCACTTTTGCAATATTATATTAACTAGAATCATGTAATTAGAACTAGCCCCCAGTGAGTGGGAGGGAATTACACAAGGTTATGACTATCAAACGGTGGGAATAACTGGGGGGACAATTTAGAAATGTGCTTACTACACTTTCTTTTTATAATGATAATAATAAAGGTATTATACATGTGCATTGAAAGAAAACATTTTGAACTGACTGTTTAAAAATCATTTTATCCAATTATCCATAGGTTAAGGAAACCACAGAACAAAACACAGTTTTGTGGCTTGAAGTCATAGCCATAGTCTTGCTTTTTATTGGCATTTATTAACGCCTGATTAATCACATTAATTGTTATATAACTACTATCTATATTTGATATTTTTAAATAAGTTAAAATGAAAGGTTTTTATATGCCATAACATTTATGTTGCTAAATAACCAGTGCTGAATTCTTAATACAAAATGTCAACACTTGGAACACCAATTCGATTGTATTTTTTACCTGAAGTCATGGAAGCTATAAGGAAGCTACAAGTCATGGCTACAAGTTGAAAGAAAATCAGTATCAAGCACAAATTTTACCTAGTGAAATTTCCTTTAGGAATGAAAGGGAAATAAATCAGATGAGAGAAAACTAAAAGATGTTGTCATTAGCAGACTTACCCTTAAAGATTGGCTATGGAAGTTCTTCAAGC
This sequence comes from Lagenorhynchus albirostris, assembly GCF_949774975.1. Taxonomy (NCBI): domain Eukaryota; kingdom Metazoa; phylum Chordata; class Mammalia; order Artiodactyla; family Delphinidae; genus Lagenorhynchus; species Lagenorhynchus albirostris. The sequence goes on along the minus strand of NC_083108.1, from coordinate 8,509,444 downwards.
AAAATGGAAATGATAAAAGAAGGAATCTTGGAGCATTGGAAAACAAGAAAGAAATCAAACAGCAAAAATAGGATTACATATAAAAGGATGTCTTTCTCCTCATAGGTTTTATAAATCACATTTGATGATTGAAATGATAATTACAACACCATCTTATACTCAAGAAAGTGATATTTAAGAACAGAGGAGGTAAAAGGACCTAAACAGAAGTTTTCCTCACTTTACTTAACATGGTGAAATATTAATTCCAGTAGACTATGATATCACATCTGTCTATTTTTATTCCCAGAGCAATCAGTATGAAAACTGTATGAAGTGAGTGTATGAACAGTCAAAAATTCTACAGATACATCAAGCAGATGGAATCCTAAGAAATGTTCAAATGGCCTATAGGAAAACAAAGAAGAGAAAGGAATGAAACAGAGGAAACAAACAGAAAACATAATAAAATTGCTTAGACTTAAGGTCCAACATATCAATAATTACCTCAAATGTAAATGGCTTAAATACAGCAATTAGACAGAGATTGGCAGGGTGGATAAGACAAGCAAACAAAACAAAACAAAAAAACATGAGCACACTATATACTATAGTGTTTAACAAGAAATTTAACTAATTTAACAAAAAATTCATTTCAAATTCAGTGACATAAATAACTTGAAAAATGAATGGAAAAAATACACCATCCAAACATTTTTTTTTTAAAGCTAGGGTGGTACATTAATGTCAGAGAAGATATTTCATAGCAGAACAAAACAAACCAAACAAACAAAAAACCACCATAGACCTAGGCAAGGAGGGAAATTTATCAGTCCATTAGGAATACATCACAAGCCTAAATGAATGTACATCAAAACAACACAGTCTCCAAATAGGTGAAGCAAAGCCTGATTGAGCTGAAAGGAGAAAGAGATAGATCAAAAATTGAGGACTTCTACGACCCCTCTAAGCAACTGATGAGTTAACTGATGGGTCTAGCAGATTACTAGATGGAGAATCAACAAAGATATAGAAGATCTAGATAATCAACCAAAATGATCTAATTATCATATATAGAACATTCCACCCCCCAAATGCAGAATATACATATTTTCAAGTGCTGTGGAATGTTAACCAAGATAGACCAAATCCTAAGCCAAAAAAATAATCTTCAACAAATTCAAAAAATTGAAATCATGCAGGTATGTTCTCTTACCATAGTGAAATCAACTAAAAATCAACAATAGAAATATTTGTAAAGAAGTAGAAATTAAATAGTACATGTCTAAATAATCCATGGGTCAATGAGGATTTCTCAAAGGAAATAAAAATTATACAGAAGTGAATTAAATGAAGATATAACATCAAATATTTGTGGGGCAACTAAAGCAGTGCAGAGAAGGAAATTTGTAGAACTAAATTCTTACATTAGAAACAAGGAAGGGTCTCAAAACAGTAATGTAAGTTTCTACCTCAAGAAACTAGAAAAAGAAGAGCAAAATATACCCAAAAAAGAAGAAAGAAGGAAATAATAAAGGTATAAGCAGATATCAATGAAATTAAAAACAGGAAATTCTCTATTGCTCAATAGAGAAAATCAATGAAATTAAAAACAGGAAAATCAATGAAATTAAAAACAGGAAATTCTCAATGAAATCAATCAATGAAATTGATTTCATTGAAATCAATCAATGAAATTAAAAACAGGAAATTCTGTATTTCTCAATAGAGAAAATCAATGAACTCAAAGCTGGTTCTTCAAAAAAATCAAGAGTATTTGATAAACATTTACCAATACTGACAAAAAGGAAAAGAGAGTAGACATGAATCACGAACATCAAGATTAAAATAGGGGACATCACTACACATCCTGCAGTCATTATGAGGAAAATAAGGGAATATTATTAAGCACCTTTATGTTCATAAATTGACAACCTAGAAGGTGTGGATCAATTCCTTAAAACCATAAAATATAAAAAGTCAACCAAGATGAAAGACAATAGTTGAAGTCTAACAAACATTAAAGAAATTTGAATTTATGACTAAAAATGTTCCAAAAATGAAATTGCCATGTCTATATAGCTTCACTGGAGAATTCTTTTGTTCAGGCTACCATAACGAAATACCACAGAATGTGTAGCTTATAAACAACATAGACATTTATTTCTTACCATTCTAGACTCTGGGAAGTCCAAGATCAAGGTGCCATAATGGTTGCATTTTGGTGAGGTCCTTTTCTGATTCATAGCTGGTGCTTTTTCACTGTGTCCTCACTTGTGGAAGGGGTAAGCAAGCTCTTGGGGCCTTTTATATAAAGGCACTAATCCCATTCAGGAGGGCTCCTGACCTAAGTACCTTGCAAAGGCCCCTCCTCCTAATACCATCACACGGAGCGCTAGGATTTTAACATATAATTTTGGGGAGGACACAAACATTTGGACCATAGTACTACCAAATATTTAAAGTATCAATACCAATTTTACACATGTTCTTCCTAAATATAAAAGAGGGAATATTTTCCAACCTAATTTTTTAAAGCCATTATTACCCTGATCCTGAAACCAGACAAAGGCAGTACAAAAAAAGAAAACTGTAGTCTGATATCTTGCATGAACTTATGTAAAAATCTTCAACAACGTCATACCATGACAAATTCAAAAATGTTACAAATAATTATACACAATGACCAAAAGGAATTTATTCCCGATATACAAGACTTCCAACATTTGAAAATCAATCAGTGTAATTTCCTATACCAACAGGCTAAAGAATAAACACCATATAATTATATCAACTGTTACAGAAAAGCATTTGATACAATTCGACATTCATTCATGATAGAAAAAAGTCTCAGCGATCTAAGAATGGAGAGGAATGCCTCGACTTGATAAAAAGCACCTGGAAAAAAACTTTACAACTATTATCACGCTTAACGCTGAAAGATTGAATGCTTTTCCCCTAAGATTGGGAAGATGGAAAGAATGTCTGCTCTTTTATTTAACATAGCACTGGAAGTTCTAGCCACTGCAACAATGCAAGAAAAAGAAATAAAGGGCATTTAGATCAAAAAGGAAGTTATAAAACTGTTCCCATTTACAGATGGCATGACTGTCTATATAGAAAAATGCCAAGAAATTTGCAAAACCCAAAGCAAAACTGTTAGAATTAGTGAGTTCAGCAAGTTTGCAGTATACAAGAGCACCACACCAAAAATCAATTGCATTTCTATATACTGATATAAATGCATGAAAAAATAAACAAAAACCACAATATCATTTATAATCACTCCAAAGAAAATGCAACCTAAAACATATATAGGCCCTGTATATTGATAATTGCAAACTTCTGCTGAAAGAATCCAAAGATCTAAATAAATGGAGAGGCATGCTGTGTCCATAGGTTTGAAGACTCAGTGTAATAAAGATTTTACTTCTCCCCAAACTGATGTATTGGTTTAATGCAATTTTCATCAAAACCCAGTAAGTTTTTTTTGTACACATAGATGAGATTGTTTTAAAGTTTATAAAGAAATGCACAAGCTCTAGAATAGTTAAAGCAGTCTTGACAAAGAAGAATAAAGTGGGAGGAATCACTCCACCAGGTATTGTCTCACTACATAGTACAATAATCAAGATAGTGTTTATTGCTCCCCAAGTAGATGGGGAGCAATAGACACATAGATTAATGGAACAGAATAGACAACCCAGAAATGGACCCAAACAAATATGCTCACGTGATTTTTGACAAAGATGCAGAAGAAATTCAATGAAGGAAGGATAACCTGACAACAAATGGTGTTGGAACAATTGGACCTCTACAGGTGAAAACGGATACTTGTCCTAAACCTCACACGTGATACAAACATTAACTCAAAATGGACTTAACTGTAGAACATTCCACTTTGCACGTTTATAAAAAGATGTAGGAGAAAATCTTTGGGATCTAGAGCTAGGTGAAGAATTCTTAGATTGGACACCAAAAGCACAATGCACCAAAAAATTGGTAAATTGAACACCATCTAAATTAAAAACTGTTGCTCTGTGAAAGGCCATGTTTAGGGAATGAAAAGAGAAAATACATATTGGGAGAAAATATTTGCAAACCATGTATCTGACAAATGGCTGTATCTCTGAAAACCTAATAGCAAAAACCAAAAATTCAATTAGAAATGGCTAAGACACATGAAAGGACATTTCACCCTAAATGATGTACATTATAGTATGTAAACACATAAAAATACATTTTTAGCTATCAGGGAAATGCAAATTAAAACCACACTGAAATATGCCTATCAGAATGGCTAAAATGAAAAAAATAGTGACAACGCTTATGCTGGAGAGGATGAAAATGTAAAATGGTATAGTCACTCTGGAAAACACTTTGCCAGTTTCTTATAACACTAAACATGCAATTACTTTATTTCCCAACAGTTGAACTCATGGACATTTATACTAGAGAAATGAAAAGTTATGTTCATGCAAAACCATTATATCAATGTTTATAGCTGTTTTGTTTCTAATAGCCAAAAACTGAAAACAGATCAGATGTCTTTCAATAGGTTAGCAGGTTCAACAAACTGTGGCACTTACCTACCATGGGATACTCCTCAGCAATGAACACAAAAACCCCAAAGCAGAATATGTATACTTGCAACAACTTGGATGATTTCCAGAGTACTATGCAGAGTGAATGAGTGAAACAGCCAATCTGTAAAGATTGCATGATGCATTATTAAACTTCCATAATATTTTTGTGATGAGAAAATTTTAGAAATGAGAAAATTTAGAAATGGAGATAATTTAGTGGTTTCCAGGGATTAGTGAAAGGGTGAGGGAACATGAAGACTGTGGGTTCTGTCTTGACTGGAGTGGTGGATACACAAACCCATACGTATGATAAAATTGTATAGAAAAAATATATAGACAAACCAAATGGATACAAGTTAAACTGAGAAAACCTGAATAAGTTCAGTGAACTGTATTGATCTCAATATCCTGACTGGGACATTGTACATAGTTTTGGAAGATGTCATCACTGGGAGAAACTGGCTAACATGTTCATGGATTTCTTGGTATTATTCCTACAACTGCATGTGAATTTACAGTTATCTCAGTAAAAATTCAATTATAAAGTATGTACCTTTCTTATTTTGCATTTTCTCTTCATCTCTTAGTATTTCTGGCTCCAGAATGTAAAAACAAATAATAAATAAAAACCTCTCAACTAATATATATATTCATTAATATTTATTACAAGGCTACATAATAAGGATTGACATTTTAATTGTAGAGTACAGATATTTCAAAATAGTAGGAGAGAAGGTTCAGTTTACTCAATATTAGAGTAGAAATCTCTTCTGTCTTTGGAGTAGTTGAATCCCCTAACTTTTCAAGTGTTTTGTGTTATGGAAACCTCAAATATGTTTGTTTTTAAATTCTTTACCCTTAAGGTTTAGACTCAAGAGTAGTTTAAAGGAAATTCCATCCATATGTTTATAATTTAATATGTTAGGCTGCTTTTATTCTTTTCTTTTTTATATTTGATGTCTGAGAACTCTCTTGAACTACTTCTTTCAGGGATCTTTTGGCAAGATTAGACGTCACAAACCAAAAATTTCAGTTTGGATTTCAGCATACAACAATAATGTGTAGATTCTGTACAATGCCAAGAAGTTTTCTCATTTTGAATCTAAATGCCATAAATACAGAGTTGAAGGTTAATCAGTGGCATTGAAAATAATTCTGGTTAATATTAACTCAGAGTCAATAAATTATTTTATTCTTAAGGTGTACTTGATTTTGGAAATTTGTTAGTTTTCTTAGTAATTCTTAAAAATTTTTTTTTTATCTTACCACTTACTATCTAACAGAAATGAATGTTCAGTGAACTATTTCAACTGCACATCTGCCTCTACTTGACCAGACCTATCAAATAATTTTTAAAAGTCTAGGCTTTTAAAATAGGCCCTGCTCTTTTCTATCATAGCATAAACGATGCTTAGTAAGCATGTATGATTTGGATGTAAAAATATAATCTTAGTGTATGTTAGTGATTATTAATTCATGGTCTACAATGAAATAAACATTTACTGAGAATGTGATAGTCTATGCAGATGATTTATATTTTTTGAATCCAAAAAAGACTTTATAAGTATGTTACATGAACCTTGGAAACAATAATGAAACAGAAATTTATATCCAAAATACATTGAAAGTAACTATAATTTTCCCTTAAGTCTTTGCTGCTGTGTAATTGTAGCAAAAACAGAGGAGTATTTTGCCATGAAGGAATTATTTTCACCAAGTACTGTTGACATTCCTAAATACACACAAAAGTGTAGTTCAATCTGCTAAATAATACTATTAAAATCATACACAACCCAGTTAAAATGTGTATTTTCTATTTGTATAGATATGTATATGTACATTGTGTATATACACACGTACACACACATGTATATGCATACACACTCATGTATGTGGTATACATTTTTTAAGGTGGCTTGGGAAAGCACCTTCAGGGTACTGAGACCTAAATTCCTTAATTTTCTTCTTTTGAACAGGCAATTTAATGCTATGTTGATGCGGGAAAGCTGGGCTCCAAAAGAAAATCTTGCTCTGAGACTAAGTTTGTGAGAACAGGGCAAGAAGTGTTCGTGCCACAACCTTCTTCTTCATCCAGCCTTCCTAGCATTTATTTTTTTATTTTTATTTAAAAATTTTTTTTTTTTTTGCGGTACACGGGCCTCTCACTGTTGTGGTCTCTCCCATTGCGGGGCACAGGCTCCGGACGCGCAGACTCAGCGGCCATGGCTCACGGGCCCGGCCGAGCCGCTGCATGTGGGATCTTCCCGGACCAGGACACGAACCCATGTCCCCTGCGTCGGCAGGCGGACTCTCAACCACTGCGCCACCAGGGAAGCCCTTTCCTCGCATTTAGATCTATCTTTCTGTTATAAGAAACAATTGGCTGATAAATTCTGTAGCCTTCTGGATGCTTTGATGGCTTGAAACTAAATTCTTCCCCCAAGCCCTCGCTTTCCTTAAATTAAGAGGCAATGAGACAACACGCTTTGCTGTGGTGTTTGGGTCAGGATGCTGATATTTATCCTGAACATTTGTGAAAGAAACAATTCGGTATAGTGGCAATAGTGCTAAACTTTGAGATGAAAGATCTAAATTAAGTCCTGTCTCTGCCACTTCTCAGATTTCTTGACATTGGTCCAGGCACCCATACCTACCAAACAGAACTTTCATAAGCATCATGTAAGATGTACATTAAAAGTGTTTCAAAAATTGTTTTATTATACACATTTTATTATACATTGGAAGGTTGATGCTTGAAATTCTACTGTTAGCATTTTACCCTCTTAGTTTGAACCTTCATTGCCTTTAAAATTTTAAATACTCAGAGCAGAACATATTAAAATCCAAGGATTGAGGGAAGAGCATTCCACTCACAGGTCCCAAGGCAGGAATGAGCACGGCCTCTTCAAAGAATAGGAAGAAGATCAGCTTGACCGGAGCAAGCAGGGAAGGCAGAGAAGGGCTGGCGTGGTAGGAATTGAGGTCTGGAGGGAGGCTGGTGTTAGATCATTTGAAACTGAGACTGTGGTTAAAAGTTTTCATTTTATTCTAATTGTTATAGGGAGGCATTGGTAAGTTTAATTAGAGAGTTATATATTTTTATTTAATTTTTTAAAGGATTCTTTGGCTGATGCATACCAAATAGATAGAGAGAAGTGTTAATAGACATTTCAGTAGCAGTAATGTTGAGATGGGTGGGGATTGTTTCCACAAGACAGAGACAACGAAGGTGGATGGAAGTACATGGATCTAGCAAGTAACTTGAAGAAATGAGGCAATAGAACTTGCTGACTAAATGTGGGTCAGAGAGAAACTAGGTTTTTGACTTGAGCTGTTGAATGGATGGTGTTGCCATTTACTGTGATGTTAGCAATGGGAAAAAACAAATTTGCAGAGGGCTGAGGATCAAGATTTCAATTTGGTCAATGTTAAGGTAGAGGTAGAGATTTCTATTAGACACCCAAGTGGAGATATAGAGAAAATACTACATTAATCTAGAGCTCAGGACCAATTGAGGGACTGGAGATATGAATTGGGCAGTCAATGGCAAAGACATTCTCACTAGTGTCATCAAGCTTTGGACTCTCTAATATTTAGGGAGGAACAGTAGGGAGAAACAAAGGAGACCAAGAAGGAGGAGGTGATGGAATAATCAGAAGGGTGTGGTGATAAGGAAAACAAAAGACACATGTGTTTAAAAAGCAAGGAATTTTCAGCGGTTTTGAATATTACTGAAGTCAAGTTAGGCAAGGGAAAAAGATGAATATCCGATTTGAGGTCATTTGTGACCTTGACAAGTGGAATTTCTGTGGAATGGAGTGTGGAGATTTCCAGTTGAAATGGGTTGATGAGAAAATGGGATGTGAGGGGGTGAAAGCAGAGGAACTAGCACATTAGTTACATTGTCTCTTTTATTATGGGTACAGGGAAATGGGACATTTACTTGGTGAGGAAGGTGGTAATGTTGCAATTGGTGTGCTAAAGAGAATGATCCAGTATTGAGGGAAAATTCATGTGACACTCTTGAAACAACTTATTACAAAACTATTAATATCCCCATTTGATAGATGAAGAAGCTTTATCACAAAGGTTAATTAAGTTGCTAAGGTCACAAGGTGGTAAATGACAAACCAAGAATTTGAACTCATATCTTTGTAGTTTCAAAGTTCAATCTCTTTCCACTATGTCACCTGTTGTTGGCTGACTAATGCCCCCAGCCCAGGTGTCCACATCCTAACCCCTAATCTCCAGAGAAGCTGCAGTAAGGTATCTTATACAGTATGGTAAAAGAGACTTTGCAGGTGTGATTAACTTAAGCATTTTGAGATGGGGAGATTATTGTGGATTATCCAAGCAGGGCCAATATAATCACAAGGGTCCTTATAAAAGGAGAGAGGATCAGTGTTAGTAATAGATGTGATGATGGGAATAAAGGATTCGGGTGATATGAGGAAGGGGCCACGAGCCAAGGGATGCAGTTGCCTTTAGATATGGATTCTCCCTTCAGATCCTCTAGAAGAAACCAGCCTTACCAACACCTTGATTTTAGTCCAGAGAGATTCATTTGGGGTTTCTGAACTTCAGAAATGTAACATAATAAGTCTGTGTTGTTTTAAGCCATTAAGTTTGTGGTAATTTGCTACAGGGGAAATAGGAAACTAATATACCACCTTTACTGTGTTGATTATTTGCAGAATTGTCTACTGCCCCTGAGCTCAACTTAAATGCGTTTTATCATGACGCTGTCTAATGATTATACTGAATAAATAAATACTAACTTCTGTATTTAAAATGTTGCTTTACTTGACCATCAAGGCAAAGATGACAGTCTTACACAACTTCTTGTTGGGGGGTAGTAATTTTGAAACTTCTGAAGATTACTGTGGCAAATATTTTGGGTATGAGGCCCTCATTAGCTCTTACAAAGAGTAGCTGCAAACCCAAGGGCTGTCAAGTTACCTCTTGAACTCTGGGGGGTGTTGGTTCCTTAAATCTGGTCTTTCTCTTGTCCGGAATAAAACCTGTCTTGCCCCATCTTTTCTGTATGCTCTCTATAGCATATGATGAACCAATACTCTTGTGATTTGGGGTAGCTGGGCTTTTTAAAGACTTTTTCTTTGATCTGATCATTCAAAAGGGTGAATTTTTATCTCTGCCACCAATTTTAAGCTCTTTACACTGATAATTAAATTCCAGATCATGCGTAAGAAGTAAAGCTTCACAAACAATATCATACATGCCTTTATGTGAATATTGCTTTGCTTTAGTAAGAAGTAGGGTGAATGAAACCAAGTATTTGGAAATATTATTCATAGGTATAGCTCACAAATATCTAAATACATTAGAACGTTTCTACTTCTGATATCAATTTTTTTTTCTCTTAGCTTTTTGATGTGGAATACATTTCAGTCAATTTGTATTATTAATGTAAAGAATGTACTGTCAGGAAAATTGAACAGACTTTAAGAATAAATATTTTTATTAAAATCTTTTATAACTGCATTTCAAAAGTAAATATGACAGTCATTTGGGTTATATTCTCCAAACTTCATTATTAAGCCTGTGAAAACTTGCCAGTCAGCTGACGTAAGATAGCTTGGCAGCTACATGCACATTCCATCAAATGGGTGTGAGAAAACATTACTGAAACATACTGACATGAAAAGAACTTTCTCTCGTTCAGGACAAAATGTAACCAGATCTATGAAGAATTTCTGACTTAGCTGCACACATTCTTTAAGAGCACGTGTGAATGGGGTGGGTGGCTTAGGCATTTTGCTTAGGAAATGCATAGAAAAATTGGGATGGTTTGTGGTTTTGTTCACTGCAACCCTAAAATGGACATACATATTGGAAAATGTTGATGAATTCAGTATTAAAGAAAATTTATAATGTTAACAAATGAATACCTTTTCAATAAAGAGCAAACAGAAAAAAGAATGGAAAGCATAGGTCCTCTCAGCACCACGTGGTTTGTCGTGAAACTGTGATAGGAGTTATTTCATAGGGTCATTCGTCTCACGTTATGACTTAATAATTATAATTTTGAGTTGTTGGCTGTGTGCTCTTCTGGATTTTAATTTTCTAATATTTATGGACACAGTTTTATTGTCCTCTACATTATTTAATCTCTGTGAAATTACACAAAATGGTGTAAGCACAGCAACGTAAATTCCAGCTTCAGGGCCACCTGCCCAGCTTTGGAAAGTGGTAGGATCTTTGACATGACAATGTTTTTGCTGTTCTTTCTAATAAAATGTGCACCCTGACTGTTAGCCACCTGGAAATTGTAGCAAGATTATTCTTACATGAAAATAAGATTCGACTGGGCTTTATAGTTCTACCACAGCTAATACTAACGTCAACTTTTGGCTTAAGGTCTCAATGGATATTTTGGCAAGATTAAGTTGGATTAGATTGCATGAGAAAATTGGGACAGTTTGTGGTTTTCTTCACTGAAACCTTGAAATTAACATAAATATTAAAAAATGCTAAGGAATTCAACAAGTGTCAGGCTCCCATACAAATCTGTAGTAAGTAGCACAGATTTTATATGTACTGTTAGAAGAAATATACTTAAGCTGTAAACGCAAATCTTAGATGATATATCTTTCTGTCGTAAGATCTGTTCACCGGTGAAACATGTCAGGAATATTTTAAAACAGAACTTTCTTGAACCTGATTGACACCCCAAGTACCACACAAGAATAGTTAAATTATGTTATATCCTCCAAGAAATTCTAAATTATCTGAACCTAAGTTTGTGCTTGGCAGGCAAAGCACTATAAAAGCTTCAAGGTGATCAGCCTGCCAAGAAACAGAAATTTTATTTTTCCAAGGCTCATTACAAATGATACATTGGTACTTTATAACATGGATTGTGGATTTTGGATCTTTCTTTACTCCTTCGTTCATATTCTTGAAGAAGTAAGACTGATCACTTTTACCTATGACCTAAAAGGTTATTATTATTATTATTTTTGTGGTACGCGGGCCTCTCACTGCCGTGGCCTCCCCCGCCGCGGAGCACAGGCTCCGGACGCGCAGGCCCAGCGGCCATGGTCCACGGGCTCAGCCGCTCCACGGCACGCGGGATCCTCCCGGACCGGGGCACGAACCCGCGTCCCACCGCCAGGCGGACTCCCAACCACTGCGCCACCAGGGAAGCCCAAAAGGTTATTATTTTAATGTAGCAATTCGTTTCTTAGCCTCTAAAAGCATAGAAAACATTGCTATTGTCTGGAAATGTAGCGATAACATCAAGATGCTGGAGAGATTATTCTGAAATAGTTTAATTCTGAAATAGTTTATTTTATAAGAAATGAGGTTAATTTTTTATTATTAAGCATTATCTAAGGAACATTATTTTTCCCAAATAATTTTCCTGGAAACCTAGACTAAAGAAAAGACATCGCATTAATTTAAAACAGTGATACATGGCTTCAATAATTCTAGGTAATAGTAAGAAGTTAAAAAGATAGGAAGCAATGAAGAGTCGGCTAAAAAAAGCCAGGGCTTATCACGTGAATTCCAGTTCTTTAAAATAAAGATAATTTCTATCTGATCAGATAATGCAATTTAAATTCAATAATGACTCTTGGAAAACATAAATATACACGTTTTATTGACAAAACGTTTGCATTTGTGCTTATTTTATACTTTTAGAAAATAAAGTATCTAAACTTTAAATAAATGGCAACTTGCACAAGTTTTATATTGTTTAGTTGCCTTTTTTGTGCAAGTATTTCCTGCCTCTACATGATTCCAGAATCTCACATTCACATCAGCAAATGTAGACTATAACTGTCTGTATAATTTGCCACCATGTATGGATTTTTAAAATATAATATTTTTAAAATACTGTGGGCAAAGCTTGACCTATATCGATGTGATGTCATATGGCCATTCATTGTAATTATTTCACTTACTATCACAGCTGCAGTCTTCACGTTTAATATTTAGTGTTCTCTTGCAAAACATTGCTAAAATATATTGTATTTTTCTGCATTGACCCATACAAAATGCATGTGTTTTTATACTAATCACTTGTGCATGTTTGACAGGCCACATTTTAAAATACAATATGATGTTTTACTTTCCTGAATATTAAAAACTGATCCTTCTTTTTCTCTTTCTATCACAGTGTATGGTGTCATATCTATAGTAATTATTCCTCAGCATTATGTTTTATATCTGTATTAATCTATTTTCTCCTTGCTATGGCTTTTATTAACATTATTGCATATGCATTAGAGGTCCTGTGTGTCTTAGAAAAAAAACTAAGAAGGGTTTCATATAAAATTCATTTCCTATAGGTTAATGGAAAGCAATACATATAAACAATAAAACAAAAATCCCTTTGGACCCTATTTTGTTCTGCCCTGATATTGTAACTTATGCCAAAAATGCTTTTATTTCTGGTCCACCTCATGCTTCTGATAACACTTCAGAGAGACTTCTCTCAGTATATAGGTATGTGTTAAATCACAACACACTGGTTATTTCTTTCAAAGACAGTTAAAATTGGTGTTAGCTTGATTTATTGCTATTGGTAGTTAACAAGGTCCCAGGATGGCAGAAGCCATGTCTATTTTGTTCACTATCCAGAGGAGGCCAGAGGGAGGGCCTCAGATGTAGGGCCTCCAGGGGATGGAGGGGAGTCAAGCATAGGTCCCAGCAGCTGCTCCCTGAAGGATGGGAAGCCAGGAGGAGCTGGGTGTGTGGAGAGAGGGGAGAGTGCACCTGCATAGCAATCAGATTGCACAAAGGAGATCACTGAGGTGAGGTTTGTACAAGGTACAGACACACCAGGGTGGTGGAAGCATGGAGGAATGGACAAGCCTAGACCTTGCAGGTCCTCTAAGCAATGAGGAGGAGATTGAATTGACTCAAAACGCAATGTCAGGATCAGTTGACTACTTGTAGTTTGATTTAATGGGAGATATCTGAACGTAAAAATATCCAGCATGAGACTCTGTCAAATGTATCTATGAAATAATCTAAAAGGTGATCTCACTATGGTGGAAATAGGTATTTTGAAGCTGGAGAGTTTTGATACGGAGAGGCCTTGGCCCTGGGTTCAAATTTCCTCAATTCCCAAACTGGATTGACCCCTTCTTTTTTCTTTATCCTTTCTTTTATTTTTAAAATTTTTTTGTTAATAAAGTATAGTTGATTTACAATATTGAGTTAGTTTTAGATATACAGAAAAGTATTCAGTTATATATATAATTTTTTTCAGATTATTTTCCATTATAAGTTATCATAAGGTATTTTATACAGTAAATCTTTGTTGCTTATCTGTGTTATGTATAGTAGTTTGTATCTGTTAATCCCATACTCCTAATATCCCTCCCCCACCTCCCTTTCCCCTTTGGTAACCATAAATGTGTTTTCTGTGGGTTGACTCCTTCTTAGTGTCTGACTTGGGCTGGCTACATTAGAACCCTAAGCCCTAGTTTCTTCATACCTGGGATGGAGATAATAATAGTACTGAATAATATTAATATGATATAAAAATTGAGATTGTGCCCTTATTACATGAAATTCAGAGCTTTCTTTTTTCGAAATCACATTTATCTGTTGCTATCCCTATTTTTTAAGCACAGCATTTCTCTTTCAAAAGAGAGGAATGATACTGAAAAAAATTAAATAGTACAGTAGTCCAAGGTGACATACTAGTGACTTGTATAGCACTGAGAAGAATTGGCTAGTCAATCTGTAGGCATTTTCCCACTTAATGGTCACAAGAACTCAGTGAGGTACATGATGATTCTGTTTTCCTTCACAAATAAGGATATGAGTCAAAGGCAATTTATGTGGTTTTTCTACTTTCAGCTACCTAGAAAGTGGCAGAGTCAGAACTTGGACCAATAGACTCTGGAGCCCAATGTCTCACACATTAAGCTCCTCTTTGGCAACAAATAATACATTTAGTAATATAGTCTACATATTGTAGACCCATCAAATTTTATTAATATGGCTATATACTACATTCAAAATTACTTGCAGTAATTGTGGTAGCCTGGTTGTATGAACTTTTTAAAAACAGCTTTATTGAGGTGTAATTGGTATAAAATACTGCATGTATTTAATATATACAATTTGATGAGCTTGGACATATGTGTGCACCCATGAAACCATCACCATGCTCAAGATAATAAACATGTCCATCACCTCCAAGAGTTTCCTTGTGCTCCCCACTCCTTTTTTTTTGTGGTAAAAACAATCCAAAAATTAATATAAGAAACCAGAGTCAATAGCATTAAAATATTTTCCTATATATCAAAGGCTTTGTGCTACAACCACTGAAAAATACTTTCATAGTCATCTGAAACAAAACGTGAAGATTAGGTACATATGTATAGAGAAAATGAATGCTTTAATAAATACACATGAGGATTAAATATCCCCATTACACTTGCTAGAGAAACACTTTAGAACAGGAAATACTATTGAAATTCAAGGACTAAATAATTAAACCCAACTCAATTTTGTTTAGTCAGATGTGAAAAAATACATAGTTAATTGGTAGGCAAGATCTCAATGTACCAGAGTCTAATTATAGAGTCTTCAAAACACTAGTGAAATAAAAGTTAGACATTTTAAAAGACATTACAATTTTATGATACTGATTTATTTTGAAAAATGGCAAGGTTAAATTTAATTTTAATATGCTGAAATAAATTTTCTGTCTTCATTTTGGAATTTCTACCAAAAGAAATATTTCATTAAATAGTGAAATATATATAAATACAAAAATATATACATATAAATATATATATACATATAATACTTGGTATGCTTCTAATTAAGAGTACCTTTTGTTCTTTTTTTTTTTTTCATATTGGTCTTGGTTTACTAACGGTCCAAGAAGTTTGGTCAGTTATATTATCATTGCTCTCTGAGTTACAGTAAATGAAAAGAACAGTTGCTCCAAGTCAGCACTAATTCAAATATGATTGGGCATATACTAATGCTAACAAAAATAATTACAACCACAAATCTTTATTATTATAATAAGTATTATAATAAGGAGTGAATTGGTTTGGCATCTCTACAGAACACTTATTAAAATGTGTTTTTTTCTACAACTGCAAGTGATATGCATTTAATATTATATAGCCTTGTTTTCAGTGAATAGAAGTTTATTTTGTAACTTAATTGGTATCATGAAACCCCTTCAGTTGATTAAATAGATGGTTCATAAAAAGACAGTTTATGATCTGTAACTATATAAGAGGAAATGAAAAAAAGGGAGTAGTTAATGTCATGAATACAAAATGTTATCTAAGCTTATTTACACCAGAAAATCTTCTTTGATAATAAAAATGGCTAATCTTATACAACCACAGAACTTTATTAATTTTATTTTATTTTATTATTATTATTTTTTTGCGGTACGTGGGCCTCTCACTGTTGTGGCCTCTCCTGTGCAGAGCACAGGCTCCGAACGCACAGGCTCAGTGGCCATGGCTCACGGGCCCAGCCGCTCCACGGCATGTGGGATCCTCCCGGACCAGGGCACGAACCCGTGTCCCCTGCATCGGCAGGCGGACTCTCAACCACTGCGCCACCAGGGAAGCCCAGAACTTTATTAATTTTAGATTAACCTGCATGATTTGAGAATTTATTTTAAAGAAAATGTTCCACTTGCTAAATCCTCAATGTGGTTATGTTGCTATATTGAATAAAGTAATGGGTGTACACACTGATAACAAAGGTTTGCATTTACCAATTAATTTGTCTTTGCTACTTATATGGAAAGCTGTTTTTAATTCCTTTTTAAAGCTTTGAAATTACTGAGACTTTGTTCAGTGTTGTCTGTGAAGCCTCTTAATTTCTAGGAAACAGCTCATTACTTCTTTAGCAGTTCTCCCCAGAGTACCATGTACATATCCTAGGAAGCTAACATTGATTTGACACATAATACAATGCTAAAAAAATTTGATTAAATAAATGTATTTTTATAGGCATATTATGTATTTTAAATTTTATGTGCTTGTCTCATCTACTGGACTATAAAATCTTTAAGGATAAAGACCATGTCTTATTCATATTTTATTTTTTGAATTTATCATAATATTAACCATAGTAGGAAATTAATTCATGTATCAGTTAGATGTCATTTTGACTCCAAGTAACAGAAAACTCAACAATCATAGCTTAAATAAATATAGCTAAATATAGCTAAATATTTTGATGTCATTTTGACTCCAAGTAACAGAAAACTCAACAATCATAGCTTAAATAAATATAGCTAAATATAGCTAAATATATAATAAATATAGCTTAAATAAATATAGCTTAAATAAATATAGCTAATCATTCTCACATAGCAAGGAAACCAGAGGTATGGATTCTTTGTTTCATGCTGCAGCTCCATTGTTACATCAAGCTCTTTTCATCCATCTGTTGCACCATTTTTAATGTTACATGGTGGCTGTTACACTTACCTTCTTCCAGAATCGTGTCTTTGTTCAAGCAGGAAGAAAGCAGAGGAAAAAGGTTTCTCATTTTGATGTTTTCACATTTTTCTAGATGGGAAACTTTTCTAGCAGACTTCCCCTCACATCTCATCAGCCAGAACCAGGTCATATGCTGCTTTAAAACCAGTGAATGGTGAATTAAATGGGGATTGTCATGGAAGATTTAGACCACTCAAGATTTAGCCCCTGGGACTGGAATAGGAGCTTATCCTTCCAGAGATCAACAGCTTCTGCCTTTCACCTGAACAAATTGTGCTTTAGTTAACAGGGGAAAAGGGGACCATTGAGCAGTTAATGGACAATATGTGTTACAATAAATATTACGTGAAAAGAATTGGATTTGTTAAAATCACATCCTGTGCTATCCCCAGTTGCATCTTTATATATTTATTTGTATTCGTTTGGCAAAATTAAATGTGAATGATTTCTGTTTCTTTGAGATAATTACAAATGCATAAAATCTTCTCTATTTTTACAGTGGGAAGAAAAATATACAATGTTGAGAAGATGCATCGTTTTTATCACTTTCTGTTTTAAATGTCGGTCTTGCTCTTATAATTGCAGAGGAAATTCAAATGCAATTATGTTCTCTGTCTTTTTTTAGGCCTGAAAAGATAAATATGAATTTAGATTCCATTCATCGGTTAATTGAAGACACACAAATCTTCCAGATGCAGCAGTCATCAGTTAAACCACCGTGTGACCTGGGGGCACCTGCCTCATCCCGCAGGGACACCTGTAGCTCCTGTTTGCCCCTTCATGCGCTGCAATCTCATGCCTCTCACAACTCCCATGCTCATTCCTGCAACATCAACGACTGGGGCATTTGTGAAGAACTTCGCCTGCGGGAACTGGAGGAGGTCAAGGCCAGAGCTGCTCAGATGGAGAAGACCATGCGATGGTGGTCAGACTGCACGGCCAACTGGAGAGAAAAGTGGAGTAAAGTTCGAGCTGAAAGGAACAGCGCCAGGGAGGAAGGAAGACAACTCAGAATAAAATTAGAGATGACCATGAAGGAATTGAGTGCCTTGAAAAAAAAGCAAAGTTTGTCACATCAAAAAGAGGCCTTGGAAGCTAGAGTCACCCAGGACCGGAAGCTTCCTAGTTTCATAGAAGTGTCCTATGCACAGAGAGACCCCTTTCAAATTGGTTCCAAAACGTGTGAGTCCATCAGAGAGTGCTTGGGAAAGAGAGAATATCCTACCAAGGAGAGCATAAATAGTAAGGTCAGAAAAAAATCCAGAAGAATCTAGAGGTTATGTGCATATTTGAATGCTGTATATAGTAATGGGGAGGGAAGAGAAAATAGCGAAACCAGTGGTGACTGTATTTGTTTGTTTAGGCTGCCAGAACTAAGTACCCCAGACTGAGTGGCTTTAGCGACAGAAATTTATTTTCTCACCATTCTGGAGGCTACAAGTCTGAGATCTAGGTGTCAGCAGGGCTGGTTTCTGCTGAAGCCTTCCTCCTTGGCTTATAGATGGCGGTCTTCTCCCTGTGTCTTCACATCACCTTTTCTCTGTGTGTGTCTGTGTCCAAATTTCCTCTTCTTCTTTTTTTTTTTAAATTTATTTTATTGAGGTATAGTTGATTTACAATGTTGTGTTAATTTCTACTGTATTGCAAAGTGATTCAGTTATACATATAAATATATTGTTTTTCATATTATTTTCTATTACAGGATATTGAATATAGTTCCCTGTGCTGTACAGTAGGACCTTGTTGTTTATCCATCCTATATATATATGAGTTTGCATCTCCTCTTCTTATAAGGATACCATCACTAGGCCCACCCTGATGACCCTCATTTTAACTTAATTGCCTTTTTAAAGACCCTATCTCCAATTATAGTCACATTCTGAGGTACTGGGGGTTGGGGGGTGCAGACTTCAACATATGGGTTTTAGGGAAGACACGATTCAGTCCATATTACTGATATTACTAGTATTTTTAGCCAAAGAAAAACCCCAGCATTTTTTTATGTTAAAAGAAGATATTTAGAGAGATTTCTCTCCATTTACCCTAATAAGTGACTCTTAAATTATCCATGCAGTAGTTTAAAACATTTCCCAAGGTTTGGGACTCTGGCCTCACAATTAATTCCTGTAAAATGGGTACCATAGGGAAATACCTTTAGGGAATACTTCACACTACACACTTTTGGAATTTCTTGGTATATTTGTAATCTTGAAATTTCTGAGCATTCTGCACATAACAAAAGTTTGTAAACTTTAATCTAGCCATGCATACACTTATCTGTTGATGAACCACCCCCCATATATATTTTTAAATCTGACAAATATTATTATCAACTCATGGAACATACTTTGGGAAACTTTAGGAATTCATGTTATCTCTTTAAATAGTTTGTATTATTTACCCTTTATATTATTACCCCTTTCTATTTAATTCCATCTCTAAAAACATAAAATCAATTAATATCTTGCTTTTCTATAATTCTGTCTAAAATGTTAAGCTTTTCATGATGTATGGAGTGTATGTTAGATATAACATATTCCACTGTAAATGGAAAATTTTAAGAGACCATAGGGAAATTTATTTTATTAGAATATGGTAGAACATTGAAAGGAAAAAAAAGCCTAAAAATACATAAGTTAAAGTTTGTCCATATAACACTATTAGAGAATGATAAATAAATGAAAATATGAATTTGATGCTGAATCGTAACATTTTATTTCCTTTCAAAAATGTTTTCTTCATGATTTTTCTACATTGGATTTTAAAATTCAACAATAATAATTGTTTTGTATTTTTTTTTCTTTCAGGAAGAAGGTTTGATTATTGACCCATTAAAATTAAATGAAGAGGTGAAACTCAATCTAGATTGTCCTGATTTATTCAAGAATGGTGGTTCTGAAAACCGTACAGTGAGACCTGGATTAAGACTGCAGGCAATAAATCTGCCTCTGGAGAATGGAGTTCCTGAAATTTCAGCTTTGCAGGTGAATTTGGATGAGTTCCAAAAAATCTTATGGAAAGAAAGAGAGTAAGTACTAATTATTGTCTTCCTTAAACAAGTCTGTTTTTCAAACTTCTTAAAATTGTTAAGTCTCTTAAACTAGTCATCTGCTAATGTATTTTACCTATGACTAGTCATTAAGTACTAATATTTGAAAAATGAGTTTGAATTTTATATTCACTTTTTGAATTTTGAAAAATAAGTTATAACAGGTTCATTTTTATCATTTTTTATCATAACCTTGTTCTCATCTTCTCTGGTAGATCACCCTCATTATATTTGAATTATTAATGTTTATGATTAAAATAACCTGTGTATTATCTAACTTTTACAGCATTCATAGATTTCAGTGAGTCAATAAAAATGAATAGATATGTTAATATTCATAAGGGAAAACTCACAATTTTGTGAGGTACTGATTACAGAAAAAGATGCTTTATTCATTGACCATTTATAGTAGAGAGGAAGGAGAATTAGACTTGATTAAATCACCTGGACATTCATCTTGCTTCTGACATACTCTAGCTATACAATATTGGGTTAGTAAAGGGTGTGCTATTGTCAACTTTGTAAAAATATGGACAGTGATACCTGTGTTCCAATGATCTATTGTTTTATAACAAGTTCGCAAATGATGATTATTATTGAGACAACAATCACCACGTATTCTGTTCATGAATCTTGAGCATGGATTTCTATGGACAGCTCATCTGTTGCTACATGTGACCTCAGCTGGGATGGCTCCAAGGCCGAGGGTGACTTTAGGTGTGGGGGGCAGTGTAGAATTATCTGAAATCTCACTTACTCCCATATCTGCCAGCTGATCTTTTTTCTCATCTGGGATCTCAGTTGGAACATCTGTATATAGCCTATCTGTGTGGCCACTTGGCTAACACACGGCATAATGGTTTGGTTGAAAGTGAACATCTGTCAAGCACAGAGAGAAATAAATGGTATTTTAATGACCTGGCTTTAAAAGTCACATAGCATCACTTCTTCCCTCTTCACTGGATTCTTATGAGGATCAAACACAATGTCTGGGAAAGTGGCCACTAATATGAATTACTCAATATGGGTTTTTTTGTTGTTGTTCCCTCATGATCACCCTAGAAACTAATAAGTGGAATATTTGATGTACTTTAAAATGTGTTCCCCAAATCTGAAAATAATTATTTTTCCATCTCTTTAGTTATAAGACTCTGAATGGGCAGAATAAAAAAAAAAAACTGGGAGTGATGTATATTATCACTAAGTATGAATATAATTATATATTATATAATGGTTTTAATTTCCCTGGTTTACATGGATTGAAACAGTGATAAGTATGCACGCAAACCTTTCACCAGTACTACAAGCTCTTTATCTGCCCATCCTTTTCTGTCAGCCACAAGTCCTCTGAAATTTATTCCTACTACTAATTCCCTGTTTCAGATTCTTTGCCTATACCTCACCACATGCATAGATTGTGATAATACAAGTATCTGTGTAGAGAATAAATATTTATTATTCTACCATCAATTGTAAATTCCTAACAGAGGCAATCAACCTTAGTAGAAAAGAGAATAAAATTGAACGCCTGCACCCATATTAACAATTAATTTTCTCTGGAACTACAGGTCTCAGTCAAGTTCTAACCTCTGGGCTTCATTTCTTGAAGGATTTAACTTTTTAGTGGTTATAGACTTCTCTCCAACCCACTCACAATGCTACTTCACCTACATAACATAATAGGAGCAATGTGAAAATGCTGTTTCCTGCATGTAAACTCCCCAAAGTACCGGTTTTAATGATACACATGTGTGTCTTTACACTCTCACTTGTACACATGTACATGTACATATATATCTGACTTCCTTGGAATAAATGAACAATCCCCACAGTATTAAGTAAGTCCCCCAGTTCTCAGCAAATTCAGCATATAAACAAAAGACAGGCTGAAGAATAAGGGGGAAACGGGACCTTTGATTCCATTTTGCTTCCTCACTCTCCTCTTTAAGAAGCAGTCCCAAGGGTGTGATATGTCCATGAATTAACATTAGCCTGCAATCCACATGAGGCCATGGCAAAGCCTTTTTTTCTATCACAAGAGAATGTTTCCCAAGGATACAGTATATACTTTTACTATAAATCTGTCTAATCTTTTAAATCCTTCCTCCTGGAATCTCAGTGAGTGGGTGGCTGGAGTTGAGAAGATGTGAATGTAATTTTTTCTATGTTCCCAGCTAGTGGGAAACTTCTCTTGACTAGACCACAGGAATCAACCTAGAGAACTCAGGGAATCATTTCCACCATTGACTGACTAGAACCCCCTCATCTAAAACACTAAAGTTTATCTATTATTCGTATTATTCATACTGTTCAGTTTGATGAATAATTACCCAGTATCTGGAAGCTGCTCATGTACTGAGAATTTGTATATTTCTGATCTCTTAAAAAAGCCGACCTTCCCAGGTAGGAAATTTGAGATGAGGGCAGGAAGACTGATCCTCGTACAGAGCTAGGTGTACCTAAGCATTTAGGAAGAGGAACTTTGGCAATACTACGTCTTAAGTAAGAGAGATGGTGAGGTAAAATATTTTGATGCGCTGTTTCAGCCTTTAGAATTAGTTCTAAAGTTAAACTGCAGATGGCACCTGCATCCCTTACAAAATGTTAGCTTTCTGTCAATGTGAGCTTTAATCGCCCTTTCAATTTTATTTCCTTAATTTGTTTTCTATATAAGAAGAGCAGTATGTTTCAATTATTTTTCTTTGCTTCATTAAATGTTATGTTTTTTTTTCTCAATAAAATGAGATTTTAAATCTTGGTGAGATAGTACAGCCAACTGAAAATGCTCCAATGATTAGCATGAGAAAGAAATCTATATATCTGGTTGTGAATATTCCTCAAGACAATGAAAAAATTGCATGCAAGTCTGGTTAATATTATTTAATGTAATATTGTTAAAGAACAGAAAGTCAGATCTACTTTACTTATTTATTCACTGTTACTAATGGGCTATACAGTAAGCTTATAACTGACAAATAAAATTTGTATATATTTAAGGTATACAACATGATGTTTTGATGCATATACATACTTGGAAATGATTACCATAATCAAGCTAATTAACACACCCATCACTTCACATAGTTATTATTTTTGCGTGTGGTTAGAACACTTACGATCTACTCTCTTAGCAAATGTCAAGTATACAGTACCATGTTGTTCACTATAGTCATCATGCTGTACATTCATCTTTCTTTTTTTTTTGCTACTGAGTTGTATGAGTTCCTTTTATATATTTTGGATATTGACCCCAGTGTGGTGTGCAAATAATTCCTCCATTCCATAGATTATCTTTTCATCTTGTCAATTGTTTCTTTTGCTGTGCAGAAGCTTTCTAGTTTGCTATAGTCCCACTTATTTATTTTTGCGTTTTTGGTACCTGTGCTTTTGATGTAGAATCAAAATAATCTCTGCCATTACTAATATTCAGGAGCTTTCCCCTTATGTTTTCTTCCAGGTGTTTTACATTTCAGGTCTTAAATTAAGGTCTTTAATCCATTTCAAGTTAATTTTTGTGTATTTTTACAATTTCTTTTTTACTCTAAAGTATGTTTGTGTTTGGTCAGTTCTGTACCTAATGAGAGAGTCTATCTCTCTGTGTAGACAATAAAAGCACTAGTAATTCTCTCCCTCAGTCTCCTTTGCAGCTAGGGTGCAGACGGTTGACATAGGAACAGCTATTAAATGTAGCCACATAGTTGTTTTAGCATAAATTAATCCTCCAAGGAGATGAGAGCACCAGCATCCATCCTGGTGAGGGGAGAAGGCAGTGGCAGTAGCTACATCTTGTTTTCAGAGGCAGCAGCAGCCTCAAATCTCTGGTGACATCATCCCATGACTCAAGTTGAGGGGATGTTGAGGTCATGCTGTGATGTCTGTATCTAAATGGTGGCCCCAAGAAAGTGCTGATGGGAAGATTTCTATGGCTTTATCTTTGGTATTTCTGACTGCAGATTCCCAATTTGCTTCACTGGCTCTCCCAGAGATTCTTTGTGCTATTAATGTCTTCTATTTAAATTAGCTATTTTGAGTATATTTGTTTGTTGGACACATAATTGATATCAGGAGAGTGTACAGGCAACAGGCAGCGGGGTCTTCATTGGGCCGGTTCTGTGACATGAGACGGGTCTTGTTCCTGGCTGCATAGCCTTGTCCAAGCCTTGGTCTCTTGTCCTCCTGGGTGTCTCTGAGCTTAACAGTATCCTTTAAAGTCATCTCTTTTCTAATTAAATTAACTATATATGGCTTTGGCTATTTGCTGAAAATGCTGAAAGGTGATGAAAATGAAAGATATTGAAAGATGTTACTGCTGAAATATGTAGTTATAAATAGTGAAATCATGAAATGATAAATAGGTTGCTTATTTAAAGTATACTTGTAAAAAATTTTGTTATTCATCATTTAATACTAACTCTAAATTTTAGACTAATGAAAACATGGATATCTAGATGTTATTACAAATTAATTATTTTTGTCTGGCAAAAAAATTTAACATTAATAGACCTCTAAGAAAATACTGACTAGATATTTTACAATGAAATTTCACACAGTTCAAAAATGATTAATATTTATTACCAGAAAGTAATGTTTAGGAATTTTTATCTCTGAAAAAAATTTTGATTAATCTTCCTGTCTAGATGTTTAAAATTTATGCCCATTTATTATGGGATCATTATGGGATGATTAACAAAGTATCAAAAGATTGCATAGAAATATAATCATATCTTTTCATAAAAATCATTTTGGTTCATACACTACTTTTTAGATCCTGCAAATATTATACATTTTCGCAATCTGATTTTTAAAAGTTTATATCATCATATTAAAATACTATATTTTTTCTGAGCTTTGTCTTAGTAATTTTTTTTAAAGAATCTGTGCATAAAATATGCAATATCCTTTAGAGTAAATTAGGTTTTTTTTTTATTTGCCTTCTTGTAGTTCAAACAATATGATGATAGTTTAAACTTCAATTATAAATGTAAGTATAATTAATCAATTTTGAAAATCTCTCTAACATGGAGAATAAATTGATTAGGCCAGAAAATTAAGGATTTAAAGAGTGCCCTCTGCTGCATAAATTTAAGTGTGCACAGTCCTTATGTCCTAATGCTTGAAACAAATAGTCACAATTTTTTTATAAAGCTATGCTGAAAAACACCCAGGCATCACACTGCTATTAAATAAATTTTTATGAATTGCCTGTTCTCTCACTTCTCTAAATTGTACCATTTTACAGAATGAAATACATAATTTTCTTTCACTAAACTAATAAATATCAGTTATTTTATTTAAGATGCATACTTAAAGAGAGAAATAATGCTATATTTTAAATGTGACTAATCTGCCTTAAATAAAGAATACAAATGGTTAACTATTCATGTTAATATGCTTTTCAAAATTATTTTTATTTCATGAACTGGCCTTGAATACTTAGTCTAGATGTATTCTACATATAATCAGATCTTTAGACTATATCTATACTTATATGTAACTAAAAGTTTAATATAATTTGCAATGTTCTTCTTGAACTTCTTATAAAACCCCTGAGGGCATAGTTGCCACAGTAATTCTGATGACAATTTCGAGGATCAACATTTACTCTACAGTAATTATAAATCATTTTTATGTTAATATGAGCTTTTTTGCTAACATTATCATTTGATTTATTAGAGTGTAATGTTAAAAGCTGACACTGATTTCTCAACATGTATAATTTTGAATTTGTAAATTTAAAAATGTAGACTTTTCTCAAATTTTCAAGTATAATTTTTATATTAGTCTATTTATAAATAATTCTCAAAATTAATTTTGAGAAAATGTTCTCAATGTATGCTTCATTACACAAATGTATTTGATCAATATCCTTTAATAAAATTATTTTATTAATTTAAGATAGTCCTTTCACTGATGAAAACATTGTCATGTTCTACTCATGTAATTCTAATAAATTAAAATTATAAATATGGTGATTCTTAAGTATTTCAATGAAGTCACAAACAATACAATTTTATTCTATTTTTCAACTTAAATTTACAGGTTAAAGTCAATACTCAATTTCTTTTAAATATTCAAAAATACCTTATCCAAAACTTTAAAACCTGAATGCCAAATACATAACATATTTTAATATACAATGGCTTTTATGTATTTTTTCTATATTTAACACAAAATGTTACTATTTGGCAATTTGTTCCCAATTTCTATATTTAATCCTATTCTTAAAATCTCAAACACAGTCACTAAGAGCAAATATTGTATCATGGTAAGCAACTGGGGTGTCACCAGCTGGCTAAATTTACTTATCTATCAGAATTTTTGGCTGCGGTTGTTAATCTGGACCTGTGGACATCCGTAGGAGTGTTCTGAAGAACCTACTGAGCCTTTTTCTTTGTTCATTGTAATATACGTACTGTGTTAATAAGGGATTCCAAATTAGAGTCCTATAAATAGTGCTGGTGTCTTTTGCAACTTAAGTCTTTTGAGGTGAAGTTAAGCTGTAACAGATTCTTTTATTATCCTCTTTCAATTTTATGGCTTGATTCATGCAAATATTATGTAACCCCTTAATGGGCTGCTTATGCATCGATTGGATTAAACTAGTATATTTATGGCCTAATTCTATTCTGAATTCTTTTCACACTATTGCTACCTAGAAGATTCATATTTCTTATAAATAAGGAAATGGCATTCAATTTTGATTCTGGGCGCATCTTCTAGCTCTGTGAATATGTCCCAAGATCTTTCTAGCAGCCTTATCACTGAAATAGATGTGTGTGTGTATTAGCTAATGATAAATACAGTAAGACTGTAACTAACAACTACAGAATCTTAGAGGCATGTAACAATCAGAAGTTATTTAGTTGGAGTCTGTGAGCCACTGGAGGTTGGTTAATCTGGACAGGGCTCTGCAGGGAAAACTCAGCTGTGATTCATGGCTCTTATCTTCCCCTGGGAGCAGTGGGCCTGCACAGGTATGTATTTCTCATAGTCATGGCCAAAATATAAGTGAGTAAGCCCAGTTACACAAACACTTTTTAAGTCTTTGGCCACATCGTGCCCAATAGCATCCCATTGGTAATGTCAGGCACATGTTCTATGTCCAAGGCACAGCAAGTGACAATTTCATCTTGTGTTTCACCACTAAATAACATGTATCACTATTTTTCTGGCTTGTTATGTTTTCTTTCCAGCCCCTGTCCACCACATGACCCCTAAATTAGGTCTACATATTTTTCATTTTTGTTGTTGCAGCATCCCCTTTTAAGTATCATTTCCTGTATCAGCTATCTTTTGCTGCATAAAATAATAATAATAATTCAGTAGCTAAGACAACAAAGTATTTTGCCTGGCTGGATGCAAGGTCAGCTGACCTCCACTGGACCAGCTGGGCTTGGCTCCTTGGTAAGGTTGAGCTTAGATCTGCTTCATATGTTTATTTGGGGACAGCAGTTCCCGCTGGGGGTAGGGAGAGACTCTTTTCACAGTGAAGGCTGAGGGATAAGAGAAGCCTAATCACACAAATTCTTTTCAAATTTCTGTAATCTGTCACATCAGATAATATCGCATTGTCAAAGCCTAGAATCCAGGGATGGGAAAAGCAACTCTGTCCATGGAAGGAGAGGAAAGAGAATGAGTATTTTTAACAATAATCTACCACAGAGATGACTGACCATTTGCAAAGGTGGATATATGCTAGTTACCACCAGAAATAAACAATTATTTTCAGTGACTCACTCTAATAGATGTGTGGGCATGGAAAAAATAAATCAGTGATGAGATATTAAAGGATTAAAGATTTTCATCCAAGTTCTGTCACTTATTCTATAAATAGAGAAATTAATTTCAATTATTCTAAATAATTTAAATAGAGATCCCAGTGAAACTGCTTTATTAAAACAGAATTGCAGATATTTAAAAAGTATTTTTATATCTCCAATAAATGACTGATTTCTTAAATGGTTATGTGGGCTCCTTGGTATTCTCTGTCATATCAAAGAATTCTTCATTCATATACAGGCACGATATGAAGTTGGATAAAAACCATGTTAAAATTAGAAACATATATATATCCTCCCATGTAAGGAAACAATATGAATAAGAAGCATTGAAAGAAATGAATGAATAATTCAGGAGACAGCAGGCAGAAAGTCAATTATTTTAATACTGGCAAAGCCAAATTAAATGTGTTTAAACTACTGTAAACCAACTTTTATTCAATATTTTTAATAAGCTGAAAAAAGTTTTCTGTCATGACAATGATCATATACAAATATAAAAAATTAGGAAAATGGAAAATCTAAAATTGAATGCATTCCTAAAATTATTTTAAAATTGTAAGTCTATTTTGCTTTTAATTCTCTATTTAGAATGCGCTTATCTTTGGAAAAAGAAATAGAACGGCTGGAGTCAGCTTTGTCTGTGTGGAAATGGAAGTATGAAGAACTGAAAGAATCAAAGGCAAAAAGTCTGAAAGAGGTAGGGAGACGTGTGATGGAAAGGAAGCAACTGACTGTTTTCTCTGTTTCAATGTGTAAGCTGGTGGGCAGAAGACTGAGTAGACAAGAGGAAAGGAGGTTAAAAGATTGAATTCCCTCTATAAAAGGAATATTTGAACCCACATATTAATAGTGGACTCAGTCAAACTCAAGCCATAAGAAATCTTGTTCTAAATAACACATATTTTTTTTTAACATCTTTATTGGGGTATAATTGCTTTACAATGGTGTGTTAGTTTCTGCTTTATAACAAAGTGAATCAGTCATACATAAACATATGTTCCCATATGTCTTCCCTGTTGCGTCTCCCTCCCTCCCACCCTCCCCATCCCACCCCTCCAGGCTGTCACAAAGCACCGAGCCAATATCCCTGTGCCATGCGGCTGCTTCCCACTAGCTATCTACCTTACTGCGTTTGTTAGTAATAACACATATTTTTAATGATCACCCACATGACACAATTAGCTATCCATTCCAGGCACATGTGAGGGGACGGACAGCCTAAGATGCCATCATATCATAACATCTATAATAAACAACTTTATCTTACTCTTTTATAAAGCATTCTGAAAATATTAATTTATCTTTAGTGTGTTTAGGTTCTTTTCACATTGGCATTATAGTTACTCAGAATCGTTATACATTTATACATACATTTAGTTATACATGTATAACTATACATAGTTATACATTTCCTTTGCATTTTCATCAATAAAATGCTGTCATGAACATTTTCCATGATTTATTAATATTCATTATTTAAATAATATTAATTGTGTGTATTTTGTGTACTAAAGCACTATGCTAGGTAAGTATGTGGGATAGAATAATGAGCAAAGCAAATCAAAGAAAAATACTGAGCAAAAATAATGACAAGCTAAATGCTCCCCAATGAGTTAGCATTTAGTTCATCTGTGTGCTATATATATGCATATATATATACACACATACAAACTGTACATGTGTTGACAGCTGTCGAAAGAAGCTGCATATCGAAATCAGTTATGTAATCATGCCTTAGTCTAAAGCACTCCTCCATCAGTTGTTTAAAAAGTGGGAAGCAGTATTCCTCTTTGTTTATGAAATTCCATACGAATGTTGTTTCAGCTTTGTTTCCAGCAAGTGATAAAGTGTAGAGTCATTGACTCAAGTTTGCAGAAATCCCATGAGGGAATATTCAAGAACCTTAGTTGCCAGCACTTGCCTTATTTATGGGTCATATGCAGGCATCCTGATGTTCATAGAGCATAGTAATCATCATGCAGAGGTTCAGAACTAGTCGACTATGTCAACCCTGCGGACCACTGAGATTTGAAAAGAGGGAGGGACTTCCCTGTCGGTCCAGTGGTTAAGACTCTATGCTTCCATTGCAGGAGACACGGGTTGGATCCCTAGTTGAAGAACTAAGATCCTGCATGCTGCGTGGCACAGCCAAAAAACTAAATAAAATAAAAATAAAAGAATGTTTTCCAAGAAAAGGGGTGGGGGGAACTTCCCTGGCAGTCCAGTGGTTAAGACTCCATGCTTAGACTGCAGGGACACAGGTTTGATCCCTGGTCGGGGAACTAAGATCCTGCATGGCCCACAACAGGCCAAAAAAAAAAAGAAGCTGTCCCTCAGCTTTAAGAAACTGTTGAGTGTTGCTCAAAGGGAGCTGCTTCCCCTCTCCTTTCACCTTATATTCTCTCCATTCCATAGCTAGAATTGAAAAATGACATCTACATTGAAAACATACAAGAAACAAAGTCAGTAAATGAAAAGAGGGAGAGAGTTTCCTAATACCCTTAAACAAATATCTCCTGCCTAAAAATCATTTATTAACAGAAGGTAATTTCAGTGAGAACCACAGAAGGTTAGTTTGGGAATATTTCTCAATGAGGGGTAATTTAAACAAAGCTAACAAGCTAGATAAAGTTTATTTCTGCTTTATAAGTTCATGTTATATTGTCAGAGTGTTTTTGTTTCCAGCTTACACTGTGGGCATGTATGTAGTGTATGCGTGAACACACACATGCATTTGTGATGGATTCATCATATTTATATTCACAGGTACCTAACTGAATGTGGTCTCTGGGTGTGAGCACTGACAGTAAATTAATGTTCTACAGGAACAATATCTCATAACACAAAAACCGTGTTATGCTTACAGTGTAGGTGTGTTTGTCTTATAACGAGTTTTAATTTGTTCGAGAAAATTAATATTTAAGATAGAACTGGTCTTCAATTTAATTAAAATCATGCATTTACAATCTCTTGCCACTAATGGGCAGTGCAGACTTGATAACATCAATTTAACATTTCCAAAGCAGCTGTTTTTGAAAAAAGTCATGGTTTTCAGTTGGTTTACAAAACGATATGTATATTTTAAAATGTTTAATGTTTTCTATTCAAAGATGATATTTTGGAGTATCAAATTGGAAAATGTCTACTTTAAATTGCTTAAGAAAGCTTTATAGATGAGAAAAAATAAAATCAACATAGCATTTTACAGTGTAAATTGGGTCTATATTTTGACACCCATACAGAAGTATATATTAATACATATGTGACCCTTCTACTAGATAAAATGATAGGACTTTTAGGGGCTTCCCTGGTGGCGCAGTGGTTGAGAGTCCGCCTGCCGCTTCAGGGGACACGGGTTCGTGCCCCTGTCGGGGAAGATCCCACATGCTGCAGAGCGGCTGGGCCCGTGAGCCATGGCCGCTGAGCCATGGCCGCTGAGCCATGGCCGCTGAGCCATGGCCGCTGAGCCTGCGCGTCCTGAGCCTGCGCGTCCAGAGCCTGTGCTCCGCAACGGGAGAGGCCACAACAGTGAGAGGCCCGCGTACCACACACACACACACACACACACACACACACAAATAATAATAATAGGGCTTTTGGAACAAAGGAAACTTCAAGACTGTTACGGAAAATTTGTTTAAATATTTAAACTTTTGAATGTATGTTTCAGTTAGATGAACTACAACTTTGAACTTTGAAGAAAAGTGACAATGAATGAAAGAAAGAGTTTTTATTGTAGATGATGGAAAGTTAATTTAACAGAGATTTTAAAAATATTCTTTGAATTATTTATATGGGATTATTTTTAAAAAATATTTCTTTCCACTTCCTAAAGGGGGTTTATGATATCCATAGAGCCTTTGGAAGTCATGTAGCATAAACATATATTTAAGTTATTTTTATAAAACATTATGGAATGTTTAAAAAAATTTTTAGACAATAAATAAAAATACTTAGTCGCATGTAATTTTTATATATTCTTTGTTTAATTGTTTTATAATAGATTATAAGAGAACAATAATCTTACGGTACATTTAGAAAGGTCATTGTACAGTAATTAAAGTGTAAAATATTTTAAATTCCCATAAGTTGATTGACAATCAGAAAAAGTTATTATGATACATCTTCTGGACCTTCACATGAATTCTCCTTTCTTATTCCACTTCTCAACAATTCTGATAAATGACCTTTTCTTTCACTGTAGCTCTTCATCTATGAAAATTTTTGAATACCGTGTAATTCTTTTTTAGATGCATGAAACTTACAAACAAATACATGCCTGGCTAAAAACTGGCTGCTGGAAAATTTAGCAATTTTTAGAGCTGGAAACAGATGTGCTTAATAGACCAGAATTTTTAAAAATGTATTTGGAAGTCTGGTGTGCTTTAGAGGGAGATCTTTCTTAAATTACTGACATTTAGAGAAGAGTAAATATGAGAATTTAATTGTAAAATCGAATAAGTATTTAAAATGCAACCAAGATGATGAGCGGCGGAGATGGTTATATTCAAAATGCTGTTCCCATGCTGAATCTAATACTTAGTCAGCTTTCCTCTGCACGTCTGTAAATACTGATTTGGAGTTAGATTATGAATTCCAAGAGTGCTGTAATGACAAGTTTTATGAAATCTCATGATCTAGAGAATCAAATATTCAGATAAGTAACATTGATTACAAATAAGTATGGTACCTTGCTTTAACAATAAATGACTGTTTCTTTTCATAATGGAAGATTTTTTTTTACCATATGTGGAGAAAACTGCTAGCATTTTAAAATTGGTCTCAAGCTAAAAAAGTGAAATTGTAACTTTTTTATCTTCCTTTGAAAATTTTGTGTTTTTACCTGGTATCTTTTTAAGGATTTTATTTAGAAATCTTTTACCTTTTTGTGATAATAGCGACATTTCTAGTAGTTTATAATTTACAGTGTTCCTTTACGAATATTTTATAAATATTTTATAAATATTTGTATGAAGTACTTAGGGAGACACAGGCTTCATGGGGCCTCTTTATGGTACTAATAGCTGACCTTGAAGCCTTATCTGAAACACCTCAAAACACCTTTCTAATTTGAGGGAAATAGAAGGTTAGAATTATGAGTTATCTGTAGCTAAAATTCTATACTGACACCTTCACTTTAAAAAAGGTTGTGTCAAGTGGGAGCTACTCTGCTCACATAAAGAGAGGGTCCTTGAAGATACTTAATTGAAATAGGTATATGGTAGAGTATGAGTACAGTTGTTAGCTCGAAGCTAATTTCAAAGCTGTCTCATATTGCTATTTTTGTGGCTTAAAGAAAATACTCCCTAGAAATGACCCAGAACATTAATGTCTGTTGTCAGTTCTAACTCCTCCCCTCCCCTCACCCAGGCGGAGCCATCCTGTCTCCTCCTCTTGCCCTCTCCTCTAGGTCCCTTGCCCAGCACTGTTGACCTATTCACTTGTCCACCCAGCAAGCAGGGTGATAGCTCTCAAAACGTAAACTGGATCATAAAAACACTTCAGTGACTTCCCGCTATCCAGGTCCAGCTGGCTAAGCCACCTGATGTTGACAGGTTAGTGGGTGCCCAGTAATAATACCCCTCTTTCCACCCCAACTGCTCTAAAAGGCAATGCCCCAAATTCCAGCAGACAGTACCCAGCAGTAAACTATTTTTGATGCATATACATTCCCTACCTGTGTTTGGAGTCCAGCCTTCTCCTTCTGTCACTGACTCTGCTGTGCCCTGAGCTCTCAGAGGTCATTTAGCTGGACAGTCTGCATCAGACCAGAGATTAGACACAGGAGAGAATGGGGGTGGGGGTCACGTGAGGACGGTTTGTATGGACCCGGCCAGGAGTGCTGTACATTATTTCACTTATTCACAAGCGAGTACTCATTGCCTTATATGTGTGTGTTTGTGTTTATGTTTATATTTTCTGTTTCAGGCTGTTTTTTTTTTCATCAAAACAGTCACACAACAACCCTTTCACCTCCCATCCACCAGTCACATCTTGCCATTAACTTCAGTTTACATGTCACTTTATAAAAGGGAATGGTTTTATTCCCGAAAAAACTTCCTTTACTATTTTCCCTCGGAGAAATGTACAAGATTTTTAAAAGACCTTATCAACTGCAATTATTTTTTGGTTTACTTTCTATTTGCCTTTCCCACTGAACTCTGAATTTCATGATAATATACGTCATGTCTGCTTTATTCATTTCCCTCTATGCAGTGCTGATCAAACGTGGTTATGATTTGTGAAGACCAAAGCTTTTTTATCTAGCTCTATATGCTTGTATTCCTGAATGGTGGCTATGGCTATAGTGTAAGGAGAATAGTTGAGATCCTAGTTTTTCTTTTTTGTTTTGTTTTGCTAGTTATTTCTTTCAAGTTTTTTTTCATGGAAAGGCATTTTAATTTAAATAAAGCAGTGTGTGCATGTCAAGCCTTTTATTACCTGATGAGGCTACTGCTCTACATCCCTGAAGATTTTAGATTTTCCAGGGCACTGGAGTGAACCTTCGCCCCTAACATCCTATCCATCGTGAAAATCTGCTTAGCTTGTTCTTTGCCAGATATAAATTAGCTTATCAGGACAAAGAGTGAGGCTGATAAAATACCATATTAGAATTCTATAAATGTATAAGAACAATGAAGCCTATGGGACACCACTTTGCTCATACAAGTGCCTTCAAGACCTTTTAAAACAAATGTAATTAAGAATAATGTAAGCACTAAATTACATAAGTCAGAATTAATTGAACTACTAGTGGATAATTCATAGACATCACCAAGGTAACCCTCAGAGCACCGAGATGACTTCCTTAACTCTAAGGCTATTGTAAGTATTATGAAAGAAAATTAGGCTCTTCAGAATCTACTTTACTTGCAGAAACATAAAATGATAAAGGAAAAGATAGGTTGAAATCAGATGTTTTAGCATCTGTTTAAGTTAACCAACACTATTTTAAAATTTAAAATACAGTACAAAGGAGTCAGCTGATATTTAATTAATCTATACAAATTAATAGTTTGAGAATGATGTTAAAAGTAGGTTGAAAAGATAATGTCCCTAAAGGAGTGACACAGTGACAATGGTCTCACATAGAGAGGACATTCAGTCTGCAAAACATCTTTATTTTCTATTCCATCTGACAGGACACTTTCCACTGATGCATGCCTCATACATCCAAAGATTCTGGTTTTATCTTTTCCTATAAGAAATCCCTATGCAGGGATATTCAGTTAAGACCATTCTGAAGATAAGGATCTTCCTTTTAGTAAATAGCATGAGGATTTTTACCTGCAGGAGCAGTTTTCATGTTGAAAAGGAGATTGAATCAAGGCACTCTGCTCATCTTAGCCCTGCCATGTACTGACACCAAAGGTGTGTACATGACTGCGGGGGATTTAGAGGGTGACTTTTTTTTTTTGGTGGTGGGGCGTTCCAAGTGTTTCTAATGATTTTGTTTAGCTTTACTGAGGTATAAATGATATACAAAAAATTGAGCACAGTGTATGCATTTTGATGAGTTTGGACATATATATGCATACATCCATGGTACCACCATCACACCGAGGCACTAAATATATACATCACCTCCAGCATTTTTCTTGTGTTCTTATGTGTATGTGTGTGTGTGTGCTTGTTTGTGGTAAGAACACTTCACATGAGATCTATCCTCTTAATATTTTGGGTTGGCTAAAAAACTCGTTCGTTTCTTTTTTTTTCATAAGATGGCTCTAGTAGTGCTTTTTGTCTTTAACTTCATTCGAAACAATTTTGTTAGATTGTATTGAGACAGCTGTCATATCAGCGTGCATTTAAAAAAAAACTAATCAAACCCAAACAAACAAACAAAAAACTAATCAAAGCTGGTGAATTTTTGTGTAGCCATTTTAATATTGAAGATGGAAGAAAACAGCAATATTTTCGACATATTATGCTTTATTATTTCAAGAAAGGTAAAAACACAACTGAAACGCAAAAAAATATTTGTGCAGTGTATGGAGAAGGTGCTGTGATCGAATGTGTCAAAAGTGGTTTTTGAAGTTTCATACTGGAGATTTCTCACTGGATGATGCTCCGCGGTCCGGTAGATGAGTTGAAGTTGATGGTGATCAAATCGAGACATTAATTGAGAACAGTCAACGTTATACCACGTGGAGATAGCCAACATACTCAAAATATCCAAGTCAAGTTTTGAAAATCATTTGCACCAGCTATTGGTGCAAATGGTTATTTTAATTGCTTTGATGTTTGGGTTCTACATAAGTTAAGTGAAAAAAACCTTCTTGACCGTATTTCCGCATGCAATCCTCTACCAAAATGTAATGAAAAAGTTCTGTTTTTAAAACAAATTGTGATGGGCAATGAAAAGTGGATACTGTACAACAATGTGGAATGGAAGAGATTGTGGGGCAAGTGAAATGAACCACCACCAACCACACCAAAGGCCGGTCTTCATCCAAAGAAGGTGATGTTGTGTATGTGGTGGAATTGGAAGGGAGTCCTCTATTATGAGATCCTTCCAGAAAATCAAATGATTAATTCCAACAAGTACTGCTGGCAGTTAGACCAACTGAAAGCAGCACTCGTTGAAAAGTGTCCAGAATTAGTCAACAGAAAATGCATAATCTTACATCAGAATAATGAAAGACTGCGTGTTTCTTTGATGACCAGGCAAAAACTGTTACAGTTGGGCTGGGAAATTCTGATTCATCCGCCGTGTTCACCACACATTGCACCTTTGGATTTCCATTTATTTCGGTCTTTACAAAATTCTCTTAATAGAAAACATTTCAGTTCCCTGGAAGACTGTAAAAGGCACCTAGAACAGTTCTTTGCTCAAAAAGATAAAATGTTTTGGGAAGATGGAATTATGAAGTTGCCTGAAAAATGGCAGAAGGTAGTGGAAGAAAAGGATGAATGTATTGTTCAATAAAGTTCTTGGTGAAAATGAAAAATATGTCTTTTATGTTTACTTAAAAACCAAAGGAACTTTTTGGCCGACCCAATATTTTAAAGGACACAGTACTGTATTGTTAACTAAAGTACTATGTTGTACAACAGATCTCTAAAACTTATTCATCTCACACAACAGAAACTTTGTATTCATTTAAAAACAACTCCCCATTTTGCCCTCCCCCAACCCCAACCCCTGGTAACCACCATTCTATTCTCTGCTTGTGTAAATTTGACTATTTTAGAAATACCTCATATAAGTGGTATCATGCCATATTTGTCTTTTTGTTACTGATTTATTTTACTTAGCATAATTTCCTCTAGGTTCATCCATGTTGTTGCAAATGGCAGGATTTCCTTTTAAGGTTGAATGATATTCCATTGTACGTATATACCTCATTTTCTGTATTCATTCATCTGTCAATTTGGGTTGTTTCCATATCTTGGCTGTTGTGAATAATGACGCAGTAAATATGAGGTTGCAGGTATCTCTTAGAGATCCTGATTTCAATTATTTTAGTTATTTACCCAGAAGCGGGATTGCTGGATCACATGGTACTTATATTTTTAATTTTTGGAGGAAACTCTATACTGCTCTCCGAAGTGGAGATTTCCCATATACCTCCTGTCCCTGCACATACAAGCCTCTCCAGTTGTCAACATCCCTCAACAGAATGGTACATTTTTTACCAAGGATGAACCTATGCTGACACATCATAATCACCCAAAGTCCACCATTTACCTTAGGGTTCACTCGGTGTGAATGTACCTTAGGGTACATTCTGTGGGTTTAGACAAATGTATGATGATATATTTCCACCATTATGGTATCATATGTAGTGTTTTTACTGTCCCCCCAATCCTCTGTGTTCCACATATTCATCCTTCCTTGCCCCACCTCCTTCAACACCTGGCAACCACTGATATTTTCTTGTCTCCGTAGATTTGCCTTTTCAGAATGTCATATAGTTGGAATCATACAGTATGTAACTTCTTAAGACTGGCTTCTTTCACTTAGTGATATGCTTTCCTCCATGTCTTTTCACAACTTGATAGCTCCTTTCTTTTTAGGGCTAAGTAATATTCCATTGAGTGGATGTATCACAGTTTATCCAGCTACCTGCTGAGGGACATCTTGGT
Organism: Lagenorhynchus albirostris; assembly: GCF_949774975.1. NCBI lineage: Eukaryota > Metazoa > Chordata > Mammalia > Artiodactyla > Delphinidae > Lagenorhynchus > Lagenorhynchus albirostris. The sequence goes on along the minus strand of NC_083108.1, from coordinate 8,471,493 downwards.
TGCTTTCAAGTTTTAGCAGTTATGGATAAGGCTGCTGTGAACTTCTATGTGCAGGGCTTTATGTGGTTTTCAGTCTCTTTTCATTTAATTATTACCCCCTGGTGAAATGAGTTCCTGTCTTAGATTATTTTATGGGTCACTGACCACCTTCTAGACAGCAGCATTTGAGTGAGGCATCCTCGGAATTGTGCCCGGGATCACATCTCAAAGTATGGCAAGTTATGTGGGAGGAACTGAGTGTAGCTGCTCTGTTGAGAAAGGGTTATGGATGTGGTGGAGACTCAGGGCATCACTGTCTCCTCTTTAGGGCCATGGTGCATCCTAATTAGTACCAAAAGTTTTAAAGAGAGTTAAGAAATCATAAAGACAGAAGGCTCCTTTAGCTGGTATTTTTAGAGGTATCATATGGGAGAACTGAAAAGGCACAGGTGACACACAAGAACAAAGAGTATTCTTTGAAATGCACTTTAGAATGTATAATTATCACTTGAGGAAATTTTCCTTTGTAATATAGTTCTGAGGTTACGATCAAAGTCGGTCGAGGATATAATTCTATATTCACATTAAACATCTTCTGATATATACAAAATGAGTTGCTGATGAAATCTCATGAGAGTTCTCACATGGGTAATCTGGATATTATAAAAAATGGTAAATAATCTTTTAATGCAGTTGTACTGAATTAGCAGAATCCATTAGATTCAACTGAAAATAATTTTTAAAAATATATCTGTCCAGCTGTCTCTTGAAAGATTTTGATTTAATTGGTTAGGAGTACCGATTACATATCTGTGTTTTTAGAAGCTCGTTATCCTGGAGTGCACCTTAAATTGATATCTGCTGCTCTAAAACATCACCTGGGGAGGGGAGCGGGGGGGGGGGGGACTGTGGAAATCCCCAAAACCAGTTGTGACCATTTTATGTTAAAGATCAACTTGATTGGCCACCACCAAGTGCCCAGATATCTGGTCAAACATTATTCTGGGTATGTCTGTGAGGGTGTTTTGGCATGAGATTAGCATTTGAATGAGTAGACTGAGTAAAGCACATTGCCCTTCCTAATGTGGGTGTGCCTCATCTAATCAACTGAAGGCCTGAATAAACAAAAAGTCCAACTCTCGTGCAGATAAGAGGGAATTCGTTCTGCCCAACTGTCTCTGACCTGGGGCATCAGTTTTGCCCTGGTTTTGGACTTGAACTGAAACATCAGCTTTTCCTGGATCTGGAACATGTTGACTCAGATGGGAGCTCTACCATGAGCCCTTCTGGTTCTCAGGTCTTTTAACTTGGACTGGAGCTTTCACCACTGGCTCTCCTTGGTCTTCAGCTTGCCGACTGTAGATCTTGGGAATATGTGTGTGTGTATATATATATATATGTGTGTGTGTGTGTCTTAGTCTGTTTCTCTAAAGAACCTTAATACACCAACTTTACTGAAAAAGTCATAACTTGACCATATCTGCTTGCTGCAAGTCCTGGTTTATTTCCACTCAATGATTTTTCTCTCTTTTGCCAGTTGTGCAATTGGCATTGGAAGCACTGCATGTACTCCTAGTTAGTAACATCAATTATAAAGTGAAATATATACTTTATATATTTTATGATTTCTTTGGCCTATTTTCCATTGTTCGGACTTTTTTTTCACTATTTAGATGGCTTTAGCTCTTTAGCTGATTCTAGACATTGCATTGTTTACACAAAAAAGCATAAAATCCCAAAGAAGAAAAGTGATTTTATCAACTATTTGGTTGTGGGAAAGATTTGTACAGGTCAGGCTCCAGTCTCCAATGATTTCAAAACGCCATATGTTAGGGGAGAGTAAGAATGTATTAACAAATTTCAAGTCACCAAATTAGTGAAAAATCATGTAAAATGGAATGTTTCCAAGAGTAACTTAATTACATTACCAACAGCATCATATGCATAAGTTCAAGTGCCATTTTAATATTGACGGAGAGAGTTTAAGTGTGAAATGTTCGAATTCATTTTGAATTACATTCTCAATGTTTAATTATGAAATACACAGAGAAGTGGGTGATGAGGCTTTTTGATTCTTCATAAAATAGGGGTGCCAATGAGACAAATTAAGAGATGAAAACTCGTATTGTGTTTCATACTTAATTTGATTAAGTATGCTTCTAACAGAAGCTCTTTGTGATTTTAAAATTAAATTAGAAGGCGTAATTGCTATAAATCTTTTGACTAAAATAATCTTTGCTTTTTACATATTTTAATAGACTTATTGAGATATAATTCACATACCATACAACTCATTGTAAAGCATATAATTTGGTGTTTTTAAAATATATTCACAGAGTTGTGCAACTGTCACCATAATCAACTTTAGAACATTTCATCAGTCCAGAAAGAAACCCTAGATCCATTAGCAGTGACTCCTTATTTCCCTCCAATCCCCACAGCTTTAGTTAATTACTGATCTAATGTAATACTGTAGATTTACCTATGCTGGGCATTTCATATAAATGGAAATTTATGACTGGCTTCTTTCAACTTACATAGGTTTTTGAATAGAGTTTCTATAATCTGCCTTTCTACCAATTCTTCCTGTTACAACTCAAGAACATAAACATGTTGAATTTTTTTATGGCAACCTCATTTAGAAAAAAACTATTAGGAGGCATAAGTTTCTGTTTCCCATAAGAAAATATATTAACATTTAGCTGTTTTATTCATGTCTGAAGCTGTTTCATTTTTTCATCTTCATGTCTGAAGATGTAAACATTTTAAAATTGTATTACTTTTATTAAATGAAAATTTTGATTTTGACAGAAGTACAGGTCATCAAGAGACCAAGACTAAGTAGGAAAACAAAGAAAACAAAGAAAAACATTTCAATTTCTAAAGCTTTGTAGAAATGTAAGATAGTTTTTCATTATTACCAAAGTTGGCACTCTTTTTTCACTTGGTGAAGTTAAATCACATACTTTAGCTCTAAAAAAAATATATTCAAACATGAATATTTGATTTTCCTAGTTTTATACTATGGTAATTATGTGCAGCTTCAGGCAATATTTAATTAAGAATTAAACCATGCTAATCCTTTAAAAACCCTATTTTTCTAAAAGTAAAAATCTGAAACATGTTTTTCCTCCCCAGGAACTATGATATTCTATAATTTCATGTTCTTTGTGAGCTAAAGGACTTGGGGTGTGTGTGTGTGTGTGTGTGTGTGTGTGTGTGTGTGTGTGTGTGTACTTGGAGAACAATACTCTGTGGAGTTTAAAAGGCTTAACAGCAACAATTAAAATGGTATCACATTCAAAAATATATCTTGAAGATGCTTCTATTCATGGATAGGAAGACTCAATTCTGTCAAGATGCTAGTTCTTCTCAACTCGATCTATGGATTCAATGCAGTCCCAATCAAAATCCTAGCAAGTTGTTTTATGGATATTGAAAAACTGGTTCTAAGGATAATAGGGAGAGGTAAAAGACCCAGAAGAGCTGGTACAATATTGAAGGACAAGAACAAGTTGGAGGATTGATGCTGCCTGACTTTAAGACTTACTATAAAGCTACAGTAATCAACACAGTGTGGCACTGGCAAAAGAATAGACAAATAGACCAATGGAACAGAATAGAGAATCCAGAAATAGACCCACATAAATATAGTTAACAAATCTTTGACAAAGGAGCAAAAGCAATACAATGGAGCAAAGATAGTCTTTTCAACAAATTGTGCTGAAACAACTGGACATCCACATGCCAAAAAAAAAAAAAAAGAATCTAAACACAGGCCTTACACTTTTCCCAAAAATTAGCTTAAAACAGATCATAGATCTAAATGTAAAACACAAAATTATCAAATTTCTAGAAGATAACATAGGAGAAAACTGGATGACCTTGGGTATAGTGATGACATTTTGGATAGAGCAAAAGTGTGATCCATGAGTGAAATAATTGATAAACCAGACTTCACTAAAATCAAAAACTTTTGCTCAGCTAAAGACAATGTCAAGAGAATGAAAAGACAAGCCAAGGACTGGGAGAAAACATTTGACACATCTGATAAAGGACCATTGTCCAAAGTATACAGAGAACTCTTAAAGTTCAACAATAAGAAGATAAGCAATTGGCTTAAAAAATGGGCCAAAGACTTGAACAGACACTTCACCAAAGATGTGCAGATGGAGAAAAAACTTATCAAAAGTTGCTCACACATCCTATGTCATCAGGAAAATGCAAATTAAAACAACGGTGAAATACCACTACATACCTATGAGAGTGTCCAAAATCCAGAACACTTGACACCAAATGCTGGCTAGGATGTGGAGCAACAGGAATTCTCATTCATTGCTGGTGAGAATGCAAAATGATACAGCCACTTTGGAAGACAGTGTGATGACCGTAGTTAATAATATTGTATTGAGTTACTACATAGTAACTCAAAAGTTACTGTGAGAGTAGAGCTTTAATGTTTTCACCATAACAACAACAACAAAATGGTAATTATGTGAAGTGAAGGATGTGTTAACTAACCTTATTATTGTAAACATTTCACAATATGTAGGTGTATCAAATCATCACATTGTACACCTTCAACTTACACAATGTTACATGTCAATTATGTCTCAGTAAACTGGAAAAATATACAAAAAATATTTTAAGGCACACTTGGTAGTTATAAATGATGGAAAAAAAGAACACTTTCTTCATTGCTGGCTTTGAGCAATTTGATTTTAATGTGTGTTGCTGTGATCTCTGCATATATCTTTGTTCTTGGGGGTGTGTTGAATTTCTTGGATCTGTGTGTTCATACTTTTTATTAAATTTGGAAAATTTCTCATCATTATGTTTTTTAAATATTTGTCTTCATCCCTTTGTCAGGGACGCCAATTATAAGTACGTTACGACTCTTGAAGTTGTCCCACTGTTTGCTAATTGGCACCCAGTGTAGTCCTACTGGGGTGAGTGAATGGTGAGGACTGGGAGGCTTGGAAGGGGAAGTTTGGTCAGTGGCACATACCAAGCACCTTGGTTGTTCCTGAGTTTTCAAATGCTCTTCGGTATGATGAGGTTATCACTGTTTGCTAACTGCCTTCCCATAGAGACCAGGCAATAGAGGTGCTATCTCCTTCAATGTTTACATTTCAAAGAGATAGTTCCCAGGTCTAGAGAAGGACCTCCCTGGGTTATAAAGCTGGCAAAAGGCTGGCAGATTTATGCCTCAAAGGGGCAGGGAAAGAATTTACAGTTACAAATTGTTGTTGTTGTTTTCAAAATAAACACTCTAAGATAATGAAAGCCAAGAACATGTAGTCACAAATAAACCCCTCTAATTTTGCTCAGGCTGAGGGGAACATTAAGCCCTCTTGGTCACTTCTAATTCTATCATCTTTGTTCTTTCTGGGCCAGTTTCAATTGATGAATTTTTCTCCTCATTATGGGTCATGCGTTCCTATTTGTTTGCATAACATGCAATTTTTGACTGGACTTCTCTCATTAGCAATTTTATCTTGTTGGGTGGCACTGAATATTTTCATTTTTTAAAATTATTTTTGAGCTTTGTTCAGAGATGTAGTTTTATTACTTGGAAATAATTTAATCTTTTTTGTCTTAAAGCCTTTAAACCTTGTTAGTTAAGACCAGAGCAGCATTTAGTCTAAGGCTATATTTCCTACTGACTATGGAGTCAAAACCATTCTGAGTCCTTTTTACAATGGAAATGTGAATTATGAGGCCTTCCATTTTGGCAGCTGGCAATAGGAATTATTACTGGCCTTATGTGAGTCCTAGGCGGTGTTTCTTTTAATTCTCTTGGGGGTTAGTTTTCTTACAAGTATGCTCAGATCACCACCCTGGTGAGTACTCTGCAGACCTCCAGGGTTCCCCTCTGCTCCGTTCTCTCTGCTCTGGTACCTTTGCCTCAGCTACCCCTCATCCCATCGCTCCCAGCTTCACCCAAACTCAGGGGTACCACCAGCTTCTTCCTTGCTTCCCCTCCCTACCCTGTGAACTGAAACTCCTTCCAGGTAATAAACTGGCTATTTTTAGGGCTCTTTTTGTGTTCTCAGGGATTGCCTGATAATCAATGTCTTTACAACAATTGTTTCTTCCATTTTTCTTGCTTTTTAGTGGTTTCAGGTTGGCAAATTTAGCTTCTGTGACTCCATCTTGTTTAGCAGTCAGTATCATTTTGATTATGTATTAGAAGTATGTTTGTGGTTTTTTTTATCTTGTTTCCCTTTAAATATTATTTTTTGAAAAAGCAGTCAATTTTTATACAGAATATGGGTTTATATATGTTTTGTGAATGTTTTGATAAGTCATGATAACCTGTTTTAAAATAACACATATTTTTATTCAAGATATTTTATTTTTTACTGAATTAAAAGAACAAAGGTCATTACCCTTTTCTGTGTAACATTTTATTTTTTACATGGTTTCTAAGCTGTTAATCACCCTTCCTTTTACTAATTTATCAAGAGATAAATAATTCACATGAAGCTCAGACATTTTAATTGGATATATCTTTTTAAGTGTGTTTTAATATGTAGGTTGTTTTTTTATATTTCTTTTTCCTTTTTTCCTTCTTATAATTTATTTAAAAAGCCAAGTCATTTGTCCTGTGAAGTTTTATTTTGGATTTTAGAGATTGCACCTTAAGGTACGATTTGCTACATTTCTCTGTTCTCTATATTTCTTATAAAATGGTAGCTGGATCAATAGGTTTGATGTAATTCTCTTTCAGCATGTTCTCCTAGGTGGGGTATTCTTCCCTAAAGAAGCACATGGTATTTGGGTGTCCCTGAGGTGCTAGCAGACCGATGCTCATTGCCTAGAACCATCGATTAATTTGGGGCTGCAAAATTGTGATATTCTCTTATTTCTCCTTAAGCTATTAGTTGGAATATTTAAATGAAGAGAACTTCTCACATAATACTTTATGCATTTAGATATAGTCAGGATACATGAGAGATTATTTTCCCTTTCTTTACCAATTTACAAAATAATAAATTAGTTCACTAGCATTCCCCAGTGTTAATCAAACTAGTATTTTTAGTATCATTATGAATTCATGAATTTAAACTTATTGAGTGTGCTTTAACATACTGCAATTATTATCCCTACTGATATTCAAAAATTCCCATATTTAGAGAGCAGAAACTTCTTAATATTGGTTACCGAGAACATTTGATGCAATCCTAGCAAACTCTTATAGTTTCCTTACTCTGTGGTATGACAAAATATACTAGATATACCAAAATATCTTTGTTGTAGATCTGGAATAAGCCGTTTCTTCAGAGTCCTGGATTCTCAGTGAGGAATAGCTCAAGACCACAATCTGTGTGTAGAAATGTGCTGAGATGGTCATTATTTCCAGGCCATTTCAGTGGAAAGAACTGGTAAATTTATAAATATGTTGAATCTTCTTTATCATTCTCCTCTGTTCATCACAGTTTGTTCATTACTTTTGGTTATTTAGCATCTTATTTCTTTTTACCTTGTCTCTTAAGGCAGCATCTGTTGCACTTTTTTGCTCTGTGTTCCTTTTAGCTTATTCGGAAGTGATTTTTATTTCTAATTCTTTCTTGAATATTATTATATTTCCGAATATTTAAAGTTCTTGGTTGCATTGCTCTTTCATGTTATTTATAATTTTATTGATGTTGTTTTGGTCACATTGAAAAATTTGATTCTTCTTTTTCTCTAGTGGGCATGTATGTCTAGAATGTTCTCACTATTTATACCATATTCTCATTGTATTTAAGATTATTTTATTCCTCATTCATTTGTCCTTATATAACACTACATATGATTCAACTATGACCCTCTTTTGTTGCTCATTCTTAAATGGATTTAGGTTTTTTTGGTACATAGAAGGGAAAGTGGGTAAATAAAGAAATGTTTGCTAGCTTCACTGCTTTAGAGCTCATTACTCTTAATATTTGTGCAGTGTGCCCCAGATTATGGCCTTGTCCTCTCCAAAACCTCCTGGCCCTGTTCTCTGGCAGACTTCTACATGGATCCCTTCTCAGCCTTTATTGCCACTGTTCCTGTCAATGTGGATCCTGTTCTCAGCATTATCCTCTGAGGGGAGGGGGTATTTTTAAAAGAAGTCTTATCTGCTTTTTTTTTTTTTTTTGCGGTACGCGGGCCTCTCACTGTTGTGGCCTCTCCCGTTGCAAAGCACAGGCTCCGGACGCGCAGGCTCAGCGGCCATGGCTCATGGGCCCAGCCGCTCCGCGGCATGTGGGATCTTCCCGGACCGGGGCACAAACCCGTGTCCCCTGCATCGGCAGGCGGACTCTCAACCACTGCGCCACCAGGGAAGCCCTGTCTGCTTTTTTAAAGAGTATATAGGGTAGAGACTGCTCCAGTTCTTCAGACTTTACAACGGCCCTCTCGCATAAGCTCCCCAGTTAGAAATTGTGAAACTCCCCTAGTTTCATTTACTGTTTTCATGTTGACCTGACACACTTCCCAGGTATTGTATATTGTCAGTTTGGGGTTCTCCTGTTCTCAGATCACGATGATTCCCTTTAGTTTTCTCAAGCAGCTGTTGATCTCCTGCAATTCTTGAAGCTGTGAGTGGATTGTCTTAACCCACTGTATCTTGGGGTCCATAGGGACAACTTGTCACCTAATTTTGCTGTAGGTATCCATAGATTTTTTAGTTTGTTGTTCTCATTGCTCTGTTTTCATGGAAAGATCTGAGGTCATTAAAATAATTACACCACCAGACCACTGACTTCTTTTCACAGTTCCCCATGGGGATAGTAATTTGGTTTTCAACCTCAGATTTCCAACTTCCACATGGGGCCTTCAAAAATTGATCTGCCTAAGGAAGTACTTTGCAAGTGAGTTCTCTTAGCCCACATTACCCTCCACCCACTTCGCAAATGAAAGGCATATTTATCTTTCTGATCCCTTGATCCCCAGTATTATTTTAGAACATTTTGCCAGAATGAGAAAAACTAAAGAGTGCCAGACACAGAGACATTTTAAAGTATTGGTATTAATAAGCCAACTAACGAATGAGTCACAAAACCTTTGGCATGTCAGGTGGATCCTACTTTTCCTTTTCATAAAAATACTGGAATAGGACCTAATGGATTGGTCAGTTTATAGATGATAAAAAATAAATTTAGATATAAAATCAAAATGTAGCTTTGCTGTATATTTAGTAGGATATTAAAAAATAACACAAACAATGACTGGTATAACAAAATATCTTCCATTTCTGTCAACATGTGTTATCAACTTTCTCAGTGCTCCTATTTTGAAAAGAATAAATAAAACTGATGATAATTCTTATTTTATTCTATCAATAAATAATTTCATCCATTGATTAACAAAGTAATTGAAAAAATGTGTCTATCTGTCTCATAAAGAGATGCATTTCCAGTAAATGATTAGTTTATATTTAGTAATTATTTATCACAATATGTGCTATCCCATCTTATTTTTAAGCCACCATGTACCTATAATAATCGTTAAGGTAATTCAATCCAAAAGAAACTTTTTAACCTTTGGAACCTTACAGTTGTAATATATATAATACACACATATTTTATATACATAATTTTATTGCATGTTGTAGAGTAAAAACATTTTCAAGTATAAACATATGTTACAGTAAGATGATGTGGAGGAGGTGGAATAGAAATAAAAATTTAAGAAATAAAATTAACAATATAATTTTTTTGAACAGATGACAGTGAATATCACATTTCTATGGATTTTAGATATTGCATGAAGTGTGATGCAACCATTTTATTTAAAGTGTCAATATTTAAAATTCACCAGAAATTTTACTTTTTGAATCTAAATAAATATAATATTTTAAAACAAACTTTAAAAAGGTAGAGGATACATTAGCATGAGAGAAAAAGAGTTTAAAGACCACTAAAATCAGTTATTTAGTGTTTTTATTTTGACTTGAAGGATACAATAAAATTTGCATTAATCATACTTAAACATTCCTTAGTGTCTTTACTACCATTCTTTAAGGTTGAGGGAGGGATTTAGGTAAAGTTTACTTAAAAGAATTTTTGGGTAAGTTTTGGAGCTATGATATAAGTGGTGACATTTTGGAGGCTTCTCTGTACACTTACAGTTGATTCAAGTTACTTGAATGAACTGAACCTCGTTGTTAGCTGTCCCTAGGTCCACTGCATTTTGTGTAGCCTTCTATTGGGGCACATTTCCTTCTTACATTCCTCACCTTTCATAAGAATATGGTATCCCTACCAGAACCTGCCTAACTGTTAAACATTTGGTCTTATATTCTGAACTAGTTGATAGTCAATACTTATCCCAAAAGCCAAATTATAAACGTATGTATCAACATGAAGGCAATGGGAAGAGCTGTTAAAGTGTGTTGACCAGGGTCAATCTGATTACAATAAAACAAATAACTCAAAATTCAGTGTGAAGAAGAGATTTGGGGGCATGGGTGATAATGAAACTGTTGTGAGTCTAACATGGTAATCCGGAAAGAAATAATCAGATGCCCTAAACTTGGTGGGGGATGTGGAGAGATGTGGAGAGTTGAGAAATATACAATTGAAAGAAATCATGATGCTTGGTGATTAATTGAATGTTGAATGCATTTTCCTTCTCCTATATTATATGATTAAATAAGAAAATATTTTTATTTATATTACACAATATTTTTATTTTCTAGACATTGTCTCCTGAAAGATTTTTCCACTCTATGCTAAATCTAAATGTATTAGAGTAAATATTTATGCATAATGTTGTTAATTTTCCAGAAGCAAATTATGGCAGATATTTCTGAAGTCAGAGATATGATAAGTTGCCTGGTTTAACCTTTCACAAATACTGCAGTATGAAAAGAGGAATTTAATGAGGAATTTTGGAATTATACTGTAATGCAATTTCAAAAAATAAAAAAACTATTGCAAGAGACTATACTTAACTGAATTTTAAATAAAGGGACATGAACTTGGAAAATGCTTTCTAATTCTGACTCATTCACTTCATCAGATACCTTCTATTTCTGTCATTTTCAATTTAACTAATGTAATATATCATTTGTGGATGACATTCATAATTCTGCTAAATTAATAATCCTTACCATCTCCCCATCCGTGGCTTTCAATTTTTCATTTGCTAAATAGATTTTTAGTTACAACTCCATTAATCTAAACCTAAAGTTGAAGAGGCAAGTGGCAAAATTAAGATGATTTTGAGTTCAGAAAATAATTTTTAAATGATCAAAATAACTCAGATTTTTAATAGGAGGGAGTATAGTTGTTTCATTAATCAACTTTTTTCTGTTATATTGTTTTAATTGCTTTGGCCATTCAATATTTCATTTACTGTTTTTATTTTCTTTTTTGCTCTTGCCTGTCTGGAGTGTATAGGAACTGTGAGGTTAGAGGGGCTGGCTTAGAATAAGGGATAAGAATAGGAGATCAGGACTGAGGGTTATAGGACCAAGCAGCTGGTAAGGACTTTGACTTATACTCTGAATGGATTGGGAAGCCTCTGGAAAGATCTGAGCAGTGGAGTTACATGATTTGATTTACTTTTTAAAAAGCTTTTTTTAAAATTTTATAAATTTATTTATTTATATTTGGCTGCTTTGGGTCTTCGTTGCTGTACACGGGCTTTCTCTAGTTGCAGCGAGCGGGGGTTACTCTTTGTTGAGGTGCACGGGCTTCTTATTGCGGTGGCTTCTATTATTGTGGAACACGGGCTCTAGGCACGCGAGCTTTAGTAGTTGTGGCTCGCGGGCTCTAGAGCACAGGCTCAGTAGTTGTGGCGTGCAGGCTTAGTTGCTCCACGGCATGTGGGATCTTCCCGGACCAGGGCTTGAACCCGTGTCCCTTGCATTGGCAGGTGGATGCTTAACCACTGTGCCACCAGGGAAGTCCCTAAAAAGCTTTTTTTGATGGCTGTTTTGAGAAAGGGAATATAGATCCATGAGGAGAAGCAGAGAGTGTGGCAGTTATTAAAATAACTGAGATTTTGGTGGTTGACCAAGGCAGTAGTGGTGAAGGTAGAAAGTGGATGGATTTATTAAATAATTGAAGGCTAAGTTCAATTGATTTGTTTTTAGTCTGAATGTGGCATATCAAAGAAGGAAAAAGGTTAACCATAAGTCCAATATTTTTGGCCTGATCAAAGGGGTGGATGGAGGTGATATTTGTTGAGATGGCAAAGACTAGCAGAGAAACATTTGAAGGAGAAGTACTTAGTCTTTTCAAAGTGTTAAGCTTTGGACGCCTATAGAAGTGATAAGTAGCAAGTTGGGTGTGTGGATCAGAAGTAGAGGGGAGACTTTCAGGATGGAATGAGGCATTTGAAGGTTGTCAGCATTTTGACTGGTATGCAGTGCCATGGGTGCACATGAGCTGTCCAAAGGAGCAAATGCGTCAAGAGAACGGGTACATTCCAACATTCAACTCTGTCTTCTAACTTTTCTAGTAAATTTTTTCTGAAGGAAGGATGGCTAGACACATTTTTAAAATATCCTATTATTGTTCTTTAAATTTTTGAAATTGCTTTGTCCTTAATTTATGAATGCAATATATATTCATTTTTTTCCTGAAGATCGTGATTAGATTTTTTTAAAAAAATCATTCTCTTTTATATCTTAAATTGTACCATTTTTCTGTTTTCTTTATTTTCTATCAGACATTCTGTTTCTTAATCTTGGTCATATTTTTTCATAGCCTTGGGGTTCTTCCTATGTCCAGAGATCCTTGATTCTCTGCTCACAGTGATGAATGAAAATGGAATTATTTTAGGTAATTGATGTGGATTCCCTCTACTGTTGCATATGAAAGTGTATTTTCCTGCTTCTTCTCTCCTTTGAGTGGTTTATTGAAAGTTCTGTTGATAATGGGGGGGGGATTTATGATTGATCTAGTTCCCTGAGAAGTAATGACCAAGATTTCAGAAGTTAAGCTAGGGGCACTCAATTACCACAATGAGTTAATTTTCTTTTTTTTTTTGGTGGACATAACCCAAAACCTGTGGCTTGCAATTTGTTATTCGTTTTTTTAGCAAAGTGACTTTCCTTTTCTTTATGCATTGGTTTAAGAACTCAGGTAATGAATTTGGTAAGAATGTTCTCAAATTTGCTTCCCCCAGTTATTAGCTTTGTGAATTTGGGAATGTTACTTAAGCCTAGTAAAAATATGTTTTATTTTTCTTTAAGGTAGGGGGTAATAATAATAATACCTAACACAGAGGATTACTGTTAACATTAAGTAAGGAAATATATATCAAGTCCAGTTCCTAAGACTAGTACATGCTTAATATTACTATTAACAATAATAACATGAGTAAGATTATTTTAAAATTTTAAATAAGTGGTATAATGATAGCTTTTATATTCTAATTTATTGTTGGATTACATACAAATTATGTAATTTTAATTCTGGAAACCTACATAGTGTAGGAAAAACATGTTAATAAAACAAAATAGCCTATGTGTATATATCTACATATTATATATATATCAAATTTCATGATTCTGCTGAAAACTTCTAATTATAAGGACAGCTATGGGGAAAAATCATTGTTTGCATTTCTAGGATTTTTCTCATTCCTATGTTTCTTTTTATAGACTTAGGTTTTAGGTTCACTGCAAAATTGAATGGAAGGTACATAGATCTCCCATATACAGCCCCACCCCCCCACTCATAGGTAGCTTCCCCCATTACCAAGGTCCTTCACCACAGTGGTACATTTACTACAATTGATAAACCTACACGATACATTATAATCACCCAAAGTCCATAGTTTACCTAACGTTCACTCTTGGTGTTGTACATTACTGGTTTAGACAAATGTATAAGGACATGCATCCATCATTAGAGTTTCATACAGAGTAATTTCACTGCCTTACAAACCCTGTGCTCCACCAAGTCACCCCTTCCTCCTCCAAGCCCTGGAAACCACTGATCTTTTTATTGACGACATAGTTTTGCCTTTTCTAGAATGTCATATAGTTGGAATCACACAGTATGGAGCCTTTTCAGATTGGCTTCTTTCCCTTAAAAATATGCCTTGATGTTTCCTCCATGTCTTTTCACGGTTTAATAGCGCTTTTTTTTGTTTGTTTTTTTAGTGCTGAACCACGTTCCGTTGTCTGGATGTGCCAGAGTCTATTTATACTGTTTTCCTGCTGTAGTTTTCTATAGAAATTTATCGGCATCTTTTATAGATGTTCTACATACATTTTACCAGCTTGAGCATTATACAGTTGTATTTTTTCCGTTGCCCAAATTTGTCTCTTTTACAATCTATACACCTTTTATACTTCATCGAAAATATACGTAAGTAGGATTACAAAGAGTACTATGGGACTAATATTCAAGACTGAAAGATCAGAATTAATTGGATTAGTTTAGAATCCAATTAGTCAATTATTAAGAATCTGTGGAGGTAACTAAGCTTTGTCCAATTTTCAACTTGTGAATTTAGATTCATGGAGACTTGCTGATTTGTTTTCCAACAACATAGGAGTTTTCAACTACAAGTGTAAAGAAATACATGGTTCAACTACAATATTTATAATAGCAACAACAAAACCTACCAGGTTATACATAGGAAAAAAAAAACTGAAAGCAAAATGAAAGACTAATGTGAATTATCCTGGAACCAGCCTTTGTAATATCATGTGATTATGACTTTAACTTTCTTTTTTCAGTTTGACATTCTTCATGGTCAACATAAAAATAAAATGGAAGAAATATCAGGAGATATAAAGGAAGGATCGAAATCTAAAAATAGCAGTGACAGAGTGATCTATGAGTTAAGAGCAGAGGTAAGATACTGGGTAAAGAGTAATATACTAAAACATATCTGAAGGTTATTAAATGATATAATGTCCTAAGAAGTATAACTGAGGAGTCTTTGGTTATTTTATGAAAAAGAATGCTGCTGAACATCAAAAATAAAGTATCAGCGTACATGTGATCTAAAATGCTGTGAAATGATAGTGGCCCAACACTATATCTGAATTGTCTGAATGTTATAAAGACAAATTGACTAAAAACCACCTGGACACACTCCTACCCTCACCCCATATAAGGAACAAGTTCGCCCCCCACTCAGGAAGCGAGCAAGAAAGAGAACCTGTTTGTTCTTGTTCTCCCCTGCTGCAGCAGGGGCCCCAGTAAAGCCTTGCCTGAAAAAAAGAAAAAAACCTACCTTATAGCTGATACATCTTACTGTAAATAAATACTTATTAAAAGTTTCATCAGCTGCTGGATCTCATGTGTTAAGATATTATCAGGAACAATGACATTCAAAATTTGTTACATGTAGTTCCTGGTTGAATTCACATGGCTGTTGGCAATTAGCAGTAGGTAGAATTACCTCACTTTGGTTATAGTTAATTCATTTCTTAGGTGTGCCGAGTAAAATGGTGGAAACAGCTAGTTTCCGCTCCCACCACCACCACCACCGACGAATTAATTTTCACAGATTGTACATTCTGTTTTCTTTGTCTTGTTGGTAAAGGAGGAATTATCATCCTTAGAGATAGGAGGGGAGATTGAATTATTTGTACTTTATAGAACATTGTGTTAGTGCATTAAAAGTGGGAAATCATAAATTATGTATTATGTAACGGGTAATTCTGGAAGATGTCTTAGATACAAATGTGTAAGAACAATTCAGGAAATGGAATTAAGTTAGTGAAAAATATAGGTTGGGAGGAAAGTAATTTGTACTAGAAGGTTTCTTCCTTATAAAATTCTGTAAAGGCTGAATTCACACCTCAGTATGTTTTATATCAGATGAACATAGTGCAATGGAAAATGCATAGATTTCAGAACAAAAGCAGCTCCATCACTTACCGATTACTTTATTCTGGTCAACTCCTTAAGCCTCTCTAAATCTCAGTTTACAAATTGTCATAAGGGAAGTAAGAGTAATACTAGTTATCACACAGGATTTTTGAAAAGATTACCTATTGCAGGGGAAAAATTGTCAGAGGCAGAGTGCTTTACTGTTGGGAATTAGCTAAGATATTCAGGAGAATTTGCCCTTCCTGAGATTAGCTCTTCCCTTGTCACCTCTTCTATGATCCATGTAAGGGATGTTGGGGTGAGGGAGGATATATAGAGACATCTGTGATGAGAAAGACTGAACTGTTGAAAACATCGCTTCCTAACAGTGAAGTCAAAGGGGAAAAAAATGATGGCCTTTTGTTTTCTAAGAGGAACCAAACCAGCAGGATACATACCAGTTTTCCTTGGCCCTGAGATCTGAGAGGTATCTTTGATTAAGGATCGCACACTATGTCATGTACAAGCTTATTTAGGTGTTAGAGACAAATGCAGAGGAAGGCACATATGGTTGTTAATACTCTCCTCAAAAGTTGATGGCATTGTCTTAGATCATCATTTTCAGGATACATTGGGAGCCATAGCAATATAGGATCTCTGATATACAACTGTTCTAGTTTGGTGTAATAGAAAGTTCTGAGACTCATTTAAGTAAGCTATTTCACATCTATAGAGCTCAATTATGTATCTTAAATTAGGATACAAACATTTTGCCCACCTAAAGGCACTTTTCCATAAGATATTCATGCACTATGATATATAATTTTTGCTATTTTGAAATTCTTAATGAAGCACTTAATGCTGAAAGCAAATGTAGACATGAATTGCCTATGTCTTTTACTCTGTGCACTTGAATGTTATATTCGAATGAATTAAATTTCAGAAAGAAGGCTTTGTTCAAAAGAAAACAAATATTGGGACAAATTCTTATAGAAACAGTGAGCTTGTGTGTGTGTGTTGTATATATGAGTCTATGTGTTCATTTAAACTTTAAATTAGGATAGAAGCTACCTCCTTTCTTTGGAAAAGAAGATATAACCACTCTGTTGTCATTGTTTTGTTTTTTATACTCGTTATGTTTAGGTCTTAAAATCTTTTTATGTTTGCATAAAAGTCATTGGGTGATTATACCATAATTTAATTAAAATATAATCTATTTTTAAAAATCTGTTTAGTTTTAGTGTTACATATATAATCAATATTGCAGTAAACATGCATGTCCACGTGCATCTTTAAACATTAAAAAATGGCTTAGGGTAAATTCCTAGAAATGGTATGGCTTTTTCAAGAGAATGTTTATTTTTTCAGTATTTTATACACACTGCCAGATTGTCCGTTAGAAAAATTATATCAATTTACATTCTCACTCACCTGCAATGTACAAACATGCTCATTCTATAGCCAATAGTATATATTATTGTTTTTAAAATTTTCCTAGCTGATAGGCCAAAAAGATCATTTTAATTTGTATTTTATTGATCTAAACATACACTTCTGGTTGTTTGCTCATTTTTATTAGTATAAGGTTTATTGTAATAGCTACCATTTACTGAGAACTTACTGTGTACCTCACACATATATTGCTGAGCCATTGAAATATAAAATCTTATTTAATATTTTAATACTCTTATGATCTGTGTATTCTTAGCTACTTTTAATGGAAAGAATCTTAGAGGACTTACCTTGATCAAGGGTACAACAAACGTTGTGCTCAAGGGTACATCAAACGTTATATAGATAATCTTTTACCTATGTTCTTATTTAGTTCCAGTTTCTCAGAGGCACACACTCAGGTCAGATTGTTCAGCAGGTTAGGATCTTACCAAAGGCCACCAGCCCATGAGTTAAATCCTGAAGCCACATGTTACCAGCAGTCAGTATCTGACATTGCTACCCCGGTCTGTCCTCATTCTGTGGGTTTACTGAAGCAACAACTCTGGAAATACAATAGATTTTAATTGTTGGAATTAAAAAATAGTATCTTCATATCAAACATCATGATTTTCTAACCATTGATGATCCCCATATGTCATGGGCACCTTTTAAAAACTGTTACTAGGGCTTCCCTGGTGACACAGTGGTTTGAGAGTCTGCCTGCTGATGCAGGGGACACGGGTTCGTGCCCCGGTCCGGGAGGATCTCACATGCCGTGGAGCGGCTGGGCCTGTGAGCCATGGCCACTGAGCCTGCACGTCTGGAGCCTGTGCTCCGCAACGGGAGAGGCCACAACAGTGAGAGGCCTGCGTACCGAAAAAAAACAAAACAAAACAAAACAAAACTGTTACTAACACCCACCAATTTGATAATAGTATTGTTTGCACTTGAGGAGTGTGTTTTACTTATCTCTTAATCTGTCCAGTCTCTTTCAGAAATAGTTTGATGATGATCTTCCCATTTTGGAAATCTGATTGGTCAAAGAAATTCAAAATGCAGTCTTGATAAAAAGGCCCCAGAGTATTTAAATAATTGACTCTTCTGGACAATGTGTAATGAGGCGAATTCTCTGAGCAGGAAGTCACTTGGTAAATGAATATATCTTAACATATGCATATATGCATATGCGTAATGGATGCATTTGATCTTTTCTCCACATTTAAGATCAAGACCCCTTGAACTAGAAATGAGAGCTTATTTAGAATGGAAATGAATTCTGAGTGAAGAAATTGTTACCTTTTTCTACAACCTGGCTGCTTCTTGAAAGCAAACTCATAATCAGGAAACACTCACATTACATTTTTTAGGCCAAACTTTTTGGGATAAACATTTTCCAAGGGAAAATAATTAGTTTATCTTGTATTATTCCAAAAATATATCACTTACATTTCAGTTTCAAATTTTGGGGAATTTTGATTTCATATTTCTTTTCTGTGGTTTGTTCTTTTCTCACCTATTCACACATTTATATCCTATTCCTATTCCACTTTGGAAAGATTAAGTAGACATACTTTTCCCTACTTAATTCAATAAATCAAATAAAAACTCTGAACATTATATGTAAAGTAAACATAAAAGACTCAAAGTTGAAGAGAAAAGGCATTCAGCTAGGTATCTTGGGACCTAAGAAATTACATGGAGGAGTTTCCTGGGTTTTCTTTTCTCTGCATATATGCCAGAATTGGAGCTGAAGAAGCTAGCAGCCTGGAAATAACAACAGGCACAGATAAAAACAAAACCAAAAACAAAATGCAAGAAGTCTTCTTGCTTTAGTTAAAGGACTAGGGAATGGTCAGCTTAGCAAGACAGGAAACCAATAGACAATAATTGTTCTAATCCACCAAATATTACAGGAAACAGTGGTGCCCCACTCAGCTCCTGTTAGTAAATCTGAATGGGGAGCCTACATTTCCACCCTCACAAGACAGTAGAAAGTTGCCCAGTCCTTCCTTTTGGAGTGTTGGCATAGAAGGCTGAGCTGGAACCAGGGTTTCATCCCTGCTGGGCAGCAGTGAGACCCCCAGAGCTTGTGGTGCCAGTGAAAACCACGTAGGGGTCCTGTACTTTCACCTCCACCCTCTCCCAGCTACAGAGGTCTAGTGGATAGCTGGAGCACCCATCCCCATCCAGCAGTAACTAGGAGCATCCCCAGTCGGGTACCAACGGAGGTTTGGTGGGGCCTGGACTTCTACCTTCACCTGGAAGTAATGAGTCCATGCTGCTGCTTTACCTTCCAGAATGGTACATCAGAGGAACCTGTCTAACACAGAATGTTTAGATGAGAACCAGAGTCTCATAAGATAATACCCAAAATGTCTAGGACACAGTTGAATATTACTCATCATATCAAGAACCAAAATATCTCAGAATGAATGAAAGAAGACAATCAACAAATGCCAACACTGCAAAGACAGAGATGTTTCCATTTCTTGGTGAGAATTTTAAAGTGGCCATCATAAAAATGCTTTAATCAGCAATCATGACCATGCTTGAAACAAATGAAAAAAATAGAAATCCTCAGTGAAGAAACAGAAAGTCTCAGCAGAGAAATAGAAAATACAAAGAAGAAACAAATGGAAAAGTTAGAAGGGAAAAACACAATAACCAAAATTTTTTTAAATTATGAATGGAAGGAACAGAATAAAGAATCAGTGAACTTGAAGACAGAGCAATAGAAATTACCCAGTCCGAATGACAAAAAGAAAATAATCTGAAAGAAAACAAAGGCTTTGCTAACAGGGATTGAGGTAGGGGCCTGTGGGATGCTAACAAAGATCAAACACTTATGTCACTGGAGGCCAGTTTGAGAGGAGAAATTATGAGGGGCCGAATATTACTCAAAGAAATAGAGTGAAAATTTTCCAAATTTAGGAAAAGGGTCAAATCTATAGTCAAGATGCTTAGTAAACCCCAATCAGCATAACCTCAAGTATATCCACATCCAGATACTTAGTCAAACTTATGGAGAACTAAGAAATAATGATCTTGACAACACCAAGAAGGAAATTACACCTGACCTACAGGGAAAAAATAATCCAAATGACAGTGAAAATTTCATCAGAAACCATGGAGGCCAGAAAGAAGTGGCACACTTTTCTCCAAGTTCTAAAAGAATTGTCAACTCAAAATGCTATATCCAGTGAAAATACCTTTTAGGACATTCTCAGATGAAAGAAAACCAAGATAATTTGTCTCCAGTAAATAAGCACATGAAAAGGTGTCAACACATTAGTCATCAAGGAAGTGCAAATTAAAACCACAGTGAGATAAAACTACACATTTATCAGAATGGCTAAAATAAAAATTAGTGACAACAGCAATGCTGGTGAGAATGCAGAGCTACTGGGCCACCCAACTCGCTACGGGAGATGTAAATGATAACAATCACATTGGGAAACAGTTTGGTGTGTTCCCAAATAACAACTATCATGTGACCAGGAAATTGTACTCCTGTGCATTTCTCTCAAAGAAATGAAAACTTATATCCACACAAAACTTATACATGAATCTTTAAAGTGGTTTTGTTTATAAATGCCAAAACTTGGATACAACAATGATACCTTCAATGGGTAAATAATTAAAAGCCATTACAGCTATACCTTGGGATAAACTCCTCAGCAATAAAACGGAATGAATTCTTGATCTATGCAGCAATCTGGGTGCATCTGCGGAGAAGCATGTTGAATGAAAAATATCAATCTCAAAAGACAGTATAGCCCATGATTCCATTTATATTACTGTATTGAAATGACAAAACTTTAGAAACGGAGAGAAGATTAGTGGTTGCTGGGGAAGAAGGCATAATGGGGGGGAGTGTGTGTGGCTATTAAATGGCAACATAATGCATCCTTGTGATGGAAATGGTCTGTATTTTGACTATGTTATTGTTGACATCTAGTTATTATACTGTACTATAGAGTTACAAGATGTTATCGTTAGGGAAAACCAGATAAAGTACACATGGGATTTATTTTGATCATTTCTTAACAACTGCTTAAGAATGTACAATTATCTCAAAATACAAATTCAATTAAAAAATCCCAATCTTCTCTCAATATGTATGACAAGTTCCACCCTTTCTACATACTCCTCTGAAAATATGTATCCCTCATTTTATTTCCATTTTTGGGTCTGTTTGATTATCTGCAAAATTGTATTTAAGTAACAACTCATCTAAAGGATTAATTCATCCATATATGTAAAGTACTAAAAATTGTACATTATGTGTATGTAGTAGGTATGCAAGAAATACATGTTTTCTCCCTTGTCATTCAAATTTCATTTAGTACATCCTATATTGGAATGACAATCCAGATTTTTAGATATTAGTAACATTGTAGATAATTCTGTGATATCCCATAGAAAACTTCAGAATACTTCTATATGTGTGTGTTCTTCCTCTCCTCAACTGTAAGCTTTTTGGAGTTTAAGGGTACTGCCTTACAGCAACGGCACTGAGCACAGTTTCTGGTGCCAAATAGGTTTCCAATAAATGTCTGACAGGGGGAAATGCATCTTTTAATGTGAATAATCTAGCTCCAAAATTAGTCTGTAAATCTTCCAAAGGAGTAGAATACATTTTCCCATTCCTGAATCACCAAGTGTCTTGCATATATCTCTTCACACATTGACAGTTAAGGCAAGTCTTTAATGATTATATGGACAAAGACCATGAAAGTCTTGAGCAGGAAAGAACCTAAAAGGTACAGTCTAGTCCTTCATTTCACAGATTCCCTTTCTCACGTTAGCGAATTACCCACAATGGGCTCTTCCGGCTCTAGATGTGTCCCCATCCCCATGCCGTTGACACACATTGTCTTTGATACTTCATTAGGATTAAAATCTTTCCACATAATATGAGAGAATGCTCTTTAAATGATTTCTTTTTCTTCCTAAACTGCAATATGATATAAGTTGAAGGAACAAAGTATATTCATTTTTTCTCTCTTTCAGAATGTCTCTATTTATTTACTTTTAAAATGTTGCTTCCCAATTAAGGAAAAAAAGACCCAGATGGATAACATGTTGAATTTAACTTGTGATTATATAAGTAGTCCTCTTTATTTTGCTTATGCAAGGTAAAACATAAACATTTTGTAACAAAATTTTTTCACACCCAGAAATTGTATCATTGTTGAGGTTTAAGGGAACTTTCCTCCACATGTGTACCAACTGGATTCTCTCTGCATAGGCAAAATGATACTGAAGTGAAAAACAAAGCAAGGCAACAAAATAAGTAATTTGTATGCTGATTCATTCATTGCCAATCATTTAGTCAACAAACACTTATCAACCATGTACAGTGTCTTTGGTACTGGAATTAAGCACTGAGGAGTTGATGGAGTGATAGCCACAGTGGAAAACAAACAAAGAAACCCAGCAGTTAAACAGTGTGCTATGTACTTTGATGGGTAATGTATAGTGATCTATGTGAGTTCATAGAAAGGATGTCGAGGATGAGATGTGAATGATGAACAGCATCTAACCCACGTAAAGGGGAAAGGCAGAGGTAAGGACTGTAAATGATAAAGGGAGTAGCAGGTGAGAAAGCTAGAGACCACAGTATTGCCAGGAAATAAATGTAATAAAAAGAATGTTCTGACCTGTAAAAGATTTAGAGCATTTCTGTTGAGTAGGAGAATATATCGAGAAGTCTTTTTAAAATACTGGGATATTGACAGTAAAGCAAGAAATTCCTCCTTTCGCTCTTACGAATTATGCTCATTTGGGGGGAATCTTTTGATCACTAGAAGAGTAACACAGTCTAGTGGAGAGCAATTCATTACCAGGTTTTTTATTTTGGGTAAGGTGGGGGAAAATACAGAGGGCAGAAAAATGTTTTGTTCTCTGTTTTAAAAGAGAAAATATTTTCAACGTGTTTTCTTAAATTACAAATTTAATTTTTAGTCCTGCAAATATTTTATAGTACCTACTGTGCTAGGATCTAGTAATTCAGTGGTGTCCAAAGTAGAAATTCAGTGATGTCCAAAGGCCTGTCCTCAGAGAACTGCCGTCAATGAGAGACACAGGATTCATCAAAAATCGTACAGTTAATTGCATGTTTTCAGCTCTACGGGAGCTACATAACAGATGTGCATGACGGTGGGGGAGCTGACCTAGTTAGGAACTTTAGATTTAAAATTTTAAATACCTGAGATTTATTTACTAACATAGTTAAATAGAATCTTCTTTATGAGAAGGCTGTTGTATAACTAGAAATCCGGTGCCGTAATGATTTAATTTTCTGAGATTGCCACAATAGGTGTTGATTTGAATTGATTTAAATCTCTTGTATCTCATACCTCTTATTGACTTTACATGTTCCAGCAAAGAGAGTTAGGTTACTGATAATACTAGGAATGTATCTGAAATGGTTATATAATTTTGAAAGAGGATATTGATGTTTGCAAGCAGGTTAATTTAGGAGTCTGTTAATGGTACGGATTTGAGCATTCTGACACACTGTGAGTTCATATTGACGAAACTCAGGAAACAGAATCTATAAAAAGATATTTGATATGAGTAAACCATTAGAGAAAAATAATATTCTGGTAAAAGTGAAAATCAAACTGTTACACATGGATATGCATTCTGGTCATTTAGACAAATATAAGTCTAAATGGTCTAATTATCCAAGACGAAAACTGTCACTTGTCCTGGAGTTACAGAAAACTGATAAACACAAAATCAAATAATGGCTGAAAGCTTGTGATCACTTTTCCAGGAAGTATTAAGTGCCTTGAGTAACAGGCTTTTATTTTTTCAAAAAGGGTTTTTAATTATGTGGAATAGAATAAAGTATTTAAACATCTTTGCTCGGGTATCTCAACAGCAGTAGCTTTTCCCTGGTAACTAGGTCTTTGGAAAAGTTTTCTAGCTGAGTTAGATTGATGATTTAATTACAATCTGAGATTTCATTTCTTTAACTGTACATTTCTTACTAAATTCTGTTGGATAGAAAACAGTCTACCAAAGATTGGAATATGGGCGGTAATAGAAGAAAAACTGTGTTAATCAAAACTCTTAAATGTTGGTTTGTCTCAGAATCAGCCCATGTCTTCAGAAATCCCTGCATGTTTTGGTGCCAACCTAAAACTAACCAACCTCAAGGCACCTAGTGTTTCCTCAGTGTCCGCAGGTGACCTAAGGTCTCCACTGTGATGCCCTCTATGTCTCGTCCTCTTTGGGTCACACACACGCTTTTGGGACTTTTCCTGGTCCTTTGGCCTATAAGCTCTGAACAATTCTTTCAAGATCCTGTTTACTGCTTTCCATGGTGGCAACAAGTGAACTTAGCAAATTCATATTAATACGCTATTTACATTTTCATGGCATCATATCAATTATTCCTCTCAATGCTTCAAATTCAAAACTGCTTTGCTAAAAGTGTTACAGTATAGTTGCACTGAATCAGGATTCAAATCTCCAGTAAAGAGAAATATTGTTTTATGCTAGAGGCATTTGATTTAGAACTTTCCTATTGCCATCCTTAAAAATGCTTCCCTTAGAAAACATGTTTCCATATGAACAGAGACCTTCTGGGAACATGTGCTTTAAACTAAATGAGCAGTCACACTCTCTTCTTCCACCAAAATCCCAGGTTAATATGAACATGGCATAAAAGGTGAAGCAGAGGCCTGTCAGTTTAGATGGTGGAGATCTTAACCTCCTCCTGCAGTAGGGCTTGGTTCATGGTAGTTGCCCTCAACATGGCTGTTGGTTGAATGGATGAGGAGAAGGTAAGGTACATATCAAAAAGATGAGAGCCTTCTGTTTCAACCATCTGTGAGGTTGAAAAAAAAAATCAGGGCTTCCCTGGTGGCGCAGTGGTTGAGAGTCCGCCTGCCGATGCAGGGGACGTGGGTTCGTGCCCCGGTCCGGGAAAATCCCACATGCCGCGGAGTGGCTGGGCCCCTGAACCATGGCCGCTGAGCCTGCGTGTCCGGAGCCTGTGGTCCGCAACGGGAGAGGCCACAACAGTGAAAGGCCCGCGTACCGGAAAAAAAAAAAATCAAAATGGGAGGAAGGTATAACTGAGCATAACATACTCATTTGGAAAATGATTTGATGTGTTTTATATTTGACTACATTTGATGTGTTCAAAATACACTGGTTTCCTATGTGCCTATTAATACAGCTTGGTGGATATAACATTTGTTTTTAAGATTT
This sequence comes from Lagenorhynchus albirostris, assembly GCF_949774975.1. Lineage (NCBI taxonomy): Eukaryota > Metazoa > Chordata > Mammalia > Artiodactyla > Delphinidae > Lagenorhynchus > Lagenorhynchus albirostris. The sequence goes on along the minus strand of NC_083108.1, from coordinate 8,446,093 downwards.
AGTTATTTAATTATTTTTGGCTGTGTCCAGTCTCAGTTGCTCACGCGGGATCTTTCGTTGTGGCACTCGGGCTCTTCATTGTGGCGCATGGGCTTCTCTCTAGTTGTGGCACATGGGCTTCTCTCTAGTTGTGACGTGTGGGTTTTCTCCTCTTTAGTTGTGGGGCGCAGGTTCCACGGCATGTGGGCTCTGTAGTTTGCGGCACACGGGCTCTAGTTGTGGCACCCGGGCTTTAATTGCCCCACAGCATGTGGGATCTTAGTTCCCTGACCAGGGATCAAATCTGCATCCTCTGCATTGCAAGGTGGATTCTTTACCACTGGACCACCAGGGAAGTCCCGAGTATAACGTTTTTAAGGGCCAAAAATATCCAGAAACTAGTGACTAGTTCTGTTCCTCCAGGTCTCAAATCTGTTGTTAATACTTCCCTTTGTAGGTTATGTGACTCCCCTTACAGGGAGTCCACCCTGATTGGTGATCTCTCTTCTGCACAATTCCCATCTGACTCTATGCCCACATGGTCTCCGGAGAATGCTCTGCTGCTCTTGGATATTTATTAACCCTCTTGCATGTGAATCAAAGTTTCTATTACACTGTCTCTAAATTATATTTATGGAATAGATGATTTTATTTCTTTCCATTTTTGAGTTTTGGAGGCTGTGTTGAGAAAGAGAGATTTAGTCTGTGGCTGTGTTCTAAACTGTGATCCCCAAAGGATACTATTTTTTGACCACAGGTGGGCATTTATTATAGCATTGATTACAGAAGGTAACTTTAAGAAACTCATTTATTTGGATATTGGAAAACAGACATCTAAGTAATATAGGTTAAAGAAAGAAATTTAATGAAATTTCAGACTGAAGGACAAAAACGCTGAAATCTTGAGGGATGCTGTGAAACGCAGGGATACTTATAATGTCAATGACTATATTAGGAAACAGTTATGTCTGCCGTGGGATAATGCTTCTCAGATCTCAATTACAGGGAGTGTAATGAACCCAGAACCCCAGCTGCTGTACTCTGAAACCCAGGCAATGACACTGCAATTGCCATAGACTACTCCCAGCCAAAGACAGGCTTCCTTGTTTTGGGAGATGCAGCCCTTCCAACCAGCGACTTTGACTCAAAAGCTCCTCTGTGGTCTCACCTACCTTTCCCTGGAAGGCACTGATGTCTGAGATGATTGGACCCAACCTTCCTTCTTTCCCTGTCTCTCCGTTACTCAGAGTCAATCCTGACCACAATCTGACTGTTCTCTGCCTTTCCTGACTCCCCTGACCTGCATTATCTCTCATATGCATTCCCCGTAATAAATTCATTTATTTAAAATGCCAATTGTAAGAGTTGCTTCTTGAAGTACCCAGAATAACCCAATAACAAAGACAAAAAGGTAGCAAGCAAAATTCTAGCAGAAAAAAAAGAAACAATGGATGTAGAAAGAGGGAAAGGCAATATTAGGAGTTAATAATAATAATAATAATATATATATATATATAATAGAGTTAGCAAAGATAGAAGTTGGTTCTATGAAGAAAAAATGAAATTCAGGCAGAATTAATTAAGAGCTATAATTAGAAAGCACTAGTAATAAACAAGAGACACAGCTTTAGATAGAGCAAGGATGCTAATAAAAATAAAATCTTACATGAGATGAATTATTGGCCAGAAAATATAACTTACCCAGTATGACTCTTGTAAAAATAGAACGTCTGAATTGATTTATAACATTAAATAAAGTAAATTTAAAATTAATGAATTAAAACTCTTTTTGTAATAAAACTCCAGCATCAGAATGCTTTATGGTTAAGTTCTACCATTCAAAGTAGATAATTCCAGTTTTATAGAACATCTTCTAGAAAAGAGGAAAAACTTCCCAATTCTTCCCACTGTGTTAGTTTAATCCTTATACTGCATCTAGGCAAGGTCATATAGGCAAGGAAAGTTATAATCAATTTCACACATAAGTATAATGGCAAAAATACTAACCAAATACGAGTAGTCTTAATCTTATGGTGAATAAAAATTTTGATTTGTCACAGGAATGCAAGGTATACTATAACATTAGATCACTTATTATATAAGTCAGCACATTAAACAGAGTACAAGAAAAAATCAATTATGTGGTTATCTACAAGTTCGCTTTCAGTTGCTACAACTCAATTCATGATTATAGGGAAAAACATTTTAGTGCACTAAGAATCAAAGTGAATTTTTAAACCTGATAGAGTAACAAAATTTTAGAGAACAATATTTTATTTAATGATGAACTATTAGAAGCATGGTATCACTTTTTATTGAACATTCCATTTCAGATGCTAGGCAGTTCAACAAAAGAAGAAAAAGTTACAAGAATTGGAAAGATACAAAACTGTAATGATCACAGATGGTGCAATTACCTATTTAGAAAGCACCAAATAATCTAAAAATTATAATTCATAAAAGTTTAGAGATACCACTGGATATAAGAGCAATTAATATGTATATACCAGCAAAAATTATATCTATAAATATATATGTATTATAAATAGAGTAGCATTTGTGTAATGATTGGTAAACCAAAGAAACAACAGAATAAGAGCCCAAACAGAGCCACCCACATATGGACAGTTGATCTATCAACAGAGTTGTCTTTGGAAGCCAGTGGTAAATAGTGTAGCCAGTAAAAAGCATTGACTTTAGATTAAAGATGAATGGAAGGAATTAACTTGCATTATAATATTCATCTTTTTAATGAACAATCTCAGTTTAATGCTTTAAAAGACTGTGTGATTCTGGCTTAATCAACAAGACAAACTAATTTTTTATTCTTCACTATGTTTTTGAAAGAATTCATCAGTATATCTCTTTTGTCAGATTTCCCCCCAAACATACTAAAAAAGCAACATTAAAACATAAAATTGTTACACTAAGGCATTTTTGATGTAAAGTGGCGATTTAGGGGGTTCTCATGAATACTTTTGGCACTATTTCATTTTTATCATCATCCTCTAGATTTAATTCACTCTACCATCTCCTTTTCTACTATTTCCCCCCTGTAAATCATGTACTGTGTATTTTTTTCTTCTTTACAGCTCAATGTTAATAATGAAAGTTAACTTTGTATTGTATCTGAACCATCAGAGTACAATTAGTCAAAATAACTTCTAATTAAAATGGTTGTTAATCCTTTAGAAAAAATAAATACATGGATTAACATGAATCATAATCTCAGTCGAGTGGAAAACCTTGCTTTAGGTTGTGTCAGCAGTTTCATGTTATTTAGACACTGAGAGCTATCAGAATCTCTGAGAAGACCATCCCTGGGGCCAAGATAGTTTGTCTACTTTTTTTTTTTTTTTCATACGCGGGCCTCTCCCCGCTGCGGCCCCTCCCGCTGTGGAGCACAGGCTCCGGACGCGCAGGCCCAGCGGCCATGGCTCACGGGCCTAGCTGCTCCGCGGCACTTGGGATCCTCCCGGACTGGGGCACGAACCCGCGTCCCCTGCACCGGCAGGCGGACTCCCAACCACTGCGCCACCAGGGAAGCGCCCAATTTGTCTACTTTTAAAATTACTTTTAAGAGAGATTCTGGAAATAAAGAGGGTCTACCCTTTATGGTTTGCTTAATTTCCTGATGCAGATCTTATTAAGCATTTTACATTTACATAGTTTTTCCTAGTAGTAGAACACACTTGAGGTTGTAGTTAGTGAGTGGCAAACTTAATTCCTATTATATATATAATATATAAACCTCTGGTTCCTATTATCTCTGCAACAAGATCCACATTTTAAAACCTCTGTTGTGCTTCACTTCTAAAATTCTCTAAGTACTGCTTTTGTAAAGGTTCACACCTTACTAAGTTTATAAGAAATCCACTGTAGCATATAAAAGTTTGGCAGAAGAGTTGCAGGAAAGCATATTTCACTGTTATCGTTTTATGTTAAAGCTTTTCTCTGACTGTTTTGGACACACTCATAAAACAGTTAAAATCATTTGGGATAATAACAATGTGTTCATTCATATTTTTTATCTTAATAGTTACTAGGCTATATATAGATGATTATTAACTTCTACATGAAATGAGGAAAATATTTGCTTATGAAACTTGGTAACACCACTAAGAATTTTTGAGACTGCCTGGCTGTTGCAAAATCAGGGGTCCAAAATAACCATTTAGAGGTTTACTTGTGAAATTTGTAAGTGTTCTTTACCAGGGCATCAGTAAAGCCTTTATGAATACATTTCTCTTGTCATTCTCTTGCTATAACATATACTGACTCATTTAGACATAGATGCATTGTCCTTTTTAAATTCGCATTGCTTTTGATTCATGTTCAATCTGAGATACAAGTTTTGGCCTCCTTTTTTATTAAAAAAAGTTAATTTGGACTTTATTAAAATTTACAACTTTTACTATGTGAAATATACTGCTAAGATAACTAAAACATAAGCCAAAAACTAGGAGGAAGTATTTGCAAAACATATATCTGAGAAAAGATGAGTATCCAAAATATAAATAGTTTATCTTTAAATTTTTTTAAATAAATTTATTTATTTTATTCTATTTTTGGCTGCACTGGGTCTTCGTTGCTGTGCGCGGGCTTTCTCTAGTTGTGGCGAGCAGGGGCTCTTCTTTGTTGCGGTGCGCGGGCTTCTCATTGCAGTGGTTTCTCTTGTTGCGGAGCACAGGCTCTAGGAGCATGGGCTTCAGTAGCTGTGGCACACAGGCTTAGCAGTTGTGGCTCATAGGCTCTAGAGCTCAGGCTCAGTAGTTGTGGCCCATGAGCTTAGTTGCTCCGCGGTATGTGGGATCTTCCCAGACCAGGGTTCAAACCTGTGTCCCCTGCATTGGCAGGCGGATTCTTAACCACTGCACCACCAGGGAAGCCCTCTCTTTAAATTTTTTTAAAACTTTATTTTTTAAAGAAGTTTTAGGTTTACCACAAAATTGAGGAGCAGATACAGAGATTTCCCATATGCCCTCCACCATAGAAGCTCCCATTTTCAACATCCCCTACAGGGTGGTACATTTGTTACAAATGATGAACCTACATTGACACAACATTAATACCCAAAGTCCATAGTTTACATTAAGGTTCACTATTGGTGTTGTACATTATACATTATATGGATTTGGACAAATGTATAATGATATGTATCTATCACTATAGTATCATACAGAGTATTTTCACTGCCCTAAAAATCCTCCGTGCTCCACCTATATATCCTTCCCTGCTCTCACCTTTCTGCTTTCCTCCCTGCAACTTCTGGCAACCTCTAATATTTTTAATGTCTCTCTAACTTTGCCTTTTCCAGGACGTTACATAGTTAGAATCATACAGAGTATAGCCTTTTCCGATGGCTTATTTCACTTAGTAATATGCATTTAAGCTTCTTCCATATCTTTTCATGGCTTGATAGTTAATTTCCTTTTAGTGCTGAACAATATTCCATTGTGTGGACATATCACATTGTATCCATTCATCTACTGGAGGACATCTTGGTTGCTTCAAGTTTGGGCAATTATAAACAAAGCTGCCATAAACATCCGTGTGCAGGTGTTTATGTGGACATACGTTTTCAACTCCTTTGGGTAAATAGCCAGGAGCTCGATTACTAGACAGCATAGTAAGAATATGCTTAGTTTTGTAAGAAACCACCAAACTGTTTCAACATAGCTGTGCTACTTTGCCTTCCCACCAGCAATGACTGAGAGTTCCTGCTGCTCCACGTCTTCACCAGCATTTGGTGTTGTCAGTGTTCTGTATTTCGGCCATTCTAACAGCTGTGTAGTTGTATCTCATTGTTTTATTTATTTATTTTTAAGTTTTTGCAGGGAATATTTAGTTTTTTTAAAAAAAATTTTTAATTTTTAATACATTTTTATTGGAGTATAATTGCTTCACAATACTATGTTAGTTTCTGTTGCACAACAAAGCGAATCAGGCATATCATACACAGGTCTCCATATCCCCTCCTGTTTGAGCGTCCCTCAATCCTCCCTATCCCAGCCCTCTATGTCACTGCAAAGCTGTGACCAAGCCGATCTTCCTGTGCTATGCTGCTGCTTCCCACCAGCCAACTATTTTCCATTTGGTAGTGGATATATGTCGATGCTACTCTCACTTCACCCCAGCTCTGCCCTCCTACCCATGTCCTCAAGTCCATTCTCTATGTCTACCTCTTTATTCCTGACCTGAAACTAGGTTCATTAGTACCTTTTTTTTTTTTTTTAGATTCCATATATACGCATTAGCATACGGTATTTGTTTTTCTCTTTCTGCCTTACTTCACTCTGTATGACAGACTCTATGTCCATCCACCTCACTACAAATAACTCAATTTTGTTTCTTTTTATGGCTGAGTAATATTCCATTGTATATAAGTACCACATCTTCTTTATCCATTCATCTGTCGATGGACATTTAGGTTGGTTCCATGTCCTGGCTATTGTAAATAGTGCTGCAATGAACATTGTGGTATGTGTCTCTTTTTAAATTTTGCTTTTCTCAGGGTATATGCCCTGCAATGGGAATGCTGGGTCATATGGTAGTTCTATTTTTATTTTTTTAAGGAACCTCCATACTGTTTTCCATAGTAGTTGTATCAATTTACATTACCACCAACAGTGCAGGAGGGTTCCTTTTTCACCACACCCTTTCCAGCATTTATTGTTTCTAGATTTTTTGATAATGGCCATTCTGACTGGCATGAGGTGATACCTCATTGTAGTTTTGATTTCCATTTCTCTAATAATTAGTGATGTTGAGCATCTTTTCATGTGCCTCTTGGCCACCTGTATTTCTTCGATGGTAAAATGTCTATTTAGGCCTTCGGCCCAATTTTTAGCTGCATTGTTTGTTTTTCTGATATTGAGCTCCATGAGCTGTTTGTATATTCTGGAGATTAATCCTTTGTCTGTTGTTTCATTTGCAAATATTTTCTCCCATTCTGAGTGTTGTCTTTTTGTCTTGTTTCTGGTTTCCTTTGCTGTGCAAAAGCTTTTAAGTTTAATTAAGTCCCATTAAGTTTATTTTTGTTTTTATTTCTGTTACTCTAGGAGGTGGGTCAAAAATGATCTTGCTGTGGTTTATGTCAAAGAGTGTTTTTCCTATGTTTTCCTCAAAGAGTTCTATAGTGTCTTGTCTTACATTTAAGTCTTTAATCCATTTGGGGTTTATTTTTATGTATGGTGTTAAGTAGTGTTCTAATTTCATTATTTTACATGTAGCTGTCCAGTTTTCCCAGCACCACTTATTGAAGAGGCTGTCTTTTCTCCACTGTCTATCCTTGCCTCCTTTGTCATAAATTAGGTGCCCATATGTGCGTGGGTTTATCTCTGGGCATTCTATTCTGTACCATTGATCTATATTTCTGTTTTTGTGCCAGTACCATACTGTCTTGATTACTGTAGCTTTGTAGTATAGTCTGAAATCAGGGAGCCTAATTCTTCCAGCTCCATTTTTCTTTCTCAAGATTGCTTTGGCTATTTGGGGTCTTTTGTGTTTCCATATGAATTATAAAATTTTTTATCCTAATTCAGTGAAGAATGCCATTGGTATTTTGATAGGGATTGCATTAAATCTGTAGATTGCTTTGGGTAGTATAGTCATTTTCACAATATTGATGCTTCCAATACAAGAACATGGTATATTTCTCCGTCTGTTTATGTCATCTTTGATTTCTTTCATCAGTGTTTTATAGTTTTCTAAGTACAAGTCTTTCACCTCCTTAGGCAGGTTTATTCCTAGGTATTTTATTCTTTTTGTTGCAGTGGTAAATGGGAGTGTTTCCTTCATTTCTCTTTCTGATTTTTCATTGTTGGTGTATAGGAATGACAGAGATTTCTGTGCATTAATTTTGTATCCTGCAACATTCCTAAATTCATTGATTAGTTCTAGTAGTTTTCTGGTGGCATCTTTAGGATTTTCTATGTATAGTATCATGTCATCTGCAAACACTGACAGTTTTACTTCTTCTTTTCCAATTTGTATTTCTTTTATTTCTTTTTCTTCTCTGATTGCTGTGACTAGGACTTCCAAAACTATGTTGAATACGAGTGGCAAGAGTGGACATCCTTGTCTTGTTTCTGATCTTAGTGGAAATGCTTACAGTTTTTCACCATTGACTATGATGCTTGCTGTGGGTTTGTCATATATAGCCTTTATTATGTTGAAGTAAGTTCCCTCTATGCCCACTTTCTGGAGAGTTTTTATTATAAATGGGTGCTGAATTTTGTCAAAACCTTTTTCTGTGTCTATTGAGATGATCATATGGTTTGTTTGTTTGTTTGTTTTGTGGTATGCGGGCCTCTCACTGTTGTGGCCACTCCCGTTGCGGAGCACAGGCTCTGGACACGCAGGCTCAGCGGCCATGGCTCACGGACCTAGCCGCTCCGCGGCATGTGGGATCTTCCCAGAGCGAGGCACGAACCCATGTCCCCTGCACCAGCAGGCGGACTCTCAACCACTGCGCCACCAGGGAAGCCCGATCATATGGTTTTTATTCCTTAATTTGTTAATGTGGTGTATCCCATTGATTGATTTGAGTGTTGAAGAATCCTTGCATCCCTAGGATAAATCCCACTTGATCATGGTGTATTGTCCTTTTAATGTGCTGTTGGATTCTGTTTGTTAGTATTTTGCTCAGGATTTTTGCATCTATGTTCATCAGTGATATAGGTCTGTAATTTTCTATTCTTGTGATATCTTTTTCTGGTTTTGGTATCAGGGTGATTGTGGCTTCATAGAATGAATTTGGGAGTGTTTCTCCCTCTGCAATTTTTTGGAAGAGTTTGAAAAGGATGGTTGTTAGCTCTTCTCTAAATGTTTGATAGAATTCACCTGTGAAGCCATCTGTTGTTCCTGGACTTTGGTTTGTTGGCAGATTTTAAATTACTTTCAATTTCATTACTTGTGATAGGTCTGTTTATATTTTCTAATTCTTCCTGGTTCAGTCTTGGAAAATTGTACCTTTCCCAAAATTTGTTCATTTCTTCATGGTTGTCCATTTTATTGGCATATAGTTGTTTTTAGTAGTCTCGTATAATCCTTTGTATTTCTGCAGTGTCAATTGTGATTTCTCATTTTTCATTTCTAATTCCATTGATTTGAGTTTTCTCCCTTTTTTTCTTGATGAGTCTGGCTAAGGGTTTATCAATTTTGTTTAATTTCTCAAAGAACCAGCTTTTAGTTTTATTGATCTTTGCTATTGTTTTCTTCATTTCTATTTCATTTATATCTGCTCTGATCTTTATGATTTCTTTCCTTCTACTGACTTTGGGTTTTCTTTGTTCTTCTTTCTCTAGTTGTTTTAAGTGTAGGTTTAGGTTGTTTATTTGAGATTTTTCTTGTTTCTTGAGGTGAGATTGAATTGCTATAAAGTTTCCTCTTAGAATTGCTTTTGCTGCATCCCATAGGTTTTGGGTCATTGTGTTTTCATTGTCATTTGTTTTTATGTATTTTTAAATTCCTTCTTTGAGTTCTTCAGTGATCTCTTGGTTATTTAGTAGTGCACTGTTTAACCTCCATATATTTGTGTTTTTTAGTTTTTTTCTGTAACTGGCTTCCAATCTCATAGCATTGTGGTCAGAAAAGATGCTTTATATGATTTCAATTTTCTTAAATTTTCTGAGGCTTGATTTGTGACCCAAGATGTGATCTATACTGGAGAATGTTCTGTGTGCACTTGAGAGGAAAGTGTATTCTGTCACTTTTGGGTGGAATGTTCTATAAATATCAATTAGATCTATCTGGTCTATTGTGTCATTTAAAGCTTGTGTTTACTTATTTATTTTCTGTTTGTATGATCTGTCCATTGGTGTAAGTGGGGTGTTAAAGTCCCGTACTATTAATGTGTTACTGTCGGTTTCTCCTTTCATGGTTGTTAGCATTTGCCTTATGTATTGAGGTGTCCCCATGTTGGGTGCATAAACATTTATAATTGTTATGTCTTCTTCTTGGATTGATCCTTTGATCATTATGTAGTGTCCCTCCTTATCTCTTGTAACTGTCTTTATTTTATTGTAACAGTCTTTATTTTAAAGTCTATTTTATCTGATATGAGTATTGCTACTCCAGCTTTCTTTTTATTTCCGTTTGCTTGGAATATCTTTTTCCATCCCTTCACTTTCAGTCTGTATGTGTCCCTAGGTCTGAATTGGGTCTCTTGTAGATTGCATATATATGGGTCTTGTTTTTGTATCCATTCAGCCAGTCTGTGTCTTTTGGTTGGGGCATTTAATCCATTTACATTCAAGGTTATTATCCACATGTATGTTCCTATTACCATTTTCTTAATTGTTCTGGGTTTGTTTTTGTGGGTCTTTTTCTTCTCTTGTGTTTCCCACTTAGATAAGTTTCTTTGGCATTTGTTTTAAAACTGGTTTGGTGGTGCTGAATTCTCTTAGTTTTTGCTAGTCTGAAAACTTTTGATTTCTCCATCAAATCTGAATGAGATCCTTGCTGGGTAGAGTAATCTTGGTAGTAGGTTTTTCTCTTTCATCACTTTAAGTATATCCTGCCACTCCCTTCTGGCTCCTAGAGTTTCTGCTGAAAAATCAGCTGATAACTTTATGGGGATTACTTTGTATATTATTTTTTGTTTTTCCCTTGCCTCTTTTAATATTCTTTCTTTGACTAATTTTTCTTAGTTGGATTAATATGTGTCTTGGTGTGTTTTTCCTAGGGTTTATCCTGTATGGGACTCTCTGTGCTTCCTGGACTTGGGTAACTATTTCCTTTCCCATGTTAGGGAAGGTTTCAACTATAATCTCTTCAAATATTTTCTCAGACCCTTTCTTTTTCTCTTCTCTGGGGCCCCTATAATTCAAATGTTAGTGTGTTTAGTGTTGTCCCAGAGGTCTCTGAGACTGTCTTCAATTCTTTTCATTCTTTTTTCTTTATTCTGTTCCTCGGCAGTTATTTCCACCATTTTGTCTTCCAGCTCACTTATTCGTTCTTCTGCCTCAGTTATTCTGTTATTGATTCCTTCTTGTGTATTTTTCATTTCAGTTATTGTGATGCTCATCTTTATTTGTTCTTTAGTTCCTCTAGATCTTTGTTAAACATTTCTTGTATTTTCTCAGTCGGTGCCTCCATTCTATTTCTGAGAGTCTGGATCATCTTTACTATCATTACTCTGAATTCTTTTTCAGGTAGATTGCCTATTTCCTCTCCATTTATTTGGTCTTATAGGTTTTACCTTGCTCCTCCATCTGTGACATTTTTTTTTGCCATCTCATATTTTTTTTCTTTATTTTATGAGTGGGATTGTGTTCCTGTCTTACTGGTTGTTTGGCTTGAGACTTCCAACACTGAAGTTTGTAAGCTATTGGGTAGAGCTGGGTCTTGATGCTGAGATGAGGAACTCTGTGAGACCTCACTCTGATGAATATCCCCTGGGGTCTGAGATTCTCTGCTAGTCCAGTGGTTCAGACTCAGAGCTCCCACCACAGGAGCTTTGGCCCGACTCTGGGCTCTTGAACCACGATCCCACAAGCCACGTGGGCAGCAAAAAAAAAAAAGAACAATAATAAAGTAAAAAATAAAATTACACTAGGAAACTAACAGATATGTTAAAAAGAATATAAAAATAAAAATATAGATGAATGAACAACCGGAAGGTACGTAAGTACCACAATAGTAAAAAAGAGGAGGAGGGAAAAGAAAAAAAAAAGAGGGGGGGGAAGGCCTTGGCTGTGGAGGGTGGGGCCTAAGCAAGGAGGAGGTTTGGGTGGTGGGCAGAGCCAATGCTTAGGACCCCCAGGGATGGAAAAGGCCCTGGGAGCTTTGGGGGGGTTGGGGCTTAGGCTCAAGGAACAGAAGGGGCCCAGGCGTGACCCCCACCCCTGGTCTCAGAGGGCAGCGGACCTAACCTGGGAGCCCAGCAGGCTTCCTGGGCTCGAATGGGTGGGACAAACACCCTCCTCTCCTCTCCTGCTCCTCCAGTCTGGGAGGGCCCCTCCCGCCTGCCTCTCCTAATCTCTCTGGCCTCAGGGACGCCAATCCTGTCTGGCTTCCATTTCTCCTCCCCCCTCAGTCCCCCTACATCCTACCAGTTCACTTTGGGGTCCCTCCCGTCTCCTTGGGCATCAGAGTCACCCACCAGCAGCCAGCAGGCACCCTAGTTGTGGAAAGATGTTAACTCTGCATCTTCCCACACCACCATCTTGACTCCACCCCTCTCATTGTTTTAATTTGCATTTTCCTGATGACATATGATGTGGAACATCTTTTCATATGCTTATTTGATATCTGTATACCTTCTTTGGTGAGATGTCTGTTATCCATAAGTCTTGGGCCCATTTTTAGTTGGGTTGTTTGTTTTCTTATTGTTGAATTTACATAGTTATTGGTATATTTTGGATAACAGTTCTTTATTAGATATATTTTGCAAATATATTTTGTCTGTGGCTTGTTTTCTCTTTCTCTTGACATTGTCTTTCTAGAGCAGTTTTTAATTTTAATGAAGTCTAGCTTATCAATTATTTTGTTCATGGATCATGCCTTTGGTGATGTATCTAAAGAGTCATCACCAAACCGAAGGTCATCTAGATTTTCTCCTAGGCTATCTATCTTCTATGAATTTTATAGTTTTGTACTTTACATTCAGGTCTGTGATCCATTTTGGGTTAATTTCTGTTCAGGTTTAGTGTCTAGAGTAATGGTTTCTGCATGTGGATCCCTCTCCCTGTATTTAAGTTTGACATACATTTAGTTTCAAATTAGTTCTAGGACTCCTTACTTTTAGAAATTCTCCAAGGATTTTAAATGAAATTAAAGCAACTAAAATACACATGACATTACCTATTGCTAAAATTAGTCATTGCTCTGTTGACTTTTGGTAAAAGAGGGAGTGAGCTATCATTGAGCTCTAGTTAACTGTGGACAGGAGGGAAGTAGACTGATTTAGGAGGAGGTGTCCTCACTTCTTATTTGTGATTCCATGACATGCTTAGAGGATGAGTGTAAAAAGATCCAGGGGAGGGGGAGGGGTGGCATCAGCAATATGCACACTGCATTTAGGTTTCAGTTTCCAGACTTTTGAATGTGAGTCTACAGAATCACTTCCCCTGAGTTAATTTGCAACGAAGCAAGGATCAAAATCCCCAAAATATATCAAAACAAAAGAAAAACATCAACAAAATCTTTGCTGTAGTGTAGTACAATGGATTCAGAGTGTGTTGGTTGCTATGGCAAGGGGATATGCATACATCAGTGGCTATCTGTTAGCGTGGTGCGGGTGGAGTGAACTCACGACTGGAATCAGAGAAACACCTTAGGTGAACCATGGCTTGGACTCTTTGCCCACCTTGAGAATTACTTCTAACCTTAGAACTCCAGTTTCCTCCTGTGTAGCACATACAAATTTACAGGATTATTGTAAGGATAAGAAATAACCTATATAGCTCTTTACCAGGAATATATTAGGTCTTCAGTAAAAGGGTAATCATCTCCTACTGATAGGCAATAACAAGATTCCTGCTTTGTACCTCTTACTTCCAAAATCACAGTGCTTGTAATGAGGTCTTATAGCTGACTTGTCTGAAATGAAAATTCTGAATATTTGCAATCAATTACTGGAACATGCACAGTGTTTTTAGGTGGCACTTCACGGGCCTGCAGAACACCACACTGTGCATTCTGTTGGGGTTTTTCTCCGTTGAAAAGGTCCATTTACAAGATGCCATTTTGATAAAACACGATGGAAAATAATACACTATTTCACCTGTCGTTACTTGAATTGGCTGTTGGTATGTTTTGTTCTTTAGAAACCAAATTTATGACAGGAAATATTTGTGTTGAGTTTGAAAGTTTAATAACTATTTTCCCTAAATAATTACTGCCTCATAACACTAAGCTGTAGGAAATATTTTCCATATTTTATAAATGAAAAATAGGGGCTCTCAGGATAAAAAGAATTGAGACTCAATTCTAGGTCATTTTACTGAAAATCCTCTCTTTACCTCGCTGTATTTACCTATCACAAAATGCAACGCAGCCATGACAGCATTAATAAGAGTTAAGAGTAAATGTACTGAGAAATTCTATTGGCATTAAGTAATGGTGAGTAAATAACTGGCTCTTCTAGGATGCTACCTTAATTTCACTTTGTGCACAATTGCTGTAATTGAAATACAGAGGAGCTTTTTCCTCTCAACAGGTCCTTATGAAGCACTGACACAGCACATGTCAGGTGCCAGGCTGATGAGCAAAATGACACGGTTCTGGTTTAATAAAACTTACATTCTAGTTATCGAGTTCACTGCAGTCTATTATTGATGTCCTTTCAGCAGTATCAAGCAATGACAATTCAGGAAGATCGAGCTTATAGATGAATATGTTTAGAAATGACTGAATCGTTACACTGCACACCTTAAATGTGTACAGTGCTGTATGTCAATCATATCTCAGTAAAACTGGAAGGAAGGAAGGAAGCAAGCAAATACATAAACATATACATATATACCTATATAAATAAAATAAATGACCCAATATTTCATCCTTGGGAATAATCACAATATTACATTTTTTCACAAGAAACTCAAACGATTCTTAAATTCACCCTTGCTTTTAAGCATCAGTGACTACTTGTTTTCATACTTATTCTCCTGAACTCCTAATACTTCATGATTGGACTCTTGGATCTTATAATGTTCAAACCTATTTCCTATTTCCCTTTATTGAGATACTCTTAGCTTGATTCTGCCTCTCTGCCTTCTTAAACTTCAGGTTTCAGCTTAAGTATTGTTTCTTCAAATAACCTCCTCTGATTACTTAATTTACTGCAGGTCTTTCCCATAACATCCAGGGTTTTTTCTCCTTTACAAGATGTTGCCCAATTTATACTTATATATATACTTGTATTTTGACAATAGTATATCCAGTGCCTGAAAGATACTCAATAAATATTTGTTAAACAGCTGAATAGTTGGATATTTATATATTTTCTCAATGTTTAATACTCATAAAATTGGAGGTCATTAAATCAACAAATATTTTAGTGTTTACTCTGGCTAGAATATACTTCTACATTAAAAGTTTTTAGAAACTATTTTTCAATAATTCCTGTATTACCTGAAATTCATTTAAGAGTAGTACCCACTATTAGTTAAAATTCATAGCATATTAGAGTTAGAATTAAAATGTTCTAGAATGTTTCTCTTGATCATTGGAAGCAAATCAATGGAATTCCATTTCAGTTTGATCAGTTATTAGAATTGCTTACAAAAAAACATGAAAGTTTAAAATATTACCTGATCTTTCCTTCATCATTTTAACTTGCGTTTAATTGAATGGCTTTTAAGGTGGTAGATTTTCGTATGATTCTTAGAAAAGAATAATCTTACAAGAAAGAATTTTGAAAAATGAAATCAAAAAGAAAACTGCTAATAATATTTATGATCCAATTTTCACAAAACCTTTACTTTTTTTGATATGTGTTATATACCTAAATTTATCAGATAATTGGTATGTCACTAAAAATCTTCAAATAGTAAATAATCACACATCATTATTTAAGCTTTGTTGTCATTACTGTTAATATGATTCCTTTCTTCAATTATTTTTTTTTAATTTAGAGTTTACTCATTCAAACCATCTATTACTTATTTAAAATCCTATTTGTACCTCTTATCTGTTATTAGGTATAAAACTGACTTCAGCAATTTCTTTTAAATGCCTAAAATTTTACAAAGACTTGACATAGCATTGTATTTGTCCTTGACCAAGAGTACATTTATTCTCCTAAAATTAATTTTTCATCACTAAGTTGGTGACTTTTATTACAACTTTATTATTTTCATTCTGATAAGTGATGTGATGTTAGTCAAAAAGTTTAAGCATTAATCTTAATAATTAAAGACATGTCATGTTCTAAATTGCATTTTGAAATACTATTTTCACCTCATATCCCAAACAGGCATCCCAAATGTCAAATCACGTCATCTAAAATTTGATCCCTTAGTCTATTATATTTAATTGATAAACAAGGTCTAGTGCCAAGAATGTAATTTTAATTTCTTGTTTTTAAGAAGCTAAAGCCTCACTTAGATTTGGGAACAGAACATTTTTGACAATAATGGCACAATTATATGTGTATGAAAAAGCAGTTTTTAGACTTTTTTAATCAGAATTAATTTCCAAAGATATTATTGAAGTCTAACAGTTTCTTAATGTTGACTTCTCTTTTAGAATTTAAAATGTCATGAGAACTACTTTAAAATAGTATAATACTGTTCAATACTTTGCCATCAAGCCATTTAAAACTAAGTGTAAAAGTAAGTAATTTTCAATCTTTATCCATAACAAACGGTTTAAAAATACCTCATATTTTAATCATGTTGCCAACCTCTATTCCCTGAAAATCAAATTGGCCATTCACTCAGGTGAGTTTGATTATATTGTATAGTACTTTTTTTTTTTTTTTTTTGCGGTACGCGGGCCTCTCACCGTTGTGGCCTCTCCCATTGCGGAGCACAGGCTCCGGACGCGCAGGCTCAGCGGCCATGGCTCACGGGCCCAGCCGCTGCGCGGCATGTGGGATCTTCCCGGACCGGGGCACGAACCCGTGTCCCCTGCATCAGCAGGCGGACTCTCAACCACTGCGCCACCAGGGAAGCCCAATTGTATAGTACTTTAATCATGGCATTTATGATGTTTTATTACATTCACTTGTCTTTATTTGCAGTGCCTACAAGTTGAAAGCGATAGTAAATAACTGAATGAATGAGTAAATGAATACATGAACTATATCCATCCAACCAGAATTGCCCAAGAAATGATTTTGTGCCTTCTAAACTGATAAATGTTCATCAACTGAGTGGAGATTATTGACAAAACATTATCAGTTTTCCACTTAACGTATTTATTTGACAATATGGTCTGGTTGGTTATAGAAATAGTGCCATAACCAAGAAGGCAGGTATATTTATTTAGGGCATGGGTCTTAGGACTTTTGTGTTGTCCTCAACTTTTCAGACAAATAGAGTTTTCTTTTCTTTTTTTTTTTTTTTTGCTATATGTGGGCCTCTCACTGCTGTGGCCTCTCCTGTTGCGGAGCACAGTCTCCGGACATGCAGGCTCAGTGGCCATGGCTCACGGGCCCAGCCGCTCCGTGGCATGTGGGATCTTCCCGGACCGGGGTACGAACCCATGTCCCCTGAATCGGCAGGCGGACTCTCAACCACTGCGCCACCAGGGAAGCCCTAGAGTTTTCTTTTTAAAAATTGTATAAATGGACATATCCATGAACCTTTCTTAGTGGACGCCTGTTTGATGGGTGCCTGGCCTTTTGGCAATTACAAATGCTACACGTTGCTTTTCTGTGTTTTCTGTGTTTAGCTAGAGAGATTGCAGGCTGAAAATACATCTGAGTGGGACAAGAGGGAGATACTTGAAACAGAAAAACTAGGACTGGAAAGAGAAAATAGAAGGCTAAAGTTCCAAGTGAAAGACATGGAAGAGCTCCTGGATAGGAAAAATAGATTAATTGCAAACTCTCAAGGTCCTGATTTCAAGAAATCACAAATTGAACTACAGGAAAAAAACAAGGTATGGGTACTCTTTGGAAGCAGATGTTCTCACTTTCTGTATATTCCTGCCCTGATGTCTAGTAGATGCTGGTTTAACTTTCACATACCTCAAATCTGAATATTTTCTTTTGTACTATCTCATATCTGATAGTTTGATTTTTTCCCATTGTAATATAAAAAATATATAAAATGTTCATGATAGGGAAAGGGAGTGTGACAAATTTTGTATGAAGATGTTAAAATATGACAAATCTGAGAGTTTCAAGCTTTTCCAAAAGGAAGAAAAACATGAAGTAAGGGATGAACCTTTGTGTGTTTGGTTTCCTGTTATAGCTTTGTCTCAGTTTTCCACGCAACTGATCTTATTTTCAATAGTGTATTTCTCCATTAGTTTGGGCAACTATGTAATAAGCATTTGTCAATAGCTATGGTAAGTATCTGCATAAACATTTAAATGTAGCTGGTTCACTCCTATTTGGTTTCTTTTTAGTTAGTCTCAGAAAAATTATTTTTGAGTCAATTAAACACATCGTGTTACAAATAGCCTTTATAGGCTATGACATAAATGTTAAAACCAGAATTAAATTCAAATTTTGACTTTGGGAAATTTAGGTTGTTTTGGAATTGTTTTGTCTTAAAGCCAACAGACACATTTATTGCTATGGATGGGATTTTTCTGATAAATGGTTTTTAGATTTTTAAAATATTCTCTTAGTGGCAGTTGTAATTTATGTGTTTTAGGGTCAATATGCTACAAAACATATACAGCTTGTTTCTATTTCTTCCATGAAAGTATCTATAGTACCTTAATGCACAATTGTATTTTTTTCACTCAATTCCTTTAACAGTGAGTTAAAAGTGAGTTTGAATAGTTCATGTTTTTGAGTTATGTAAGTAGTTCATACTCATATGAGCTCTAATAGCTAAATGGGCAGAAAAATTGAATTCTATATTACTTATTCTTTGCGATTTTAGGGATTTATTGCAAATGCAAGATTAAATTGGATTAGTGTTTCATGACTTGGCAATGCAAATAACTAAAGTTAACTGTTATGGTCAGTGATTATAATTTTCTATTATACGGATTCATAAACCATCCGTAATGGTGTATGGTTCTGACATGTACACAACTGATAAATCTGTAGAGAAATTTTTGCAGATTGCCATTGTGAAAGCACAATTGTTTCAATTATGGAACAAGTTTTGGTCATCAAAATATCTGTTTCCCTTTGGTTCACTTGAACAGAACAAGCATTTATTTATATTATACTCTGTGTCAGTCATTGCTCTAGATGCTGGTGATGTGAAGATGAATGAATTTTTTTTTCATTTATTTTTGGCTGCATTGGGTCTTCATTGCTGTGCGCAGGCTTTCTCTAGTTGCGGCGATTGGGGGCTACTCTTCATTGCGGTGCGCTGCGGTGGCTTCTCTTGTTGCAGAGCATGGGCTCTAGGCGCGTGGGCTTCAGTAGTTGTGGCACGCAGGCTCAGTAGTTGTGGCTCGTGGGCTCTAGAGTGCAGGCTCAGTAGTTGTGGTTAGTTGCTCCACAGCATGTGGGATCTTCCCAGACTAGGGTTCGAACCTGTGTCCCCTGCATTGGCAGGCAGATTCTTAGCCACTGCGCCACCAGGGAAGTCCCAAGATGAATGAGTCTTTATCCTGCCTAGCATGGGCTTAGAGTCTGTCTGGGGAGATATACACAATATATCTATGTGTAACAATATACACATAAATTGTTATCAGTATTACATTGTGATGATTGCTAAGAGTAAAGTGGAATGAGAACTCAGATAAAGAAGTAATTCACTCTATTCCACTTTGATGCCTTTCTAGTTATATCAAACTGTTATAGCATAAAGTGTGTCATTTAGGAAATATGAGGGCTGATTGGGGTCTGTTTGGACCTAGTATATATGCCAATTGCTTGTCCTGTTAACAGGCCACCCTAACTTTAGACCTGGGCTCTTTGGGACCAATGTAGTTCTTTGGCCTAGAACTGAACAGACCTTGGAAACTGGGAAGATTCTGGAAGGTCTGAACAACTCAGTGGGTGTGCTCATCAATCAGAAGACTATTCCCTAAGTGTATATCATTTTGATGGCTGGGAGGAGGTGTTAGCAATATTTTACAATCTTCATTAAGAATTCAGACTCACCACTTAAATAAACCAAAATAATTACTTGTCGTGGAGCAGCTGTTGGTCAAAATCCTTGGTGCCACAGAGATCCCCATAGGTCCAAATATCAAGATTCAGATGTCCCCAAATGTCAAATGAATCAAAGCTGCATATGGAACATGCCAAAGGCCAGGGAATAGTATAGATGTCATTATAACACAAAGCTAAATTGTGGTTTTAACATTTCAATGAAAACTAATCTATATGTAGAAAATTATGTGCATAAGTGCCATAAAGGAGAAACATGTATATGTATGTATATAAGTACCCTATTGAATTACCAGATATCTAAATGCATAAAAGTACTATATATGAGTGAGATGGGCAAATAGGTGCTGGCATGTGAGAAACACAACTGTAAACATCACTCATCATCGGCCTCTAAAAGAGATGTAAGATATCTTACCACATTATATTTACATCTAACCACATTTAACAAATATTTGTGGCAGATACAATTCTACTTACTGCTCATAGAAATCTCCATATCAATAAATTTTGTTAATTTCTTGAGTTTTAACAGTCTCATTATTCAATGAAATTTTTATAAATCCTACTTATTTGGGAGGGGAGGACTTTTACATAGTGTTTTTGGCTTTAGTATTATAAGGAATGCATTTTTAAAGAAAATGGCTTTCAATTTTAAATTGTACTATTAATTTAAAGACAAAGATTCTTCCTCACACGAGTGATTTCATCACATAAATCTCCATCTGGTAGTTGCTTTTATAGCTTATGTTTAAGGCTATGTGTGTATCAATTTTTTACAATTAATAAAAAGCAGTATACCTGAATTTTTAATGGCTAGATTGGAAAATTATTACTCTAGTAGTAGCAAATTATTTTTAGAGCATAAACCACTGCCACAGACTTTTCTAGAACAGCTTCAGCATGTGGATCTTTTGCTTTGTCATTGCTTTGGGTAATAGTTGCACTGTTCCATGGCTTTAGTATAATCGACAGAGCAACTGATATCTGATAATGGACCTTCTGCAGCAGTATTGAGGATACTCTTATCAGAATGAAGCTGCCTTTTAAATGATGGCAAAGATGCTTGAGAATAGCTTTGGAAAACATAAAGGAATCAAAGTGTGTGGTTTAAGAGGAGAACCGTGGAGCTACATTTGAAACTCTGACTCCACGGCCAATAGGTAAGTGTGCTGGTGATGCCTGATCATTAGTCTGTGTATCTCCACACAACATTAAAAAAAAATCCACTTATGAATATACAGAAACACATACATTGGGATCATTAATATTTCATATTTTTTAAAAACATATTCCAGGCAGTCAGCAAATTTGAATTCAGTTACCTGAAATATTTGTTAAAAAATGTTCTTCATTTTCTTTCACAAGATCAATGTCACTAAAAATTTGAAGTGTATTAAAAATTATGGTGATATCTAAAGTAGGGAGTTCATGTCATACTGTAATGTGGAAAGAAATTACTGATACTTTTTTTAGCTCCTACTTTTTGAGTTTCCATGTTATGAAGAATAATAAAATAAAATATTTTAAATTAGTAAAATAGCATCTCCAAATATCATAATCAGATTAACATATTATTCAATTAATAATCATTAAATATAATCATTTAAAAAATGCTAAATTCATAAGTCTCATATAGGCATAAAATGAACACATGTGAAAGGTTTTATTTAATCCATTCATTCCTGAAGAAACCAGTAAGATGTTATAGCCAGTTGAGAGAAGTATCTAAGTATCAGACAAGGGACAACCAGGAATGCTGAAATGAATTTGGTTAATAGATGCAAAACTGATTTTTTCTGTGAGGAGTAAGGACATAAATGGCACTGCCACCAGGCAAAATTAATCTGCAGCTCTATGGATGAGAATAATATGCATTGCTGTGGGTTATCTAGAAATTACAGAGTTGTGTGTAAAATACCTTAAAGACTGAAAGTTGCTGGTCCCTTTAGAGTGAGAAAACCCTACCTGGAGGACTGTGTTAGAAAGGACCATCTTCTCCAGGGCTTGGTGAAAAGAAAAAAATAAACAGCTGTATGTACTTTGCTAATTCTAATCCCTTTCTGAGCTCTTACTTGTCCCGTTTCTCCCTTTGTTCACTTCTTTGAACTTCAGGACAGAGGATAAGAAAAGATGAATGAGAGAAAAGGAAATGAAAAGTGGGGTTTGTGACCGCCATAAAGTGATAAAACAAAACAACCAAAGAGGAAACAGACACATATAACCTAATATTTATCAAAATATGTCATCCTTTTGCTGTAATGGAGAAAAGTAGAACTGCAATTCCCAATGATTTTTTAAAAAATCATGATACCTATCCTATAAAGGCTGATTTGCTTTCTTCAATGTATGGCACAGATTCTTGTGCTTGTGAAGCCTTAATTCTGTTGATGTGCGGTATATGTATTTCCCATTGCAAACAATACTTTTTCAAGTGAAATGTTATTGGAAAAAGTGGTCAGTATTCGACTGAGCAAAGCCCCATGGACTAGTCGACATGCCTCTCATGAAGAGCTTTGGAAGCTTGTTTTCTTAAATCATTCTGGCAACTGATTCCCTTCATTCAGGTCACATAATGGGTCATTCTCAGAAAGTTAATGTGACAGAGTGGTAATTGATGTGTCTCAGGAAAATGATGAATTAATCTGAAAGTGGAAAGGCATTCAAAGTCAATTCCTAATGAATTTACTGACAGTGTCCATTCCTACAACAAGGAATGGCATTATATTTATTTTGCTTGGCAACTTTGTCTTCAGAAGTATTTTGTTTCCATTCAGTGGTGTAGCAGTCACACCTATGGATCTGTTAATTTTTCCCCATTCATTATTGTTCTTCCAAAGCCTGCTTCTACTCATAGAATTATTGAACAATTTAAGAATAAACAATAATTTTATCTATTCTTTTACTGTTGTGAAGTAGTAATAATTTAAATATAGAACATTATAATTTGATATTATTAGATGTTATCATTTTGTCTTCCTTAAGCTGTTCTTAGCCAGCTTTGTTCTCTGAGATACATTAGAAATTTCAACTTTTAATATAGTTTTTAATATAAACTTTTATTACTGTAGAGACTTTTACATATATGGAAAATTTTAACCCTTTTGTATGTGAAGTCTGTTATAATTTGTTTATAAAAAATGAAAATAATTTATTTTGAGGAATGACGTGTATATCAAAACACTAGGCTACACACAAGACATTCTTCAAAATAAATTATTTCATGAAATTTAGAAACACACCTGTGATTTCGTATACATTTTAACAAAGGTGAATGGGATTGTGTGGTTTGGGCAGAGCAATGTCCTTTTGCCCAAGAATTTCTGAAGTTAGCAGAGAGAAAAATGCTTAAGTACCATTTACTAATGTCATAAGGAAGGTATCTACTGAAAGTGCCCCAATGAACCGAAATAAATCAATATACTGCAAAATAGGGTGGCATTTACTTTAATATAATATGATTGCTTTCACCCCTTCTCAAATACACACACATGTGCAGGCACATACACATACATGCACACACACACACAATGAATTGATTTCTACAAGATTAATTCTAAAATAGGAGTATTAGTTTTCTTCCTGTTTTGTCATTCTCTACTGGAGCAAAGGTACACACATAAGATTTTGTACGTGTGAAGCATTATTTCTAGGAATAAATTATTGCTGGGTGGAGTTTCACTTTCTCTTACTAAAACACCAAATGTTGTCATGTCTTGTTAAATTAAAATTATGAATATTAAATCTCAGTCCACAGAGGTTGGCACATTCTCATAAATGTGTGGCAGATTAATAAATAAATGTATGTGTTTATACTTTGATTTTCATTATTTAAATTTTATTGTGTATTTTGATTTATCTTTAATTCTTGTAGTCTCCCTTTTATTCTATTACAGGGCAAATGTTAGAGGACAACAAAGTCTGTAGGGTTAATGGAAGCTTTTATCATCTTTTAAAACCTCCTTCTTGTGTATCAAATAAATTACATTTTGTCCCATAACCAGTTAAAATGAAGATGTAAATTTTGATACTTCAGGTCACTTATATTTTACAGAATTAGAACTTCATGAAATTTTATAAGTTGTGATATTCAGGTATGAAATTATATCTCATTTTGTATTTGATATGACTAGCATACTACTAATAATCCACTATTTTATTATAAAATGACTGGCAGTTCCCGTAGCTGCTATCAGTTGATTTATATTAGCTTGATTTAAAGCAGTGATAAAAAAATATTTAGCTTCTTATTTAAAATGACAAAACACTATGGTTATAATATTTCTTTAAAATTAAAGCTAAAATTCAAATTAAAAATAAAACTATAAGATTAATGGAAACTCAGATAATTTTAATAGGTCTGAAACATTCACTATTTTTTTCTTTATTTTTCTTTATCTTAAAGTGAAATCACATTACATGAAATTAACCATTTTAAAGTGAATAACTTAGTGGCATTTAATATATTGACAGTGTACAATCACCTCTAACTGATTCCAGAACATTTTCATCATCCCCAAAGGAAATCCTCTAAGCATTATGCAGTAACTCTCCCAAGTCCCCAGCAACCACAAATCTGCTTTCCATCTCCATGGATTTATCTATTCTGCCTATTGCATATGAATGGAATCAGACATGTAACCTTTTGTGTCTGGCTTCTTTAACATAACATAAGGTTTTCGAGGTTCATGCCCCTTGCAGTAAGCATCAGTACTTTATTCCTTTGTTGGCTGTATAGTATTTGATTGTATCGATATAACCACAATTTGTTCATGCATTCATGGGCTAATGGACACTTGGGTTGTTTCCATCTTTTGGTTCTTTTGAACAGAGGTATTATGAACATGCATGTACATGTATTTATGTGGATACCAGTTTTCAAATTTTTCAGTATATATCTAGGAGTAGAATTTCTGGGTCATATGGTAATTCTATATACAACTTTTGGAAAGACCAACAAATTTTTTTTTTTTTTTATGACACAATGCATGAGAATTCCTATTACTCCAGATCCTCAGCAGCACTTGTTCTTTTTTGGTTTTGTTTCTGTCTTTTTAAAATTATACCCACCCTAGTGGGTGTGAAGTGGTATATCATGTTGTGGTTTTGATTTGCATTTCCCTTGTGGCTAACAGTGTTGAAAATCTTTCTATGTGCTTCTTGGCTACTTGTGTATCTTCTTGAGAGAAATGTCTGTTCAAGCCCTTAGCCCGTTTTTAAATAGGGTTGTTTGCCTTTTTGTGGAGTTGTGAGAGTTCTTTGTATATTCTGAATACTAAACCCTTCTCAGATATATGATTTGCAAACATTTTATATCACTCTTTAGGTTTTCTTTTCACTTGCTTGATAATGTCTTCTGATGCATGCAGTTTTGTTTTGTTATTTTTTTGCATGCAGCTTTTAATTTTAATGAATTCCAATTTATATTTTTTCTCTTGTTGTTCATGCTTTTAAAGTGTCATTTCTAAGACTCCATTGCTAAATCCAAGGTTATGATGATTTACTCCTAAGACTTTTATAATTTTACCTGTTAACGTTTAGATCATTGATCCAATTTGAGTTAAATTTTGTAGTTGGTTGTAAGATAGGGGTCCAACTTCATTATTTTACATATGGATTTCCAGTTGCCCCAGCACCACTTGTTGAAGAGACTACTTTTTTCCCTATTGAATGGTCTTGGCATCTTTGTTGAAAATCGGTTGTTAATAGATGTATGCGTTTATTTTCTGGATTCTCAGTTCTATTCCGTTGGTCTACATGTCTACTATTATGCCAGATAATTCACCTACCTTTGTAGTAAGTTTCAAAATCAGAAAATGGGAGTCCTCCAACTTTGTTCTTCTTTTTTAATATCATTTTGGATATTCAGGGCCAATTGAAATTCCTTATCAATATGAGGATGAGCTTTTCCATTTCTGCAAAAAATGCCATAAGGAGTTTGATATGGACTCCTTTGGATCTGTAGATGACTTCTGGGGATATTGAGATCTGCTGAATATTTGTGTTTCTCCAAAATTCAAAGGTTAAAACCTAATCTCTAATGTGATGGTATTTGGAGGTGGGGCCCTTGGGAAGTGATTAGGTCTGAGGGCAGAGCCCTCATGAATGGAATTAGTGCCTTTATAAAAGAGGCTCCAGAGAGCATGCCACATTACTATTCAATGAAAGTGGTAACCGCTAAATGTGTGATTCAACTCACATATAACAGGAAAATAGGACCAGAGGTTAAAGAATAAAAGAATAAAACTCTTATCCTGGGTCCATGGTCAAAATTTGAGTAATTTTGGTGAAGTAATACTCTTTGTGCTTTAGTTTTTTAATTTTTCTTTTTTTTTTTTTTTTTTTTTTGCAGTACATGGACCTCTCTCCGCTGTGGCCTCTCCCGCTGCGGAGCACAGGCTCCAGACGCGCAGGCCCAGCGGCCATGGCCCACAGGCCCAGCCGCTCCGCGGCACGCGGGATCCTCCCGGACCGGGGCAAGAACCCATGTCCCCTGCATCGGCAGGCGGACCCCCAACCACTGTGCCACCAGGGAAGCCCTAGTTTTTTAATTTTTAAAAGAAGAGTTTGGAATAAATACCTGAGACTCTTCCATTACCCAAATTCATGATCCTATTATGTTTTCCAAAATTTAGCTACTGATTTAAATAAAGACACTCATTCAGGCTCATGAGGACAATGTAATATTTCTTTGGAATTTCAGTTTATTTTCACTAAAATAGCTGTTGGCTCCTGGTACAACTTAGTGTACTCTTTCTACTTGCTGAATCTATTTCTTTTTAATTCACACAGTTAAATTTAATATGGCTATTGACATAATTGAGA
This sequence comes from Lagenorhynchus albirostris, assembly GCF_949774975.1. Classification (NCBI taxonomy): domain Eukaryota; kingdom Metazoa; phylum Chordata; class Mammalia; order Artiodactyla; family Delphinidae; genus Lagenorhynchus; species Lagenorhynchus albirostris. Next base: position 8,419,590 of record NC_083108.1, on the reverse strand, counting down.
GATTTTTCATTTCATATTTCTCTGCTACTGGCCATCACTTTCTGTTTCCCTATCAATTTATTATGCTTAATTTAATAGTATTTAAATCTCCACAGCATTTGGCAGCCTTTCTAATTCTCTCTAAATTCTAGGAAAATCGAGGAGAGGATGCATCAATACATCAGTAACTAACAAGAATCATCTCTTTGCTTTTTAACCAATTTCTATTTAATTTTCTATTACATAGTTTCTTTTTTTTTCTTTTGTGAGTGTGTTTCTGTTTTAGTGCGAAATGTATAGGAAATCAATCAAAAATAATAATTACATATAACACTCATATTTCACATTCTATTTTCTATTACTCTGAAAGCGTGTTACTTCATGTACATTTGGTAGAATTTACATGGTGAAGAGAAGGAATTTAAAAAGAGATTAGGTGTTCTGATCTCCTAGCGTAGGTGTTTCTTAACATCGCATCCTGATGCTGTCTGTCCCAGATAGGGTGCTGTCTGAAAATAAAAATTCTGAATTAGTAGGCATGTGACTTGGGAACTAGAAATGTATATATTTTAAAACAAATAGCTAGGTGACTTCTTTGTGCTCGAAGACTTGGAAAACCACCAGTTAACATCAACGTTTTCAAAATATTTTATAATACCCTTTGTGATAACTGTAACGACTTCAGGTTGGTTCTGATTTGGCATTACTGAAGTTTGTGTGTGTGCGTGTGTGTGTGTGTATGTGTGTGTAACTTTAGGGAGGATGATGATTGGGGTAAATATCATCTGTTAATGGTAATTTTTAATTATTTATTTTCAAGGATGTTTTATATACTTTAGAGTGAATTTAAATAAATATCACAAATGAAATTTATTTTCCAATCTGCTACACCAGTGCTTGAAAATCTGGTTCTCTTTGCACTGGAGGCATGTTGGTGGCTGTTTTAGTGGCATGTCCTTGACAGTGTGGAGGACAAGCAGTGAAATGTGAGAGGTCTGCCATGCCAGGGTGAGGCAGGTTTAGGGGAGCAGTAACGTATGGAGAAATAATTAGCTGGCTGAGTCTGTATTACAAGAATAATTTTACCTTTAGCCAGTTGAAATTAATTATCCTACTTTAAGCCAGATAGAATTAATTCAGTTTCTCCCAAAGAAACTGTGTATTTGGCATGATTGGGGGCTGGGGTGTAGCTGGAGTATTTTTTACCTGTATTAACGAGCATCTTATAATTAGTACTATGTCCTTTGGCTCTATGTACAATACAGGAAAAAAGAAAAAAAATTCAGATCTACAAATTTTTAAAACCCAAATGTGTCCTTCTCTCCAGATAATTATCTGAGTTTTAATGTTTTCTAGTCTATATTTGAATGAGTCACTGCTTATTAGCCTAACCTGTACTGTATAAGAAATGTCCCTCTTATTCTTTCTTCTTATTAGATTTGTCTTATCTACTTTTTGCTTATTAGCAGGTAATCCATTTTAAGAAAAAAAACATCAATTTCAGTCTGCTTTTAGTTTTAATAGCTGTATAAGAAGTATAAATGAAGAATTATTTTTCAAAATGAGTTAAAAGGATTTTCAGGTTTTTTCCTGTGATGTAGGGAACACGAACTTTCAAATGTTGTAATCCATCTCACTACTTATTTCACATGTTTGTAACATATAATTTACAAAGAATAAAAAGATAACATTAAGACATGATTTTATAAAAGGTTCAAATTATCTCATCCTATCTAGTGTAGGTATAAGAAATTTCATTTAAAGCCAGGTAGCACCTACTTTCATTAGTCTGTTGATTTAATCCACAAACATTTACTGAATTCTGTATCACTCAGAGTTCGGGTGTAGGGATCAGAAAATAGATAAATAACAAAAGTATACTATGCAAGGAATCAGATGATTTCAAAGGATCGGGGGAGCAGACTCTGCTTTAGACGTACAAGAAAGACTCCTGGTAGACCACCATGGAATGAGCCTAACTAGAGAATGGGTTCCCCCGGGAAGTTATCAGGAGGACATGGGGCTCGGATGTCCCGTTTCATCCATACCTCCATGATCACTCCACCTTAGCTACAAGCTGGGAGTAAGGAAGTCACCCATAGCATTGGGCCTGCTAGCTCTGTAACTTCTTGTTGACTCTCTTCCCACTGAAATCAGCTCCAAATCCAAGCCTCGCTTGAGAGCATCTCTTTTCCAGCATCTAAATCTTAATCTGAAACTCTAGCTATGAGAGACTCAGGAAAACACAAATGTTTAGCATTACAAAAGGGGGAACTAGAAGGAGTCTGGAAAAATGTTGATATAGTCAATCTATTGTATGTTTCAGACAGACACAGTGTAGATAGGGGATATAAGGGTGGCAAGACACACACTATTACAGCTGTCCTCCTGAAAACTACAGTCAAATCAAATCATCAGCATAGAGATCTACAATCGTGACTCTGTTAAATGCTGCATATTAGTACATTCATGTCATTGCTTCTTCCTGGGAAATGATGATTCAGATTGAGATAAGAAAGATGGAAGGAAATAGTTACCTGGAAGAGTGATATAAGAACATTCCACACCAAGTGAAGAAGGGCAAGAGCTCATTTGCTACTGGTGAAGTTTGTTTTTTAGGGGAAATTAAGTTCCTTGAAAACCACTAATTTTCTTTTCTTTTCTTTCCTTTCCTTTTCTTTTCTTTTTTCTTTTCTTTTCTGAGATCATTTTAAGTGTCTCATGGCTTTGGGGAGAGATACTTGGAAAAAAGCTGAGGTTCTGAGACTCTGCAGTCTATGTCTACTGTCTCCCAAGTCCCTGGGCTGGTGATAGAATTTCAAAGAATGCTGGTGAGTCTAGGGAGGAGACTTGCTCAGCCAGAGTTCATGTGCTGTGGAAGTGGTAGGGCAAGCACAAAGAGAGGGTCACGGGATCTCCTAAATTAACCTCCTAACTACCCCCCTGGAAGAATCTGGCAGTTATACTTACTTAGTTGGTGCAGCTAAAGGAATTGTTATGTTATGATCTTTTCAAGTTGCTTTATCCTTAGATCCTGTTGTTCTCTGTCCAAATGTATCAGCACTGAAATTAAAGTACCTTTGTATATTGTTTTAGGGACTTCCTCCATGAATTCAGGTTATTCTTGGTGTATGCTAATGACACAGTTTAGTTTCTTTAATTATCAAGCCTGTGTCAAATGGTTAGTTTGGACGTTTTCTGTTACCATCCTCTGCAAAATACTTGTTGATTACTTATTTACCTAAGAATGGCAATGTTTTGCTCTGAATCTTTATCTCTTTTTATTCCAAAAGCCTAAAGTACAATCAATGTTTGCCTCACCATAGAAATACAGAGTTATTTTTATTGGTATACAACCCGAAAATAAATCTCAAGTAGAAAATGGACAGGGTGACACTGTCACTCCTGACATAAGAATATGCCCACTCCTTTTGTTTGCCATATGCATACTATAGAAACACATGTTACATTTTCCCCTCTTTATACACACAGACATGCAGAGCTACATATACACAAGAGGTTGTCACATATACATATGACAATGTGGTAGGCCAAATAGTGATAAATCCAATATGATAAAGACAAGTAAGACATTCCTAATTTTTTTTTTTAGAATAATGACATGGTCACCTGAGATCAGAAGATATAAAATCTACACATAAATCTCTATTTTATCAAAGCAAAACTTAGAAAATTAAATACTTTTGGAGATTCAACACTCATTTTGTCTTCTAAAGCCTCGTGGATGGTTGTTGTTTATGGGCCCCTAACCTCTATTCACCTGGCTTCTACTTAACATGCATTGGTTTCCCTCTAGGTTCAACTCCATCCCCAAATTTCAGGCCCCATCTTGTGGGTAGGGCTGACACCCCCTCTACCTCTAGGTTGGGTAAGTGATTCATCTTTAGCTAATCAAAATATTTAAGTTTTCTGGGCACACACACTAGTATGGGCAAGTAACCATATCAGAGACAATTTAGTGTAATGATGCTTAGACTTTTCAGAGACACATTTTCTTGCCTGTTAAAATTAAACCTGAGAAAATATAGCTTTAGAGCTGTAAAAGCCATCTTCCCATCACATGGAGCCACCTGGAAAAGGGAGAGCAGAAGCCTCGAGAGGGACCTGACCAGAAGACACACTGAGCCTCTGCCTTCAACATGGCCTGGATTAAGATGCCCCTGGGATTATCAGTTATTTGTGTCAAGGAATTTTCTTCTTCATTTAAGAAAATTTGAAATGAGTTCCCAATAAATTCCAGTAAATCAAAGTTTATTTTCTAATAAATTAAAACCATTGCAGGATTAAAAGCAAATATATTCTTTATAATAAGCAGTTTTTAAAGGAAAATAGAGTTTAAGTAGGTTAAAAAAACTCTTCTATTTCAAGAGAAATCAGGGAATTAGGATATGCAAGTGGTATTTGGCTTCTAGCTATCAAGTATGTGTTATATATAAAAAGAAAAGGGAAAGGCATGATCACAGTCACATACACAGGCGTGCTTAATAATACATGTGAAATATGGGTAGATTTTTTTCATATGTGTGTTGGAGAAAACTACTCCCTAATGTATTTTATATTTTTATATCTATTTGGAGAGGTGTATTCCATTATATAGATTATATTTTTATTACTTATAAATGGCATAACATTAAATAATTTCCCCAACTGCTAGTTACCAACACAATATATTTAAAGTGACAATGAAACTAGGTTATTCAGTATCTATGTAAATATCTGGACAGTAGTAGAGGGATTGAAAAACTTATATTGACCACATTCTTATTAGCAGAAATCTAGGCTTCTCTATGGCAAAACCTGAGAGAGATAAGTATAAATTTCTTACCTATGTTTAGTTGAAAAACATTGGCTTCCTCATAAACTCTACCAGGTATATTTCAGCAATTAAATTTTTTAAATTTGGACATTCAGAAGCAGCATTACAGTGTCTGGAAAAACTATTCCTCTTGTTAAGGTAGTGATCATACTGGAATATGAGGAGATTTAACATACAGAACTGTGTTTCCCTGAAAGTCTTTTTATTCTTCTAGAGGTACACAATGCGAAGTTGAACCCTGCTGCAAATTTAGTGCCAAACAAAAATTTTCTCTTCCTATTTCAGTCCTGAATTCGTTATGAAAATCGTCTTAGTATTTGTAGATGTGAGGGTGAGGTAGTTATAAAGTTTCTCCAGTCAAAATCATGTTGAGGTATTAGAGTTTATTCAGATGTGTGGTTCCAAGATTTGTGCGAAAATAACTTCAGTGCTTTTTGTGGTGAATTTTTCATGTGTTCTTCTTGCATTCTTGTTTTATAACAAGGACTTAATTACCAAGATGCTATGCTATTTCAAAAGTGTAGTTGAATTTTGGCAAGAATCTGAATGATGCTGTATCCTGAGGGACCATATTATTAAACATTAAAAAAAAGCCACAAGGTCCCTTGTAGGTACTGTGGGAAGACAAACAGATAATAATAATAATGATAAAAATCCCTGCCCCCAGGAATGCTGCATTATAGCATGTGATACAGATAACAGCATACAATACATAATTCAGTGCATATTCTTTATGAGGAAGAGCCCCAACTTCATGAAGGGTAGCCAGAAGTAACAGGATTCCAAAGGAGATGACTGTATTCCTTTTCTAGGGTTGTCATAACAAATCATCACAAACCTGGTTGCTTAAACATCAGAAATTTATTCTCTCATAATTCTGGAGGCTAGAAGTTCAAAGTGGAAGTTTTAGCCAAGTAAGACCCATGTCAGACTTCTTTTTTTCTTTGACTGCTCCAAACTAATTTATTCAAAGAAAAATTTACAGAAATATATATAAAATTTCAGACAAACTCCTGCTCTTCAAAAGACCATGATCTGATAATATTAAAACAAGTACTAGGAAGTTAGTATCAATGAAACCCTTCAGCAGTGTGACAAACAGAATTTTTACTTCAATCTAACTCGTTGCTCAAATTCAATTAATATATACTAAGAATCCATTCACCCTTGAAGAGGCTTCATAAAAGTATCAAAACACTAAATACACAAGTATTTGTGTAAATCCCAAATTATCTTTTTTTTTAACATCTTTATTGGGGTATAATTGCTTTACAATGGTGTGTTAGTTTCTGCTTTATAACAAAGTGAATCAGTTATACATACACATACGTTCCCATATCTCTTCCCTCTTGCGTCTCCCTCCCTCCCACCCTCCCTATCCCACCCCTCCAGGCGGTCACAAAGCACCGAGCCGATATCCCTGTGCCATGCGGCTGCTTCCCATTAGCTATCTACCTTACGTTTGTTAGTGTGCACATGTCCATGACTCTCTCTCGCCCTGTCACAGCTCACCCTTCCCCCTCCCCATATCCTCAAGTCCGTTCTCCAGTAGGTCTGTGTCTTTATTCCTGTCTTACCCCTAGGTTCTTCATGACATTTTTTTTACTTCTTAAATTCCATATATATGTGTTAGCATACAGTATTTGTCTTTTTCTTTCTGACTTACTTCACTCTGTATGACAGACTCTAGGTCTATCCACCTCATTACAAATAGCTCAATTTCGTTTCTTTTTATGGCTGAGTAATATTCCATTGTATATATGTGCCACATCTTCTTTATCCATTCATCCGATGATGGGCACTTAGGTTGTTTCCATGTCAGACTTCTGACCTCTAGAATTCTAAGATAATATATTTGTGTTGTTTAAACCTCTAAGTGCATTATAATTTGTTACAGCAACAATAGGGAACTACACCGTGCTACTACACTGCACTTGGATTTGATGTTCTGACAGGGGCTGGGATACGTACTTACATCTCTGTATAAAATACTTCTGCAAACTCTACAAAGTGTACATGATGCTAACGTAATATACAGAAAACAGCTTCCAAGAATTGAGCACATAGTATGTACCATGCCTTGAGCTAGGCATGCTGCAAACATGGCATCATATAAAAGTTACTGATAGGTATTTTTTTTTTATCATTCCCCTTCTATAACTGAGAAACCTGACATCCTGTGAGGTTAAGTAACACAGCCAATAAGTAGAGGAACCTGTATTCAAATGCAGGTTTCCACTGAATGATGAAAAAAAAATATTTGAGTCATGTTGCCTTCCTCTGAACTAGAAATTAAAGAGCTAGAAGCAACCTTGGTAACAGAATTGCATTAAGCTTGCTGTCTTTATATCACCTGGAAAATAAAATCACACATGAGTAGCCACCAACACAGAGTACATGGCATCCTGGGACATGATTCGCCTGCATTTGCTGTGGGTGGATTCATAATAATGAATATATGGATCCCAGGGGAGTGCTTTTAATTTACTATGACAAGCGCTCATCAGCAAAACTTGCTGTTTGTACAGAGCTACTTTCATGAAGTGCTTGTTTTGTCCCACGTTTACTGCTGTAGGGGGCATCATAACCAACCAGGGAACTCTCCTGCGAGTGAAATGATTGAACTTCCTAGTTTACTAAAATTAGTCTTATAACTTCTGATACAGTCTCTGCCCCTCTCTCCCTCCTTCCCTCCGACACTTAGCAGATCTCTCTATTTCTACTGACGCATTCCTCACCTTTTCCTTAATGCAGCAGATTTGGTTGGAAATATCAACAATATTACAACATCAAAACATGCTGGATCCACAGCATTTCAAACTGGAAAGAATATTTCCATGTGAAAGGAAGCAAGTAGATTCACTGACTCTTATCTGCCAGGGCCCTCACTTTGGTCTCTGATGGGTTTTTTTTTTGCGGGGGGGATATAGTTGCTTTACAATGTTGAAGTGAATCAGCTACACGTATACATACATCCCCTCTCTTTTGGATCTCCTTCCCATTTAGGTCACCTCAGAGTCCCACTGACATTACCTGTTAGCTCATGCTCGGCTTCATCGACCTGTGAACTCTGGTCAAGCCCTGAAGAAATGAATTCTTCTCTTGACCCCGCCTTAACCTAGCTGAGTTGTATCAACCTCTTACTTTCTGCCAGTAATTCTCAAGTTTTAGCGAGTTTCCAGAAACACCCAGATGGCATGTTAAAACACAGATTACTAGTCTCCATCCCCAGGTTTGCTGATTGGGAAGGTCCATGGTAGGGCTTGAGTGTTTGCATCTTTAACAAGCTCCCAGGTGATGCTTATGCTGCTGGTCTGAAGACCACACATTAGGAACCACTGCTACAGCTGAAGCACTCAGAAAGGAAGCATGAAAAAAGCAGGAAGAACAAATATTCCCCCAAATGACAGTTCTCTGATCCTGCTACGGATAAGCACTCTGTTAAGTCCTCCCCTCTTCCATGCATCCACAGCCTCTCCGAGAGAACAGTCTTGCAACCCATTGGTTCTCAGCCCTAGCTTCGTATTAAACTCACTTGGGGGAAGTTAGTAAGAAGTACTCAGATACCACTCCCCAGAGAGTCGTGAAGTCAATCCGGCCTGTTGAGGTGATAGCATTTTTTTTAAAGCATCCCACTTCCACCAAGTGATTTTATGTGCAGCCAGGATGTAGACCCAAAAAGGGAGGCCTGAGTTTACAGGCAGGCGTCCAGCAACCAGCCCTCCCATTCCTTTATCCTGGATGCACTTTCATGGTCTCCTCCCATCACAATGGCCCAAAGATTCAAGGTTTCCCTAAGCTGAGGTCCTTTTCACTTCTTTCTTTATTCTCTACCTAGAGAGGCTTCTTTCCTAAAGGATGACACGATGAATGACTTCAAAAGGAGACTCTGCCCCTCTGCTCAGTGCAAAGCTCATCTGAGAAGGTGTGAGCACATATCAGGTCAAAAGTTTAGCCACAGCAGAAGAAAACCAGTGCACCACCAAGGTAGCAATTAGTAAAAGCTTATTGTGTTTGCACCAAAGAGACAGTTCACGAACAAGGAGCCCTCAAACCAAATATGGAAGGAGGCTCAGGGGTGTATTGCGATAAAGCAGTTTATATAGTGAGGAGGCAGTGACTGTTTTTCCTTCACAGAAGTTGGTTATAATATTAGAGTTTTCTTAAATGATAGGGATTGGTTAGTGGTTACCTCGTATCAATTTTGGGAAACAGTTTAAGTTTTGGCTTATGGTTTCCAGACACATAAGCAAGAAAGGACCCAGGTCATGCTCATCTGGCAAAATAATCTGCATTAAACTTGTTTGTGTGACTAAATTGGTTTTGCCTGCTCAGGGAATTTTCGAGGCTGGTCTCCATTTGTTTTGGGTTTTCACAATCACCACACCACGCCCAGCGGACGTGGAAGGGAGGGGAGGGAGGGAGCTGAGAAGAATCCAGGACGCGGGTCTTCGATTTCGACCTCCCTCCAGCCCTCTTCTGAGGTGAGCTCCTCCAGACACTATTTCTCTTCAGGATTACTTTTCTCTCCGAGTCGTACCCTCCACCGGGGGATGGGGGTGTCATCAAATCAGACAATGAAATGGAGCTCCAAATAGTCCATTTCCTGATTTCAGTTTCTCTTCAGGATGTTCTTGACTACAAAGCCCTTACGTATGCGTGAGTAACGTCTCTCTATTCTTGTTTCATGAGTGTCTACAATGTGTCAGTGCTTTCCCAGGCTGTGGCATCAATTATTTCATCTTGTATTTGTATTTGGTTACTAATGTTGCCAAAATTCGGCCTCTGTACACCAGTGCTGGATTAAATCTCGACAGAGTTTTGGGTGAAGTAGAAAGAAAGAGCTTTATTGCTTTGCCAGGCAAAGGGGGCCACAGCGGGCTCATGCCCTCAAGACTGTGTGTCCTGCCCTGGAGGGGTAGTGAGGGGTCGTGAGAAGTCTTGTGTTCAAGGAGCGGGGCATGGTCAGCTCGTGGACATTGTTCTGACTGGTCGGTCGTGAGGTCATGGGGAGTCAGCATCATCAACCTTCTGGTTCCAACCGGTCTGGAGTCTATATGCTTGTGGGCAGCATGCAGTTAACATCTTCCACCTGGTGAGGGTTTCAGTATCTGCAAAACAGCTCAAAGGATGTGGTTCAGATTATTATCCATAGCCCTTGAGGAAGAACTAAAGGTCCTTGACTTTGTTTAATGGCTAAAGTATTATTTTGTCTCGCTTGATGGTTTTCCTTTCTTTCTGCATTTTCTCACTTCTCTAAGTTTATTCTTTGACTAAAATTTTTCTACAGACAAAAGGAAGGCAGAGGACATGGGTGAGGGGTCTGTTCTGGGAAGGCCTCATAGGGTCCTGCTTGGTTACACCAATTCAGATGAGCAGCGCTGATCTTTAAAAAGTGGCAGGAAGATGTCACTCTGAGCCAGTGTTTATTCGGAAGATCTCACACCGGTCTATAAATGTACCTACCGATGATCATTCCCCTACCACAAAGCCCACTGCCAAACGGTTAAATTGGGGAGCACCGTTACAGTGGACACACGTTTGTTCTAATAATTCAGTTATTTTGGTAGCACACTAGCTATACAAAAGCTATGAGACATATTTTAAAGACTGAATTAATAAAACACCAACGTCTCAACACATTGCTTTTTATGAACAAACTACTTAAAACAGAAATATTCTGATTGATATTACATTTATAAATTAAGAGTTTCTTCTGATGGGAATAATAAATTAGCCAAATATTGTTAAAACTGGATGAAAAATGAGGATGAAAAGAAAGAAAGCCAACGTGGACATATTATGGCTTTTGCTAACATTTCGTGAGAAATGTAGTGCAGGACTATTTTATTAGATTTTCTTAAATATTTATATTATAACAATAGTGGTAGTAATACAGATTATTTTTAAATACGTAAGGGCTAGAAAAGTTTCACACTCTAACCTAGAAAGGTAACTAGGAGAAAACGTAAAATTTTTTTCTGTTTAATTAATGTGGTCCCCAGATTTACAACTTTATATTAATCAGTGCTTCTGCCTATTAAAATGTCTATTATTTCTTTGCACCAGCAATAATGAATCAGATTATGAGATCAAATATGTATACTTATCGATAAAACATGCATTAGGGAAAAATAGATTTTAAACTCTTTATCTTTGACTTGCTCTGGGTATCTATCAGTATAAATTAAAAAACAGTATAATATTCAAGGAGACAGGAGCTAACGAGAATATAATTCTCCTTTAGAACAGCTACAATAGACATAGTTGTTCAATTGATTGAAAGTTAGTGTTATTTTCACACACATTAAAAGTCATAAATACCTGAGCTACTGTGAAAATATTTCCATAATGACAATGATTGCCCTCATTTCCATGAGTAACTTTTGTTATTATTAAACCTCCTTATGTAATGAATATCTTCGTGGCACTGCCTTCTTTCCATATCTACTTCAAGCTCCGTTTCACTTTTTTTTTTTTTTTTTTTTTTTTTTTTTTTGCGGTACGCGGGCCTCTCACTGTTGTGGCCTCTCCCGTTGCGGAGCAACAGGCTCTGGACGCGCAGGCTCAGCGGCCATGGCTCACGGGCCCAGCCGCTCCGCGGCATGTGGGATCCTCCCGGATCGGGTACGAACCCGCGTCCCCTGCATCAGCAGGCGGACTCTCAACCACTGCGCCACCAGGGAAGCCCTGCGTTTCACTTTTGAAATGCTTTTTCCTTCCAAGGTTTATTCAAGTTTGATTTGTGTTCATCATTCTTTATGGAGTATATTTATAATTAAAGTGCAGTATGGATACTTGTTTCTAAATTAAAAATTTCAAATTATTATCTGAAGCAAAATTTGGAAGATCAAGAATAAATGCATCAGGAAAACAGTAAATTTTAAGTCATTCTTTAAGATTTTTACAGGTCAAACAATATTCTCCTGCCAAAGGCTTATACGAAGTTCATACAATAAACAAGCCAAAGATTAGAGTTTGTTTGAAATTTCATGTGTTTCTACTACCTGAAAATACTTGAGTCTAAAATAAATGGAGTCGGCATATGGAATGGGAAAGCAGTGCGGTGCACGAGAAAGTGTGGACGTCAGAATCAGACATGCATTTGTTCTGAAATCTATCATTGGATAGATTTTTAAACCTCATCAAGTCTTAGATTCCTGATTTAAAATCTCATAAAAATATTGTGAACATTAAATAAGATTATGTCTGTTACACCCTGTTAATGCTTGACACATGAACGTTGTTTCATTCAGTTATGTAAGCATATATTCATTTATTCAATAGCATGAACACCTATAATGCAAGACCACTCTGGCAGGCATGAAAGGCCCTGTGTTAATAAGAAACTTAGCTTCTGCTAATAGCGTTTAGATGTTAATGCTCAATGTTTTTTTACCTCCCCTATTCCCTCTCCTCATGTAAGTGGTCTATTTTATCTAGTACATGATATATTGAATCGAAATTTTCCTGAGAAGTGGCCTAATAGCTGTCAGAAATGACAAGAGGTTTGTAGTTCTAAATTTCTATAATTACACATGATATAACATCAATAGTAAATACAGTTAGTCCATCGGTTAGAGTTTTTTTTTTTGAAAGTCAAATAATTATAAGTATTTCCCCTTCCTCTGGGGATACAATAGTGACCAAGACAGAAAATGCCCTAATGGTTTGTAAAGCCTGCTAGACAAGCAGGGTCTTATATAATTGCAGATAATTTAAAGATTAGAAGTATGTCATCAAGAACAGGACATGCAATGGATTTTTCTTAGGGAATGGGAGAGGGGAACCAAGGCAGTCACCAGATCTCTCTCTGGTGTGTTTAGTTTGGAGCACAACAGACATCTCATTTGCAGACAATAAGTGGGCAATTAGGTAATGTTAACAAACTCAAACTTGGGACGCTGTTGAATTCTGATTTCTCCACCTGCTAACTGTGTTGCCTGAGCACCTCTTTGATCTGAGACTGTTTTCTCATTTATAAAGTGGTGATGATAATAAACATTTACCTTAAAGAGCATGCGTGAGGATTAAATAAGATACTTCAGAGAGCTTATCCTCACGGTCAGAGCAGAGTTAAGGGCTCAAAACATTTCAGTTATGAAGTTACGATTGTATTATATGGGCTTAGATATCAGAGGTGCTGTCTGGATTATAAGTACGAATTTCAGAATTTTGGACTCACAGGTGATGATTGATCCTGTTGGGACGGTGAAAAGGTTAATAACTGTCAGTGGAGGAAGCAAAACTAAGACACTGGTATTGATCCCATAGAAATCATATATGATAAGTAGTTAGAGAAGGTGGCATTGGCCAAGTAGGCTGTGAAGGAGCATCAGAAGAAGGAAAAGTTGAAGGTGGTGTTGCTTTAAAAACACTGGCTCCAGGAAAAGGAAGCTGTCACCTCTGTCAAGTGCTGCTGAGAGCACACGGGGACTAAATGACATCCTTTGCATTTAGGACATGGGAGTCCATGGTGATCTTGGTGAGAGCTTTTCAGAGATGTAATGGGGCAGAAGCCATTGGAGTGGAATAGGAATAGATTGGAGTGAAAGGGGAAGAAATGGAAGAAGCTACTATAGACCACTATTTTAAGTTGTTTGATTGTGAAATTTTGAAAAAGAGAAATAGAATAATAATTATATTAGGTAGTGGAGTAATTTTTCTTTTATTAGAGACATGAGCCTTTTTATTACTGGTGAGTAGAGGTAGGGTTTGAAATTATGAGGCAGAAAGGAGATAACGAGTAGTTTTCTGAACAAAAATGGATGCACTGGCTGCAATGGGATGCTGTCACCTCTTTTATTTTGGTAAATCAGGAGGAAGACCAGATGTATGTTGATGCAGGGACCTTTTTCTGTCAAGAGTATGACTGATGCCTTTTTGGGCAGGTGGAATAGAGGGGAACAACAATTATTGTAGGGCAAGAAAGTAGTTGAAATGATGGCTCTTGGTACCTAAGCTTAATAATGTAAGTGGTGGAGAAATTACAGGGTGATGGGCTGGAGGTCATGATGAAATAGCAGAATAGGTGTGTGCTCAGCTGGTGGTGATGAGAGCAATAAAGCAGGTCAGCTAGAAGATTAGGAATTGGTGCTCAATGAGTTGTTTAGGATTTTAATCAAATGTATTGTAAATCATCACAACTAAAGATTAGTATGTATAAAGTTATGTATTTTTCAAACCTATAAAGGACATTGAAAAAGACATTGAAAACTCAATGTCAGTTTTATTGGATTGGAGCAGAAGTCTTAATTTGAGCAGAAAACATGGCCTACCAGAGGGCTTTTCTCTCTCAGAAATTCCACACAGCAGGGGTATCAAAGCATTGATTTCACCCTTCAGTGTCTCATAAGACTAAAAACTTCAATTTTGACCAAATGGATGGAAAGGCTGTGTAAAGAGTTTTCTATCCGAAATGGAACGATTTAACCTTATGCTAAGTTTTCCACTTTATAAAAGCTTTGGTTTTCCATCAGACTGCCTTTGCATTGGCTTCACTGAGGCAAGCATGTGGCTTTTATGGAAGCCCCTGCTGGTGGACTCTACGAAGCTTCAGTCCCTGCCTCAGCAAGGCAGAAACACCAGGAGACCTGAGTATTTTAAGCATTAAAAACAGTGCAAAATTTAAGTTGGTATTTCAACTTAAATTCTTCTTTCTGTCTTGTTTGAAAATTTCTGGGAGTTAATGGGTCAAGTACATCGACTTAATTTGATTTTAAATTTCTAACCATGAACCATCTCAATAGCTTCTAAATATTTCAGAGAATGAGTTTCTGATAATTGGATAAAATTTTCTTGGGTCCTACCTTTCTTAGACCAAGTAGGGATGGAGTGTATGGGCACAAAGTGAAGAAATTTTGTGTGTGTATAGTATAACTAGAATCACCAAATCTACCTGGTCTTTAATATTTTGTGACAAAATGTATTACTATAGTTGCACACAATTCTGAAAATCAAAAGAGTAATTGTGTTGCCTGCTATGCCAGCATTAGTGTTTTACTTGTTTGGTTTATGGTTTTCATTTTGCTCCTCTTTAATTTCTCTAACATCAGAAGTTTCCTAGGACTGAATTGTGATAACCACACTGACCTTGCTGGAAATATCTACAAGTAAACATAGGGCAATGCAAGCCATAAAGGACCCAGATATTTTTATTCATATTTACATGACATTTAAGTATGCAAGACGTAGATTCATATTTTTACAAGCTATTTTTATTACAGGTGTTCTCAGGACACTAATAAAGGCAAATCTCACTGACTGACTGCCCTAATAGTGACTGTTACCGATTTATCATATACTAAACTATCCCGAGGAAAATAATTCAGTGAGTGCCACTGTTGTAGAAGGGTGATGATGAGTGACATGCAGTCAGGTCTGCTGTGTGTCTCTGTGCTGACTGGATCCTGTGGAAGGTCACCTGGAACAGAGAGTGAAGGGGCTGAAACTAAGAATGTGCCACGTTCCTCAAATCATGGGCTCTGGGCTTCTGCTCTGTGTCTGCTGGGGAATAACTTTTATAATCTATTGGAAAGCAGCATGTCAGCTACCCGCCCATAACTGTCAAATTGTATAAATATAAGGGTCAAAATATTTTAGTAGTGACTAAGTGATTTCCTTTGAAAATTGTCAGAAATCGGCATTTTGATGGTTAACTTACCTTTCTATATCCCCAAAATGGCTCTTTGGTTACATTTAGGTATATTGTATTAGTAAAGCCTAGTTAAAAAGTGAATATTGATTATGTACAATGTTAAGAAATCTATAGAAAACACAAATCACTATAGCAATTGTATGCACGCATACACACAGACTTTTTTCTCAAACGTGATGTATTTGAAAAGCCTATTTTATTTCACCTGCTAGAGCACCCTCATTACTCTGATTTTGCTTTACATCACATATCTCACTTAGAAGCATGATCAATCACTTTAGTTTTTTACATTCCAATAGTTCAGACATCTTACAATTTAAGGTAGGTTTTACAATTTGTTTTTGAGATTATCAGTTTTCTTAGTCATAATGCAAATTCTTGGTAGAGATTTTTCTTACACTTATTCTAATCTGACACCACTTTTGTATACTTGGGAAATCAAAGGATCACTTTTTATTCAATAAATTTAGTCCCTTAAGTGACACATGCTATTAAGCTGAATGTTTTTTCTTTCACACTCATGAAGCCATAATAGATGAATTGGGAAATCTGCCACCCCTCTCTTCCAATTAAAAAAAATGACATAAATTATCATTAGTTGATAGAATTTCAGCTGAACCTTCAGTTGCCTATATATTTAAAAAATTAAAATGATTGGAGGAAAATGATAACAGAAATTTAACTGTCAAAGTAATAAGAATTAGAATATTTCATTACCTAATTAAATATATCAGAGGACAGTTTGTATTCAGGAAGCATTCACTGTGCTTATATCATACAATTTAATTTAAGTTTTTAAAATAATAAGTTATCTTGCATTTATGTACTCTACATGTTGCATTTATTTTATATTCCAGAACTAATGTAAATGTGAACTTAAAGGATTCTAAGTTTATTTCATTTTGATAAGCTTCTATATTTTTGTGGAAACACAAAAGGGAACTATTTGGACTGCAGAATGTTTTTACTACTATGTTTACTATGTGTTTAAAGTGAGAAATATTGGGTTTGGGGATATTCTAAGAAATGATGATTAGTTTTCTATAGAGACAGCTCTGAGGGCAGTGCAATTAGGTTACTGGGTTGTAAGTAGGCCCTTCATTGCCCAACTTCTACCCCAACCCACCTTCTCCTTATGTTTGTTTTGAAGGGAGTTCTGTGTTTGAAGGGATAAACTAGCAGCCTGATCACATTGTGGCCAGACTTTATCTTTTAAAGGGAAATATGATCTGTAAGTCTCTACTGTCTGGAGAAATTATTTTGTGTTTTGTGTATAGAGGCTTTACAGTTTGTTGGTTTTGGCCAACTGTTGGATTGTATAGCTAAACAGACAAGGAATATTATTGCATTTTATATAAATACATTTTAAAGACACTTGTACTAGCCTACTTAGGATAGCCTAAACTGCTATAACATATGGGCCTAAAAAGTATAATGCCTCAACATACTGCAATGTATTTCATGCTCATATAGCCATCTAACTTGGACCCTGACACCTTCCATTTTGTGGTTTCATGATCCCCTAAGGTATGCATTCTCAACATGGTGAAAATTGTTTTTTGGGGGGTGAGGGTGAAATATTTTAGATATTACAATAGTTTGTGGCCTTCTAAAGAGACACAGTATGTTAACAGATATACAATATGTCCATAGTATTAAAATTTCATGAGGAGGGAGGATTAAGGAAAACAGATGTCTGAAGAGCCTCCTTGGGGAAAGTAATAATGGGAAGGGGTGTTTGACAACAGTCTGCTGGGGCTTTGCTCTTGTTTGCTTGGGTTTTGTTTTGTTTTGTTTTTCCCCACCTGATAGAAGATAGTAGAGAGCAGAAGAGTATGTGTAGAAGGGCTTTATGACCAAGCATGCAAGTGGCCTGGAACACTCCCAGCTGTAACCACTGGCTAGAATGGAGTGACTGTAGCTAACTGCAAGGGAAGCTAGGAAACATAGTCTAGCTGTGTGTCCAGGACAAGACAAAAACAGATTTTGGCGAGTAGCTAGTGGTCATTAAATTCCAACTCATCGACACATACCTATCACAGGGTGGATGTTCAGTGAATGTTTCCTGAACTGTTTGCTGAGCTGACATACACATCTCTGTGTCAGCTTCTCTCATACCTCAGATCCCAGCTCTGTAGATCTTGTCAATGGGTTTTTGACCAACTATGGATAATTGAGTCCATTTTACCTTTTTTTGGGTTCTTTCTTACTCAGTGTTGACACTACATAATCTATTAGTATTTCTGTGAGTTTAGTCCAGGTTTTTGCTGTGTCTCTTATTTTTGAATGATATTATTTTGATATTTAAATACGAATTCATCTTATATAAAGTGCCTCTTATTGCTAATCTATAAACACCTTATTCTTTCTTAAAAATACTTTTTGAACAATTGTTTGTGTAGATATAGGATAAACCATTTTGAATGCAGAAGCAGTCCTTTTCTTTACAATAACCAGATGATAAAAATTTCTGTACCACGTTGTAGTTGTAGATTGCTTATATTGGAGAGGATTGTAGATAAAGACACCTAGATGCCTTAAACTGCAAACTGGAGCATATGATTACTTCCAGCATATTCCTTGGATTAATATTTCTTTCTCCTTTATTCCATTTTATGTAACAATCTTCTGAAAAAAAAATTGAGACAAATTCTATCCATTTCAAAAAAAATGTTTAGTTCAGGATTAGATTTGAGGTAATGGGGTTTGGGGAGAAAAATAAATAACACTGTTACGGGAAGCAAGAAACCTTGGTTCTAGACCTGCCTTCACCATGAAACATACAGATCATTAAATCACTCTGTGTCTTAATTTCCTCAAGTAAATGGAGGGCCTTCCTCAGGTGAACTGTATAATCTCTTCTGCTTTATAGACAGGTGATACAGAAAGGCCCCTCTCTTTCTGAATCTCCTTTCTTCTCTTGGATGATAACACAAATAAATTTAATGCCCACTAGGCATCTTGAGAGCACACACTTCGTCTTATTTGTTCAGCTAGGTATTCATTTCAGTAGTTGCAGCTGAAAATGTAGTGCACATTCTTTTTTATTTTGTATTTCTGCCAGTGTATATGTTGAGTGACTACAATTTCCTCAGCTCTATATTAAGAACTTAAAAAATATTATTTACTCCTCACAAAATCTTATGAAGAGGTTGTTCTCTGAACATCATAATTTTACAAAGGAGAAAAATGAGGAGGTGGCAGGAAGACCCAAAGCTTGTGAGGGGAGAGCGAGGTTTGGATCCAGAGCTGGCTGACTGCAAAGGCCACTCCACACAGAACTCTGAAGTGCTCCTCCATAACCTTTCCATAAGCATTTAAAGGCAACTCTCATGTTTCTTTTTGCTAATTTGTTCCCAATTTATAGTTGAATTTTAAGGAGATAAATTCATTTTTACCCAGGGTTTTTGGAAACCAAATATTCTTAATTTTAAACATAATAATGTATACTGTATACTTTTTATTTTTCTTAAGAAATTTCTAGATCTCTTAATATTTTAACTGGTAACATTTGACTTTCTTGGGAAAGTAGATAATTTTGAATGGGGTATGTAGCCAAATCCACAGGGCCTTAAGGTTGGGGCAGTCATTCATGAATCTGAAATGTGTCCTCATCCTTTTCTTTTTTTTTTTTTTTTTAAACATTTCCTTTTCAACACATTAAAACTGTAATGAAATTAATCCAGGGCACTCAACATGCAGACTCTTAATATTCTATGATTAAGTGGCAATGTTGGATAATTCACTCCATTAGTGTACATAAACCCATGAGTAATAATGAATCATTTGAACATATGGGCATGCCAATTCTGATGTCTACTTTTGCCTACCACAAAATGTATCTATTCAGTGATTATATTGATAACATTATCTGTGACATAATCTGATAAGTTTGGTTTCTGTTTTTTCCAGGTCAAAGTTCAAACACCATTTTTTCAATATTCTATCTTTTAGATATTATGATCTTTCTGGAGAATAAAGAAATAAAGATTAGATGATACTAAGTAAGGGGATTTAGAAATATTGAAAAAAGTGACATAAGAATTCTGCAAAGAGTAATAATGTTTTCTTAAATATCTTTAATCGTGATTTATTAAATATCTGCTTGGCATATAAAATATGTAGTTTTAGATATTAAGCCTTTATTATCATAAATATTTTCCCTTGAAATATGTTTGTGAAATGCTTGAATTTTCAAATGTATTGCAAGTAAAGCAGAGAACAATATTTGTCATACTTGTTTCTTTTCTCTCTTTTCTGTCATGTTTTTTTTAAACAGCCAAGAGTATCCACAGATGATTCTATCTTTCTGCACAGGCTGTTTCTTTGCATTGATGAATCACACTGCACACAGGGAAAGTCATCTTACAGGAGCTAACATTACAGTATTTCATGGTCCATTACAGGAAATGCTTACTAACTCTTTGTTTATATATAAATTTGCTCTGGAAAATCTCAAAAGAAGCTTGTGATATACAAGTTAATGAATTCTCATTAGGAGTTGATCATTCCTCATTACATAAGAATTTTCTTTGCTTTTATAAACTTGGAGGAAAGCTTATTCTTTCATTTAAGTATTTGAAAAGGATATGCACAGAAGTTTATAATGACAAAAATATATATAAGGGACTTAAAAAATAGAAGGCTGGAATCAAAGTACACAATTTAATTTTTTTTTTCACAATTTAATTTTATTACACTTATTATAAATTGGGAAATTTCTTTGGCATATAGTAGCTAATGAAGTATTAATACCTTTACAGAAAATAGAAAGCACACGTGACTGAATCAACAGGAGTAAACTAGAGGTCAGTATATTTCCCCAGGATGAACCTTATTTTTAAGGGATTAATGATTCATCCAGGTTGGATCAACTACTAAAAAAGTCAGAACTCCTGACAAGAGAGCATTATAATCATATTAAATTTAACAAGAAAATTCTGAAACTTGGAGGAAATATCTGTTGCATCGAATTGTAGCACTAGTCACAGTGGCCTACACTTAGCATTGACTTTATGCATATTTATATATAATTTTTAATATAAAAAATAGACATTGGTCTATTAACTAACCTCTATTTAGGAAAGCATATGACGTTTAAAGCCAGTGGTAGAGAGGTGAGCAAAACAAGGAAATTCATTTATAACCATGGTGAGCCAAAGAGTCAACTCAGAAATTTTAAGTCATTGTTTTTAATTTTAAGTCAAATAATTAAAAATTCATTTGGCAGGTAAATCATGGCATAATATTTAGTAATTAAATTAGAATTTATCTTATTAAAGATGTGAACCAAAGGTTAAATAGAGTGCGTGGTAAAAGCTAAATCTAAATTCATTTTTTCCAAACATATTTCTGTATAATAAAGTATGACAAATAATGTGTAAAATGTATGTGTTACCTCTAATGCAGTCAGTTCTGCTTCTACTGCTTGTTTCTTGTATGATTCCCAAGGTAGCAAAACTCCTTGGTACCCATAGTACTTGACAGTGAATGAGGACCTGTTGGGTATTTCAGAAGTCACTTTTTTTTTTTTTTTTTTTTTGCGGTACGTGGGCCTCTCACTGTTGTGGCCTCTCCCGTTGCAGAGCACAGGCTCCGGACGTGCAGGCTCAGCGGCCATAGCTCACTGGCCCAGCCGCTCCGCGGCATGTGGGATCTCCCGGACCGGGGCACGAACCCGTGTCCCCTGCATCGGCAGGCGGACTCTCAACCACTGCGCCACCAGGGAAGCCCAGAAGTCACTCTTTTGAGTTAGTTTTAATTGAGATAGATGCTCAGTATTGACATATTTACTTGTTGATTACTCAGTAGAAAGCATAAATATCGGGTTGGCCAAAATGTGCTTTTGGTTTGTAAGTAAAAGTAAAAGACACATTTTTCTTTTCTTTTTTTAAACATCTTTATTGGAGTATAATTGCTTTACAATGGTGTGTTAGTTTCTGCTTTATAACAAACTGAATCAGCTATACATATACATATATTCCCATATCTCTTCCCTCTTGCGTCTCCCTCCCTCCCACCCTCCCTATCCCACCCCTCTAGGTGGTCACAAAGCACCGAGCTGGTCTCCCTGTGCTATGCGGCTGCTTCCCACTAAATATTTGACATTTGGTAGTGTATATATGTCCATGCCACTCTCACTTTGTCCCAGCTTACCCTTCCCCCTCCCCGTATCCTCAAGTCCATACTCTAGTAGGTCTGCGTCTTTATTCCCGTCTTGCCCCTAGGTTTTTCATGACCATTTTTAATTTTTTTTAGATTCCATATATATGTGCTAGCATACGGTATTTGTTTTTCTCTTTCTAACTTACTTCACTCTGTATGACAGAATCTAGGTCCATCCACCTCACTACAAATAACTCAATTTCGTTTCTTTTTATAGCTGAGTAATATTCCATTGTATATATGTGCCACATCTTCTTTATCCATCCATCTGTTGATGGACACTTAGGTTGCTTCCACGTCCTGGCCATTATAAATAGAGCTGCAGTGAACATTCTGGTACATGTCTCTTTTTCAATTATAGTTTTCTCAGGGTATACACCCAGTAGTGGGATTGCTGGGTCATATGGTAGTTCTATTTGTAGTTTTCTTTTTTTTCTTTTTTTAACATCTTTATTGGGGTATAATTGCTTTACAATGGTGTGTTAGTTTCTGCTTTATAACAAAGTGAATCAATTATACATGTACATATGTTCCCATATCTCTTCCCGCTTGCGTCTCCCTCCCTCCCACCCTCCCTATCCCACCCCTCCAGGCTGTCACAAAGCACCGAGCTAGTATCCCTGTGTCATGCGGCTGCTTCCCACTAGCTATCTACCTTACGTTTGTTAGTGTGCACATGTCCATGACTCTCTCTCGCCCTGTCACAGCTCACCCTTCCCCCTCCCCATATCCTCAAGTCCGTTCTCCAGTAGGTCTGTGTCTTTATTCCTGTCTTACCCCTAGGTTCTTCATGACATTTTTTTTCTTAAATTCCATATATATGAGTTAGCATACGGTATTTGTCTTTTTCTTTCTGACTTACTTCACTCTGTATGACAGACTCTAGGTCTATCCACCTCATTACAAATAGCTCAATTTCGTTTCTTTTTATGGCTGAGTAATATTCCATTGTATATATGTGCCACATCTTCTTTATCCATTCATCCGATGATGGGCACTTAGGTTGTTTTCATCTCTGGGCTATTGTAAATAGAGCTGCAATGAACATTTTGGTACATGACTCTTTTTGAATTTCGGTTTTCTCAGGGTATATGCCCAGTAGTGGGATTGCTGGGTCATATGGTAGTTCTATTTGTAGTTTTTTAAGGAACCTCCATACTGTTCTCCATAGTGGCTGAACCAATTCACATTCCCACCAGCAGTGCAAGAGGGTTCCCTTTTCTCCACACCCTCTCCAGCATTTATTGTTTCTAGATTTTTTGATGATGGCCATTCTGACTGGTGTGAGATGATATCTTATTGTGGTTTTGATTTGCATTTCTCTAATGATTAATGATGTTGAGCATTCTTTCATGTGTTTGTTGGCAGTCTGTATATCTTCTTTGGAGAAATGTCTATTTAGGTCTTCTGCCCATTTTTGCATTGGGTTGTTTGCTTTTTTGAAATTGAGCTGCATGAGTTGCTTGTATGTTTTGGAGATTAATCCTTTGTCAGTTGCTTCATTTGCAAATATTTTCTCCCATTCTGAGGGTTGTCTTTTGGTCTTGTTTATGGTTTCCTTTGCTGTGCAAAAGCTTTTATTAGGTCCCATTTGTTTATTTTTGTTTTTATTTCCATTTCTCTAGGAGGTGGGTCAAAAAGGATCTTGCTGTGGTTTATGTCTTAGAGGGTTCTGCCTATGTTTTCCTCTAAGAGTTTGACAGTGTCTGGCCTTACATATAGGTCTTTAATCCATTTTGAGTTTATTTTTGTGTATGGTGTTAGGGAGTGTTCTAATTTCATTCTTTTACATTTAGCTGTCCAGTTCTCCCAGCACCACTTATTGAAGAGGCAGTCTTTTCTCTACTGTATATTCTTGCCTCCTTTATCAAAGATAAGGTGACCATATGTGCGTGGGTTTATCTCTGGGCTTTCTATCCTGTTCCATTGATCTATGTTTCTGTTTTTGTGCCAGTACCATACTGTCTTGATTACTGTAGCTTTCTAGTATAGTCTGAAGTCAGGGAGCCTGATTCCCCCAGCTCCGTTTTTCTTTCTCAAGATTGCTTTGGCTATTCGGGGTCTTTTGTGTTTCCCTACAAATTGTGAATTTTTTTGTTCTAGTTTTGTGAAAAATGCACATGATAATTTGATAGGGATTGCATTGAATCTGTAGATTGCTTTGGGTAGTAGAGTAATTTTCACAATGTTGATTCTTCCAATGCAAGAACATGGTATATCTCTCCATCTATTTGTATCATCTTTAATTTCTTTCATTAGTGTCTTAAATTTTCTGCATACAAGGCTTTAGTCTCCTTAGATAGGTTTATTCCTAGGTATTTTATTCTTTTTATTGCAATGGTAAATGGGAGTGTTTCCTTAATTTCACTTTCAGATTTTTCATCATTAGTGTATAGGAATGCAAGAGATTTCTGTGCATTAATTTTGCCAAATTTAATTTACCAAATTCATTGATTGGCTCTACTAGTTTTCTGGTAGCGTCTTTAGGATTCTCTATGTATAGTATCATGTCATCTGCAAACAGTTACACCTTTACTTCTTCTTTTCCAATTTGGATTCCTTTTATTTCTTTTTCTTCTCTGATTGCTATTGCTAAACCTTCCAAAACTATGTTGAATAATAGCGGTGAGAATAGGCAACCTTATCTTGTTCCTTATCTTAGTGGAAATGGTTTCAATTTTTCACTATTGAGGACAATGTTGGCTGTGGTTTTGTCATATGTGGCCTTTATTATGTTGAGGTAATTTCCCTCTGTGCCTACTTTCTGGATGGTTTTATCATAAATGGGTGTTGAATTTTGTCAAAAGCTTTCTTTGCATCTATTGAAATGATCATATGTTTTTTCTCCTTCAGTTTGTTAATATGGTGTATCACATTGATTGATTTGCGTATATTGAAGAATCCTTGCATTCCTGGGATAAATCCCAGTTTATCATGGTATATGATGCTTATAATGTGCTGTTGGATTCTGTTTGCTAGTATTTTGTTGAGGATTTTTGCCTCTACGTTCTTCAGTGTTATTGGCCTGTAGTTTTCTTTCTTTGTGACAACTTTGTCTGGTTTTGGTATTAGGGTGGTAGTGGCTTCGTAGAAGGAGTTTGGGAGTGTTCTTCCCTCTGCTATATTTTGGAAGAGTTTGAGAAGTATAGGTGTTAACTCTTCTCTAAATGTTTGATAGAATTCTTTTTTGAAGCCATCTGGTACTGGGCTTTTGTTTGTTGGAAGATTTTAAATCACAGTTTCATTACTTGTGATTGGTCTGTTCATATTTTCTATTTCTTCCTGGTTCAGTCTCCAAAGGTTACACCTTTCTAAGAATTTATCCATTTCTTCCAGGTTGTCCATTTTATTGGCATATAGTTGCTTGCAGTAATCTCTCATGATCCTTTGTATTTCTGTAGTCAGTTGTTATTTCTCCTTTTTCATTTCTAATTCTATTGAGTTGAGTCTTCTCCCTTTTTTTCATGATGAGTCTGGCTAATGGTTTATCAATTTTGTGTATCTTCTCAAAGAACCAGCTTTTAGTTTTATTGATCTTTGCTATGGTTTCCTTCATTTCTTTTTCATTTATTTCTGATCTGATCTTTATGATTTCTTTCCTTCTGCTAACTTCGGTGTTTTTTTTTTGTTCTTCCTCTAATTGTTTTAAGTGTAAGTTTAGGTTGTTTATTTGAGATGTTTCTTGTTTCTTAATGTAGGATTCTATTGCTATAAACTTCCATCTTAGAACTGCTTTTGCTGCATCCCATAGGTTTTGGATCGTCATGTTTTCATTGTCATTTGTTTCTAGATAATTTTTTATTTCCTCTTTGATTTGTTCAGTGATCTCTTGGTTATTAAGTAGTGTATTGTTTAGCCTCCATATGTTTGTATTTTTTACGGATTTTTTCCTGTAATGATATCTAGTCTCATAGTGTTGTGGTCAGAAAAGATACTTGATATGATTTCAATTTTCTTAAATTTACCAAGGCTTGATTTGTGACCCAAGATATGATCTATCCTGGAGAATGTTCCATGAGCACTTGAGAAAAATATGTATTCTGTTGTTTTTGGATGGAATGTCCTATAAATATTGATCAAGTCCATCTTGTTTAATATATCATTTAAAGCTTGTGTTTTTTTTCTTATTTTCATTTTGCATGATATGTTCATTGGTGAAAATGGGGTGTTAGAGTCCCGTATTATGATTGTGTCACTGTCGTTTTCCCCTTTTATGGCTGTTAGTATTTGCCTTATGTATTGAGGTGCTCCTGTGTTGGATGCCTAAATATTTACAATTGTTATATCTTCTTCTTGGATTGATCCCTTGATCATTATGTAGTGTCCTTCTTTGTCTCTTCTAATAGTCTTTGTTTTAAAGTCTATTTTGTCTGATATGAGAATTGCTACTCCAGTTTTCTTTTGATTTCCATTTGCATGGAATATCTTTTTCTATCCCCTCACTTTCAGTCTGTATGTGTCCCTAGGTCTGAAGTGGGTCTCCTGTAGACAGCAGATATACGGGTCTTGTTTTTGTTTCCATTCAGCCAGTGTATGTCTTTTGGTTGGAGCATTTAATCCATTTACATTTAAGGTAATTATCGATATGTATGTTCCTATTACAACTTTCTTAATGGTTTTGGGTGTGTTACTGTAGGTCTTTTCCTTATCTTGTGTTTCCTGCCTAGAGAAGTTCCTTTAGCATTTGTTGCAAAGCTGATTTGGTGGTGCTGAATTCTCTTAGCTTTTGCTTGTCTGTAAAGGTTTTAATTTCTACATGAAATCTGAATGAGATCCTTGCTGGGTAGAGTAATCTTGGTTGTAGGTTTTTCCCTTTCATCACTTGAAATATGTCCTGCCACTCCCTTCTGGCTTGCACAGTTTCTGCTGAAAGATCAGCTGTTAACCTTATAAGGATTCCCTTTTATGTTATTTGTTGTTTTTCCCTTGCTGCTTTTAATATTTTTTCTTTGTATTTAGTTTTTGATAGTTTGATTATATGTGTCTTGGTGAGTTTCTCCTTGGAATTATCCTGTATGGGACTCTGTGTGCTTCCTGGACTTGATTAACTATTTCCTTTCCCACATTTGGGAATTTTTCAACTATAATCTCTTCAAATATTTTCTCAGTCCCTTTCTTTTTCTCTTCTTCTTCTGGGACCCCTATAATTCAAATGTTGGTGCATTTAATGTTGTCCCAGAGGTGTCTGAGACTGTCCTCAATTCTTTTCATTCTTTTTTCTTTATTCTGCTCTTCAATTGTTATTTCCACTATTTTATCTTCCAGGTCACTTATCCGTTCTTCTGCCTCTGTTATTATGCTATTGATTCCTTCTAGAGAATTTTAATTTCATTTATTGTGTTGTTCATCGTTGTTTGTTTGCTCTTTAGTTCTTCTAGATCCTTGTTAAACGTTTCTTGTATTTTCTCCATTCTATTTCCAAGATTTTAGATCGTTACTATCATTATTCTGAATTCTTTTTCAGGTAGACTGCCTATTTCCTCTTCATTTGTTAGGTCTCGTTGGTTTTTACATTGCTCCTTCATCTGCTGTGTGTTTCTCTGTCTTCTTATTTTGCTTAACTTACTGTGTTTGGGATCTCCTTTATGCAGGCTGCAGGTTCATAGTTCCTGGTTTTTTTTTCCTCCTTCACAGCTCCTTTACCTTTCCTTCTTCACAGATCCCTCCCAGAGGTGCAGGTCCCATCCCTATTCTTTTGTCTCTGTTTTTTCTTTTTTCTTTTGCACTCCCCAGGTACATGGGGAGTTTATTGCCTTTTGGGGGGTCTGAGGTCTTCTGCCAGTGTTCAGTAGGTGTTCTGTAGGAGTTGTTCCACATTTAGATGTATTTCTGATGTATTTGTGGGGAGGAAGGTGATCTCCAATTGTTACTCTACCACCATCTTTAAGCTCCCCCACAGTTTTCGTTTCCACAAGGACCTTTATTGAACAACATATTCACCCTTTGCTTCCACTACCTTCTGCCATTTTTCAGGCAACTTCATAATTCCATCTTCCCAAAACTTTTTATCTTTTTGAGCAAAGAACTGTTCTTTGTGCCTTTTACAGTCTTCCAGGGAATTGAAATTTTTTCCATTAAGAGAATTTTGTAAAGACTGAAATAAATGGAAATCCGAAGGTGCAGTATCTGGTGAATACGGTGGATAAATCAGAATTTCCCAGCAAAGCTGTAGCAGTTTTTGCCTCGTCATTGAAGAAACATGCAGTCTTGTGTTATCGTGATGGAAGATTATGCATTTTCTGTTGACTAATTCTGATGCTTTTCATCAAGTGCTGCTTTCAGTTGGTCTAATTGGGAGCGATACTTGTTGCAATTGTTTGGTTTTCCAGAAGGAGCTCATAATAGTGGACTCCCTTCCAATCCCATCATATACACATCACCTTCTTTGGATGAATACGGGCCTTTGGTGTGGTTGGTGGTGGTTCATTTTGCTTGCCCCAACATCTCTTCCATTCCATATTATTGTACAGTATTCACTTTTCATTTCCTGCCATAATTTGTTTTAAAAATGGAATGTTTTCATTATGTTTAAGTTGGGAATCGCTTGTGGAAATAGGGTCAAAAAGGTTTTATTCACTAAACTTATGTGGAACCCAAGCATCAAAGGAATTAAAATAACTAAGCTTCTACATATGATTTTCAGCACTTGATATGGGTATTTTAAGTATGTCAGCTATCTCCCATGTGGTATAACATTGATCTCAATTAATGTCTTGATTTTATTGCTATCAACTTCAACTGGTCTACCTGACTGTGGAGTATTGTCCAGCGAGAAATCTCCAGCACGAAACTTCACAAATCACTTTTGACACACTCGATCAGTCACAGTACCTCCATACACTGCAGAAATCTTTCTGTGCATTTGAGTTGCATTTTTACCTTTCTTAAAATATATAAAGCATAATATGCTGAAAATGTTGCTTTTTTCTTCCATCTTCAGTATTAAAATGGCTACACAAAAATTCACCAATTTTGATTTTTTTTAAAGGCACGCTGATATGACAGCTGTCACATACAGTCTAAGAAAATTGTTTTGAATGAATCAAAGACAACTAAGTGCTACTAGAGCTGTCTTACGAAAAAAGCGAATGAAACTTTTGGCCCACTCAATATTTCTGAGGAATCATAGGTTAGATACAAAAAACATCAAAATGCAATGTAATGTTATTATAAGTGTGATATACAGAGGAACAGCCTCATTTTCTCAGAATGCAGTATAACCAACATAACAGTAGTTTATCCTCAAGAGGATGATTCACGAAAGGAAAAAAATCATATTTCCTGTATGGAACATGTCTTGATTTTACCTATAGTAGACATTAAGCAGTTTGTATATTTTCTTCCTTCCCACTGGTGTATGGGCTACTTAATGCAAGGATAATGTCTTATTAATTTTTCTGCCTTTTACCATAAAAGAAAACCCCTAACCTTACCAGCTTATACTGGAAAAAGTGACTGAAAAACCCACTTAGTATTTGTTAAAATAACTATACGGTCATAGTGGAGTGAAATGTGTAGGCATGAAATGGTTTTGTAGACATAAAATTTAAAAGCCAGAAAGCAATTTCAGTTTCCAGTGGAGATGTCTTGATTTTGTAGAGACGTATTTTTTAAACCAAGTAATATGACTAGTATTTCAACTTTAAGGGTCCCTGTACTTCTTAATGACTTATAAAGTTTCTGATAGAATCGAAGTACATATATTATTAAGTTGATTTTCGAGTGTCCTGTTATATTACTGGGTAGATATTACCCATATCTTTGTGCAAACAATTCTGTTGTCACTTCTTAAACTTTTATTGAATGTTTATTATGGCACTTTACTAGGCTCTAGGCTGTTTCTACAGTGTCAGGGCACATTCTCCTGCTTACTTTATAGCTATTCATAAATAATTAAAAATTGGGGGGTAAATGTCTCTTTTATAATGTGACACAGATTTATTTAAAAATTTGAACAAAACAGACATTTTGAGTCATGTACAAAAATGAAAGCTGCCATACATCCAACTGTTTACTGAGCACAGCCATTGAATTAGTGCATTATATAGATCCAATCATCTAAAATTAATCATTAATAACAGATCAGTATTAGTATCACGTTTCACAGATGTGAAATTGAGTTACCATGGGAAAAGTGTGATAAAATCACTTTCTTTTTGATAAAAAAATTTCTGAGTAGTCTGCATTGTAAGCTTTAGTTTAAGTTAAATCTAATAATCAATATAAATAATAAAACACAAATTGCACAATTAATACTTTCAAGGTCATGTATATAGTTTGCTTATCATGAGCAAATCAAAACTTAAAAGCCATGTTCATTTAACCACCCACATCTATGGATGTAGAACAAATCATTTCTTCTGACAATTTTACTTCCACAATTAACAAGTAGTCATATAAAAGTTAGCCACCTAGTTTATTTGACCTGACTTTGTTTTGCTGCTTGGTAGAGTATTTTATAGTTTGTTGACTCTCAGTAGATAATAGATTGAAACTGTTTTTAAT
Organism: Lagenorhynchus albirostris; assembly: GCF_949774975.1. Taxonomy (NCBI): domain Eukaryota; kingdom Metazoa; phylum Chordata; class Mammalia; order Artiodactyla; family Delphinidae; genus Lagenorhynchus; species Lagenorhynchus albirostris. The sequence goes on along the minus strand of NC_083108.1, from coordinate 8,389,447 downwards.
AGTGTTGGTTACTGAAGCATGCGGTTACAATGTAACCTCAAGGTATCCCTCATAAATGTTGTGGAAAATCTCTTGTAGAATAGCAGTAAAGCAATTTGTCCTTGTTTATTCCCCAGAGAACACATCCATACACTTTGTTCCTATGATAGGATCCTTTCAGAATTGTCCGTTTTAATGTTGATATTGTAATTGGGGCCTGTTATTGCTGATACCACTAGATTTTCTGATCTAATTCATAGATATTAAAACGATTGACCTTGCATACTACTGCCTTGGACAAAAGGCATTTTTATTTATTTTATTTATTTATTTATTTTGCGGAACGCGGGCCTCTCACTGTTGTGGCCTCTCCCGTTGCAGAGCACAGGCTCCGGACGTGCAGGCTCAGCGGCCATGGCTCACGGGCCCAGCCGCTCCGCGGCATGTGGGATCTTCCCGGACTGGGGCACGAACCCGTGTCCCCTGCATCGGCAGGAGGACTCTCAACCACTGCGCCACCAGGGAAGCCCCAAAAGGCATTTTTAAATACAAGCTTCCCTAAAATGATCACTTTATTTTTTGCTTCTCTTACCTTTATTGTGTGTATTCATTTTCCTATTTTTTTTCCAGTACATTTTATTGAATTTTTGGTTTAGTGGCTTAGTTGTTCTTAAATATCTTTGGTTGCTAAGCACTTTGTCGCTTTTTTGTGGCTTTATTACTTTTTGTAATCCAAAATTATAGCAAAGGAAAAATCAGAATATATTGAAGCAAAACTGGAACTCATCCACAATTCTACCATCTAGACCAAACCACCATTAAACTTGTTATATATGCCATTAGGACTTTTTCTGTGTTTATGCGTACAAATTATCTCTCATGTACATCATATGCACATACTCAAAAAGAACTGTAGAGTTAAGCCTCTAATTTCCACTTAGCAACATATATTCCTGTAACCATGATTCATGTACTTGCTTTATACACACACATATAGATATATATACACATATAAGCATAAATTGATCTTCCATCTTAATACTGTTTAAAATAACTTTTTATCATCTCAATTTATAAATTACAGATAGTTTATATCTAAGCACTTTAGAAGAATTTCTGAAATTTTCATATAATTGATCAAGACCAGATATTACTGATTATTTGAAGTGTGGCAGGGTTACATTTTGGGTATCCCAGTGGTAAGATGTTCCCATCTAGTAAATTGTTATTTAGCCAAACATTAAGAGCTCTGGAGGTGAAATAGTTGTTGAATTATATTTCAATATGTCTTCTTAAAACTAAAAATTTAACTGCTAAGATAAAGATTTTCATTCCAAATTGGACCACCCAGTCATACATGATTTACTTGTAAATTGCATTATTCTGTGACTGGAGTCATGCTTCAGTAATTTTGTGTCCTATATCTAATTATTACAGTAATAATCCCCAATGGATACACCATAGACCAGTGAAGTTCTTATAACATACAAGATGTAATATTTTTAGGGGAAATGAAGAATTGGATACATAATGTGTGTTGCAGGACAAAAAAAAAATCACAGTATTATGTAACAATGTATGAACAGTGCCTTAGCATGGACGTTCGAAACAATTTGAGAAAAGGAGTGAGTATGGGTGTGGCATTTTTATGTGGAGTAAAGCATTTATTTCTCTATGACCTTAGGGTAATCTGGTTTTGCATCCTTCTAGAGAAAGAGGGGCATCAGTGACCTACGATTTCTGAAACAGCCATCTCATCTAATGTTACCTATCATTTACATACAGTCATTGTTATAGGTGATCAAGTCATAGAATAATTGGAGTAAGTAAACAGATTTAAGGTTAGAGACTTTGAATGGAATTTGAAACTCCTGTTAACAATAATACCCAGTGCTTACTTATAAGGCCCAAAATATAATGGCTGCACGTGCATTATAGGTACCTTAGGGAGCTTAAAAGTAAGGAAAAGGCGAGAGATGGTCACGTCTCTTTAGTTTATGGTGGATCCAGAAGTTTCTCTGTTTATTCCACAGTTACCTATTGTTCATCTGAAGTTCAGGAAATTAAGTGTGATATATTCACTTAAGTGGTTTCCTCTTAATAGATAACCATTTTTCAGCCTTTCCTCTGCAAGCTCCCCCGCCCACCACCCGTAACTCCACACGTATTTATTTTTCTCATTCTGCAAGAAGAGGAACTTGGCATGTTTTAAGTTATTTTTGATTAATTAGAACATGTGTGTGTGTCTGTGTGTTTAAACTAATTAGAAATTTATGGCTTCTGAACTGTCACATGACAATATGAATGAAGTTAGCACATTTGTTTTCATGGTAACAATACTGAAAATAAATTGGAATTACAATAAAATCTCACTGTTGATGTACAGGGTAATTGTTTTGCACCTGTTTACTTTTTTTTTTCCTCCTTAAATCCGGGATACCAGTCTCCTTCTTCTATCATAACTAAAATGCATAACTTCTTTTAAGGCACTACTTAAATTCTATCCACTCTAAGCTTTATTGTTCAGTGATAATAGTTTTTTCTTTTATTGGCTATCTAACATATGCTATCTGGTATTATCATTTTTATGTTATTCAATTTCTGGCCTTATCCATGCTAAACCAAATAATTGAGGAATATCTGGAGAAATTAATGAAACATGGAAGATGGTACTGCCATCAGTGCGTGATCACTGCATCACCAGGAGCCTCAGATGGGTCCTCAAATTGCCTGGAAAACTGACCTTGGATCTCTTGCTTTTACACTCCCTGCACGCCTTCCCATTTCAAACCTTTTCAGCTCTTCTGAAACTTCTGATAGGTCTACTCTCTCTTCCCTCCTCTCTGTATCCTCTCTACCACTAGCAGAATATTTATTGAGCACCTGCTGGCCAGGCACTCACTGGTGGTTCTGGGTGCTGAGTATACCTGTGACCCAAAGGTGCGGAGTTCATTTTCTCATACAGATTATGGTCCATAAGTAAAGAAGTATTCATTCATATGTTAGATGGTGACCAGTCAGTGGAGATGAAGACAAGTCATGGGAGATAGAAAATGACAATCATGCATTTTTGATAGGAGGATTAGAGAAAGCATCTGTCACTTGAGCAATTCATGCCAATACCCAGGTCTGGATGGTTTCATATGGAAGAAGTAGCAAATACTGATGCTATGAGGTGGGAGCATGCTTGGTTTATCCGAGCAACAAGCAGAATATGTTGTTTTATATTTCTGTATTTCATAGAGAAAACAGAATCCCTTAGGTGAGTATTTAATCATCTCTTCATTTCCCAAGTTCATGGTGGATGCCATCCAGTCTCTCCTGTTTACCTCCTGCTATGATGACAGAAGAACCCTTCTATCAGAAGCCAATCCCTCCATCAGGAATACTATCTCTTTTTTACTAAGTCTCACCCACAAGCAATTAATTCTCTCTGTCTTATATATTCTGTCCTCTTCTTCTACTTTATATTTCTTATTAACACGCTGCTGTCCTAAAAATAAAATAAAACAAAGTGTTAAAAAAGCTTATACCCCCTTCTCACTATTGCACTACTGAGAAAGCATCCATTATGAATTTTTGTCTAATAAATAAATCATTTGACTAACCATATGTGTTTCGCATTCAGCACTAACTCCAAGTGCCAGTTGAAGTACAGGAAGTGTTTCTAGTGTCAAAATCTAAGAGAAATGCCCTTAACCGGGACACTGGTTTTGTCATTGCTAAAATATTTTGATTCTTCTATCCATTTGTAATGATATGAATATACCTAAGAAGCTGACAACCTACAGATAGTTACATTAATTAAAGTACTAGATTTCTGTGCAAGAGATATGACATAAAATCCTACAGTGCTTCCTTTCAGGGGTTGAATGTAACTAGAACTTGCTGAATGCTCTTGGCAGTGTTTTTATTCTAAAATATTTTTATCCAACGTAGATATAAGGAAGTTTTACAAACTCTAGAAGTACTTCAGAATGTACACATCTAAATGTGCAGAAGCGTTAATATGTGAGAAGTAGTAAATTTATTTTTTTCTGGTCCTTGTCCTTTTTCATTTTTTAATTATTTATTTATTAGTATTATTTTTTACAGTAGGTCTTTGGTTATCTATTTTAAATGTAGCAGTGTGTATATGTCAATCCCAAACTCCCTAACTATCCCTCCCCCCACCCTTCCCCCTAGTAACAATAAATTCATTCTCTAAGTCTGTGAGTCTGTTTTGTAAATATGTTTATTTGTATATATATTTTTTAGATTCTGAATATAAGGTATATCATATGATTGTCTTTCTTGTCTGACTTACTTCACTTAGTTTGATAATCTCCAGGTCCATCCATGTTGCTGCAAGTGGCATTATTTCATTCTTTTTAATGGCTGAGTAATATTCCATTGTTATATATGTACCATACCTTCTTTATCCATTCATCTGTTGATGGACATTTAGGTTGCTTCTGTGTCTTGGCTCTTGTAAACATTGCTGCAATGAACATCAGGGTGCTTTTATCTCTTCAAACCATGTTTTCTCAGGGTATATGCCCAGGAGTGGGATTGCTGGGTTGTATGATAGTTCTATTTTTAGTTTTTTAAGGAGCCCCCGTACGGTTCTCCGTAGTGGCTGCACCAATTCACATTCCCACCAACAGTGCAAGAGGGTTCCCTTTTCTCCACACCCTCTCCAGCATTTATTATTTGCATATTTTTTGAGGATGGCCATTCTGACTGGTGTGAAGTGATATCTCATTGTAGTTTTGATTTGCATTTCTCTAATAATTAGCAATGTTGAGCATCTTTTCATGTGCCTCTTGGCCATCTGTATGTCTTCTTTGGAGAAATGTCCATTTCGGTCTTCTGCCCATTTTTTGACTGGGCAGTTTGTTTTTTGGATATTGAGCCACATGAGCTGTTTGTAAATTTTGGAGACTAATCCCTTGACAGTCGCATCATTTGTGAATATTTTCTCCCATTCTGTGGGTTGTCTTCTCATTTTATTTGTGGTTTCCTTTGCTGTGCAAAAGCTTTTGAGTTTAATTAGGTCCCATTTTTTTTTTATGTCCATTACTCTGGGAGACAGATCGAAAAAGATACTGCTGTGATTTGTGTCAAAGAGTGTTCTGCTTATGTTTTCCTCTAAGAGTTTTATAGTATCCAGTCCACAGGCTTTTATACATGGGTTTCTGTATGTTTTCACAGCATTTGAACTTCTTTCTACATTATACTTGAGGAACTAAGTTTTAGATATATAACTTATATAAGTATTAAAAATGAAAATAAGCTGAAGAAAGTATAATATCATGTATACTATTAGGTAGATGCCAGATTTTTTTTTAAATGTATTTGAGCTATATAACTTTTTAAAATGTTTGCTTTTTAATTTTCTTTTCTGGAATTTCTGTTATATTTCTATATAATGGCATTTTTACTATTCTAAATCAGTTTCCTATTTGACTCATTAGATTATGAGGACATTCATGATAATTTAAAAAATTTTTAATTGAAGTATAGTTGATTTACAATATTGTGTTTGTTTAAGGTGTACAGCAAAGTGATTCCATTATTTTTATATATATATATAATTTTTAGATTATCTTCCATTATAGGTTAGAGTGTTTGTGAATATATATATATTCTTTATAAGATATGTGTGGGAGAAGTAAAAGAAGAAATATCCCCCTTGCAGCCTGTTCACTTATAAAAAATTATGCATAAACCTCATATGTTTATAAAGATAGCAACAGGTTTTAGGTTGATTTATTATAGAAGTGATGTGTTAATCACCCAAAAGAACAAACTCATTTTTTAACTAGTATGTTTTTGTGTGAAAATTAAACATGCTAATGATAAATTATGGACATAAGAGATAAGCTAATTCAAGTTATTTATGTATTTTCACGTAATATAGAAAAACATCATCATCAACTACTGAAAGATACTCTTAGTATTGGAAATGTAAATATATGTGTGGCAGGGTTGAAAATTCCCAAGAATGATTAGTCAGATGGAGAGAGATTGACAGTGCCAAGTTTAGACATGGTGGGAGGAATGGGCACACAGAGAGCTGCAAGATTTTGTTGAGGAGGCCATTTTAGCTTTGCCGGGGGGATGGATAGAACTTAAATAAACACAGATGATGGGAAGAGGGTCCCAGAAGAAAAATGATAAGAAGCAGAAATGAGAAATTCAGACAAGGTGTTTGGGAAGCAGTTGACTGAGGATTTGGTCCTAGTTGAGAATTCAGAGTCCACCTTGGGAAGTGAAATTTGAGTGGTAAGCAGACCTCGGATTTCAATTTATCCACTTAATGAATACAGCACTTGAAAGCACTCAAAATGTTTCACTTGTAAAATATTTCAAAACAAGGATGACTTTAAGTGTTCTGACACCCTATTTGGAAAAGATTAAATGGTTCTAAAATGAAATATCTAATGTTTCTTTCCTAACTGGAAATTAATCAAGTTTAATAAGAAAAAGAGGACATCACTGTTTTTTCACTTAACAACAATTTGTTTCATCCGAATTCATCTTCGAACTACGTTCATCAACATACAAACAAAACACTGATCTTTTTCATAACTTGACTCCATTATTAAGAAATGTCAAACCACCATATAGATTAAAACAATTTTGTTTTCAGAGTAATTTCTTAGTGGTTTTCGTGTATGTGTGTGTGTGTGTGTGTATGTTTGTGTTTCTCTTTTCACAACTCTTTGGTGGAGTTTAAGACTTTATATAAACTTAAAGTCTTTAAGTATATATAAAATCTTATATAAACTTATAAGATTTATATAAAGTGCTTAAAGCACTTTATCTAATATATTAGTTACCAGTTAAAACATCAGCAAGAATGAGCAGAAATATAGGAGTAGACATCTGTCTGGGATAGATGAATCAGGGAGGAAGAAAAAATGTTCTTAGAATGAGTTGTTGTTGGGGGTGGAAGTCACGTTATTATCTGCCACCTTCGTGATTCAGCGCTTGGTCAAATTTGGCGACAAGCCAAAGTTTAGGGGCCTGTGGTGAGAAGAGAAGCTAGACTGAAGTTTGCTCAAGCTGAAGTTCAGTGGGTGAAAAATGGGCCATTGTAATTCCCTGGTCAACCCCAGAGACACACAGTATTATTGCTACTTGGCCAAAATTATAAAGCTTGATAATGCCAAGTGCCATCAAGGATTTATATCAACAAAAACTTTTATACATTGTTGTTGGGAAACTAAAATGGTACAACCACTTTGGAAGAAGTTTTGCATTATCTCGTCTGAGTTTGCATTACTCATGAATCAACAATTTTAGCATTAGACATCAAGCCATACCAGTATCCTTGTACATGGAGACTGAAGATGTGGAAGTACTACATAAAGTAGCAAAACACAGAAACAACCCAAATGCTTATCAAAAATACAGTGGAAAAATAGTGATACAGACACACAATAGGATATTTTAGAAGAATGAGAACAAGAAAGCTAAAGCTGCATGCAGCAACATGGATGAATCTTAGAAACATAATAATATTGAGTGAGAAAACAAGTCTCAGAATACTACATCCAGGATAAATATAGTTTTATAAATATCAAAGAGAAAAATCAAAACAGTATGTATTGTTGGTAACATATAATAGACACATGAGATAAACTGTTTAAAAATCTTAAGGATGATAAACATAAAATTGAATATCATGTTTACTTTGGGGAGAAGGCAGACAGATAAGATATGGAACAGACATGCAGGTAGAAACATAACAGTATTGGTAATGTTCCAGTTCTTAAGTCTATGGTTGGGTTCATGGGTATTCATTTCATTATATGCTTCATGTTTCATATAATTTGAAAGAATCGATTATCACCTTAAAAAGTTTAGATGAAAAATAACATGAATTTCATGACCACAATAAATGTCATGAGAGAGATTGTTTTATTTATGTATCATTATATATGGGAGAAAGAGAATTTCATTTACTGGGTAATTGTCTTTACTAAAGGGGAGTCATGTTTAAATTTAGGAATTGATTTTGGTTTAAATGACCAATTTTCCTGTCCTAGGAAAGAAATAGAATGAAATAAGTAAATAAAAACCTTGTTCTGGGATCTATTACATGCTTTGCTTAGACCAGTTGGATTCATTATTTTTGTCTACAAAAATCTTGTTTTGTATTCCTTTATTTGCTGTTGTGGAATTAGTTACATGAACATAAAAATGCTTCCTCAGGAGAACAATTATGATATGAGAAGGGGAAGAATACCAGGTGACACCTGAAGAAATCTTACTTTCCTGTAAATATCTCCCACCATTAATACTGGTGATTTCATGAAGCTCTAAAGAGCAAACTGACTTTTAGGATAATTTCATAACTTCTGGAGCATTATTTGAATCTATTTACATGGCACTAAAATGCTTGAGTGATTTTCATTGAATTGCCTCTTCCTTTAATGTCTGACTTATGACTGCATCACCTCATCACTGGCATTCTTTACTCGAATATTTGCAGGGACACATGTACTTTTTCAGTATGAAAACACCCTGACCCTGGAGTACACTTCCATCAGGGACACAGGGTTGACATGAAGTGCCACTTTACAGCAATGGCACAGCATCCGCGCGAAATGCTGATCTAGGGAAATATCCTGCCAGCTCTTCTAACAAAGAATAGAACTATTCACATAGCTTTATTTCACTTTTATTTGTCTGAAAACTATCTAATGGAAAAGTACTGAACAATATCTACAGCACTAAACATCAGATATGATGACTTTCAAATGTATGCATTTATATTTAGCTTAAAAATTATTAAAATATTAACCTTACTTTATTCCTTTGGTAGACATGAGGACTATAGCAAAGTTAAATTTACCTTTTGATAGTACAAAATAGTATTTACATGGAAGAAGGGGGAAAAATTAAAAGACATTTTCAGACATCCATTATCTTCTGTATTTTGTGCTAGGCATTTTGCATATATTATATGATTTAATATTTATGAATCTACAATAACCTTGTAGAACTATTAACAGTCTGACTTACAGAAGGAAAACTTGAGATTTAGAGACGCTAATGACCTATGCCAACAGCACTCACACAGTGGAAAAAGAATACTTGGAATGAAATCTTTCTTGCTAGAGCCAATTAGGATTCTGCTCACCACACCACTAAGGGAGAGATCCTCCCAGCACAGATAACAATCTGGGCCATTTCCGTGAGCATGATATGTAAGTTGCATGTGCAAGTTGTAAGTTGCATACGTAAGTTACATGATATGCAAGTTGTAAGTTGCATACGTAAGTTACATGATATGCAACTGATATGCAATATATAACAGAAACTTAAATTTCTTCAACTTTTTTTTTTAATGCTTTAGTTACCATCTGCCCTACCATGGTAACTGTTTATTAAAAGTTTAGCATTTCCAAATGCTGATAAAAGAAAGACTTTATCATTTATATATGAAGATTTCAATATTGGTGACCAAACTTTGTATATCTTCTTTTTGAACATTGTAAGGATATCTTTGCTGCATAGAATAATTATCCAGAATCTCTACTTGAGATTAATTTATATTTACATAAGACAAGATGACTCCTGCAAAGAGAAATAAACTTAAATGCCTCGAATAGCTTTCTCCTCGTGTTCATCAGAAAAGCAATGCCAATAGTATAAGGCTTTGAATTGAGAATTGGAAAAGTCACCTGTTTGTAAAGCAAATATTGATTTATAAACATTCTTAAAGTGCATGTTGCTTCTGTATTAATTGTTTAAAATCAACATTATTTTTAAATGATTTTACTTACTAGATGTACTCCAGCTAGATGGTCACACAGAGGTACCTGTCAATTTAGGAAAACACATTACTTAAAAATACATTCAGAAGATTGCATAGGGTGGCAGAGAAGTGATTATTTTCCATTTTAAAGCACATGTAGGAAAGTGGATGGAGTGTGTTTCAGTAAACTGGAGAACTTAAAATACATTCATTTTTTTCCTCGTGGTGAAGTGTATTTCTTTTTTTTCCCCCCTCCGCATCTCTATTAGTTGTTTTCTCCATTTATTCTGCTCCACCCTACCCCATCTACGCTGGGAGCAGCAGTATAAATTTTCTTTCTCTTATGTTTTATGTGACTAAGAATGTCGATGCGTGGCCCCTCAGAGACTTTGTGCTGAAGGTAAACCATTAGCTTCCATGAAGAGGGAGAACTATTTTTCTTGCTGCTGAATATCTTAATACATCTGTAACCCTGAGTCTCAGAAATCTACTTCCTCTGAACTTGTTGCCTTTAACCACCTCGTACCTTCCTTCCATTGGCATGTTGGAACTATTGTCTCTTATTTGAAAACAAGAAATTTATTTCTTTGGAAAAACAATCCTCAGTAAATTTGAGCTATTATATAATGGAGTTAAATGCATTTAACATTTTCCATACTGTCATAGATTCCAGAAGAGTGTGAATTCTGTATCTGTAATGCTTTCATAACTACTTGAGAAGCTGTCAAGAACAGCAGAGAAAAATGTGTCTAAACTCAATGCGAAATATGAAATATTCTTAAGGTTTGGACTCAGTCACTTTTTTATATTACTAAACTTAAAAAAACTTGGGGTACTTTGTGCATTTGTATTACATATTATCAGCTACCAATTTATTTTATACAGTAGGTTGTACGTGTAAGTTTCGTGCAGTAGAACATATAGATACCAGTTGGCTACCTATGCAGGAAATTAATTCCTTCTTTCATGTCTCTACCCATAACATTCTATGTTTGAATATAATAAATAATAGAAATTTAATCACTTAGGAGTTTTGGGGGGTAATTTTTACATTTTTATTTAAGTGAAAAATGTTCTTGTGAATTTCACTGAACACTTGAAACATCTTTGGAGTGAAATGTTAATTAAGTTGCTTGGTCCTTTAGTGATGAATATTGCGACTGCCCTGGATCTTGGTAGAAATGCCTGACTTTGGATTTTCTTGTCAATACTGACCCTCACCTGCCTCTCATCACAGAAGCACAAGACCATATTTTCCATTAGTGGAGGAAAACATGACGACACATCATTTTCCTTTTTTGAACTTCACCTCACTGAACTAAGCCCCAAAACAAATATTCCATTGCCTTTTAAGATGTAAAAGTTTTAATTTAAGTTTGAAATATTAGCAAATGAATTACTACCTTATTGATGTTATAAAACAAATGGATTTTAATGTTAACTCAAAAGGGATGTGTTAAATGCATTGCCACACATAGACATAAATGCAAATTTGGATTTTCTCAGAAGAGCTTTTAAAGTATGAGAGGATTATCTTTTGTACTGAATTGTTTTGTGTAGCAAATACTTCACAGTAACATGGAAACAATGGTGAGCTTATATTTTCAAACAAAATTAGATATGGGATTATGAGAAAATTTTCATAGATATTACCAAATGTTCACACTTTGGTAATAAGACAAACATTACATTTTTTTTTTTTTTTTTTTTTTTTTGCGGTATGTGGGCCTCTCACTGTTGTGGCCTCTCTCGCTGCGGAGCACAGGCTCCGGACACGCAGGCCCAGCGGCCATGGCTCACAGGCCCAGGCACTCCACGGCATGTGGGATCTTCCCGGACCGGGGCACGAACCCGTGTCCCCTGCATCGGCAGGCGGACTCCCAACCACTGCGCCACCAGGGAAGCCCAAACATTACATTTTTAAAAGGAATTTACAATAATTCTTTTACATAGTACTTTCTTAGTATATGATTAAACTTATAGGAATTTTTAGGATAGCATTTATTGTAAAAAGTTAGAATGTAATAAAATAATCAAGCTATTCTGCCAAGAAAATTGAAATGAGTTCTTGAAATGAAAAAGGAATCTTTGAAATTCATCTTATACTTTCTCATTCTACAAATTGTATTGTAGCTTTTTTTTCATGTTGAATGTTTTATGCCTATGGTATTATGCGTATGCACATATAAAAATTGCATTTTTGAAGAAATACTATGGTAATTTAAGTTCTCCAAAAGAGTATAATTTGATACCAGCTAACATGCCTCTTTATAGATTTTAGTAGAATTCTGCTTGCTTTTATATATCTATCCTCTGTGGGACTCTATACATTTATTTTTAAATTTCATAAGATATAGGATCTCTGAATGTCTTACTGCAAACATTTTTCTATATTGAGTATATGTCTTATAAACATTTCTTTCACTAGATGTTTTTGCTAATGTATCCTGGAGAATTGGTTCTTGCTTTTCCAAAGAGCAGCCAAATTATTATTTAGAGATGTCATCCTAAGAATTGTCGTATTTTCTAATGTATTCCAGAATATATCCCATCCTTAGATTTGTTTTACTTTAGTTTCTTTTAATTACTTTGAGGTAATGTTTCCTTAGTTTTGTGATGTAGTTCTGAAAAGCACATAAAGTTTTGTTCCATTTACTCTGTGGAGTCTCCTGAGATTTAGCTCATGGGCAACTTGTAAATGCATGTCTTTGGTCTGATTCTCTCATGCTCAGTTCAACATTTTACCTCCAGCTATCCAAGAAGTGAATGTTTTGGGTGACTCACTGACACCTCAGTACAACATCTACTCTTTATTTCTATTTCCAGACAAAACATGCTTTTCAATGACAGTAATACTTTCCTTTATTCCATACTCAAAATATTTTAGTTATTATTATACCATAATTTTATATCATTGCCTATCTACAGAAATTGATTGAATTTTTATTGATTATTATTTTGTCCATCTTCCAGTCAATCTATCCATTCTTCCAGTCAGTGTTCAATAATTATATATATTGACCACTTATGTTTAGGTCCTGGGCTAGGCCTGGTATATACAATAAAGTCAAATCCAACAAAGTCATTGCCTTCATGGAGCTTGGAATCAAATAGGGAAATGCAGTTCATATCCTGTTGATGTTTTCCTTATGAATGTGTCAGGTATCCTCACCTAAATTTTCATTATTTTCCCATCAGTAATTGAAGTCCATCTATGGTGGCAAGCTCTAGACTTGCTTCCAGTGATTCCTACACACTGGCCAAAGCAGTTGTTGTATTGTTTTTCCTCTAATCAAAGACATTTTATGACTCTATTTCCTACCATGCCAAAGGATCTAAACTGTCTTTCCTATTTTTAAAGGCATTGTTTCATTGATTCACTCTTTTATAAGTGTCCTTATATTGATTTGTTACTTTTTTTTCTAGCACTTATACATGTATAAGGCACTACACTTTAGAAACATGGGGACTGGCAGCATCTTCTCAGGGAGTCTGCAGTTTAACAGGGGAAAAGACTTGTAAACCCATAGTCCCAATCTAGTGAGAGATTGGCTGTGTTTGTAAGATCCGAAGAGAGTGCTATGACTTAAACAAGTCAGGAGGTTATAGAGAGCTTCCAGGAGGCAAGCAGTTGTAAATATAGAGAAAATAGGTGTTAGTCTTACATACTAGAGTGGTTTAGAGGGAGAATGAGTTGGGGCACAGGAGGGGGTGATAGAGAGAGAGAGAGAGAGTCCGACAATCTCATGTTACATGTAATCAAGCAAGTCAAATATCAACACTTTAAGAAATTCAAAGAATACAGACTAAACAAAAGTTACCCTTGATAATACCCTTCATTATATTCTCATTTTCAGAAGGCTTTGACCACTATTTTCAGTTCGTTCTGCATCTTTTCAGACCTTTTCTCTATGTGGATAAATTCGCATCTCATTGTTTTACTTAGGTTTTTCTGACGGCTAGTAAATTTGAGTTCTCTTCTCTGATTGCTAGTAAATTTGGGTTTCTGCAGGTATGCGTCAACCCTTCTTGTTTGTCACTTCCTTGAGAATTACCTTTGTCCATATACTGTGGTACTGGCACATGACTGGAGAAAAAGACCAATGGAGAGAGAGACAGGTCATGTGTATGTGGAAACTTAGTACATTATAAAAATGATAATTCAATTCATGTGAGGCAAGAAAGGATTCTTTAGTAGATGGCTTGGAGAAAAATAAGTCATATAATATGTAAAGATAAATATCCAGGTTTATTGTGGACCTGATTATGAATAGCAGAACCATAATGTTATAAAAATCTAGGTGAATATGTTCATGACATTGTCACGAGGAGGAAATTCTTAAAACTTCAAAGCAAAAATCAAAAGCAAAACATGGTCTATTTGTATGAATAAAAATGAAAGATTTCTGTTGGATGAAGCAAACTTCAGTGAGACTGAAAACACAATCCATAGAATGGGACAAGGTATTTGCAATTTTAAAGTCAGTAAGAAAAAGTCTATCTACAGATTATATAGAGAATTCCTATAAAGTAACTAGATAAAAAGATAGGAATAGAATAGATTTTTTTTAAAATAGGCAAAAATATATCCTACATATATTATATAAGTGATCACCTTTAAATATTAAAAGGTATATTTTTATTACCCCAAGGTAATTAATATGTATATTCCCTGCCCACCAAGACAACTTTCACATCTGCCCATTTCCTCTCTCCATCTGTTCTGTGCTGCTTTCCATAATCAGTCATCTGGGATTCTACTTAGAGAATTTTTTTTATAATAAAAAAAATAGCAGATGTTGCATTAACATCTAACAACTATATTTGGCGATACACACAGACTCACACACACACTTACTTTGGTAAATCTTCTACTGCTTTTTCTAGATAAACCTCATAGATGGTATCATCCCAGGTGGTACAAAGCTCTTCCTTTTTCAACCTGAGAACAGAATGACAGCTCCAAGAACTTTCAGGTATTGCTGATGACGCCCAGACACTGAAGACCAGATATGTTGTGGTGGATATGTCAAATCAGGAACTTGGAAGGCCAAAAAAGAGATGATGTTTGTCTTAAGCTGCAGAACGTTTCCATGTCTCTTGCTTCACATTATATAACCACAGATGTTTCTTCTTTTGGAAATTCAATTAGGTAGATATTTAAAGTTCTTGATATGCCCGCTGTTTCTTTTCAGTTTTATCTCATGCTTTCTACAAGTTGTCATTTGCAGTACTTTCTAGGCTAGTTTCTTGACTTGATTTTTGAGCTAACAAATGCACTCTTCAGCTGCACCTTTTTGTTATTCAGCTCACATACTATATCATTTTAATCTCCATGACCAAATCCTAATTTCCAAAATCTCAGGTTAACTTTTTATTGATACAAAATTCTCTTGTATCTCTCTGAGGTTATTAATAATATCTAAATTTTTCTGCTTTTAACTGTTTCTTTGAAGGGAATACATTGTGTTTAATATGGTGCTTCTTTTATGATTTGGCTTTTCTTAATTGATTATTGAATCTTGGTTGTGAACTTAGTTTTTGTTTAAGGTTTCTGGTTACATCATTGTCTTAACCAGCTCAGGCTGCCATAACAAAATACCACAGACTGGGTGGTTCAAACAGTAGAAATTTGTTTCTCATAGTCCTGGAGGCTGGAAGTCTGAGACGAGGGTGCCAACATGATTGGGGTCTGGAGGGGACTCTTTTCCTGGCTTGCAGATAGCTGCCTTCCTTGTCCTCATGTGGCCTTTCCTCTATGCTTGGGGTAGGGGTAGGTGGGGAGATCTTCCTCTTCTTATAAGGCCACTGATCACATCATGAGGTCTCACTCTGATGACCTAATTTAAGCCTAATTATCTCCCAAAGGCCTCATTTCCAACTACTCACATTAAGTGTTAATGTGTCAACATATGAATTTGGGAAGGTGGGGCACAGAAATATTCAGTTCATAACTATCTTATTTGGTTGAAATTAATATAGCTAACCCCAGTTTTCTTCTGCTCATGTTTTTCATGGCATTCTTTCTCCATTCTCTTTTTCCTTTTTATAACCAGCTGTGTCTTTATATTTAAAGTGAATTTCTTGTAGACAGCATATACTTGGGACATGGTTTTGTAACCAATTTAACAGTATTCCCCTTTTAACTGATAAGTTTAGACCATTTACCATGCCTGTTCTTTTCTTAGTGATAGCACCAGTTCAGGGTTCCTTCATTTTCTTCAAGATCATTAATCATATGTTGTACTATAATTTGCACAGGATTAAAATAATCCATTAACCAACAGGATCATGTAACCTTAAAGAAGCATTAGTTTCATCAGGAAATATGTGATGTGCTGTGAATGCCAGTGTGAGGTACAGAGGCCTGGTGTTCAGGAATACAAGAACTTTATGAAAATTCTTAATGATCCCAAACTTATTTTTCAGATCCTAGAGCTACCAGTGCATTCATAGCACCCAGACAATAAATACACTTCCACCATATATTAGGAAGTGGGATGATTCAACAGGCATCCGCATGAGGAGAAACTATAACCAATCAACACATGAAAAGATGCCTAAATTTATGGTCATCCGGGATGTGCATCTTAAAATGATTAAGCAATATATTTTTCACACTTATTAGACTAGCAAAAATTAAAAGTCTAACAGTACAAGTATGAGAATGTAAAGAAATGGGAAATATTATACCTCATTTAGAAAACAATTTGGTGCTATCAAATAGTAAAACCACACGTATACATAACAGAGTCTACTGGTGTCACCATTAAACCAATCCAGTTGGTGTAGAAACCCACCTTTACATCCCCGTGTTGTCATCTACTTATAACAGATCTATCTAAATATTTTCTCTATGACACTTGAGAACCTCATTGGACAGTGTTATAATTTGTGCTTAAACTATCAAACATGATTTAGAAAACTCAGGAGAAGGAAAGTCTATGATACCCACATTTCCCCCCTTTATTTGCTTCCTTCTTTCTTCATGTTCTAAGATTTATTTTTTAAAATTATTTTCTTTTTAGAGAACTTTTGTTAGCCTTCTTTTAGCATAGGTCTACTGCTGACAAAATCTCTCAGTTTTCTTTTATCTCAGAATGCCTTCATTTTCGCATCATTCTTGAAGGATAATTTTGCTTGAAATAGAATTCGAGACAAATCATGTTTTTCCCCCAGCACTTGAAAAATGTTGAGCCATGTCCTATCAGTTTAATGGTTTCTTCTGAGAAATCTGTTTTTTCCCCCATAGGTAAAGCATTATTTACCGTGACTGCTTCTAAGATTTTCTCTGCCTTCTGTTTTCAGAAGTTTCACTATGATGTATCTTGGCATGAATTGCTTTGAGTTTATCTTGTTTGGTGTTTGCTTACCTCCTTGAATCTGTAAGATCATAACTGTTGCCATTATTCCTTCTAGTGCCTTTTCAGCCTTCATCTCTTTCTCCTCTTATCTAGGACTCCAGTGACACACATGTTGGACCTTCCATGCTCATCTCACAAGTCCCAGAGGCTCTGTTCATTTCTTTCCACCTATTTTCTTTCTGTTGTTCATTGGGTAATTTCTATTGTTCTATCTTCAAGTGCAATGATTTTTCCCCCTCGATCCCCTATTCTGCCATCAAGCCCATGCACTGATTTTTAAAAAATTTTTTTACTTATTGTTCTTTTCACTTCTACAAATCTGTTACATTATTTTGCATATATTTTCTTTCTTTATTGAGATTTTCTGTTTCTTATTGAGAATTTCTATTTTTTTCCATTTGTTT
Source organism: Lagenorhynchus albirostris (assembly GCF_949774975.1). Lineage (NCBI taxonomy): Eukaryota > Metazoa > Chordata > Mammalia > Artiodactyla > Delphinidae > Lagenorhynchus > Lagenorhynchus albirostris. The sequence continues at coordinate 8,371,949 of NC_083108.1, read as the reverse complement.
CAAGTGTTTGTAATTGCTTGTTGAAATATTTTTATGATGGTATCTTTAAAATCCTTGTCAGATAATTCCAACATGTTTGTCCTCTCAGTACTAATGTCTGTTAATGATTTTTTCTCATTCAAGTTGAGATTTTCCAGGTTCTTGGTATGATGGATGATTTTTTTTTTATTGAAATTTGAACATCTGAGGCATTATGTTATAAGACTCTGGATCTCATTTAAAACTTTTGTTTTATCTGGCTGTCTCTGACACTACCTGCTCAGCGTCTGTTATCACCCACAGGTGAGAGATTTCTCCTTACCGCTGGGCAAGGGTGTAAATTCAGGCTCCCCACAAGGCCACTTCTGTTACCATCCCACTGACAGGTGGAGGGCTTCATTGTTACTACATACCCCATAGTTTCCATTGACACTTTGGTGTGGCTTTACACTGTTTGATACTTTCCTGCAGCCCTTGGATACTATTTTTCCACTTTTCTTTAATCTTACTCTTTCAATTCAATTAGTTTCTAATGACCTGTCTCCAATTTCATGATTCTTTCCATAGCTGTGCAGTCTACTAGTGATCCCTGTCCGATAGTCCCAACAAATCTGTCATACGTAGCTGTCTCATTCTGATGATTGCTTTATCTCTCCAGACTGTGTTTTCTTGCCATTTAAGCCATTCTATGTAAGTAATAATCTTTCGTTGAATGCTGGACAAGTTGAATAGCACAATAAGTACGTACGTTTTTGTTTATGTCTCGAGATGAGCAAGACTTTCCTTTGATTAGCTCTATAGAGTGTGAGTTATGTTAATGTAATCTGATTTGGGGTGTTTTGGATGCTGGTTAATATGTCAGAGGGTTCATCTCAATATCTGATCAACTCTTTACTTTGGTTTATCCCTCCACACTGCTCTCCAGAGAACATCTCTGTCTTTCAGCTCTCCCTGCTATGTTTGACTGTTATTTTGTTATGTGTGGTATTGAGGGGATGGGAGAGTGAAATACCTCCTGAGGTTCTGACTGAACCTCAGTCTCAGGCAGGCACTGTGAACTCAGTATCAGTGGCCTTTTCAAGTGTTCTTGCCCTTTCTCCAGATACAATGCTGAACGTAACGTGTATTCCTGCCTCTCCCATAGGAGTAGAGTTTTTGTTTTGTGTTTTTTTTTGTGTTTTGTGTTTTTCCTGATGCCCTGTCAGCAACCATAAGCTCTATAAGGTCGATTCCTATATTTTCTTCATAACTACACAGGGCCTAGTACACAGTAGCTACCTAAATATTTGTTAACCCAGTAAATAAACAGTATATGTTAATTACCATACTGTACACAGTGATAAAATATGTGCCACAAAATTCACTTTTTTTGATCTTATTTTTTCAGGGTCTTATTTTTTTCCCCAACATATAGATTGACAAAAATCTTTTCTTAATACTTTAAACTATAATTTTTCTTTTGTATTAATTTGTATAACAAGATTTTTTTGATGAATGATCTTTTTTGTCTATCAGTGTGAGAAGTATATAATCATCAAAGATATTAGCACCCTCATATCAATGGGGGTATAAAAATTATTTAATTCAACAAGAGATATTTTGTAACTTACATATACATATTCATTCTGGAAAGAGCAAATTATATAACCTTGAAATACGATTTCATTACTTTTTAGCAAATCTTTGATCATGTAAATCTATCAGCCCTGGCTATTTCCCTTATTGAATTTGAGAATGAGAAATTTAGGTTCCTTTTAAGCTGTCAGAATGAGAGACTTTCATAAAATATATTAGCAAATGAGAAATATTTAGCATATTTATTGCTATGGTAATCATAGACTGTATTTCAACAGCAAACAGAGATACAGTATTAGTAGTAAATCTTTAAAGAGCACTTATTTCTTTATCTTTCAAGTTTTTTGGATATCACATTTCTTACGAGAAGAATATAGCTAGGAGTTTATTTTTAGATTAAATAAATCAAAACATAAAGAACAAGAACTTCTACTATAAATTAGAAGTAACATAAATATTCATTTTTTTTTATCTAACATAATTTTTCTTTTAAAAATGTTTTTCCATACCTTGTAAGAAAAACAACTGATGCTTCTGTTTGACACCAAACTTGGGGAAATGATGTGCTGAGATTCTTATATGTTATTCTTTAAAAATATGCACATTTAAACTTTATCATTTAAATTGTATTATTTATTATTTTATTTTTTCTGCTGTTTTCTAATCCCATCTTTCCCGTATACTTGCCGTGTGCCCTTGGGAATGTTTAACTTGTTTTTACCTCGGGTTTTTTTTTTTTTTTTGGTAAATGGCCTTTATTATGTTGAGATATATTCTCTCTATACCCACTTTGATGAGAGTTTTTATTATGAATGGATGTTGAATTTGTCAAATGCTTTTTTTGCATCTATTGAGATGATCATGGTTTTTGTCTTTTCTTTTGTTGATGTGCTGCATCACATCGATTGATCTGCATATGTTGAGCCATCCTTGCAACCCTGGAATGAATTGAACTTGACCTCTTTTATGTATTGTTGAACTTGATCTCTTTTATGTATTGTTGAATTCAGTGTGCTAATATTTTGTTGAGTATTTTTGCATCCATATTCATCAAAGACACTGGCCTGTAATTTTCTTTTTTTGTAGTATCTTTGTCTGGTTTTGATATCAGGGTGATGTTGGCCTCGTAGAATGAATTTGGGAGTGTTCCCTCCTTTTCAGTTTTTTGGAATAGTTTGAGAAGGATATAAGTTCTTTATATGTTTGGTAGTATTCCCCAGTGAAGCCGTCCAGTTCTGGACTTCTGTTTGCAGAGAATTTTAATCCTTGTTTTCCCAGTTGTTTTTGTAGTTCTTTGTTCATTTCTTTTTGTTTGTTTTTCCTTTTGTGGTTTGATGATTTTTTTTTGTAGTATGTTTGAGTTCCTTTCTTTCTGGTTTGTGTGAATCTGTTGTATGTTTTTGATTTGTGGTTAAGTATGTTAAGTATGTTGACCCATAACTAAATCTACTTGCTTAAAACTGATAGTTGTGGGCTTCCCTGGTGGCGCAGTGGTTGAGAGTCTGCCTGCCGATACAGGAGACACGGGTTCGAGCCCTGGTCTGGGAAGATCCCACATGCCGTGGAGCAACTGAGCCCGTGAGCCACAATTACTGAGCCTGCGTGTCTGGAGCCTGTGCTCCTCAACAAGAGAGGCCGCGATAGTGAGAGGCCCGCGCACTGCAGTGAAGAGTGGCCCCCACTTGCCACAACTAGAGAAAGCCCTCACACAGAAACGAAGACCCACCACAGCCATAAATAAATAAATAAATAAAATTTAAAACCTGATAGTCTTTCAAGTTCAAACACATTCTAAAAGATCTACATTTTTATACTCCCCTTACCCACATTTTGTGATTTTGATGTCCTATTTTACATCTTCATATTTATCCTTTTACTGTTTATTGTATTTTTTAAATGTTTATTTATTTTCTTATTAGTCATACATTTTATACACATCAGTGTATGCAATGTCAATCCCAATCTCACAATTCATCACACCACCACCACCACCACCACCCCAGCCGCTTTCCCCCCTTGGTGTCCATACGTTCTTTTTTTTGTTTTTTTGAGTATTTTTTGTCAATAGATGTGAGATTTGCCCTTAGGAAGGAGTATTACTACCTTTGTGGTTTTACTTGAGAAGCTTATGCATTACCCTAAAAAGTTGTTAAGATGCATGAAAATTTTTATTCTTTCCTTTTGAATATCAAAATTTTTTTTTTTTTTCGGTATGCGGGCCTCTCACTGTTGTGGCCTCTCCCGTTGCAGAGCACAGGCTCCGGACGCGCAGGCTCAGCGGCCATGGCTCACAGGCCCAGCCGCTCCGCGGCATGTGGGATCTTCCCGGACCGGGGCACGAACCCGTGTCCCCTGCATCGGCAGGGGGACTCTCAACCACTGCGACACCAGGGAGGCCCTGAATATCAAAATTTAAATTTCCCTGGTAGAAGGTTGAATTATTAGCCCTTCAATGTGTAGATGTGGAGGAAGAGGGAAAAGGAAGAGCCTAAAATAATTTTCAGGGTTTTTCGTTTCCCATTCACCAAGTTAGCTAGTGCAAGTTCACTAGGTTGTCAGGTAAACATGTGAGTTTTCAGGGCCTGGGGATATTTAGGTAGAGAAGCACCCCACGAAATGGAGTTCAGAAGGCCGTCTATGCTAGAAATAAAGATTTGAGAGTTGTCATACTGGCAATTATTGAAGAGTTACATGAGAGTAAGAAGAGGAGAGGCTCAAAGTCAGGGAGTCCTGAAGAATATTATCTTTTAAGAGGAGGATAGAGGAAAGAGTCAGGAGTTTGAATGGGAGGAGAGCCAGGAGTGAGTGGTTGCCTCAAAGTAGAGGGATGTCAAATTCAACATAGCTTTGAAGAGAAGCATTATGCAGTGTGTATTGGATTCCACAGTTAAGAAATTATTGGTGGCTATAGCAAAGTAGTTCTAAAAAGAATGGGGAAGAAAGATGTTAAAAATACAAGTCCCATTTTATTTTTAAATTGAATTCAGGGCTTCCCTGGTGGCGCAGTGGTTGAGAGTCCGCCTGCCGATGCAGGGTACACGGGTTCGTGCCCCGGTCTGGGAAGATCCCACATGCCGCGGAGCGGCTGGGCGCATGAGCTATGGCTGCTGGGCCTGCACGTCCAGAGCCTGTGCTCTGCAACGGAAGAGGCCACACAGTGGGAGGCCCGCGTACCGCAAAAAAAAAAAAAAAAAAAAAAATTGAATTCAACAGACTTAAAATCACTGACAAACTGCTATTAAATTTTTTAAATGTTTACTCTTCGTTTTTGTACTTATCTGGCCAAGGACCTTTCAAACTTATTCTTAACTATATCTAAGGAATATCAGCATTTTCTTTCTTTTTTTTTTTTTTACATTTCACTATTATGTATTTTATTTTATTTTTCATTTAATTATTTATTTTTTATATCTTAATTGGAGTATAATTGCTCTACAATGGTGTGTTAGTTTCTGCTTTATAACAAAGCAAATCAGTTACACATATATCCCCATATCTCTTCATTTTGCATCTCCCTCCCTCCCTGCCACCCTCCCTATCCCACCCCTCTAGGTGGTTAAAAAGCACTGAACTGATTTCCCTGTGCTATTCAGCTGCTTCCAACTACCTATCAGTTTTACATTTGGTACTGTATATATGTCCATGCCACTCTCTCACTTTGTCCCAGCTTTCCCTTCCCCCTCCCTGTGTCTTCAAGTCCATTCTCTAGTAGGTCTGCATCTTTATTCCTGTCTTGCCCCTAGGTTCTTCATGACCTTTTTTTTTTCTTATAGATTCCATATATATGTGGTAGCATATGGTATTTTTTTTTCTCTTTCTGACTTACTTTACTCTGTATGACAGACTCTAGGTCTATCCACCTCACTACAAATAACTCAATTTCGTTGCTTTTTATGGCAGAGTAATATTCCATTGTATATATGTGCCACATCTTCTTTATCCATTCATCTGTTGATGGACACTTAGGTTGCTTCTATGTCCTGGCTATGGTAAACAGAGCTGCAATGAACATTGTGGTATATGACTCTTTTTGAATTATGGTTTTCTCAGGGTATATGCCCAGTAGTGGGATTGCTGGGTCGTATGGTAGTTCTATTTTTAGGTTTTAAGGAACGTCCATAATATTCTTCATAGTGGCTATATCAATTTACATTCCCACCAACAGTGCAAGAGGGTTCCCTTTTCTCCACACCCTCTCCAGCATTTATTGTTTGCAGAATTTTTGATGATGACCATTCTGACTGGTGTGAGATGATATCTCACTGTAGTTTTGATTTAAATTTCTCTAATGATTAATGATGTTGAGCATTCTTTCATGTGTTTGTTGGCAATCTGTATACCTTCTTTGGAGAAATGTCTATTTAGCTCTTCTGACCATTTCTGGATTGGGTTGTTTGTTTTTCTTTGAAAGTGAGCTGTATGAGCTGCTTGTGAATTTTGGAAATTAATCCCTCGTCAGTTGCTTCATTGCCAAAAGTTTCCTCCCATTCTGAGGGTTGTCTTTTCTTCTTGGTTTCCTTGGCTGTGCAAAAGCTTTTAGGTTTCATTAGGTCCCATTCATTTATTTTTGTTTTTATTTCCATTTCTCTAGGAGGTGGATCAAAAGGTATCTTGCTGTGATTTATATCATAGAGGGTTCTGCCTATGTTTTCCTCTAAGAGTTTGATAGTGTCTGGCCTTACATTTAGGTCTTTAATTTTGAGTTTATTTTTGTGTAAGGTGTTAGGAAGTATTCTAATTTCATTCTTTTACATGTAGCTGTCCAGTTTTCCCAGCACCACTTATTGAAGAGGCTGTCTTTTCTCTACTGTATATTCTTGCCTCCTTTATCAAAGATAAGGTGACCATATGTGCGTGGGTTTATCTCTGGGCTTTCTATCCTGTTCCGTTGATCTATCTTTCTGTATTTGTGCCAGTACCGTACTGTCTTGATTACTCTAGCTTTGTAATATAGTCTGAAGTCAGGGAGCCTGATTCCCCCAGCTCCGTTTTTCTTTCTCAAGGTTGCTTTTGCTATTCGGGGTCTTCTGTGTTTCCGTATAAATTGTGAAATTTTTTGTTCTAGTTCTGTGAAAAATGTCATTGGTAATTTGATAGGGATTGCATTGACTCTGTAGATTGCTTCGGGTAGTAGAGTGATTTTCACAATGTTGATTCTTCCAATGCAAGAACATGGTATATCTCTCCATCTGTTTGTATCATCTTTAATTTCTTTCATCAGTGTCATATAATTTCCTGTATACAGGTCTTTTGTCTCCTTAGGTAGGTTAATTCGTACGTATTTTATTCCTTTTGTTGCAATGGTAAATGGGAGTGTTTTCTTAAGTTCACTTTCAGATTTTCATCATTAGTGTACAGGAATGCAAGAGATTTCTGTGCATTAATTTTGTATCCTGCTACTTTACCAAATTCATTGATTGGCTCTACTAGTTTTCTGGTAGCATCTTTAGGATTCTCTACATATAGTATCGTGTCATCTGCAAACAGTGACAGCTTTATTTGTTCTTTCCCGATGTAGATTCCTTTTATTTGTTTTTCGAATCCAATTACTGTGGCTAAGACTCCAAAACTGTTGAGTAATAGTGGTGAGAGTGGACAACCTTGTCTTTTTCCTGATCTTAGTGGAAATGGTTTCAGATTTTCACCATTGAGGACTTGTTGGCTGTGGGTTTGTCATATATGGCCTTCATCATGTTGAGGTAAGTTCCCTCTATGCCTTCTTTCTGGAGGATTTTTATCATAAATACGTGTTGAATTTTGTTGAAAGCTTTCTCTGTATCTATTGAAATAATCGTGTGGTTTTTCTACTTCAGTTTGTTAATATGCTGCATCACATTGATTGATTTGCATATATTGAAGAATCCTTGCATTCCTGGGATAAACTTCACTTGATCATGGTGTATCATCCTTTTAATGTGCTGTTGGATTCTGTTTGCTAATACTTTGTTGAGGATTTTTGCATCTATGTTCATCAGTGATATTGGCCTGTAGTTTTCTTTCTTTGTGACATTTTTGTCTGGTTTGGTATCAGGGTGATGGTGGCCCCGTAAAATGTGTTTGGGAGTGTTCCTCCCTCTGCTATATTTTGGAAGAGTTTGAGAAGGATAGGTGTTAGCTCTTCTCTAAATGTTTGATAGAATTCACCTGTGAAGCCATCTTGTCCTGGGCTTTTTTTGTTGGAAGATTTTTAATCACAGTTTCAATTTCAGTGCTTGTGATTGGTCTGTTCATATTTTCTATTTCTTCCTGGTTCAGTCTCGGAAGGTTGTGCATTTCTAAAACTTTGTCCATTTCTTCCAGGTTGTCCATTTTATTGGCATATAGTTGCTTGTAGTAATCTCTCATGATCCTTTGTAACTCTGCAGTGTCATTTGTTACTTCTCCTCTTTCATTTCTAATTCCATTGATTTGAGTCTTCTCCCTTTTTTTCTTGAGTCTGGCTAATGGTTTATCTATTTTGTTTATCTCCACAAAGAACCAGCTTTTAGTTTTATTGATCTTTGCTATTGTTTCCTTCATTTCTTTTTCATTTATTTCTGATCTGATTTTTATGATTTCTTTCCTTCTGCTAACTTTGGGGTTTCTTTGTTCTTCTTTCTCTAATTGCTTTAGATGTAAGGTTTTGTTGTTTATTTGAGTTGTTTCTGTTTCTTAAGGTTTTTGCTGCATCCCATGGGTTTTGGGTTGTCATTGTCATTTGTTTCTAGGTATTTTTTGATTTCCTCTTTGATTTGTTCAGTGATCTCTTAGTTATTAAGTAGTGTATTGTTTAGCCTCCATGTGTTTGTATTTTTTACAGATTTTTTCCTGTAATTGATATATACTCTCATAGCATTGTGGTCAGAAAAGATACTTGATACGATTTCAGTTTTCTTAAATTTAGCAAGGCTTGGTTTGTGACCCAAGATATGATCTATCCTGGAGAATGTTCCATGAGCACTTGAGAAGAATGTGTATTCTGTCATTTTTGGATGGAATGTCCTATGAATATCAATTAAGTCCATCTTGTTTAATGTATCATTTAAAGCTTGTGTTTCTTATTTATTTTCATTTTGGATGATCTGTCCATTGGTGAAAGTGGGATGTTAAAGTCCCATACTATGATTGTGTTACTGTCATTTTCCCCTTTTATGGCTGTTAGTATTTGCCTTATGTATTGAGGTGCTCCTATGTTGGGTGCCTAAATATTTTCAATTGTCATACCTTCTTCTTGGATTGATCCCTTGATCATTATGTAGTGTCCTCCTTTGTCTCTTGTAATAATCTTTGTTTTAAAGTCTACTTTGCCTGATATGAGAATTGCTACTCCAGCTTTCTTTTGATTTCCATTTGCATGGAATATCTTTTTCCATCCCCTCACTTTTGTCTGTATGTGTCCCTAGGTCTAAAGTGTGTCTCTTGTAGACAGCAGATATATGGGTCTTGTTTCTATATCCATTCAGCCAGTGTATGTCTTTTGGTTGGAGCATTTAATTCACTTACATTTAAGGTAATTATCGATATGTATGTTCCTATTACCATTTTCTTAATTGTTTAGGGTTTGTTATTGTAGGTCTTTTCCTTATCTTGTGTTTCTTGCCTAGAGAAGTTCCTTTAGCATTTGTTGCAAAGCTGGTGTGGTGGTGATGAATTCTCTTAACATTTGCTTGTCTGTAAAGGGTTTAATTTCTCCATCAAATTTGAATGAGATCCTTGCTGGGTAGAGTAATCTTGGTTGTAGGTTTTTCCCTTTCATCACTTTCAATATGTCCTGCCACTCCCTTCTGGCTTGCAGAGTTTCTGCTGAAAGATCAGCTGTTAACCCTATGGGGATTCCCTTGTGTGTTATTTGTTGTTTTTCCCTTGCTGCTTTTAATTTTTTCTTTGTATTCAATTTTTTTTTTTTTTTTTTTTTTTTTTTTTTTTTTTTTTGCTCTACGCAGGCCTCTCACTGTTGTGGCCTCTCCCGTTGTAGAGCACAGGCTCCGGATGTGCAGGTTCAGTGGCCATGGCTCACGGGCCCAGCCACTCCATGGCATGTGAGATCTTCCCGTACTAGGGCACAAATCCGTGTCCTCTGCATCAGCAGGCGGACTCTCAACCACTGTGCCACCAGGGAAGCCCAGTATTCAATTTTTGATAGTTTGATATTTTTGTGTTTTGGTATGTTTCTCCTTGGATTTATCCTGTATGGGACTCTGTGTTCTTCCTGGACTTGATTAACTATTTCCTTTCCCATATTAGGGAAGTTTCCAACTATAATCTCTTCAAGTATTTTCTCAGTCCCTTTCTCTTTGTCTTCTTCTTCTGAGACCCCTATAATTTGAATGTTCTTGTGTTTAATGTTGTCCCAGAAGTCTCTGAGTCTGTCCTCAATTCTTTTCATTGTTTTTTCTTCTGCTCTTCTGTTGTTATTTCCACTATATTATCTCCCAGGTCACTTATCCGTTCTTCTTCCTCAGTTATTCTGCTATTGAGTCCTTCTAGAGAATTTTTCATTTCATTTATTGTGTTGTTCCTCATTCTTTGTTTGGTCTTTAGTTCTTCTAGTTCCTTGTTAAAAGTTTCTTGTATTTTCTCTATTCTATTTCCAAGATTTTGGATCATCATTACTGTCATTCTGAATTCTTTTTCAGCTAGACTGCCTATTTCCTCTTCATTTCTAGGTCTGGTTGGTTTTTACATGTTCCTTCATCTGGTGTGTGTTTCTCTGTCTTCTGATTTTTCTTAAGTTACTGTGTTTGGGATCTCCTTTTCACAGGCTGCAGGTTCGTAGTTTGCATTTTTTTGTGTGTTTGCTCCCACTGGCTACGTTTGGTTCAGTGGGTTGTGTAGGGTTCCTGGTGGAGGGGGCTAGTGCCTGTGTTCTGGTGGATGAGGCTGGATCTTGTCTTTCTGGTGGGCATGTCCACATCTGGTGGTGTGTTTTGGGGTGTCTGTGACCTTATTATGATTTTAGGCAGCCTCTCTGCTAATGGATGGGGTTGTGTTCCTGTCTTGCTAGTTGTTTGGCATAGGTTGTCCAGCACTGTAGGTTGCTGGTCATTGAGTGGAGCTGGGTCTTGGTGTTGAGATGGAGATCTCTGGGAGATTTTCACCGTTTGATATTATGTGCAACTGGGAGGTCTCTGGTGGACCAATGTCCTGAACTTGGCTCTCCCACCTGAGAGGCACAGCCCTGATGCCTGGCTGGAACCCCAAGAGCCTGTAATCCACACAGCTCAGAATAAAAGGGAGAAGAAAATAAATAAATAAATAAGATAAAATAAAGTTTTTTAAATAAAAAATAATTATTAAAAATAATTAAAAACTAAATAAAAAACAAAAAGAATGAAAGAAAGAAGAAAGTAACCAAACCAAAAAAACAAATCCACCAATGATAACAAGCGCTAAAAATTATACTAAAGAAAAAATCCAAAAGTGGACAGACAGAACCCTAGGACAAATGGTAAAAGCAAAGCTATACAGACAAAGTGACACACAGAAGCATACACATACACACTCACAAAAAGAAAAAGGGAAAAAAATATATATATCGTTGCTCCCAAAGTCCACCTCCTCAATTTGGGATGATTCATTGTTCAGGTATTCCACAGGTGCAGGTACATCAAGTTGACTGTGGGGATTTAATCCACTGCTCCTGAGGCTGCTGAGAGAGATTTCCCTTTCTCTTCTTTGTTCACACAGCTCCCGGGGTTCAGCTTTGGATTTAGCCCCGTCTCTGTGTGTAGGTCGCCTGAGGGTGTCTGTTCCGGCTCAGAGAGTACGGGGTTAAAGGGGCAGCTGTTTAGGAGGCTCTGGCTCACTCAGGCCGGGGGGAGGGAGGGGTACGGATGCGGGGCGAGCCTGCGGTGGCAGAGCCCAGCGTGACGTTGCACCAGCCTGAGGCGCGCCGTGCGTTCTCCCGGGTAAGTTGTCCCTGGATCACGGGACCCTGGCAGTGGCGGGCTGCACAGGCTCCCAGGAGGGGGGGTGTGGATAGTGACCTGTGCTCGCACACGGGCTTCTTGGTGGCGGCAGCAGCAGCCTTAGGGTCCAATGTCCGTCTCTGGGGTCTGTGCTGATAGCCACGGCTCGCGCCTGTCTCTGGAGCTCCTTTAAGCTATGCTTTTAATCCCTTCTCCTCACGCACCGGGAAACAAAGAGGGAAGAAAAAATCTCTTGCTTCTTCCGCAGCTCCAGACTTTTTCCCGGACCCCCTCCTGGCTAGCCGTGGTGCACTAGCCCTTTCAGGCTGTGTTCACACCGCCAATCCCAGTCCTCTCCCTGGGATCTGACTGAAGCCCAAGCCTCAGCTCCCAGCCCTGCCCGCCCTGGCGGGTGAGCAGACAAGCCTCTCGGGCTGGTGAGTGCTGGTCAGCACCGATCCTCTGTGCGGAAATCTCTCCACTTTGCCCTCTGCACCCCTGTGGCATTGCTCTCTTCCGCGGCTCCGAAGTTCCACCCCTCCGCCACCCACATTCTCTGCCTGCAAAGGGGCTTCTAGTGTGTGGAAACCTTTCCTCCTTCATTTCTCCCTCCCAGAGGTACAGGTCCAGTCTCTTTCTTTGGTCTGTGTTTTTTCTTTTTTCTTTTGCCCTACCCAGGTACGTGGGGGACTTTCTTACGTTTTGGGAGGTCCCAGGTCTTCTGCCAGCGTTCAGTAGGTGTTCTGTAGGAGTTGTTCCACATGTAGATGTATTTCTAATGTATTTGTGGGGAGGAAGGTGATCTTCATGTCTTACTCTTCTGCCATCTTGCATACATTTTTTTTCTCTACTTCTGTGTCTCAATTTCTGCTCTGCAAACCGGCTCATCTGTACCATTTTCTAGGTTCCACATATATGCGTTAATATACGATATTTGTTTTTCTCTTTCTGACTTACTTCACTCTGTATGACAGTCTCTAGATGCATCCACATCTCTACAAATGACCCAATTTCGTCCCTTTTTATGGCTGAGTAATATTCTATTGTATATATATATACCATAACTTCTTTATCCATTCATCTGTCGATGGGCATTTAGGTTGCTTCCATGACCTGGCTATTGTAAATAGTGCTGCAATGAAAATTGGGATGCATGTTTCTTTTTGAATTATGTTTTTCTCTGGGTATATGCCCAGTAGTGAGATTGCTGGGTCATATGGCAATTCTATTTTTAGCTTTTTAAGGAACCTCCATACTGTTCTTCATAGTGGCTGTATCAGTTTACATTCCCACTAACAGTGCAAGAGGATTCCCTTTTCTCCACACCCTCTCCAACATTTGTTGTTTGTACATTTTTTTGTGTGTGTGTGGTACACGGGCCTCTCACTGTTGTGGCCTCTCCCATTGTGGAGTACAGGCTCCGGACATGCAGGCTCAGTGGCCACGGCTCATGGGCCCAGCCGCTCCGTGGCATGTGGGATCTTCCTGGACCGGGGCACGAACCCATGTCCCCTGCATTGGCAGGCAGACTCTCAACCACTGTGCCACCAGGGAAGCCCTGTTTGTAGAGTTTTTGATGATGCCCATTCTGACTGGTGTGAGGTGATACCTCATTGTAGTTTTGATTTGCATTTCTCTAATAATTAGTGATATTGAGCAGCTTTTCATGTGCTTCTTGATCATCTGTATGTCTTCTTTGGAGATATGTCTATTTAGGTCTTCTGCCCATTCTTGGATTGGATTGTTTGTTTTTTTAATGTTGAGCTGCATGGGCTGTTTATATATTTTGGAGATTAATCCTTTGTCCGTTAATTTGTTTGCAAATATTTTCTCCCATTCGGAGGGTTGTCTTTTTGTCTTGTTTATGGTTTCCTTTGCTGTGCAAAAGCTTTTAAGTTTCATTAGGTCCCATTTGTTTATGTTTGTTTTTATTTCCATTACTTTAGACGGTGGATCAAAAAATATCTTGCTGTGATTTATGTCAAAGAGTGTTCTTCCTATGTTCTCCTCTAAGAGTTTATTTTATTTTTTAATATTTTTGTGTGGTATGTGGGCCTCTCACTGTTTTGGCCTCTCCCATTGCGGAGCAGAGGCTCCAGACGCGCAGGCTCAGTGGCCATTGCTCACGGGCCTAGGTGCTTCGCGGCATGTGGGATCTTCCCAGACTGGGGCACAAACCCATGTCCCCTGCATCGGCAGGTGGACTCTCAACCACTGCGCCACCAGGGAAGCCCCTCCTCTAAGAGTTTTATAGTGTCCAGTCTTACATTTAGGTCTCTAATTCATTTTGAGTTTATTTTTGTGTATGGTGTTAGGGAGTGTTCTATTTTCATTCTTTCGCATGTAGCTGTCCAATTTTCCCAGCACCACTTATTGAAGAGACTGCCTTTTCTCCATTGTATATTCTTGCCTCCTTTGTTATAGAGTAGTTGACCATAGGTGTGTGGGTTTATATCTGGGCTTTCTATCCTGTTGCATTGATCCATATTTCTGTTTTTGTGCCAATACCATATTGTCTTGATTACTGTAGCTTTGTGGTATAGTCTGAAGTCAGGGAATCTGTTTCCTCCAGCTCTGTTTTTTCCCCTCAAGACTGCTTTGGCCATCCAGGGTATTTTGTGTCTCCATACAAATTTTAAGATTTTTTGTTCTAGTTCTATAAAAAATGCCATTGATAATTTGATAGGGATTGCATTGAATTTGTAGATTGCTTTAGGTAGCATAGTCATTTTCACAGTATTGATTCTTCCAATGCAAAACATGGTATATCTCTCCATCTGTTGGTATCATCTTTAATTTCTTTCATCCGTGTCTTAGAGTTTTCTGCATACAGGTCTTTTATCTCCCTAGGTAGGTTTATTCCTAGGTATTTTATTCTTTTTGTTGCAGTGGTAAATGGGAGTGTTTCCTTAATTTCTCATTCAGATTTTTCATCATTAATGTATAGGAATGCAAGGGATTTCTGTGCATTAATTTTGTATCCTGCTACTTTACCAAATTCATTCATTAGCTCTAGTAGATTTCTGGTGGCATCTTTAGGATTCTCTATGTATAGTATCATGTCATCTGCAAACAGTGACAGTTTTACTTCTTCTTTTCCAATTTGTGTTCCTTTTGTTTCTTTTTCTTCTCTGATTGCCATGGCTAGGACTTCGAAAACTATGTTGAATAATAGTAGTGAGAGTGGACTTCCTTGTCTTGTTCCTGATCTTAGAGCAAATGCTTTCAATTTTTCACCATTGAGGATGATGTTTTCTGTGGGCTTGTCATATATGGCCTTTATTATGTTGAGGAAAATTCCCTCTATGCCTACTTTCTGAAGGGTTTTTATCATAAATGGGTGATGAATTTGTCAAAAGCTTTCTCTGCATCTATTGAGATGATCATATGGTTTTTCTCCTTCAATTTGTTAATATGGTGTATCACATTGATTGATTTGTGTATATTGAAGAATCCTTGCATCCCTGGGATAAATCCCACTTGATCATGGTGTATGATCCTTTTAATTTGTTGTTGGATTCTGTTTGCTAGTATGTTGTTGAGGATTTTTGCATCTATATTCATCAATGATATTTAAGTTTCTTGATCTGTAAAATTTTGATATAATAGTGCCATGAGTTTTTTGAGAATTAGATTATTTCACATTTGTAATTAGCATAGAATAGTCTCTAGCACATAGTAATTAATAATATATTGATGTTAGTATTTTCTGAATGCAATATACCATATTTTTTTAATAAAATTGCCTAACATGAAACACTTCAATAAGTTACATACAACATGTGTGGAATTTGTAATAATTTCTGTAGTAGGTACATAGGGTGATCTTTGCATCCTAGATTAAAGGTGCAATATGAAGAATGTTTTGTTATGTACATGAGTTTCATAATTTGACTCAAGGGGTAAATAAACTAAATGTGATTTTAGTGTGCAGTGAAGTATGTATATAAATCTGAAGACAAATATTTCGTTACAGTCAAGGTAGCAGTATTCAAGAAAAACAGTGTGAAATAAGTATATGGTATATAAAAACATTACTTTCTGAGAGAACACTGTCTGTAGTTATAGTAATAAAATCATAATAAATTTTTTTTTTTTTTTTTTTTTAGGTTCTGTTCCTGGCCCTGACTCTTTTTTTTTTTTTTTAACATCTTTATTGGAGTATAATTGCTTTACAATGGTATGTTAGTTTCAGCTTCACAACAAAATGAATCAGTTATATATATACATATATTCCCATATCTCTTCCCGCTTGCGTCTCCCTCTCTCCCACCCTCCCTATCCCACCCCTCCAGGCGGTCACAAAGCACCGAGCTGATCTCCCTGTGCTATGCGGCTGCTTCCCACTAGCTATCTACCTTACGTTTGGTAGTGTATATATGTCCATGTCTCTTTATCGCTTTGTCACCGTTTACCCTTCCCCCTCCCCATAGCCTCAAGTCCATTCTCTAGTAAGTCTGTGTCTTTATGCCTGTTTCACCCCTAGGTTTTTCATGACATTTTTTTTTAAATTCCATATATATGTGTTAGCATACGGTATTTGTCTCTCTCTTTCTGAATTACTTCACTCTGTATGACAGACTCTAGGTCTGTCCACCTCATTACAAATAGCTCAATTTCGTCTCTTTTTATGGCTGAGTAATATTCCATTGTATATATGTGCCACATCTTCTTTATCCATTCATCCGATGATGGACACTTAGGTTGTTTCCATCTCTGGGCTATTGTAAATAGAGCTGCAATGAACATTTTGGTACATGACTCTTTTTGAATTATGGTTTTCTCAGGGTATATGCCCAGTAGTGGGATTGCTGGGTCATATGGTAGTTCTATTTGTAGCTTTTTAAGGAACCTCCATACTGTTCTCCACAGTGGCTGTATCAATTTACATTCCCACCAACAGTGTAAGAGGGTTCCCTTTTCTCCACACCCTCTCCAGCATTTATTGTTTCTAGATTTTTTGATGATGGCCATTCTGACTGGTGTGAGATGATATCTCATTGTAGTTTTGATTTGCATTTCTCTAATGATTAGTGATGTTGAGCATTCTTTCATGTGTTTGTTGGCACTCTGTATATCTTCTTTGAAGAAATGTCTATTTAGGTCTTCTGCCCATTTTTGGATTGGGTTGTTTGTTTTTCTGTTATTAAGCTGCATGAGCTGCTTATAAATTTTGGAGATTAATCCTTTGTCAGTTGCTTCATTTGCAAATATTTTCTCCCATTCTGAGGGTTGTCTTTTGGTCTTCTTTATGGTTTCCTTTGCTGCGCAAAAGCTTTGAAGTTTCATTAGGTCCCATTTGTTTATTTTTGTTTTTATTCCCATTTCTCTAGGAGGTGGGTCAAAAAGGACCTTGCTGTGATTTATGTCATAGAGTGTTCTGCCTATGTTTTCCTCTAAGAGTTTGATAGTTTCTGGCCTTACATTTAGGTCTTTAATCCATTTTGAGCTTATTTTTGTGTATGGTGTTAGGGAGTGATCTAATCTCATACTTTTACATGTACCTGTCCAGTTTTCCCAGCACCACTTATTGAATAGGCTGTCCTTTCTCCACTGTACATTTCTGCCTCCTTTGTCAAAGATAAGGTGACCATATGTGCGTGGGTTTATCTCTGGGCTTTCTATCCTGTTCCATTGATCTATCTTTCTGTTTTTGTGCCAGTACCATACCGTCTTGATAACTGTAGCTTTGTAGTATAGTCTGAAGTCAGGGAGCCTGATTCCTCCAGTTCCTTCTTTCGTTCTCAAGATTGCTTTGGCTATTCGGGGTCTTTTGTGTTTCCATACAAATTGTGAAATTTTTTGTTCTAGTTCTGTGAAAAATGCCAGTGGTAGTTTGATAGGGATTGCATTGAATCTATAGATTGCTTTGGGTAGTAGAGTCATTTTCACAATGTTGATTCTTCCAATCCAAGAACATGGTATATCTCTCCATCTATTTGTATCATCTTTAATTTCTTTCATCAGTGTCTTATAATTTTCTGCATACAGATCTTTTGTCTCCTTAGGTAGGTTTATTCCTAGATATTTTATTCTTTTTATTGCAATGGTAAATGGGAGTGTTTTCTTGATTTCACTTTCAGATTTTTCATCATTAGTATATAGGAATGCCAGAGATTTCTGTGCATTAATGTTGTATCCTGCCACCTTACCAAATTCATTGATTAGCTCTAGTAGTTTTCTGGTGGCATGTTTAGGGTTCTCTATCTATAGGATCATATCATCTGCAAACAGTGACAGCTTTACTTCTTCTTTTCCGATTTTTATCAAATTTTTCTCAGTGAGCTTTTAATCAAATTCATTTTGATTAGCTCCAATTTTTCCATACTTCTTTTTGTTACTGGTATGTGGACCTTAATGTGTGCTTGCAAAAGTATTTTCAAATTGTATGTAATTAGAATCACTTCTTCATCTGACCATTGCTTTAGCTAACTGGTTATCACTTATTGTTGCTTCTCAGGTTTACATTCCGTCTTACTTCCTTGAAGTTCCTCCTTCACATATTCATCCATTTGTCTCCCTGTCCCTCAGCAAATGTATATTTGTGTATATTTTCCTTTTATTTTTGCATAAGTAGGGTATTCTTTCACAAAGAACTTTTTTTTTTTTTCAGAAAAAGGAACCTTCAAAATCATGGCAGATATGCTTATTGTTTAGGAACTAGGTTTTTAAGTGCTGACTAATTTTTTTTCTAACACAAAATAGTCATAGATTTGCTTTTTGCTGTTTTGCAAATTCCACAAACATCGAATTCATTGCATCTTTAAGTTCTGCAGCACCAATCTTTGCAAGGCCTGAGCCACTCTATATAAATTATATAAAAAATACTCAGGCTGATAAAAAGGAATTAACTATGAATCATTGCTGAGTTTACAAATTTTATCAGCATTTTTATTGGCAATTTGATTTATATTTAACCATTTTATTAACAAAATTTAGAATAAAATTAAACTACTAAATACCTCTTTTTTTTTTAAGAAAAATGTTGCAGTTGTTGACCTGAAATAAACAGACTGTCAGATATTTTTCCAGAGATCATTATTAAAAGCAAAATTTACCAGAAATAATTTAAAACATTTAGATAGGTTTTTTTTTAATAGGCAAATATATAATCTGTCAAAATTATCTCCTTCAGCCTCACACTATGTTGAAAAACACTGTGCTAAAAGCTGTGAGAAATTTAAAGATTCCTAAGACATCGCAATCCCTCAAGGGACATACAAATTAGTTGAGAATTTAAAACATGTCACATGGAAAGATTACAAGAAGCAATGCCCAAAGTCAAATATGCATCTACCCAAGGCACCAATGCCAACTCTATCTATACTTTTATACTGTGAGATTAATTTTTCATGATTAATTATTCTGGGAATTTTGCCTGCCCCTGTCTTCTTATGGCTAAAATTTCTAATCACTGTTTTCTCATGAGTATCCCATAGGTTAAGGGAAAGCAGAAGTTTGCTTATTAAATATTTCACTTATTATTTTTGTCTTAAGAAAACAGTAAGGAGATTAGAGGGCAATTCATTGTATAGTGGGACTCTCACCAAATACTGGAGTAGGGAAGCTGATACCTACTGTGCAGTCTACGATAATGTTTGAGAATTCTCTGTGAATTTATTTTTCTAATTTAACCTCTAACAGTTGTTATCATAGATATTGTCAAACTGATTCTGAGTCTTTTGAAGTGTATCATTTGAATATTTTGGATATTTTTGTCTCATTAAGAGGATACTAACATGATAAATTAAGGCTATGAACTCCAGGTCTGTTTCCAAGTTGATGTACGTGGTTTGAGAATTTTTCTGAGGTTGACGGGCTTTCTGTGTACCATCATTGTTACCTAATAACATGGTATCATAAGCAATTGCCTAGAAATTTTGCACTCTCTTGGGCCATTCTACAAATGATTTCTTTCATTCATTAATTCACAAACCCCGTCCCTGTTATGTGCAGAGGAAAAGCACATCCCATCTCCTACAGTGGCTCATTAAAAAAAAATTTCCCTCCATGAATCTGTGTAGACCAACCCAATGGCACCTCAGTTCTTCAGACTTTCTCATAATCAATATTTTTTGCTTTTCTTCCATGGGATATTTAACAATAATTGTAGTTTTATGCCCATAGGATTCAATAGAAATCCACATACCTTTCAGAGAAGTTTGCTCTGAGAAGAAACTACCCACAGAAAATTCCCTATTCTCAGTTAAATGACATTTCCTATTTATTGCTAAAATTATACCAAATTTTATAAAGTGTAAAATATTTTCTCTTAGGTTTGGTTTAGGTTTCAAGTAATTGATACTTAGATTCCTATTTATTTGTACATAATCCATACAAAAACAGCCAACTATTTGATTAATGAAACTCAAAGTTGCACTAAAAATCTAACACATTTTCACAAACCTTAAGTGTCAATGTTAAAAAAATTAGCTAATTATGCTTAAAGCAGTAATTATTTTAAAACAACTCTTAAATTGTCTTATTTTGATAATAAAAATAATGTGAATTCATGTAGAAATTTTGGAAAATACAGAAAATATCACAAACGTTAAAAGGAATGTTTTATAAAATCATTACATTTTCTTCTGAAAATGATTTTAATGGATGCATTATAATGCATCCAGAGTAATGCATTTAACTAAAGCCCAATAAGTGATATTTAGGTTATCTTTAGCACATACCTGATTATTACTTTTGCAATCACTGAGTCAAAAGTTGGGCCCATTTTCATTATTAGCATTCCCAAGTTGTCTCTAAAAAAGTATTATCAATTTACTTTCATTAGCAATGGACAACTCACATAAATCCTGACTATCTAGAGACAATTCTGGGTTTCTCCCTTCTTTAAACTCATGTTTGTCTATTTGTGTCATAATACCACCTGGTTTTAATATTGTGACTTTACTGTATTTTAACTCATAGAGGATTGCAGTGTATTTCTTTTCCAGGTCTTCTTGATTCTTTTATCACACTCATATTGGCAGCTAACTTTTCATATTATTGTTCTGTGTTTCTAAAGAAAATCCCATTATGATCCCCTTGATGTGGGTGACATTAAATTTGTGAACTAATTTAGAGATTGGCTGTATACATCATTGATAACTGTTCACACTATTCAGGTCTTTTTTCCCCTTTAAAGAAGTTTCTTTATTTTCTTCATAAACTTCCTATGAATTTCCTATTCAGTCTATTCTTAGATATTTTATATCTTTTTTGGCTATATTTTGGAAATTATAGTTCCTCTCAGGTCAATTCTGGACTATAAGAGATGCTATGGTTTGTATATATTTATTTTCTAACATATAATCAGATTGGCCCTAATATGTTTTCATGTTATTCAGTTTATAATCTTGTGGTTCACTTGTTTATAATCTTATGCAAAGAATAGTGATTTTTGTCCCCATATTTTTAATATTTGTAACTTTTAAGTATGTTAAAATATTTACTTGGCCAAATTTTAAATGGCTTCACTAAAAACTAGGGTTGAAAATGGGCATCCTAGGTTTTTCCCTGATCTTATAGGCAAAGTGTAATGTTTTAACAAACATGATAATGATGATGATGGTGATATGATGACTGATTATGGAGACTTTGAGTCTGAATATCCTGCTCTTTCTAATTTACTGACTTTTTATTTTTTGGAATACATTTAAAACATTTAATCAAATGCTGTTGGGTTTATATTAATACAATTTAGGATTTTTTCCTCACATTTTATATTTGGCAGAATAAATTAAATAAATAACCTTATAGTAATAACATTTCTGCCATTCTAGAGTAAGCACTTCTTTGTCATGTTTTATTATTCATTTTAATTTACCAATGAATTCAATTCGCTACTAATTTAGTTTGGATTTATCGATTTATACTTAGTTTGCTTCCATATACAGTTGAAAAAGCTCATTTTTATTTGAAGATTTGTTGAATAGCTTAGAAAACGTACTTTATCATCACGTTAACAGTCAGATTTACACCCAATGTGACAGTACATAAGATGCTATTTATAGCAACCCTTTAATGTACTTGATTACTTTTGTTTTAATTAATTAATTTATTTATTTTTGGCTGCTTTGGGTCTTTGTTGCTGCACAAGGACTTTCTCTGGTTGCCGCGAGTGGGAGCTACTCTTCGTTGCGGTGCGCGGGCTTCTCATTGTTGTGGCTTCCCTTCTTGTGGAGCACGGGCTCTAGGTGCACGGGTTTCAGTAGTTGTAGAACACGGGCTCAGTAGTTGTGGCTCGCGGGCTCTAGAGCGCAGGCTCAGTAGTCGTGGCACACGGGCTTGGTTGCTCCGCGGCATGTGGGATCTTCCCGGACCAGGGCTCGAACCCATGTTCCCTGCATTGGCAGGTGGATTCTTAACCACTCTGCCACCAGGGAAGCCCCCTTGATTACTTTTTGAAAAGGAGAGTTATGATTTGATTTTATATAAATTAACAAATTAATGTGACATGATTTTCTTTAGGCTCTTATAATTAGCTTTTGGAACTCTTTTTTGGCCTTTGGAACTTATAATTGCTTTGGATGGAAATACAGGTGCAGTTAAAGTCTTTAAAATAATGTAAAATTCAACATGGACATTGAGGGAGGGAGGGGAAGGGAAGAGATGAAAGGAATGAACGAAGTTTATAATAACAGTAAAGTGCAATTACCACAGAACATCCATTTATATGGTAATGCTAACCTCTGTGCTGGTAAATAATAATAATAACCACAATCAACTTAGAATCTCAGAGAGTAACCAAAACAAAAGATTATTTCTTGTTCACTCCACGCTCAGTGTGGAGGTCAGGTCTTTTTCCCATATTCACTCAGGGACCCTCTGAGAAGGAGCCATCTCAATATATTCTTCAGCGCTCCCTGCAGCAGACACCTGCCCCTGAACCATGCTGACAGAACATTAGACCAGGACAGTCAGGTGCCCAGACTAACTGCAAGGCACGGTGGGAAATTTAGTGAGCATTGCAACTTTTATCTTAGCTAGAGAAAGAATAAAGAGAAAATAAGGAAGAGACATGGAGAACAGAGGAAAACAAGGCTGCCCCAGAAGTCAAAGGGAAAAGACCCTTTAAGAAGGACCAAGGCCATCATCAAGTTCTGCTACATGGATTAGAACACGGATAGATAACTACCCAGGGTCTTGGCTATCTGTAACATTTTAGTGATCTGAATGAGACTTGTTTTGATGGAGACAGTAAACCCTGATTAATGTTGATTGAGAATAGAATTAGCGGTAAGACAATGGTAGCAGTGAATATATATTTTCTAGGAGTTTTGTTGTAATATGGATGGAAAAACCAGGATGATGCTTGGAAGGGCATTTTGATACTTTAAAATATTTAATGATATAAAGATCTTAGTATAATTAAATGTATCAAATATATTTATGTATCCTTGAATATTTAAAGGTGTTAAAGATATTATATATGTCAAGGGGATTCGTCTACTGAGATATGAAAAAAAATGATGTTGCAGGTGAGAAGAGGGTTGTGGTGAGAAGTGAAGTCCTTGGAAAGACCCTAAGGAGTAGATGGAGAGGTTGGTCTTAAATAGCAAAGTACATGTTTCTTCCTTTGTCACAGGAGAGAAGACAGAAGGTGAAGATGTAGGTAGAGGTTGGATTTGGGTGCAGAAAGATGAGATACTTCTTGTCTGTTTCTGTTCTTCTGTGATGTTTCCAGTTAGGTGATTAGTGAGATTGAGGCTGAAGGAAAATGGAGATTTCACAAGAAAATCTTAGAAATTGGGGAAGTGAATTTACCAGTAATGTGCAGCGTTCGTTACAGTTGATTTGACATTTGGCCCAACAAATGGTGAGAAAGACTCAGGAAAAGAATCTTGTTTACGAGGGAGAAGTTTTATTGAACTGATTTGCACTTTTGCTGGTTAAGAATTGATATGAAGGCAACAGGGAAGTAAAGAAAAAAGTATAGATTATTGACAAATGGTTTGGAGGTCTTGATACAGCCAGAGAACTGCTGACACGGAAATACTGGAATAGTTGAACTCAACAGTTAGGACCTGTTGACCAGAGAGATTTGAAATCAAGATTTATTATGACTAAGCCATTAACTCATTAAGAAAACAAGCATCTTTTAGTGCCTATAATAACTATTTCTGTGTTATGTGAAAGAACTTGGCAACAAAAGAACTAGACAGTGAAAGAACACATGAGAACCTTGGCCTCATGAAATTTGCTGTTTCATTAGTGTATTAAAGAACCAATACAGAGACTTCTGAGATTATATCATAACCTATTCCTCCTGACCAGGAGATGAGAAAGTGACATTTAAGCTGGAGCTCTAGAAGAAGTAGGATCTAGAATCATTTAGAAAAATTAGTGGGGATATCAGAACTTTTCAAACAGAAAGGAGATTCCTTTGAGGATGAAAAACAAAGTCAGTGAGCTAGAGGTAATGTGGTCTGAGATATCACCATTATCTGTTGGTAAGATTATAACCTATTCTAGAGAAAACTTCTTGCAAAATTTTCTCTGGTTGAAACATATGATGCTTAATTGCTATAGTCCAATATCTCAAAAATGTTGTCCTCGTTCATCGCCAACAGTGTAAGAAAACATTAAGTCCAGTATATGGGTAATTTAATTTATGATGTATCATAATTAGTACATACCTATGTGTGTGTGTATGTATGTATATGGTAACTTGAAGAATTACACACACAATACACGTGTATGTATCTAAACGCATTAGTCGTGATGTTTTCTTCTTTCTACTATAACCAGACACATTCCCTTGGACTGTGTATCCCTCTTAAAAGACAACAGATGTATCTAAATCTCTTCTCCATCTGCATCTCAATGCAATTTTTATTTTCTAGTACACTTAAACATTTTTACTTTTAGTAAAAGCTAGGTAGTTATATTTTAATTTTATATGGATAGGACTGGCAAATAGTTCCTTTTTTTTTGGTTACAGGGCCAATTTGCTTTCCTTGTATTTTAGTCATTAGAATATGTTATCTTTCCTTCTAGATTACAATTTCTTTCCATAAGAAATAGACAGTGTCTTGAGAATAGTACCAATGAATAACATTTTTTAAATGACTAAGAACCTAGTGAAAAATCACAGTAATGTATCTTATATATGTCTATTTTCTTTCAAAATTGTACATAACTATCCTATAGAAAGTTTAGAATGTCTTCATGTCTTTTCTAGTTAGCATCACAAACCACAAAGATTTGCACCATAAATAAAATACAGTTTTTAAAATAAGTGCTTTTATCATCTGTTTGTGTCTAGATTATTCAATTTCCATTTTTAGTATTTTTTCCTTATAATTGGAAGTATTCATTAATTTGAGAGGAACTCTAAAGGGTGATTGTTATTTTTGAGTATAATTTAATTAGGGTGAATATATAAATTCTTTCAGACACTTAGTAAATCATTCTCTCGCTCCCATAGTCTTTATCTACGTGCCAAAGTGAAGTGGACATTTGGCAAGTGACCAGTTAATTTGATCAATGCAGATGCCAAACAGTATTATGCAGGGGAAAATGTCACTTGGCAGCTAAAGTCAAGTCTTAATGGACCAAATGGTTTGATGCAACTGCAGGGATAGTTTATCCCTAACCTTAGATGAACTGACCCTATAAAATTCACAGAAAATGGGGGTAGCTGGACATTTGAACACGAGCGTTTTCAACTTTTCTTATTTTACAAGCCTGTGACCAGATGGACTGGATCCATCTCAACTACATATGCAACAATATGCATATTTTTTCTCAACTATGCATGAAACGCATAATAACCAAGTCCTCTTCTTTCATGATTTGAAGTGAAAAGTCTGAAAAAAAATTTTTATTATGATGTATCACCTTACATACTCAATTACCAGATGTTTACTAGAAGCTAACATTTATCATTGATAAGAGGAAACTTGTTCACTGGTTTTTTTAGGCTTAAAATAAGCATGATTTCATATTTACAAGTTGAAGTTAATTTAACAAAATGCTAGATAATTAGTCATCTGATTTTTGGATGATATGAAACTGATCTTGTACAATTATTAACTGGGTAATAATTACAGCTGTATTTTTGAAGGAGGGAAAATTATTCTGAATAATAACAAAGTCATAATCAAATCAAAATGAATTCCAATTATATTGATTTTATAGCATTTCAAGAAAATTTTCCACATAAAGGAATTTAGAAGAAAATTGCCTTCTTGTGTAACAGAACTGCATTTTTCATTGCCTTACTTTTGCATCTGTAAGTGCATTTGTGCCTTTGGAAGAAATATACCATTTTCATGGTGGAAGAAACTCTTTCTTGCAATTGTGTTAGACCGTGTTAGTATCTGTGTAATACTTGGGCTTATATAGACTGAAATAACCACTAATATATTTCACTTATTTAAAAATTATGAACAGAATTCCATTGAAATTATAAATATTGAGTCTATTGACAATATAGGTAGTTGACAAAGTATTTTCAGAGCATGTATACTTAAGATATGCCATATAAACAGAGCAGATGAAGCAGTATCTAGAGCCCAGAATGCTTTGTATAATGTTAGTATAGGACCTTTTAACCCTGTTCAATTTTGTATGTAAAGGGTTATATTTAAATTTTGTTACAGAAGCTTTGCATGAGTGATTTTTATTGAATAGCTATAGCATGAAAATATAAAAAAAGAGTATACAAACAATGTCTGTGGCCTAATTTTCAATTATGAACTTGGGAGGATACTTAAAGTTACAAAAAAAAGAATCAAAAACATATTTGTAGAATCACTTTTTCCCTCCTGAGACTTAGGCCTGTTCATAAGATGATAAGAACATGTACAAATAAAGGACATTTATCAGGTAGGGATGGCAGATGTTAAAGTCTCTTAAATTCCTGTTTTTAGCATCAAAATTTAAAAAGAGCAAATGAGATGGTAACAACTACCAGTGACCCAAGTAAATTTAACATGAATAACAGGAGTTAGAATAAGTTCTCCGTGTAGGAAAGTCGCTCGGATTTTCTCCAACTGTGTTTATAGCAGCCATTCCCAGCCCTGACACAGCACTCACCGTATTCTATTTTCATGTATTTTAACTCAGCTCATTTTTCTAGTAGAATGTGAGCTCCCTTGGCCAGGAATGTGTTACACATGTAACATAGGGCTCGCTACATTTTCAAAAGTGATCAGCTGGCTCTCTGTGAGCCACCCAAACATTCCAGGTTCTGGGCAACTGGTACTTACTATCTGTGTCGACAGGCAGCACCCAGGTTCCAACTGCCAGACACGGCTAAGTAGAGCAGGAGGAAGGGCCGTCCCTTGACTGGAGGACACATCCAAACAGTGTTTCTAGCTCTGGAGGTTTTCTTGACGTGTGGGACCCATGCTTTTTTTTCGGTTGTGAATCCAACCTTTCCAACTTGCTGTTTCCCTGAGAAACTCCATTCCTTAACCCACGCAATACCACATTGTTGAATTCATGACTCGTGACGGCAACCACAAAGGGACCCACTTTGTACAAGAGGCAACCCTTGGAAATTAGGTATGGGGATACTTACTTTTAGTTTTAGATGAACTAACTTATTTGTTTTCCTAATTTGATTTTAATGTTTTACCTAACTTTGGCTTCTAATGCTTCTCTTTTGTAAACACCAATACAATGAGAGGAGAGAAGCAATTCAGTTATTCCACACTGAAGGATTTATTTGTGTGCCTTAATTTTTCACTCATTAAACTGGTTGATATTTCCAGACTCCCTATGAGATCACCTTAATGTGCCAATTAACGTTAACCTATAGGGTAGTTTTGATAATTTCATATAGGTAACAGATAATTATTTCTGGATATAGAGGCGATCTGGAGGATTAAATGTTAATAAATGCTATGAATAGGTGTTTAATTCCTGAGTTCTGAGACAATCTGAGGTTGTGAATAAAATATGCTCGATCTTTCTCAGATCAAATTGGAAAACTGAGTTAGCTTTGGGGTTCTAGATCTAAGTTTGGTTATTTCAACAGAAAGTAAAAGGCACACTCAATCTGTACACCTGTGATCTCTCATCTTGTTCCCAAAGCAAATACTCTGTCGAAAATGATGGTCCACTTGTATTCCAGGAAAGAGTAACATTTTAGAGGTTAATATTTATTTAATAACAAGTTATACAATATTTTTTAGGAATGCAATAGCAAAAAAACCCTTTTCAATCTTTTCTACATCAACAGTTCATCTTTCAACTTGATATACTCCTTTTGAAACATCATCCACATGTAATATTACACATTGCAGGCGCTGAAAAAGATACAGAAATGAGTTAAGAGGAAACCACTTCCTTCTTACAACATGCACTTTGTATCTCTGAGGGCGTGTCCAGTAGATGGAAAACGCTCTGTTAAATCCCCTCTGTTTGTAGACCTCAGGGTTGAAGCTTCTGAGTTTCCGCAGTTTGGCATCAGACCAGGTGGCAGGCAGTGAGGATGGGATCTTCTGCTCCCTCCTCCCTACTTTGCCCCCCCACCCCCCTGCCCCAACTAGATAGGCTTTCTTCTACTTCTCAGGGCTGGAAGAGAGGACAGAGGAGGGAGCAGTCCTATGAATTGGAGTGGTTTCAGGCACGGTGCTCCAGGCCAGCCCCTTCTGCCGCAGTGCCTCTTCAGTCAGCCCCTGACCTACCATCACCCTGAGCTCTCCCAGAATCCACTCCATGTGGGATTCTTCTGTTGGTGTCATCTCGCCCACCCGACTGGTCCTTTAAAGTGGGGGACTTTTTATTAAATGATGCAAATCCAGCTCTTCTCTGCAGGGGCCACTCAGACTCACCCCCAAACATTTATGCCTTCCTGTTCCAAGAAATTCTGAAAGGGCAGGCAATTGCGAGGGAAGCACCACCTCCCTGCTCTATAGCAACAGGCTGCTTATACTTTTTCTAGTATGAATGAGGAATCAATCTGTCCCCCGAACACCAGGTGACACTTTTAAGGTTTTTCTCTGGAAAAATTGATGTGTCTTCATGTGGGGCAGGTAACTCCATTCCATTTCCCAGGACAGAGGAGAGAAACTGCCCCCGGGCTCAGATAACAGGCCTTCCCAGGGTCTCCCTGTCCACCTATGATCCGCCCATTACACACCCTCCAGGTGGGCAGGGCCTAGTGGGTGCAGGACCAGGTTTCTACCACACTTTTATTTTTCTTGTCATTTGTTTTAGAAGGAGAGGAGTTCAGTGTTGAGGTCTTACGTAAAACTGGACAAAAGTAAAAACCCTATTTCATGTATGTCTTGTTACTGTGTGTTTTTGTGGTGTATACATACATACATAATTGGAGTCATGTACATAAAATTGTGCCTGTGCTTTGTTATTCCACATTATATAGCCTCATTATTGTTGCATCATCAAAATTCTTCGCACATAATTTAAGGGCTTATAATATTACCGTATAAGGATTAATTATAATTTACTCAGTAAGGGTCCGATCATATAGATTACTTTTTAACATATTATTATTAGATATAATGCAGAGTGACTATTTTTGAACATAAAACTTTCATTCATATATATATATATTCATATATATATACACATATATGTATACATATATATATAGTATTTTCCTAGAATAATTTTCTTGTTATAAAATCTAGGACAGAGGTAAGAACTGATGATATATTTTCATAACTTATCTTAATGTCATGAAAATTTACATTTTCCTTCAGTGGTATATGAGAGTGTATTTCTTACCATTTCTATATCGATATCCTTATTAATATTTTTTCATTTCTTGGATTATTATATTTCCTCTTCTGAGAATTTTTTCTACCTTTATCTTAATCTCTGGATTATTTCCTATTAATTTTTATGAACACTCACTGTGGTTTTATTTCTATTGGCCTTTCTGATCACTTCCTTTTTCTCACCTTTATTGACCCTTCTGCTCTTTCTTTTCCACGAATGGAAGTAGGAATTGTTTGGCTATTGGGTCTGTCAAACTCAACACACAAATCTATGTATTTTATTTAAATTATTTATTTCCCTAGAATTATGAGCAAAAGCAATACCCTTATCTGTCAGGAGAGTTTGCTGTATGCAGAACCACTTTCATGTAAAAGGGCTGCACAGAGGACCTGGAGAAACCCTGATTTATCAAATGAAATGAAATATTTTCCACAGAAAAGTATTTTCTCTGAACATTTGTAGCTTTGTACAATTACAGGGCTCTTCTCAGTGTGGGTAGAGAGAAGGTTGGAAAGTTTGGTTATAAAGCATTACTTAGCTAAGTGTGCATGGCTTTAAGAAAAAACTGTGTGGGAGTGATGCATTCCCCACTGAGTGTGAGTCAGTGATCTCTCTCTCTATTCCCCCCATGGGAGCCTGGAAAATAGAAAAAGAACTTCTGATTCCATCTACAATTTTGGTGACTAACAATTCAGGGTTTAACTTAATATTTGTATGTTCTCTGGAGACAAAGGATGCTGTATGAGAACTAAATTGTACTTGCAACTTATGGTTTAGCCGTAGGGTTAATAGCCGTATTTGCAATTCTTTAGAAATCTTTAAATATCACACAGAGTCAGGATATGTATTATAATAACTATTTTAATGTATTGCCAACTATTACAAAACTTTATTATGTGTAGATTGAATTGGTGATGAATGTTTGCTGTTAAAAGGAAATGAGTGTAAAGAGACTCTTCCTTTTCCTGTGCACAGTACAATCCAGCCTGCATACAATCTAGAATCATAAACACATTTTGTTGTTTGCTTCACCAATCAGTAAGACATATTGTAAGTATATTCATTTATTCATATATTCATTTATCATTCGTTGAGCACCTTCAGTGTCCAGGCACTATTTAACACACTACAGATAATTGATGAACTATACAGTTAAAAGAAAAAGACCAAAAAAAGCTCTGTCCCTATGACCCTGATGGTGTATCTGAGAGACAGACATCTTTTTGTAAAATGAGTCAATTTAAAAATGACTAAAAGCCTAGTAACCTTTGTTATGCACTGAAACTGCCAGTGAATTAGTCAATCAAAATGTTTTTTAAGCATGTCAATTGGTGTAATCTAATATTATTGGGCTAGACTATTAGTAAGGATAAAGCGCTACAACAAACTCCGGATCTCTGCAGCTGATACAAGTTTATTTTTTGTTCATTTCTTAATCCAGTGAAGCCAGGAGGCTCTCCTTGGTGTTTCTTCTCCATGTGGTGACTCAGGGATCTGTAACTGTCAGCTTT
Organism: Lagenorhynchus albirostris; assembly: GCF_949774975.1. NCBI lineage: Eukaryota > Metazoa > Chordata > Mammalia > Artiodactyla > Delphinidae > Lagenorhynchus > Lagenorhynchus albirostris. Next base: position 8,341,303 of record NC_083108.1, on the reverse strand, counting down.
TAGCTGCGTCATCTTGTAGCCCTTCAGTTCTAGGTACTTAGGTAAGGAAGTGGGACATCCTGGAAGTTCCCATGGGATATCTCCTTGCTAGAGCTAGAAGAGCTATAAACCAGTTCCTTCCACATTCCATCAGGCGGACTTTAGTCTCAGTGTCCCATTGAAAGTCAAGGCTTAACAAAACGACTCCTATTTTATTAATCTGATATAAATACCAATTCATTTCCAATTTTGTATATTTTCAAGGTGTTCTTTGTAAAATTTTCTTTAGGCTGGCTCATAGTTTTTCTATACTATTCTGCTTGTTTACCAATAGACCAATCCTTCATCAACTCATTTTTTTGTACTTGTATCAATAGATTATTTTTATCCTTAATAATTCATTCCTTCAATTTTCCTCAGATAATATCTGTATGCTTTATCCAACAGTTTGAATTGATTGCTTGCCATATACAAAGATATATATATCTTTATATATATCTTTTTGTAGTTAAATTGAGATCGTATTTTTTCTGCTAGAAACAGCTTTCTCTCTCTAAAGTTTGCATTGTATATTCATTATTTCCAAAATTTTACAATTAGAGCTCCAGTTTTCTATGGACCTGACAACTAATTAATTTTCACTTTTCCACATAACTCTAAATTGTTTCTACTCTACAGATATAGGTGCATTAAATATATATTGACTAGTAGGATAAAGCAATCTTAAGTAAATGCACAAACAGGTATAAATTTCAACATGCAATAAAGACTAGAAAGGAAATGAACAGGTATCTGAATGATAATTAAAAATAATACTGTGAACCATTATTTACATTTGAGTAATCAAGAAAGCGTCTCACAGGAAATCCTATTTAAACTGGGACCTGAATGTAAATTAGGAGCCACGTGAGTGTAGAGTTGCAAAAGCTCTTTGTAGGCGAAAGGAAAAGCATGTCCGAATACTTTGAGACAGGAAAGGATTTGATGAATTCAAAGAGCTGTAGAAAGATAACTTCCTAGAGAACATCCTGAGTTCTTTCATCAAGAATATGTGGATGGAAAATCCTGCCTCTGCCTAAAACTAAAATTGATTTTGGGGCTTCCCTGGTGGCGCAGTGGTTGAGAGTCCGCCTGCCGATGCAGGTTCGTGCGGGAACACGGGTTCGTGCCCCGGTCCGGGAAGATCCCACATGCCGCGGAGCGGCTGGGCCCGTGAGCCATGACCGCTGAGCCTGCGCGTCCAGAGCCTGTGCTCTGCAACGGGAGAGGCCACAACAGTGAGAGGCCCGCGTACCGCAAAAAAAAAATTGATTTTGCCCTGCCTCTCGCATATTAGTTTAGCTGGGCTTAGAATTCTAGGTTACTCAGCAACTGAAGACATTACTGGATTTAATAAGGCTTCTTGTTGTCGCTGATTATAAGTTTACTATTAGTTCCTCTCTTTATACGTTTTTATTTCCCACAATCCGTCTGTGCTGTAATAATATCTCTTGGCCTTTGTTGTTTCTCAGTTTGTTTACAACATGTCTGATTTTTACTATATATTTTTATTCTGCTCAATATTTTGTGCAATTTTTTTGCATTTTTTTTTCCCGAAAACATAACATTGAGAGGTTGCCTTATCAACACAAAGGCAAAGTTTCGCTTGGAGAAAACCACTTCTATCCTTGCTCGTTCCCTTCCTACTTCCTTCCCAGCAAGATTCAGCAGATATTTGGGGATTATAATACATCAAGTTTAAGGACAAAGACCACGTATGAGCTAAGGGTGACAAAGCAGAAAGGTAAAAAGAACCCAGTCCATGGTGGCATTTGCTGAGATGCTCTATCTACTCTGGATTACTGACACTTCACCTTATTATTGCATTTGATAACTAACTAACTAAACTATCCTAGCCAGTTTTTCTACCTATCCTGTTACGTTTAATTAATGTATCACAAATGACTTACACATATTGTGTCTTTTGAAGGTTACAATTCTATGAAATTGCTATTGTATGCATTTTACAGATGAGGAAAGTAGGACTTAATTTAAAGTTAATGAAGCTTTTTTAGATTTTCTAAAAAAACTTGAATATTATTGGGAATATTGACATAACTGATTATATGAGAGATTAGTAGATGCTCAACAAACTTTTTTTTTTGGTCAATTGCTTATGTATCTATGGTACTGAATAAGCACAAATGGCATTGAATAAACACAAACTCCAATGTGTGATAGTCTATGGGCCTCACACACACACACACACGATATAAGTGCCACAATGTAGCCACAATATTGTGGCTTTGCACCCTTTTTGCACATTTTTTTCTTAGTAAAGTTTCCATCATCTATTTTCCATCCATGGTGTTTGTACTATGATATTTAATTCTATAGGATAGATCTCCCCAGGTGACAGCCATGGGACATGATGTTGGCATTTGTGCTACCTGGGTAGCATATTCTGAGACAGATATCAAAATGTAGGAAGTTTATTAGGGAGTACAACACCCATGGGGAAAGAGGCCAGAGAGCAAAGGGCAGAGGGAGAAGTAGGACTGGGGAGAAGTGATAATAGTAATACCTCTGGATACCTCTGAAGCTGGCATAGATCTTTGGAGCTGTCCCAAATTGAGGTGAGAAGAGCAGTTCCTTCATACTTCTAAAATGACCAGGCTGCCCCAGGAAGGGGGTGTGGAGTTAGAAAGGAGGCTGTTTTTTGTTTTTTGGGTTTTTAAAAATATTTATTTGGTCATGCAGGGTCTTAGTTGCAGCAGGTGGGCTCCTTAGTTGTGGCATGCGAACTCTTAGTTGCAGCATACGTGTGGGATCTAGTTCCCTGACTAGGGACCAAACCCAGGCCCTCTGCATTGGGAGTGTGGAGTCTTATCCACTGCGCCACCAGGGAAGTCCCAGGAAGGAGGCTTCTTATAGCCAAGGGGAAAGGGCTGTGATCAGACATTTCCAGAAACCGGTGAAATACATCCTCTCATCCTGCAGGAGAACCTGCAGGGCACAGGACAGCATCCCCTCTCAAGATGTCCTCCCTGCTTATCATCCACCTTTCATAAACAGTTCCCTATCTTATTAGCTCATTGGATTATCTCTTAGTATTTGTCACAATGGGAAAATTTGCTTGTTTAATTGTCTTTAATCTATTACCTCTACTAGGTTCTAATGTCTGTGAGGTTAAAAATTGTGTCTGCCTTGTTTGCTTTTATATATAGAATGTAGAAGCCAGTCTACATGGCACGTGGTAGACACTCAGTAAATGCTCCTTGAATCACTGATAATGTGTCAAGTCTACAACGAGCACTAAAATCACTCTATACTTAACATATAAGATATTAAATGAACCCTCTGAAGATGCCACTTAAGACCACAAAAATGTTCTCATTTTAAAGCTATTATCTGACAGGTCAGAATTGAAGATATAGAGACTGACATTTATCCTTATAAGTAGGTGGTACAAGATATTTTTCTAATGCACTTAATTTGGATGAGCTTGTGAGTTCTTTATTCAAGTAGATGGATTTGATTGTAATAACCACCCAATGTGCCTGAGTCAACTTTTGAGAAGAGAAAATCTGACCTTGTTGATAGCATTATTACTCACAGCTGGAGTCTAACAAGGCTATCAACAGACCATGAGCTAGTTATTTCCAATTTTATGTGTTTCTCTTTATTAAATATAGTTGACTCATATTATACTGAGAATTTCAGGTTCTCTACATAACAGTACAGTATTGTTATGCATTTTTGAAATTACAGATGCCAAAATTTCTAATTTTCTATGGATTTTTTAAAAAATTGAACAAACAAATAACATATATAATAACACTTTAATACTTTAAAATTTTCTGTATGTCATTTTGTTTTTCCTTCAAATTGATGCATATAAACTTATTTGATTCATTTTTAACCAGCGTTTCATGATGTCATTTAAAATGATAAGAAAATGTACTTTAGTTCTGGCAGCTTGGCACAATCAAAATCAGTTAAGCTTCAGCACTTCATGTATCGGCTACAATATTAATTCTAGGTAGAAAGCAATATTCTCACTTACAAGAGCATAAACTAATGCATGATTTCATAAGCCATACACAGAATTTAAAACCTGCTATCAAATTCTTCACATCACTAGAAACAGAGTCAATCTATTTGAGGAACTAATGTTATTCTATCAGAAATATCCATATACAAACACATTGTATATGCTTATTTTCTATATCGATTCAACATTATTATTCATATCAACTTATAAAAGGATTGTGAATTATATTTACTGTTCAGTTTTATAGCTTTGGATTTATAGAGGATTACATACTGACAAATACTCTCTAGTACTGTATATTTTTTATATGTTTAATTTCTATTCAGATTTTTCTCTGCCAAAATAAAATATATCACATCATGGTTTTATGTATTTCTACCATTAAAAATATATTAGAATAAGCTTGCTCTAAAAATCCATATGGATCTTTATTATTGACTTATTCTCTTTTTATATGCAAATTATTAACTCTTTAAATGAACATCTATTTGGATGCCTTCCAACTGGAGGTCTGTAAGTAAGCTACAGGGGAAATTGAGATTTCAGATAAAAGCATCAAACAAAACATATACAGGGGATTATGGTTTGTGACCCTAAGTGCCTCTACTCTAATGTGCATTCAAAGAAAGAACTGGGGGTGGGGGGAATCTCATCACAAGAATGACAAAAAAATGAGTCTATAGTAGCAAAGGTCATAGCTTTGAGAATTAAGGAAGAAATCCATCTCTCTCCTGAAAGTAAAATTGGGGTGTTGATGAACTAATGGATTAAAATGTCAAAGAACCTGTGAAGTCTTAGAAGATAAGGCCTGCTAACAAGGTTAAAGCCAGCCAGGATATTGTTTTGAAACAATGAAAAAAGGAGGAGTAACTTACAGCTAGTTTGGCCATAAGCAATGTGTATAGCCTCTCAGAGACTGAATGGGGAAAATAGAAAAGACAAGAGAGAGAAGGTATGTGAAGAGTTCAGTGATAGTAGGTACTTGGCTAATACTAATCTCTTTCACCCTAAACTGATTTTTTTTTAAATATCCTTACTAACGAAATAATTTTTTTTCTCCTATGTTGAAATCTAGTTTTCATCTTTTTAGAATAGAAAGTAAAAGGTATCCTATGAACATAATTAAAATACATTTGGCTATAGATACAATTTGATATATTTTCTCGTAATGAAATGTGCCCAAGGCCAGGCCAGGTCTGCGGACCTCAGTTGTAAGCATGATTCTCCTATTGGCCCAGACTGTTGTATCAGTACCTCCAGGCATACATCTTCCTTGTATATTTTTAAGTGCTTAAAAATCCTAGATCACCTCCTCCCACCCAAGGAGACGTCTCATATTTCATTGCTCTGTTAGGTTCCATCTACCTTCCTAAAACATTTACTGGCAAGAGTAAAGTTTACTACAGTTGGCATATACTAGTGGTCCTCAGACTTTATGTTGAATTATAAACATCCGGAGGGCTTGTTAAACCCAAAGTTGCTGGGCCTCAACTCCTGAGCTTCTGATTCAGTAGATCTTGGATGGAGTTCTCAGGGTATGCTGATGCTGCAGGCTTGGGGACCACTCACAGAGAACAGACGTTGGCTAACACATATCCACCTCCTGGGCCTGAGAATAAGGTGGCCCTCCCTGAGCAAATGGCCATGCAGTAGAGCATGAATGCTAGAGGTCTGCCTACAAGGATGACACATGCTTGGGGTGGAATTGGTACTGACAAACAGCAATGATTTTCCTTCCCTCCTCCCTCCCTCCCTCCCTCCCTCCCTCCCTCCCTCCCCTCCTCCCTCCCTCCCCTCCTCCCTCCCCTCCTCTCCTCCCCTCCTCTCCTCCCTCCCTTCCCTCCTCTCTTCCCTCCCCCTCCCTCCCTCCCCCTCCCTCCCCTCCCTCCCCTCCCTCCCCTCCCTCCCTCCCCCTCCCTCCCCCTCCCTCCCTCCCCCTCCCTCCCTCCCTCCCTCCCTTCCTATATGCACATCTCAAAGGTTCTTTTTGTTTACTTAGCTCCATTTAAACCAATCTAAGTGAATTGTACAAGCCTAAAGTCAAAGCATTGACTATCTGAGAAATAATTGTACTAAATCACAAAGGTTTTTTTTTTTTTTTTTTTTTTTTGCAGTACGCGGGCCTCTCACTGTTGTGGCCTCTCCCTTTGCGGAGCACAGGCTCCGGACGCGTAGGCTCAGCGGCCGTGGCTCACGGGCCCAGCCGCTCCGCGACATGTGGGATCTGCCCGGACCAGGGCACGAACCCGTGTCCCCTGCATCGGCAGGCGGACTCTCAACCACTGCGCCACCAGGGAAGCCCCACAAAGGTTTTTTAGGTAGTTGCATAATTCCTGAGGAAAAGCCATCATTTTATAGATTTGCTATAACTCTTCCATTAAGCTCTGCATTACTTTTGTGGCAAATTCTTTGTTTGCCAGATCAAGAAAATCTTTCATTAAATGCTCCATTGTCATTCCAAATAATAGAATTGTGTTCCCTACTGCATATCTTTCTGTGAAAGCATAAGGTATATAATGTGGCATTGGAAAATTGTACTCTGAAGAGAAGAAAGGAGAAATCTGTTTGCATTTTAAATGTGGTTTGTGATGTAATTTGATAAAACACTGCCATGAAGCCGTAAACTGCACTGTTACTGTGAGGCAAGGAAAGGGACCATGAGCCTGTCCCATCAACTGGGGTCTAGCTGCCTGTCCAAGTTTGCCTGTTCCCAGCTGCCCTTCGGCACTGCTCAGGTTTAAATACCAATGGTTGTGATTCTGACTCTTATGGGGGCCAGGGCTTTCAGAACAGCAGCAAGATTCCAGGAATCTCTCAGTTATTTGATAGATTGCCATGGAGGCGTGGTGGGTGGCTGGTGGGCGTGGGAACCCTCCTCTGCCTTTTCCTCCTCCGCCTTTTCCTCCTCCTGGCTTCCTGAGAGTGGTCAGCAATTTCTCCCAGGTCCTGCGCTCTAGTCCACACCCTCTTCTCACATCTGCAGGACATTTACCTGTTTGGTTGGAGTTCTGTGTTTCATAGAGACCAGGAGGCTACCAGTAATCAATGGTGTCATATCAAAATTCACTTTAGGGCTTCCCTGGTGGCGCAGTGGTTAAGAATCCGCCTGCCAATGCGGGAGACAAAGGTTCGATCCCTGGTCCGGGAAGATCCCCCATGCCGTGGAGCAACTAAGCCTGTGCGCCACAACTACTGAGCCTGTGCCCTAGAGCCCTCGAGCCACAGCTACTGAAGCCCACACACCTAGAGCCCGTGCTCCGCAACAACAGAAGCCACCGCAATGAGAAGCCGCGCAGAGCAACAAAGACCCAACGCAGCCATAAATTAAATAAATAAATTTATTTAAAAAAAAATTCACTTCAGCTTATTTTTTTTAGGCTTCACACTATTTTGCATTTTGCTTTACTTAATAGAATATTGAGAGATATCATTATACAAAAGGCTGCCATATTATAGTTTAAGCATTAAAAAGCGTAATGTCTTTTTATTTAATCAGCTCCATATGATATTATGACGATGATCGTCATTTCCAATCATTCACTATTAACATAAAAATAACGCTGTGCTACATGTCCACATGCATACAGCATTTCACACAACTGTGTGTGTATCTGTAGGACACAGTCCTGGAAGTAGAATGGCTGGGTTGGAGTTTTAATGCATTTTTCATGTTAAATAGTTTTCTCAACGTTTTTCCATGAATGAATCTCAGTTTCTTCACATTTTACCAACAGATTATTTTATCACACATAATCTTGCCAGTCTGAAGACATGAGGAGTAGCATCTTGATGTGTTTCTTTTCATTATACTTTTATTTTTGATAATTGTAGATTTATATGCAGCTGTAAGAAATCTGAGGCCAATTAATGTAACCTGTCAATTCATGTCTTGTAGAATGTTGATTATAACAAGATTGACTGGAGATCCAGTCACTTCATGGTGGATTCACTCTGGATTTTCCCCAGGGTCAGCCCCTTCAGGTCTCTGAGCCAGATTCGTGTGGTTTCAGGAGGGTGCCTTTCACGGCATGAGTACAGCAGCACAAAACATTTTTTTTAAGAAAAATAATTAAAAGCAGATAGTCTGCTAACTTTTAATACTTAGGCTGATTTAGCAGATGAACAGTTCTTCTTGTACTTATTTTTATTATATTTTATTCTTCATTTATGGATATGAGAGTCCTCTTTTGGAAAGCATACATAAAAACTAAATTTGCACAACATGAAAAATGGGTCATTCCCTCAAGCACGTAAAGAGTTGCACTGTATTTTAGCCACACAGAAATACACCTTCCACCTATAGTTATATGCGAATCATAATATGTAATTGCAGAAATGTAGAGTTCCGGATGCCTAATCTTAATTCTTCCTAAAGTGCTTTTCTATTTTTTCCAAACAAGTTGCCATTCTTCTGACTTTATCAGAGGAAACTACAAATAATGGAATCCCTGTTTTCTTTTAAAAGGAACTGTTGGACCTTCAACATGCCTACCATAAACTAAGCAGGCAGCACCAGGCAAAGACGGCAGAAATGACCCACGTCAACAACCTCATGGATCAAAATGAGGCCGAAGTGAAGAAACTGAGATTTCAAGTAGAAGAACTAAAATGGGGACTCAACCAAAAGGAAAATAAGGTATCTTATAAGTGGAACATATGTCACATAGATTCAAAATTGCATTTCATAGCATAGAAAAAGCATTTTCTTTATTAACATATGGCATTGCTTGAGGTAAAAACTTCACATTTTTAAAAATTAAAATCAAAAAAGTGTAAGTGTAAGGAGAGGAAACTATTATGTAAACAACATGCTCATTTTTGTAGTGTTAGTAGTGCATTTTTTACGTGTGCCCTATCGCTTCAGGTATGTTTTAGCTTGGTCGTGTGGGGAGGCATGGTACCATAGGTGTCATTAAAACTTGGTGTTGGGCTTCCCTGGTGGCACAGTGGTTGAGAGTCTGCCTGCTGGTGCAGGGGACACGGTTTCGTGCCCGGTCCGGGAAGATCCCACATGCCGCGGAGCAGCTGGGCCCGTGAGCCATGGCCGCTGAGCCTGCGCGTCCGGTGCCTGTGCTCCGCAATGGGAGAGGCCACAACAGTGAGAGGCCCGCGTACCGCAAAAAACAAAACAAAACAAAAACACAGCAACTTGGTGTTTTAAGTTTTAAGCTTTAATTCTATATATTATAGAAACATGGTGTATGTTGTGATTACATGTTATGATATATACATTCTCCCCAGCGCTCTCTGATGTTTAAAGAATGTAGGCATCTTGCTTTGTCGTGAAAGGTCAACTTGCTAATGGTTTATGGCATGTTTAAGAATGGGATACCTTGACAGTACACCTGCAACAGGGAGGTGTGATTTCAGCCGCAATTACAGACAACAAAGAGATTTTTCTTGAAAGAAGCGGTCTCCACTGTCAGCGTGATAGCGTCTGCCACCCCATGGCGGCAATTACTTCAGATGGGGTTCCAGGCACGGCATCTGCTTCTAGCGGACAACTTTTGAGGCAAAAATAATTACTTCCCGGGTTAGAGAGACTGTTTGCAGATAATGCCAAACAGTTGGAAACTTTAAAAAGAAAACGGAATTGTTTTTCCAAGGGGTAATTCAGTAACAGAACACAGTCCCCATTTTAAGGTTTAATTTTACATCAAAACTATCCCAGTCAAGCACACCAGATTTTCTAATCTCATAACATCACAGGAAAATAGAATGATTGGACCAGTGAGGCTCCTCCATCGTCCCTGGTCTCACTAGGGCTGACTTGGCCGTGGGCATTTCATCCTTGATGTCTCTTTTTATGAAGACATGTATGTAGTTTTTAATGGTGTGCGTGGGTGGCGAGGCTGGACTGTGGAAGAGTAATTCAGGAGAGGAATGTAGAGTGGTTTTGGGTTTTTATTTTCATCATAGTCATTATTCTTTTGAATAGTTTTGATATAAAAGCATTTGTTGCAAGTGGTGGTAAATAACCTTTGTATTTGCCAACATAGGCTTTAAGAAATTGCTTGGGACTGAATCATCAGCAAGGAAATTGTGATAATACACAGTTTTCCAGGGCTAATAAAGTACTAGTTCCCAAAAATCTGATACAGCCATCTAATCATGTAATTTTAAAAACGGCCATGGTTTTAAGAAGAATTCTGTTAGTGGCCCCTCCCTGTAGGAGAATCATTCTTCTCACATCATCATCAGGCTTGGCACATGTGACATTTGCTTTGCCTGACGAGCAGAAGCTCCGTGTGCCACTTACCATCAGGGGCTTTATGAGCCCAAACAGGGCTCTGCCGTGCCTCTTTTCCCATGTGTCTTTTCTGCCTTGTCTCATGTCATGAGGCCAGCAGGTGCAAAGTAGACATCATCCTCTCAGTGTGAATTCTGAAGTGGAAAGGATATGGAGCAGAGCCTTTGCTGACCCAAATGGATCCACATGGGTAAAAAAAAAATCAATATTTGTTGTGATAAGCCACTGACATTTTGGATTTGTTTGTTGCTATAGGAGAACTTAGCTAAAGCTGACTGGTATCGTCAGCTTATATTGCATTGATTCCAGTGCCAGAAGTAGGTGGTGAGAAAACTTATTGGAGGTTAGAATGATGGCAACGCATTTTATGGAGTCTTGAAAGGTTTGGTACATTATATCCTATAATACCTTGGAAAGCTGATGATGGACAGAATGAGCTTGTGGCTTTTAGATGAATAGGTATGTAGCTAGTATTTCTTGTTTGCTATTGGTGTGTTTGACAAGTGCCTAAGAGAGAGATGAACTCAGAAAAGACTTGTCGAATTTTCAAAAAGATATGTAAGATAATACAGAAATTTAAGTAGTTCTGTGACTGCCAGGGTCTGATTTTCATTTGCAAATGGTAATACGTAAAACTGAGGATGGCTTTGAACAACGAACATCAATTAAGGTTAAGCTTAGGCAAGAACCAATTCAACAGTGTGGCCTTCAAGCCTGTTGCTAAAAGCTCTTAATTAATGTCATTTTGTATAAATCCTTGAAGCTGAACAAAATGGCACAGGGAGAAGAGACTGAGATTGTGCTTCTCTCAGAACATCCCACAGATTTGAGGCAACTGCAGGTAGCTCAGAGACAATAGAATGTCTCCCAGAGAACTGCAGATGGGACAACTGACCTGTGGTATTTGCTGGAATCAAAAGAAAAAAGGACTTGTTTTTGTGAAAGATACGCTGGCAAATGAGCTTCCAGCCTGGGATAAAATAGACTGATTTATCAGGATTTGAAAGAACTCTTCATTCCTCCAAACTTCTCGGACAAGGAGCTGGCTGGGCATGCTGTCCACACCTGAGAAGGAGTAACGTCCAGAGCCATATTCAAATAAGGACATGGTGAATAATGCAAAAGGACCACCTAGAGAACAAAGACCATGGAGAACTACAGACTAGGCAGCTAATATCAGGGAGGAGAACCCAGGCCAGATAAAGGAGCATTTCCCATGAGCAGAACAGGAGCTCCTTGAAACATCTGCAAAGTTAGATTTCATAAGTACTTTCGATTTTCTTTTCTACATGGAAGTTTTTATTGCAGTTTTCCTGTCCTAGTTTCACTATAGTATATTGGGTGGGTGAGGGAGGAGAGTATAAATTACTTGCCTTTTGAGTACGTAGCTTCTGGAGCAAGAGAAGGGGTATTGAGATCTGACATAGATATGAGATCTTTGACTTTGAGATCAAGGTTGTGATTGGAAGGTTGCTTGGGTAATTTCTCTTGGAGAAAGGGTGAAAATTTTTGAATGCTGAAGGAAGGAAAACAAACATTTGTGACCAGGAAGATGGGCTGTGTTGTATTGTATGTGAGAGCAGGAATGAGTGAAAGGGTATCTGTGTGTATTTTAATATTTGTTGCCCCATCTGTGGGAGGAATGTAGTTCCCAAGCATAAATGGTGGGCATGGTCCTGTGAGGTCTTTGGCGAGTGGAATTTGTGCAGATTTGAAATAGAATCTTTTGGAACTATAAATCCATATGGATAAGTATTTGGACATATTTCATATCTGAAGCTTAAAAACAGATGCATTGAAATATATGTTCAAAACATAAAATAGTTCAGTGTTCTGCACTTCTCCATCCAATCAGTTGATCACCGGAGAGGATTGATCCAAAGCACGATCAACTCATATGGGTATTGTAATCTGGATTATTTAATTGCAGTTGTCAGTCTTCAGTTTTTCTTTGATTAAAGGTCATAGGCTTTCTGGTGGCTGGGAATGGAAATATTTCTCATGGAAATAAGATTTTGCATTAGATAGCAGTCAACATTTCTATAATTTGACTTATCATAGAGAAGCAAAGGAAGGAAATTCTGTCAGTTTCACTGCTGAGCTTTTTAATTTCATAGTAACAAATTCTTCAAATTGCAATTAGTTGAAATTAATATTTAATTGGAACTGTCAAATACAGAGTTCCCAACTCCCACAAGTCAACAAATTTTAAATAAATGAAAATGAGATATTAATCCTCTATACTGAAAAGAGAAATAGACACTTGGGGGCCCATAAGAGAAAACCCAGGGTCTGATTAAAGAAATGAGCAAATTAAAAAATTCATTTTGGATGAGTTGCTTTTCTTTAAACAAACTTACTAAAAGGAAATTCTAAATTGATGTGTATTTGTTAGAAGTCAAACATTCTTTTCTCATCATTTCATTGAAGCCATTATGTGATGGCAAATTTTAATTGAGACTTCATTATTGAATTGCAGAACTAATTACATATATATCCACATTAAAATACCAAAATAACTTACCACTTTAATAAAGTGGGAAAAACAATCTAATGAATAATATAATGATGCAATAACCAAAGTTGGTAGAGACAGAACAGATAGTACCTAAGAAGCAAGGAGTATAATATAAACAATTACTAAGACACATGGGTGCTCCACACTGTACTAGTATCAAGAAGACTGAAGGACTGAATGAGATAAGGCTTGCCAAGGAATATTTTAAATTTTGTAAAACAATATCATATCATATAAAGAAGGAAAAATTTTTAAAAAGTCAACTATCATAACACCATCGTATCATATTACTTCAGTGTATATTAACTTCTAATGCCTAGGCAATTTTATGCAGAATTGCAGTCATCATTTGAAATAATATACTCTGCTTTACCAGTTACCATAATCAGTTTTCCTGCTGCTATGTAGTTTTCATACTTGGTATTTCAAGGGGTGGGATAATATTTATTTCCTTGGATATAAATTTATTTAATCAACCAAGCCTCCTTTACTGAAGGTTGTTTGGATTTTTTTTCTCAACATAACTGTACCATGACTACTTTCATGTACAGTTGACCCTTGAACAACATGGGTTTGAACTCTGTGGGTCCACTTAATACGAAGATTTTTTGATAGTAAATACTACTTTCTACCCAGTTCGTGGTTGGTTGAATCCGCACACATGTAGGGCCAACTCTAAGTTATAGGATGATTAACTTCTAAGCTGTTCAAATTCAACTGTACAGACCTTTTTTCCCCATTGGAAAAAAAAGTTTTCTAAGTGGAATTATTGGGCTTAAAGGATATGAATATAATATGACTCTTGATATATTCAGAATTACTAATTTTCTGTGCTTCTCAGCGATAGGTCAAATTGTGGAAACGTTGGCTATTATGCAAAATCTTAACTGCATCTTAACTGATGCAAAAGTAAGTTAAATCTCAAATGATTTGTTTATAAAGCTAAGAGTTTAATCACTCAGTTTGCTGAGTTGTTAATTGGATTTACTCTCAATTTCAGTTTCTTCTTTTTGTTAAATTCTTTTCCCTTACTCTAGCTCAATACTCTTATTTTCTCTATTTCTATTTTAGTAATAGATTCTATTAGTAAGAGGACTTTAAAAATACGTAGTGACTATGTTGTGTTAAAAAAGATGTAAATCAGGGCTCAAGTAGTTCTTAGCCCCTAGATGCCTACAATTCACAAACCAAGCAGCAGAGGGTGAGAGTTAGCCTATAGTAATCGACAAATAAAAGTCCTATGGTGAGGGAAAAAGAATCACCTAACTTTTAGATGACATTCCTGCTTTCAGAAATTCATGGATTTTTTTCATAAAACTGAATAAGTGCTCAGCACAATTGTAAGTCAAATATAGCTATAGATAAAATATATTCCCAGTGTAAAGGTCAAAGTCTAATATGATTTTCTAACCTGTCTGTGCAATAAATACCCTTTGGAGTATTTTTTTTTTAGATATTTAAAAAAATTTTTATTTTATATTGGAGTATAGTTGAATAACAATGTTGTGTTAGTTTCTGGTGTACAGCAAAGTGATTCAGTTATACATATACATGTATCTATTCTTTTTCAAATTCTTTTCCCATTTAGGTTATTACAGAATATTGCATAGAGTTCCCTATGAGAAACAGTAGGTCCTTGTTGGTTATCTATTTTAAATACAGTGGTGTGTATATGTCAATCCCAAACCCCCAATTTATCCCTCCCCCCCAACCTTTCCCCTTTGGTAACCATAAGTTTGTTTTCTGAGGCTGTGAATCTGTTTCTGTTTTGTAAATAAGTTCATTTGCATACTTTTTTTAGATTCTGCATATATTTGTCTTTGTCAGTCTGACTTCACTTAGTATGATAATTTCTAGGTCCATACATGTTGCTGCAAATGGCATTATTTCACTCTTTTTAATGGCTGAGTAATATTCCAGTGTATAAATATACCACATCTTCTTTATCCATTCATCTGTCAATGGACATTTCGGTCTTCCATGTCTTGGCTATTGTAAATAGCACTGCAGTAAACATTGGGGTGCATGTATTCTTTTGAACAATGTTTTTTCTCTGGATATATGCCCAGGAGTGGGATTGCTGGATCATATGATAGCTCTATTCTTAGTTTTTTAAGGAACCTCCATACTATTCTCCATAGTGGTTGTACCAATTTACATTTCCACCAACTGTGTAGGAGGGTTTCCTTTTCTCCACACCCTCTCCAGCACTTACTGTTTATAGACTTTGATGATGGCCATTCTGACTGGTGTGAGGTGATATCTCATTGTAGTGTTGATTAGCATTTCTCTAATAATTAGTGATGTTGAGGATCTTTTCATGTGCCTTTTGGCCATCTCTATGTCTGTGGAGAAATGTCTATTTAGGTCTTCTGAGCATCTTTTGATTGAGTTGTAAAAATACTAATACTCAAGCCTCATCTCCACTAGCCGAGTCAATTTTTATGGGTGGAGCCTGTGTATGAGTATTTTTTAAAAGCTTCTCAAATGATTCTAATGTCTAGTGAAATATCAGAACCACTGGTCTAATGAGAAAAGACTGCCACCACTGAGACTCAAATTCATAACTTTGGTCCCCACTGAACACATGTGTTTACTGTAACAGATTTTACTAGTAGAGCATAAATGAAATGGCTTGCTACAGAAATGAGGCTTAGTCCATTGTAGTCTACCTGTAGCATTGTAATGTGCAAAACAAACTGATGTCTTCTAGTTTTGAGAGAAATTCAAAAGATAAAAAATCACTTAAACAGATGGAAAGAATAGGTACTATTGAGCACTGTAAGTTCACTCTCAAAGTGCTAGTGTTTTTCTAAATGTATTGTCTGTGTGGCTTCACACTTAGCAATTATCACCTTATTACTGCTTAGCTAATTCTGGCCTCAAGTTTTAATGCTTCTGGTGTCAAAAAGGTGAATCTTTTCAAAAGTCTGATATCATCAGCAATGATGAATGTGAGAGACACTGTTTAAACCTACAGAACATTAATTATCTAAATTAACAGCTGATTTTTTAAGCAAGCCTTTATTTGGAAGGACACAGGAATTCTTTCCCAGCCCGAAATATATTTTGGTGAAATCTCATTAATTTACACCCTGCTAATTTTAAGATTGTGAGAATAGTGATAGACTGAAATTCACATTTATCTAAGGAAAAGATCTGGTAAGTGTTTCAGGTTAAGATTAAAAAAAATAATAAAGAGGCCGGCTTCATGTTCACATGGGGACACAAGCGGTAACCACAGACCCAGGATCTGAACTGAACTGTAAAAACCAGCCCAGTTCATTTAATATTAATTACTTCCTAACCTCTGTGTTAGATGTTAGAATATATTTGAGTGAGTTCTTCCCAAGAAGAGGTTTACAGTGTGGCTGGGGATAGTCCAACGTAAATGTCTGAAGTTAAATATAGCAAAATAAATGTCAAGATGGTGGTTTTTACAGGATGCAGCGGAAACAGGTGGCCATGTTTCTTTTCCTTCCAGGGCTATTTGTAATTATGCGTTTAATTATTTGTTGTCTGACACCCCAACCGTAATATATGGGCAAGGACCAGCACAGTCTGTGCCTCTAACTGGGCCAGCATCAGTAGAGTGGTCTCAGGTGCCCCTAAAATCAAGACATCATAGCACTACAACATGAACAGAGGTCTTGCATCCTTGTACATGTATGCAGATAATTTAAATCCTTCTAATAATTTTGCTCCACTTTCTGTGGATAATTTGAAGGGCACCATTTCCTGCAATCATTCTTCATGATCTTGCTCTTCCTTCACTTTACCAACCACCTAAATTGTCTCTGATGGTGTTCAAAACAGGCCACCCTAGAATGTGCCACTCTGGCATGTGGATTATTTTGAGCTGAAAACAATCAAGGCCCATAAGACTCAGGAAGAACCTTTGAACTCCACTTACTGTCTAAAAGAACTTGCTGTCTAGGGCTTCCCTGGTGGTGCAGTGGTTGGGAGTCCGCCTGCCGATGCAGGGGACACGGGTTCGTGCCCCGATCCGGGAGGATCCCACATGCCGCGGAGCGGCTGGGCCCGTGAGCCATGGCCACTGGGCCTGCGCGTCTAGAGCCTGTGCTCCACAATGGGAGAGGCCACAACAGTAAGAGGCCCACGTACCACAAAAAAAAAAAAAAAAAAAGATTAGTGTTTTAAGTTTCTGGTGGGTCATTTCAAAGAGAACATTCAGGGACAATTATTTTTTTTCTGCTCTAATTGGAATATTCTTTTCATGAAAAAAATCATAATTGAGCTTAATGGTAAAGCATTTCAAATAATGTTCCAGTAAGATAAAAATAAAACAAGGGACATTTTATTGTGTCAAAGGAAATAAAAATCTTTCTCAAAATTTTCTTATATGGAATATATAATGAGAAAGAGTGACATATTTAGGGTATTAATATTGTGTTGTAAAAAAATGTCGAGTGGAATTATACTTTTAGGTTTACATGCTTTTTAACTTTCTAAAATAATAATCATGATATTTGAACTTCTGTCTTTTTTAAAGATTTGTCAGGTAGGTCATTTATTACAGGACATTTCAGTTACCTAATATGAAAACTTAAATTTTTTTTAGTGTTGCTCAACTGGAATTATGAAAAAAGGTATGACTATGTGTATTTAAACACTCAGAACTCTAAGGCTATGAAATTCTTATGAGTCATTTTCCCTTCATGCTATAATAAATTAAGAACTTTTGAAGTTTAAAAAGCTATATATGCAAGATCTATAACTATTCATTTGTGTGGTTCTGCTGTAGTTGGAAAATCAGATGACAAAATATAAACTGCACACAATTAGACATATTTAAATTTGTAATTTGATGCATTTCACACTCAATGAGTATAAATGCAAGACAAATTTATGTTGGCACAAATTATGAAGAAATATTCAACAGTTATAGTCATCTCCTAAAGATATAAGATTTATGTTCTTACTATATCTTCACATATTATTGCTTTAATTAGCAGAAAATATTTTACTTTTTGTTAAAGTTATAGATTAGAAAAACCCACCAGATTCTGGTGGGCTTTTTTGTGTTGTTGTTGTTGTTTGTTTCAAGTATTTACCTGATTCATTTAAGAAAGTGAAAAGTATAGTTCTGTCACTTCTCGGTAATTGCACATTTGATTGGAAACAATCACTTTTTGAGAGTTAAATTAGTGCATTGAATGACTGAATTGTATGTTCCAGAGGTGATAATCATATCTCAGAATACAATGGGACAGGACTCTATTAACAGTAGAAGGATAGAGCAGAGTAAGAGAGTTGAGATCCAGAACTTGATCTAGAGGCTGGGATGGAGGGAAGCCAGAGCCAGGATGTCAACTCTAGATTGAAACCCTTTTGGTAGAGAGTCTACATCAGAGAAATCCAAAATGGGTGTTCTAGGCATGATTCTGAAGAAGCCAGGGGTAGTCTTTGAAGGTGGTGTATTGTACAGTCACCCGCATCCATCATAAAATGCAATTGCAGTCATTCGGATGGAGTTCTAAGGAAGAGCTCTTGTTCTGAAGGAGAAAACTGTAGCGATTCAATCAGGGTCCCAAGTGACAGGATCTTGGTGCTGCCCCAGCCTGGGGGAGGGGCAATGCAGTCAGTGTGTAGCTGTTCCTCTCACCTTCCCCCTCAGTCTATCTTGGTCTTTGGGGTGCAAGGCGACTGCCTCAGCCTCCTTCCTGTGTTCTAGGATTCTCCCAATGATGCCTTGTCCATGAGTAGTTGCTAGTTGTTCTTCCTGTGATGGGGAGTGAAGTCAAAAACAACCTCTGTCACCATCTTGGCAATGTCACTCCTCTATTCTTTTGGACTCTATTACTGAGTACAGTATCCCAAATGAAAACTTTCAGCACTTTGCACTCTCAGTTCCTCAAATTCTTCTTTTCCAATTATCTTGTCCTTCACTCGACTTTACCAACCTACTCCCAAGGTCACATTGCAGATATTATCTTCACCAATTACTAGACTTTCTTCAGGGTCTCGAACTCTCCAAACATACTCTTATCTTTCTGGTTTACCTTCTTCAGTACCAAGTACTACAAAACTTCAACCCCCTGGGGCATATAATCTATTGATGATACTGCTTTTTCTCTGTCACTTATCCACTTCCATTTCTTATTTCACGCCTTGTGAAATGTGATGTCTCTACATTATAATCCCTTCACTGCATATACCTTAATTTCCGTGCCCCCATATCCTTTGTAGACATTCACTTGTAAAGGTCAAGCTCTGCTTCATCATTAAATGCAAGCTTCTGCTTCATCAGCTGTGCATGTGGCACTAAAGAACCTAGTGCTATGGTAACAGGTCTTGGTTTATAGTCATGATCACTAGTCTCAAGTAGCATCTTAGCATTCCAGCATTAACTCTTCTAAATGACTGTTTCACTTCCTATCTCTTTTCTAATCCCTCCTCACTCCTTCATACTCTCAGATGATAATCTTTCTTCTGAATTTACTGAGAAACAAAAAGAAACAGGAATGTGGAATACAGAATATTTACACACTTCTCACCATCACATCTACCAAATTAGCTATATCAGTTGGAACCATTATATTCTGCTTACATATCTGATCCTATGGGTGAAATTTCTCAGTTCCTATCTGTGGTCAGCCTATATATATAAAACATACACAAGGGGCTTCCCTGGTGGCGCAGTGGTTGAGAGTCTGCCTGCCAATGCCGGGGACACGGGTTCGTGCCCTGGTCTGGGAAGATCCCACATGCTGCGGAGCGGCTGGGCCCGTGAGCCATGGCCGCTGAGCCTGCATATCCGGAGCCTGTGCTCTGCAACGGGAGAGGCCACAGCAGTGAGAGGCCCACGTACAGCAAAAAAAAAACAACAACAACAACCATACACAAGTGTATATATATATATATTCATGTGTATATACACATACATGTATATTTAAATATTTTATATATAAAGTATTGTAAATGAACTGACTTCCTTTAAGTGCACGTTCCATTTTTGCAATTATTAAACTCTCTTTACAGTAAAAAAAAAAAAAAAACCTGAAAGAAATATATTAACTTCTTATCTTCACAACCTTCATTCTGTTTCTAATCACAGCAGTGATACTTCTGACCACTGCCTCTTTACCAATGGAAAAGTCCTCAAGGCCACAAATGTGCTCCATACTTTTAAAGCCAGTGCTCCATTCTTGGGCTTCATCTTTCTCAAACTATCATAATAATTTGACACAATCAGTCCCATTCTTAAAGTAACGTACTCTCTAGGCGTCTAGAAAAATCAGTGTTTTTTTGGGGTTTCACCTTCTTCTGCCCTTCTTGATCTCAATCCTGATTTCTCTTCACGTCTTCAGTTCTATATGTGTGAGTGTCTTATCCTTTCATTTATTCTGTGCCTACCTACACTCGCTCCAAAGGTGATATCTTCAGGGCTTCCCTGGTGGCGCAGCAGTTGAGCGTCCACCTGCTGGTGCAGGGATTGCGGGTTCGTGCCCCGGTCTGGGAAGATCCTACATGCGGTGGAGCAGCTGTGCCCGTGAGTCATGGCCGCTGAGCCTGCGCGTCCGAAAGGTGATATCTTCAAACCTCGTGGCTTTAGATGCCATCTATATGCTGACAACTCTCAACTTTATATCTTTAAACCCACTTCTCTAGCTGTTCCATTACTCAGGCAAAACAATTAATCATTTTTAACTCCTCTCTCTCTCACTTATTCCATATTAAATCAATCCTCACATTCTTTAAGTCCTGTATTCCTAACATATCACAAAATGACCACCTATCACCACCCTCATGACTGCCAGCCTTGCTCAAGATGACATTATCTTTTGTCTGTTCGACACTAATGCAAGATGTTAATAACAGGGGAAACTGGGGTGGGGATGTGTGTGGGGCAGGCATAGGGACTACATGAGGACTCTTTACTTTCCTCTCAATTTTTATGTAAATCTAAAACTGCTCTAGAAAATGAAGTCTATTAAAATCCCTAAAAATCTTACATGCTAAAAGTCTATTAAGTCTGTAGTCAGTT
The DNA here is from genome assembly GCF_949774975.1 of Lagenorhynchus albirostris. NCBI lineage: Eukaryota > Metazoa > Chordata > Mammalia > Artiodactyla > Delphinidae > Lagenorhynchus > Lagenorhynchus albirostris. The sequence continues at coordinate 8,320,515 of NC_083108.1, read as the reverse complement.
AAACGTTTCTAGTGGTATAACATTTAACTTCAGTATCTATACTACTGAACAAACTGCATTTCCTTTTAATTACTAAGTAAACAAAATTAAATACTTTATAGCATATTGTCTGTTAGCAGAATATGGTCTTCTTTGGAAAAAACCCTCAGTTTAAATACAGTGTCTTCAAAAGGAGAAATATAATTGCCTTCCTAAATGTAGGAGGAATAGGGCTGTCTTTTACGCAAGTGCAGTAATTATAGTGGTATCCTACAGTGATGTCAATTTTTCACAAAATTCCCTGAATAACAAAAAGTAAACAAATAGCCCAGGACATTCTGAATTGTAGTCTTTAGCTAGTGCAACATTTCTTTGATGGTTATAGTTTATTTTTAAAACTAGAGGTCTCTATTAGATAAAATATCTATTGTCATTTTAATGTAGAATATTTAAGGTATTAATAGCTAAATCAGTTTATGTTTATCAAAACTGAGGAAAAATTGGAACTCCAAGGAGTTGCATGATCTTTATTTCACGAAGTAGCTGTAGAAAGCCTTACATTGGCCTATCTACATGGGATGTATTCACGTGATGACCTAGGTATGACGGGCAAAATGGATGTGTTGAGGGGGAAAAAAAGGCAGTAAATACCTTGTTGGATGACCGATAGCATTCAGGAATTTTTCCAGTACATTTCCCACTTCATTAATTTATATGCATTCAGGGCATGTCGGTTTGCTTTCATTTATTTGCTTACCTCATAGTTCTTTATCAGGAGGCTAAACATGCTAGAACTTGCACACTATTAGTGGAAGCAGTCTCCATTTACAGATACTCTTAGATGAACTGGACAGCAGCATTCCAAGCTGGTAACTTTTAAAGCATGTGTTGCTGTGTGATATTCTAAACATGAGAAGCCGCCATTCTCCATCAGGTTGGATAATGTGCTTCCTCATTTATATATATAACCTATACACAAGGAGGTTTGAGTCAGATATTTGAGAATATTTTTCATACTGTTTCTAGAAACTTCTAGCCAAATGCAAAGTAAACCAATCATGTTTGAACTCATCCAACTTAGAAAGTACTTCATTGGGAAAACGTTCTTTAAACCAGCAGTTCTCAACTCTGAAGGTCCTAGACAATTTTTCTGGAGGTCTGTGAGGTCAAAACTGCTTTCATAATAACTTGAAGATGTGTTTCACCCTTTTTACTATATTGACTTTGTTTTGATAGTACAAAATAAATGGCAGGTAAATCTGTTTACAGTTGGTTCTAGTGACTCAGATGGTGGGCAGTGATTATGTTCAAAGAAAGGTGCAAGGAAATATTTTGAAATTTTGGAATCTGAACGTTACTCTAGTGAAAGAATGCTTACTACCATCTCATTGGTTATCATATGTACAGAATTAGAATTCTGTTTTAAGAAATGTGCTCTACATATCTGTTTTCCATCTTTATTCCATCAGCACTAAGTCTCCTTTGACTTTCGTAATATGACTAAGGCTATGATGGCAGTGATGCATTGCAATTAATTCTACTTACTATTTAGGGGAAGAAATATTTTCTTCATATTTCAATACTGTATACATTTTGCAAATCATGACTACATTTCCATTTACTTATTCCTTGCTGTTATTTAAAATAGAGTTTTCTCTATCACTGTTAAGCTAAGTTGATCATAAACATTTTCTACTAGGAAATATGTAAAACAAAATACTTAAATATTTTTCTGCATTTTAAAACACTTATCCTACTGTGTCATTAACTTTTTTTCTTATATTAAGCAATCCAGCTACTGCTATAACCGTAGATTATTTTAGATAACAGTCATCAAAATTATTCAGAGGAAATTAATCAAAGTTTCTTGGTGAAGAGATTTCTGGAATGATATGGCTGTTGGTTCAGTTACAAAATAACCAAGATTATAATAGACAGTTGCAGAAGTTTGGAACTCAGAAGCTTAAATATAATTCAACAAATAACGAGGTGTCCCTTTCTGTTTCAGAAACATTTTTAGAAACATTGCACTTTTGGAATCTCTTGTAGTTCTTTGAAACTTCCATCAGAAGTGACCGATAACCACGTTTATAGATTATGTATGCAGAAGTTCATTCCCAAGTCAGTTTGCATCTTCTCTTTAAAGGAAGAGTATAATATTTTAATTATAAAGTTTTCTATTTGAATCTTACTCAGTTAAAGAAGGATTTTGTTCCGTCTTAACTTTCCACCCCAGGAAAGCAACCCATATAAATGCAGTTAGGTGCCTATAAGTGAAAACAGTTTCATTCATGGAGAAGTTGCAGGGTAAGTAACTTCCACTCCATATGTTTCTGTCATTTTGGAAAATTGTAATCTGGAAAGATATTTGTATGATAGAGGAAAACATTTCTTCCTTTTATCATTATAATTATCCCTTTTATCATTATAGTCCTTTTCAAACACTTAAAGCTTCTCTTCTGAATAAAAGCTGATTATTAGACTATGTTGTCTTCCCTATCCTCTGTGGGAAATTAAGCACTAGTCCTTTGATTTATCAATCAAAAAATATCACTTGTTTCCCCTTCTCTTAACATACATATCTTGCTGTTTTTTTGTAGTCTGTTTATTTATGAAACATATTTTTGAAGACTTTTTCTTTTCTAGTTATTCTTTCCATGAATTTTATTTTGAAATAACGTTGTATCTCTTTCTAATTTTGGCTAATTCTTGTTTTAAGAAGAGCTTGAGCCTTAGCTGTAATCAATTAAGAGTAATTACTGGTTTTTAAATATTCTGTTAGTTTCTAACTTGTTTTTCTTTGTGGTTTTTTAGATACAAGTCATGTGGCTTTTTTTTTTTTTTTTTTTTTTTTTTTTTTTTGCTGTTCGCGGGTCTCTCACTGTTGTGGCCTCTCCCGTTGCGGAGCACCGGCTCCGGACGCACAGGCTCAGCGGCCATGGCTCACGGGCCCAGCCGCTCCGCGGCATGTGGGATCTTCCCGGACCGGGGCACGAACCTGTGTCCCCTGCATCGGCAGGCGGACTCTCAACCACTGCGCCACCAGGGAAGCCCGTCATGTGGCTTTTAATAAGATTTCCGTTTTCCATGTTTTATAAAGGTTTCACCACACATTTGTAGAAACAGATTTTTCTGACTCACTAGCAGGTTGTCACCTGTGTAGATGGCCTATAGGGTGGCAGGCACTTTCGTAATACCCAGGCTGAATTGCTAGAGTACAGAGCCATGAGGAAGAGTTTCCAAATCCTGTTATAGTAAGTAAAATTGAGTAGTTTTGTACTGAATATTCTTGTTCTTAATGTTTACATTCCTCTAAAGAGTTTTACAATTCTAATCACATTTCATCTTTGCATTTCTGTAACTGATGTTTCTGCAATTTCCTTTTCTTTTGGTTAAAACAACGAGGAGTAACAGTATTTTTATACCCATGTTCAACATTAGTTGGAGATTAAGCCTGGTGATTCAAGACCTGTGATAAAAGATTAAAACTTGGGACAAAAATGGCGATTTCATTTCTTTCATTAAATTTCATGATGCTGGAATTCACTACAGTATCCAAAGGCAAAGAGGCACATAGCCCAGTGCTCTTACAAAGCTTCCTTCTGAAAGCAGACATCTGTTGTGTGTTAATTGAGTAAAATGAAACAGGGAAGGAAGGATTGTTTGTTCCCTGGGTACTTTATTAGTGTTCTCTACTATTCAGATTCTCAAAGAGGAAAGTGGGAAATATATACATCATGGTGCTGATCAAATACAAGTGCTGTTGTCATGAAAATTAATATTATTTGACAATGTTTTGTCTTCCTTTGATGTGAGACAAGATATTATTATTCTCTGTGCAAACACTTTAGCATATTGGTTAGGTGAATGCAACTTGAAGTCAGTGTTAATAAAGATCAATATCAAAACCTTTGTGAGATACCAGTTACAAATTAAATATACTTAGTGTTTTCTCACACATCTTGATGAGACTTTTCTACTCTATGGAAATAGATGCCCTATAGTTGTCTGTAATTTGGATAAAATTAGCACCAATTAAGTGTCCCTTATCAAGAAACCACACCATAAACACTTGAAATATTGCTGCCCCAGGTGATCCAATGGAATCCTGAAGTGTTCTCTCAACTACAGATTTGTCACATAATATCATAGCTTTGATTCTACAGTTGCTACGGTACCCTGAACAAATACTCAGTATTAGTCTCTCAGGACATAAATTAAGAATCATCAGTATTGTAGGATGTCAGGTGCTTAGCTCCCACTGACCATGATGTTGTTTTAATTTATTGAAAAGAAAAGAAAAATAACTCTGAGCTGAAATAAACTGTTTAATAGAATGCTTTGTATATAAATAAATAGTCACATAAGATTATCTAGGTCAATACATGTTAAAGCAATGCCAATAATCGTTAGACTCATTAAGGCATCAAGTCCATCCAATTCTTGAATATTTCAGAAGTTCATTATATAGAGATAAAGCAATGAAATATTCTAGATTCACGTGATACTATTATTTAAGATAACATTCTTAAGAGCTCGAATCCTTGGATATATTCAATTGGCTTAATTCTATTGTAGATACCTTGGAATTTTGATTTGGCTTAATATATAAATATAGCCACTGAAATGTATGCCCTATTTACTCTTATTGTGTTTATTTTAACGTCTTTATTGAGATCTAATTCATATACACTTTTAAAGTGTTCAATTCATTGGTTTCTAGTAAAATAGAGTTGTCCCACAATTACTACAATCTAAGTTTAAAACATTTTCGTTATCTCAAAGAAGAAAACACAAACCCATTATCAGTCATTCCCCAGTCTCCCTATACCCCCAGCCCTTGGCAATCACTAGCCTACTTTCTATCACTGTGGAGTTACCTATTTTAGAATAGGTAACTCCTATTCTATAGATTCTATATTCTATAGAATCTATAGACTATATGGCCTTTTGTGACAGGCTTCTTTCACTTAGTATAGTGTCTTCAAGGTTCATCCATATTGTAGCGTGGATCAATACTTCATTCTTTGTATGGCCGAATAATAGTGCATTGCATGGATATAGCACATTTTTTTCTTCATTTTTCAGTTGATGAGTATTTGGGTGATTGGGTTGTTACACTCCTTGTCTACTATGAATAATGCTCTTATGAACATTCGTTTACAAGCTTTGTGTAGATGTTTTTATTTCCCTTGGATTGCTGAATCATATGGTAATTCTGTTAACGATTTCTTTTATTGGTGTATCGTTGTTTTACAATGTTGTGTAAGTTTCTATTGTACAGGGAAGTGGAGTTCCCTGTGCTATATAGCAGGTTCCCATTAGTTATCTAATTTATACATATTGGTGTATATATATCAATCGCAATCTCCCAATTCATCCCACGCCCCCCTTCCCCCCTTGGTGTTCAAATGTTTGTTGTCTGTGTGTCTATTTCTGCCTTGCACCAAACTCTTTTCCACAGTGGCTGTACCATTTTCCATTCTCACAAGCAATGTCTGAGGGTCCCAATTTCTCTGCATTCTCACCACCACTTGTCAGAGTTCATCTTTTTTATTACAGCCAACCTCGTGGCGGTGAAGTGGTACCTTATTGTGGTTTTGATTTGAATTTCCTTAATGACTAATAATGCTAATCCTGTTTTCATGTACTAGTTGGCTATTTGTATATTTTCTTGGGAACAACTTATTCAGATTCTTTGTCCATTTTTTTAAAAAATATTGAGTTGTGTTTTTTGTATATTCTGGATATAAATCCCTACTCAAATACATGATTTGCAAATATTTTCTCTCATTACATATATTGTCTTTTCAACTTGATAGTTTCATTTGAAGCATAAAACTTTTAGAAATAATTTTAATCAAGTCCAATTTGTTTATTTTTTCTTTTGTTGCTGTGCTCTGCTGTTTTGTGTAAAAAACATTGACTATTTCAATGTCATGAAGATTTACTCCCATGTTTTCTTAGAGTTTTATAGTTTTAGATAAAGTTAGGTCTATGATTCATTTTGAGTTAATTTTTATAAATGAGGTGAGCATAATTCAGAATTATGCTTGTGGGTATCTAATTGTCCTGGAACTACTTGTTGAAAAGATAATTCTTTGCCTCACTGAAGTATCTTGACACCCATATCAAAATCCAGCTGACCCTGGACTCTTGATAGACATTTAGGTCAATGGAATAAAAGTGTATCCTTCTGCCAGTAAAGCATTGTCTTGATTACTACAGTTTTAGTTAAGTATTGAAATCAGGAAGTGTCAGTTCTCCAGATTTATTCTTCTCTTGTAATTCTTCTGTTCCTGTTTTCATACTTTTGTTGTTGCTAAGAATGTTGAGCTTCATCACAGATTTAACCACATGTGTTCCCAAAGAGAAGGAAATACTGGCACTAAAGTACAGCTACTTGGAAAATTATTCTGGGTTGGTTTTGTTTGGTTTTTGTTTTGGTCACTAAGATGACAATAAAACCTTTGGGGAAATAATTGATTCACATCATTGGGAATGTAATTTTTATCATTCATTCACTGTAAGGTCCACTTAGAGAAAACTGTCTCCAGGTTTCCCAAAATAGTTTCCTTAAAATGGGAATCTCTCAAATCTGAACCATGCATCATTCTTTACTGAATTACTTAGTTGAACCATTCGCTTAAAAGCAAATTTATTCCTTTTGCTCTGAAGAATTTAATTCTGTCATTCAGCTGAGATATAGTACTTTCATTAACCCTATATAATAATTGCACTGTTACCTTAGCTCATTAGAAAATTTATAGTTTAGTAAATTATTTCAGCAATTACATTTATGCCCTGCTTATTACTTGTTTAACATTTCTTAAACATTTTTTTTGATCCATTTTATTTATTTTATTTTATTTTTTTACATCTTTATTGGGGTATAATTGCTTTACAATGGTGTGTTAGTTTCTGCCTTATAACAAAGTGAATCAGTCATACATAAACATATGTTCCCATATGTCTTCCCTGTTGCGTCTCCCTCCCTCCCACCCTCCCCATCCCACCCCTCCAGGCTGTCACAAAGCACTGAGCCAATATCCCTGTGCCATGCAGCTGCTTCCCACTAGCTATCTACCTTACTGCATTTGTTAGTGTGTATATGCCCATGACTCTCTCTCGCTCTGTCACAGCTCACCCTTCCCCCTCCCCATAACCTCAAGTCCGTTCTCTAAGAGGTCTGCGTCTTTATTCCTGCTTTACCCCTAGGTTTTTCATGACATTTTTTTTCTTAAATTCCATATATATGTGTTAGCATACGGTATTTGTCTCTCTCTTTCTGACTTACTTCACTCTGTATGACAGACTCTAGGTCTATCCACCTCATTACAAATAGCTCAATTTCGTCTCTTTTTATGGCTGAGTAATATTCCATTGTATATATGTGCCACATCTTCTTTATCCATTCATCCGATGATGGGCATTTAGGTTGTTTCCATCTCCGGGCTATTGTAAATAGAGCTGCAATGAACATTTTGGTACATGTCTCTTTTTGAATTATGGTTTTCTCAGGGTATATGCCCAGTAGTGGGATTGCTGGGTCATATGGTAGTCCTATTTGTAGCTTTTTAAGGAACCTCCATACTGTTCTCCACAGTGGCTGTATCAATTTACATTCCCACCAACAGTGTAAGAGGGTTCCCTTTTCTCCACACCCTCTCCAGCATTTATTGTTTCTAGATTTTTTGATGATGGCCATTCTGACTGGTGTGAGATGATATCTCATTGTAGTTTTGATTTGCATTTCTCTAATGATTAGTGATGTTGAGCATCCTTTCATGTGTTTGTTGGCCATCTGTATATCTTCTTTGGAGAAATGTCTATTTAGGTCTTCTGCCCATTTTTGGATTGGGTTGTTTGTTTTCTTGTTATTGAGCTGCATGAGCTGCTTGTAAATTTTGGAGATTAATCCTTTGTCAGTTGCTTCATTTGCAAATATCTTCTCCCATTCTGAGGGTTGTCTTTTGGTCTTGTTTATGGTTTCCTTTGCTGTGCAAAAGCTTTGAAGTTTCATTAGGTCCCATTTGTTTATTTTTGTTTTTATTCCCATTACTCTAGGAGGTGGGTCAGAAAGGATCTTGCTTTGATTTATGTCATAGAGTGTTCTGCCTATGTTTTCCTCTAAGAGTTTGATAGTTTCTGGCCTTACATTTAGGTCTTTAATCCATTTTGAGCTTATTTTTGTGTATGGTGTTAGGGAGTGATCTAATCTCATACTTTTACATGTACCTGTCCAGTTTTCCCAGCACCACTTATTGAAGAGGCTGTCCTTTCTCCATTGTACATTACTGCCACCTTTATCAAAGATAAGGTGTCCATATGTGCATGGGTTTATCTCTGGGCTTTCTATCCTGTTCCATTGATCTATCTTTCTGTTTTTGTGCCAGTACCATACCGTCTTGATGACTGTAGCTTTGTAGTATAGTCTGAAGTCAGGGAGCCTGATTCCTCCAGTTCCTTCTTTCGTTCTCAAGATTGCTTTGGCTATTCGGGGTCTTTTGTGTTTCCATACAAATTGTGAAATTTTTTGTTCTAGTTCTGTGAAAAATGCCAGTGGTAGTTTGATAGGGATTGCATTGAATCTATAGATTGCTTTGGGTAGTAGAGTCATTTTCACAATGTTGATTCTTCCAATCCAAGAACATGGTATGTCTCTCCATCTATTTATATCATCTTTAATTTCTTTCATCAGTGTCTTATAATTTTCTGCATACAGGTCTTTTGTCTCCTTAGGTAGGTTTATTCCTAGATATTTTATTCTTTTTGTTGCAATGGTAAATGGGAGTGTTTTCTTGATTTCACTTTCAGATTTTTCATCATTAGTATATAGGAATGCCAGAGATTTCTGTGCATTAATTTTGTATCCTGCCACTTTACCAAATTCATTGATTAGCTCTAGTAGTTTTCTGGTAGCATCTTTAGGGTTCTCTATCTATAGGATCATGTCATCTGCAAACAGTGACAGCTTTACTTCTTCTTTTCCAATTTGGATTCCTTTTATTTCCTTTTCTTCTCTGATTGCTGTGGCTAAAACTTCCAAAACAATGTTGAATAATAGTGGTGAGAGTGGGCAACCTTGTCTTGTTCCTGATCTTAGTGGAAATGCTTTCAGTTTTTCACCATTGAGAATGATGTTTGCTGTGGGCTTGTCATATATGGCCTTTATTATGTTGAGGAAAGTTCCCTCTATGCCTACTTTCTGCAGGGTGTTTATCATAAATGGGTGTTGAATTTTGTCAAAAGCTTTCTCTGCATCTATTGAGATGATCATATGGTTTTTCTCCTTCAATTTGTTAATATGGTTTATCACATTGATAGATTTGCGTATATTGAAGAATCCTTGCATTCCTGGAATAAACCCCACTTGATCATGGTGTATGATCCTTTTAATGTGCTGTTGGATTCTGTTTGCTAGTATTTTGTTGAGGATTTTTGCATCTATGTTCATCAGTGATATTGGCCTGTAGTTTTCTTTCTTTGTGACATCCTTGTCTGGTTTTGGTATCAAGGTGATGGTGGCCTCGTAGAAGGAGTTAGGGAGTGGTCCTCCCTCTGCTATATTTTGGAAGAGTTTGAGAAGGATAGGTGTTAGCTCTTCTCTAAATGTTTGATAGAATTCGCCTGTGAAGCCATCTGGTCCTGGGCTTTTCTTTGTTGGAAGATTTTTAATCACAGTTTCAATTTCAGTGCTTGTGATTGGTCTGTTCATATTTTCTATTTCTTCCTGATTCAGTCTTGGCAGGTTGTGCATTTCTAAGAATTTGTCCATTTCTTCCAGATTGTCCATTTTATTGGCATAGAGTTGCTTGTAGTAATCTCTCATGATCTCTTTTATCTCTGCAGTGTCAGTTGTTACCTCTCCTTTTTCATTTCTAGTTCTATTGATTTGAGTCTTCTCCCTTTTTTTCTTGATGAGTCTGGCTAGTGGTTTATCTATTTTGTTTATCTTCTCAAAGAACCAGCTTTTAGTTTTATTGATCTTTGCTATTGTTTCCTTCATTTCTTTTTCATTTATTTCTGATCTGATTTTTATGATTTCTTTCCTTCTGCTAGCTTTGGGGTTTTTTTGTTCTTCTTTCTCTAATTGCTTGAGGTGCAAGGTTAGGTTGTTTATTCGAGATGTTTCCTGCTTCTTAAGGTGGGCTTGTATTGCTATAAACTTCCCCCTTAGAACTGCTTTTGCTGCATCCCACAGGTTTTGGGTCGTTGTATCTCCATTGTCATTTGTTTCTAGGTATTTTTTGATTTCCTCTTTGATTTCTTCAGTGATCTCTTCATTATTAAGTAGTGTATTGTTTAGCCTCCATGTGTTTGTATTTTTTACAGATCTTTTCCTGTAATTGATATCTAGTCTCATGGCGTTGTGGTCAGAAAAGATACTTGATACAATTTCAATTTTCTTAAATTTACCAAGGCTTGATTTGTGACCTAAGATATGATCTATCCTGGAGAATGTTCCATGAGCACTTGAGAAAAATGTGTATTCTGTTGTTTTTGGATGGAGTGTCCTATAAATATCAATTAAGTCCATCTTGTTTAATGTATCATTTAAAGCTTGTGTTTCCTTATTTATTTTCATTTTGGATGATCTGTCCATGGGTGAAAGTGGGGTGTTTAAGTCCCCTACTATGAATGTGTTACTGTCGATTTCCCCTTTTATGGCTGTTAGTATTTGCCTAATGTATTGAGGTGCTCCTATGTTGGGTGCATAAATATTTACAATTGTTATATCTTCTTCTTGGATCGATCCCTTGATCATTATGTAGTGTCCTTCTTTGTCTCTTTTAATAGTCCTTATTTTAAAGTCTATTTTGTCTGATATGAGAATTGCTACTCCAGCTTTCTTTTGGCTTCCATTTGCATGGAATATCTTTTGCCATCCCCTTACTTTCAGTCTGTATGTGTCTCTAGGTCTGAAGTGGGTCTCTTGTAGACAGCATATATAAGGGTCTTGTTTTTGTATCCATTCAGCTAATCTGTGTCTTTTGGTGGGAGCATTTAGTCCATTTACATTTAAGGTAATTATCGATATGTATGTTCCTATTCCCATTTTCTAAATTGTTTTGGGTTCGTTATTATAGGTCTTTTCCTTCTCTTGTGTTTCTTGCCTAGAGAAGATCCTTTAGCATTTGTTGTAAAGCTGGTTTGGTGGTGCTGAACTCTCTCAGCTTTTGCTTGTCTGTAAAGGTTTTAATTTCTCCATCAAATCTGAATGAGATCCTTGCTGGGTAGAGTAGTCTTGGCTGCATGTTTTTCTCCTTCATCACTTTCAGTATGTCCTGCCACTCCCTTCTGGCTTGTAGGGTTTCTGCTGAGAGATCAGCTGTTAACCTTATGGGGATTCCCTTATGTGTTATTTGTTGTTTTTCCCTTGCTGCTTTTAATATGCTTTCTTTGTGTTTAATTTTTGACAGTTTGATTAATATGTGTCTTGGCGTATTTCTCCTTGTATTTATCTTGTATGGGACTCTCTGTGCTTCCTGGACTTGATTAACTATTTCCTTTCCCATATTAGGGAAGTTTTCAACTATAATCTCTTCAAATATTTTCTCAGTCCCTTTCTTTTTCTCTTCTTCTTCTGGAACCCCTATAATTCGAATGTTGGTGCGTTTAATGTTGTCCCAGAGGTCTCTGAGACTGTCCTCAGTTCTTTTCATTCTTTTTTCTTTATTCTGCTCTGCAGTAGTTATTTCCACTATTTTATCTTCCAGGTCACTTATCCGTTCTTCTGCCTCAGTTATTCTGCTATTGATCCCATCTAGAGTACTTTTAATTTCATTTATTGTGTTGTTCATCGTTGCTTGTTTCATCTTTAGTTCTTCTAGGTCCTTGTTAACTGATTCTTGCATTTTGTCCAATCTATTGTCCATTCTATCTCCAAGATTTCGGATCAACCTTACTATCATTATTCTGAATTCTCTTTCAGGTAGACTGCCTATTTCCTCTTCATTTGTTAGGTCTGGTGCATTTTTATCTTGCTCCTTTATCTGCTGTGTGTTTTTCTGTCTTCTCATTTTGCTTATCTTACTGTGTTTGGGGTCTCCTTTTTGCAGGCTGCAGGTTTGTAGTTCCTCCTGTTTTTGATGTCTGTCTCCAGTGGCTAAGGTTGGTTCAGTGGGTTGTGTAGGCTTCCTGGTGGAGGGGGCTAGTGCCTGTGTTGTGGTGGATGAGGCTGGATCTTGTCTCTCTAGTGGGCAGGTTCACGTCTGGTGGTGTGTTTGGGGGCGTCTGTGGCCTTATTATGATTTTAGGCAGCCTCTCTGCTAATGGGTGGGGTTGTGTTCCTGTTTTGCTAGTTGTTTGGCATAGGTTTTCCAGCACTGTGGCTTGCTGGTCGTTGAGTGAAGCTGGGTGCTGGTGTTAAGATGAAGGTCTCTGGGAGATTTTCGCCGTTTGATATTATGTGGAGCTGGGAGGTCTCTTGTTGATCAGTGTCCTGAAGTTGGCTGTCCTACCTCAGAGGCAGAGCCCTGCCTCCTGGCTGGAGCACCAAAAGCTTTTCATCCACAGGCTCAGGATAAAAGGGAGAAAAAGTAGAGGGAATTAGTAGAAGTATGAGGAAAGAAAGAAGGAAAGGAGGGTAGGAAGGAAGGAAGAAAGAAAGAAAGAAGCAAAGAAGGCAAGAAGGCAAGAAGGAAAGAAAGGAGGGAGGGAGGGAGGAAGGAAGGAGGGAAAGAAGGAAAAAAGACAGAAAGAAAGAAGATACAGTAAAAATAAAATAAAGTATAATAAAGTTATTGAATTAAAAACTTCTTATTTAGAAAAAAAAAAAAGGGACGGAAAGAACCTTAGGACAAATGTTGGAAGCAAAGCTATACAGACAAAATCTTACACAGAAGCATACACATACACCCTCACTAAAAGAGGTAAATGGGGAAAAATCCTAAATCTTGCTGTCAGAGACCACCTCCTCAATTTGGGATGATTCGTTGTCTAAAGGAGGGAAGGAAGGACGGAAAGAAAGAAAGAAAGAACGAAGGTAAAGTATAATAAGGTTATTAAAATTAATTATTAAGAAAAAAAATTAAAAAAAAAACATGGACAGATAGAACCCTAGGACAAATGGTGGAAGCAAGACTATACAGACAAGATCTCACACAGAAGCATACACATACACATTCACAAAAAGAGGAAAGGGGAAAAAATCATAGATCTTGCTCCTAAAGTCCACCTCCTTAATTTGGGATGATTGGTTGTCTCTTCAGGTATTCCACAGATGCAGGGTACATCAAGTTGATTGTGGAGCTTTAATCCGCTGCTTCTGAGGCTGCTGGGAGAGATTTCCCTTTCTCTTCTTTGTTCTCACAGCTCCCAGGGCTAAGCTTTGGATTTGGCCCTGCCACTGCGTGTAGATCGCTGGAGGGCGTCTGTTTTTTGCTCAGACAGGATGGGGTTAAAAGAGCCGCTGATTGGGGGCTCTGGTGCACTCAGGCCGGCGGGGACGGAGGGGCACAGAGTGCGGGGCGGGCCTGCGGTGGCAAAGGCCGGCGTGACTTTGCACCAGCCTGAGGCGCGCTGTGCGCTCTCCCGGGGAAGTTGTCCCTGGATCCCGGGAACCTGGCAGTGGCGGGCTGCACAGGCTCCGCGGAAGAGGGGTGTGGAGAGTGACCTGTGCTCGCACACAGGCCCCTCGGTGGCGGCAGCAGCAGCCTTAACGTCTCCCGCCCGCCTCTGGGGTCCGCGCTTTTAGCCGCGGCTCGCGCCCGTCTCTGGATTCCGCGCTTTTAGCCGCGGCTCGCGCCCGTCTCTGAATTCCGCGCTTTCAGCCGCGGCTCGCGCCCGTCTCTGGATTCCGCGCTTTCAGCCGCGGCTCGCGCCCGTCTCTGGGGTCCGCGCTTTCAGCCGCGGCTCGCGCCCGTCTCTGGGGTTCGCGCTTTTAGCCGCGGCTCGCGCCCGTCTCTGGAGTTCCTTTAAGCAGCGTTCTTAATCCCCTCTCCTCACGCCCCAGGAAACAAAGAGGGAAGGAAAAGTCTCCTGCCTCTTCTGCAGGTGCAGGCTTTTCCCCGGACTCCCTCCCGGCTAGCTGTGGTGCACTAACCCCTTCAGGCTATGTTCAAGCCGCCAACCCCAGTCCTCCCCCTGCGCTCCGGCCTCAGCTCGCAGCCCCGCCCGCCCCGGCGGGTGAGCAGACAAGCCTCTCGGGCTGGTGAGTGCCGGTCGGCACCGATCCTCTGTGCGGGAATATCCCCGCTTTGCCCTCCGCACCCCTGTTGCTGTGCTCTCCTCCGCAGCTTCGAAGCTCCCCTCTCCGTCTCCCGCAGTCTCTGCCCGCGAAGGGGCTTCCTAGAGTGTGGAAACTTTTCCTCCTTCACCGCTCCCTCCCACTGGTGCAGGTGCCGTCCCTATTCTTTTGTCTCTGTTTTTTCTTTTGCCCTACCCAGGTACGTGGGGAGTTTCTTGCCTTTTGGGAGGTCTGAGGTCTTCTGCCAGCCTTCAGTAGGTGTTCTGTAGGAGTTGTTCCACGTGTAGATGTATTTCTGGTGTATCTGTGGGGAGGAAGGTGATCTCCGCGTCTTACTCTTCCGCCATCTTCCGCCCTCTTCTTAAACATTTTAACAATTGTCTGGTAGGCAATAAATCTACTCACTTTACGTGGAAAGTACTTGGAAGAAATTTAGTAGCCAGTTTCATGAAAGGCCTGTGAAATTCAGTGCCATATGTATTTAAAAAGAAGGCCAGTAAGGAAACTGATAAATAATTCTGGCAAATCACACCTATTATCATGGATTACAAGACCACAGAACATTTAGTATTCTGTTAAAGTGAGATCACATTTTAATTCTGAATACCTTAGTAAGAATTAGCTGGAGTCACTGAATATAAATCATCCAATAATTTCCATATAGGTAGCAATAAGATTTAATAACGAAGTTAATTCTGACATTGAAATATATGTATAATCATGTAACACATGCTATATACTTAGCAAACTTCTCAAAAGGCAACCACTTTCCATCAGAGATCACCAGGAAGTTTTAGTAAAATGTTCCTGTTGATTTTAATGATTTGTTTTTAGGTGAAGAGCATATTGTGGTATAATCCTTAATGAAATGGTTCAGAATATTTCAGTTCCAATTAAAAATATCTGGAAATATATGCCCACTTATTCCTTACAAAGGCTCTACATTACATGAGTTGGGTTTAGGGAATTTGTGAACAGGACACTCATCTGAATTTGTGCCATCTTTCCTCATTACCTTAATCAAATTCCAAACTGCAGAGATTATAAAGACACCCCACTGTGGATGCCCTAGAGCAGAGTTGGAGCAGGTTGGCCAGAAAGAGTTGCCAGAATACCCAATGCTAAACATGTCACTTCAATTTCTGTGCCATGGGTCCCGCTCAGTTGCTAATGGAAAGATGTATCAAAACTGATTATCAGTGGTTTCCAGCTAGATTTAGGTAAGGATGTATGTAATAAAAATAAAAATGGGTTTACGTGCTATTGTCTGCATCACCTAACAGGCTTTCCTTTTCTAGTCTTTCCTTTGTCATTTTATTTCCCTTTCTTTTCAATGATGGAGATTAACATTTTCCAGGAATTGCAAGTCCTTTTTAGCTGAAGTCATTGTCTCCATACTATCAAGTCTCAGACGGTAGCTGGACCTTATTATACTGCCAGTTTGATCAGATTATAATATGTGGTGTAAACATTTTTCTTGAATCATAAATTTTTGGGAATCTACCCAGATTTCAGCCAGACTGGCCAGGGCCTTACCAGAGTAGCAATAGGAACAAAGCAATTATTCTGTGCTCAACAGTAAGTATTGAACTGAATTTATCTGGCATATGGAAGTTTTAGGATACTATGGATATAGAATTTGCAAATTATGGTCTTCTTTCTTGGCATAGATATTTAACAAAAGTGGAAGGGCATCTGTTGCTTTAGCCTACCCAACATTAATTTATTCTTTTTTTTAAACATTGAAAGACTATTCTAAGCACTTGAAATCTATACATGAATAAAATGAATATCCCTTCTGCATGGAATTTGCATTCCAGTGGAGAGCGACGGAGACAATTTATATATAAATCATATGACTGCTGGAAAAAAACAGGTGTTCTTGCTTTGGGTGCAGGTTGCAATGTTAAATATGGTGTCTGGCCTCAGATTTGAATAAATACATGGAAAATGTTAATGAAAGTTAATCATGCAGATAACTGTTGAAAGAAGGTTCCAGGCAGAAGGAACAGTCAGTGCAAAGCCCCTGATGGGAAGGATCAAGTAGAGAAAGAAACAGGAAGATATATGAGAGCACCGTGTTTTTTTTTTCAAATTTATTTATTTTTGGCTGTGTTGGGTCTTTGTTGCTGCGCGTGGGCTCTTCACTAATTGCAGTGAGCAGGGGCTTCTCATTGCGGTGGCTTCTCTTGTTGCGGAGCATGTGCTCTAGGCGTGTGGGCTTCAGTAGTTGTGGCTCGTGGGCTCTAGAGTGCAGGCTCAGTAGTTGTGGCGCATGGGCTTAGTTGCTCCACGGCATGTGAGATCTTCCTGGACCAGGGCTCGAACCCGTGTCCTCTGCATTGGCAGGTGGATTCTAACCATTGCGCCCCCAGGGAAGTCCCAGCACCGTGTATTGATGAAACCGTGTGTGTCCTTGAGTAGGTGAACGAGCATGGGATCTGGTGCACAAGTGGGAACAGGGAAAGTTAAAGTGTGTGTGTATCTGCAGCACTTTCAAGAACCTCACAGCCAGTGAGAGAGAGACGATGACTATTATAATTTAGTTTGATAAGTTTAAGATCAAGGGTAAAGGTAAACAACAGACATAGCAGAGTATTTGTTTTTAATGTGAAGAGGCTTTTATTTGCTTTTCACAATCTAAATGCCTAAGAATACACTAAATGTCACAAGACCTTCATCAACAGTTCATTCCTTACTTAATATCAGAATTTATAACTGTGAATGCGGAAAATAAAAAAATAAGTTTTTATTTGGTAAAGATTTTGGTTTCTTAAATTTAAAACCTTTTTTTACTTTTTAAAAAATTTTATATTGGAGTATATTTGGCTTAAATGTTATGTTTCTGGTGTACAGCAGTGATTCAGTTATACATATACATATATCTATTCTTTTTCAGATTCTTTTCCCATATAGGTTATTACAGAGTACTGAGTAGAGTTCCTTGCGCTATACAGTAGGTCCTTGTTGATTATCTATTTTATATATAATAGTATGTATACGTTAACCCCAACCTCCTAATTTATCCCTCCTTCTGATGTTAGACCCCCAGACTGGGGAGCCTGACATGGGGCTCAGAACTCTCACTCCTGTGGGAGAATCTGTGTGATATAATTATTTTCCAGTTTGTGGGTCACCCACCTGGCAGGTATGGGATTTGTTTGTATCATGAATGCACGCCTCCTGCCATCTCATTGTGGCTTCTTCTCTGCCTTTAGAAGTAGAGTATCTTTTCTGGCAGGTTCCAGTCCTTTGTTGTCAATGGTTATTCAGCAGTTAGTTGTGATTTTGGTGTTTTTGTGAGAGGAAGTGAGCTCAGGTCCTTCTACTCCACCGTTTTGTCTGGGGATTGGAAAATAAAAACTTACTTTGTTCCAGATCAACCTTGACAAGTGCATGTGGCCTTGGGTCCCTCTCAGGGAAGGATGGACCTTTGCCTTTACTCCAGTCCTATTTGTTCTTAAAGGTTGTAAGGAAAGAGAGGCACTTTTGAAGGCACTGGATCAACACCAATCCAAACAGCACAGGCCTCTAAGAGAGGATCCAGATTCTCTTGGTCCCTTTCCTATTTGTCCAGATTAATGCTAGAGTGGGTGGAGTATCGTCCCACCAGTAGCAAAGGGTCACTCTCCCGATGCCCTTCTTCTCCACAGGCCTCGCTGCAGGTAGGGCCTGCAGATTCCTCTCCTTCAGCCGCCTCAGAATCTGTTCTATTTTCCCCTCCACCTGCCAGGAACTTCCGACTCCATGACTCTGGCTGCATCCACTGCAGCCCGGCCTAAGCTCCATAGCAGAGAATTTAAGAAAAGCTACATCATTTGGGCCAGGGTAATTGTACTGACCTCTACTCAGTGTGTTCCAAGGGCCAGCAGCGTCAGTATCACCTGGCAGCTTGAGAAATGGAAAAATCATGAACCGTGCTTGACACCCACTGAGTCATTATTGGCATTTTAACAAGATCCTAAGGTGATTCATAGAATGTTAAAGTTTAAGAAGCCTGTTTTAAAGGATTGTTTTTTTTTTGGCGGTACGTGGACCTCTCACTGTTGTGGCCTCTCCCGTTGTGGAGCACAGGCTCCGGACGCGTAGGCTCAGCGGCCATGGCTCACGGGCCCAGCCGCTCCGCGGCATGTGGGATCTTCCCGGACCGGGGCATGAACCCGCGTCCCCTGCATCAGCAGGCGGACTCTCAACCACTGCACCACCAGGGAAGCCCTTAAAGGATTTTAGGAGTAGAGTCGTAGTCCATTGCATAGAGAAGAGAGAATGTGAGCAAAGACATTGGGGAAAGAAAGAAAATGAGCATGACTGCCACCTAACCCACCCTGTTGTGGGCTAAAAATACAAAAAGCTCAGGGCTGCTGGAGAACAAAAGAAAACCTGGGATTACCCTGGTAGGTAATATGAGAGAGAAAATGGGAGGAGGGTTTATGTGCTCATCTGGGCACTGGGAGCTCTTGAGGGGTTCGTCAAGTGGGGAGATAAGATCAGAATTGGATGTTAGCCAAATCTCCAAGGTGAGGTCTGAATTACACCTTGGGTATTTTCCATTGCATTTTCAACATCCTTAACGCAAATTTAGAAAATATAACACTTCCACCAGTATCTTGTATCATTTTGGGTTTTTCTTTGTATGTTATTTTACATAAGAAATGTCATGCATCACTCACAATATTGTGAGCCTTTTTTCCAAAGTTAAATATCATAAAATAGCTTTATGAATTCTAATTAAACATCTTAATGTCTGCAGAGTGTTCTGTCAGAGTGATGGATTATAATTAAACAAAACTCAGTAATCATTCAGGTCAGTTTGACTTTTTCATGAACATAATGAAAGAGTTTTTATGTGTCTGATATTATTTTTCAGACATTTCAATACATGAATTTTTAAAAATATGAATGTTAAAACTTTTGTTATACATTTCCAAACTGCATTACAAAATTTAATTTCAAATATAATAAATAACAAGTATCATATTCTACTTAAACTCTGCTGTTCTTATAGTTGTACCAAAATATTCCTTAAATATCTAATAATACCTGTCTGTAATTAAGCTTTCCAAGTAGTTACCATATATCCCATATTAGTATTCCTATATTAAAATCCCAAGTGATAGAAAAGCTGAAAATTTATAAATTGAAGAAAAAGTACAAAAAGATAACGTTTCTCATTCGTTAAATAAATGATTTGGGAACTGCCCTTGGTAATGCCAAATAGGTGGGTTTTTTCCAAGTAGATATTTGAAAGAAAATGAAAATGTGAAATAATCCGACATTCCAGAATAATTAGTCAATCATTATTAGCCTATTACCTTATTCTTCTAATTTTTATCCTGATAGAAAATTAATCTTTAATGAGGCATGAACGTTGAGCATCCCGATTCCTCCCCAAATAATGAAATTGGATGCAAGACTGTATCTGAAGAAGCAAAATTAGTCTGGATGCCTGGCCTACTCGAATTTTATAAGAACTTTTAAGTAATATATATACAGACATGTTTGTACTTTAATAAATATTTTTGTCACATTTATCTAGCAAAATACGCAACACTTGATTTGAATAACTTGATGTAAAATATGATTAAATCCAACATGAACCTAATATATTAACAAATACATGTTACATTAACTGCAGAAACATTAGAACTAGAGACATGTAGAATATCTGTAAAAAAATTTCTGGTTCAACATTTATCTATATAAAGCAGAAACTAGGAAAAGTGAGGTCCACAAAAACCTGCACAGGTTACATAAAGGAGAACTTTGATGGTAAGAAAGTAAACTTGGATTATGTATTTAAAAGTAATTCTGTTAGGTGTATATATAAACTTAAGAATTGTGGATGTCAAAAAAAGTGTGTATTACTAAAAATGTCTGAATGTTTGACATCTAGAAATAAAAATATTTGAGAGTTAATTCTGATACACCTTAACAATGTTTACTTCATGGGCACAAGTAATTGATGAAAAGGGTTTATAGAATGGTGAGGGTATGAAGAGAAATAGCTTTTTTCTCCTGGAAAATAATAATGCCAACTCAACTCTATATCATTCTTTCTAATGTTTAAAATGATTTAACTTGAATAACACTGACCAAGAGATCAGAGAATTGGGATTCATTTTCATATTTAGCAGTAATTTGACTTTGCACAAGGTGAGGAAGATTTGATTATCCTTACAGTTTTATTAAATACGGAAATTATTAACCTTATTTTACTGTAGTGCCATAGCTCAGCAGTCTGCTTGGAGAGGCAAGATTTTTGTCTTGAAGCTGCATATATGCATGGTAATTTCCACAAGATTTTGAAATATTCAATTGGAGGAATATGGTTGCTAGATATTGTTGTGAGGAAGAGAAGACACTAAAACTATCTAAACCTACCCCATGGAACCCCACTCAGGCTAAACAACTTGGCAACTTAAACACCTATTGAAATGTGTTTATATATAGAAAAAATAAAATTGGAGATCTACCTCACATCATGTACAAAAATTAACTCCATCTTGATCTAGGACTTAAATGACAAATACAAAACTTTAACAAATTTTAGTTGAAAATACAGATTAATACTTCTCTAAGCTTTGCATAGGGAAGTAATTTTTAGCATTATTAAATGCATCCTAACTGTAAAAAAATTGATAAATTTTGCTTAATAAAATGACTATTATTCATCCAAAGAGCTCTTAAATAAAATGGAAAAAATAAGTTATAAACTTGATAACACTTGCTGAAGATACTTGGAACACTTTAACTGACAAAGGGTTAGTATCGAGATTATAACATAAACATGTACAGATAAAAAAGAAAAGAAAGAGCTCCAAATAGAGTAATGAGCAGAAGACCTGAATAGGAAAAAAAGAAGATCATTGAGCCAATAAAAATATAAAGAGGTATCAACCATAATCTATTGATCAAGGATTGGCAAAAGTTTTAATATCTCACACCACCAAGTGGCGAAGATATGCTCAAACAGGATCCCATCTAACTGCCTTTGGGAGGTAAGTTAGTAAATCATTTTGGGGAGACATTTTAGCATTATCTTGAAAAATTAAACATTAAAAAATATAACTTGGCAATTCTCCTCCTACGTATGTCTCCAGAGACTACTTTGCACAAATGCATCAGGAGATCTACACAAGAGTGTTCAGAGCAGCTCAAGCCTGCAAACAGTCTAATAGTTATGGACAGGAGGGTGGTGTACTGTCATGGCACCATCATGCAGTACGATCTGGTAAACCAGAACAAAGAGGCTACAGTGAGTCACCAATACGGATGAGTCTTAGCAGTTGAATTAAAAAAGAAAGTATTAGAAGATTACACAGAGCATGATACCCATTTTTTTTATGTTTAAGTTAAAAACAACTAAAAGAATACATTTTAAAGAATATTTCTGTTTGTACCATTGTGTGTGTCTATATAAGTGTACATATATACACTTAGCATATGTATATGCACACATATATGCTATACTTAAATACACACATGCAAATATGTAAAACTATTTTCACAATCTTGAGAATAATAAGGTAGGGGAGCCCAGGTTAGAAACGGGGGAGGAGTGCCTAGGTAAGATTTTGTCAAATTCTAGACTCCATGTAGATGTTTATTTTATTATTGACTATATGAACTAATTCTATAATGAAAAATAAGTATTCCTACACATTCATGTATATATACAAAAAAGAATGTGTCATGCAAAAAACTTGCTTTTAAAAGGATTTTCTTATTTCAGTCATCTTATCTGAGGCATTTTCTATTTTGCTTTCAGCTTGATGATTTCCTGAATCAGATCCATAAGCTCCAGAGATCTTTGGATGAACAGAAAGAAACAAATGAAAACTTGGAACTTCAACTCAGGCACTTACAAAACTGGTAATTATTTCACAAAATATGTCAAATTCAAGATCGAGATCTTAGAAATCTTGATGTCCTTTTTTCCTCATTTTCTTAACAAAAATAATGTTATAGATACTTAACTAGAAATATTAAAAGAAACTTACAGGCACTCAGTACTTAAATTTATGGGCTTCTTGGCTCTTATTGTTTTTTCCCCCCAATAAATGTTACATGTTATGATAAAGACAATTTAAATATCATTTAAAAGCAACTCTAGTTCTAAAGGTGTAAAATTTCTGAAAGGCAAAAGGAGCTTTCAGAATACATGTCACAAACTGAAAGGGTTATAATACCCGCAAGAAAACAGAAGTTGCAAACCATACAGTTTGCTGGGTAGTTGATAAGAGAATCACTGTACTTAAGTAATTGATAGACATTAAACACATATTCACAATCTATGTGGTAAGGGTGGCACGTTGTGTGAAAAATGTTTTTACCCCAGAGAGGTAACAATAAATTTGGTATAATTCTTCATACAAGGCAAAAGTGGACAGAGGTGTCAAACACTATGATTCGCATTAGAAAGAGACTGAAGGAGCAAAGCTAAGATTTGCACTCCAATTGATATGAATACTCTCAAAGTAATAGATCACCTGTGACTGAAGTTAAGGAAAAGCAACAAGCACCTCAGAAACTAAGGGCTTTTGACTTTTAACTGGATAGACATTTTGCAGGAAAGTCATAGAAAAGCCCTCCAGCACTGGCAAGTACAATAGTATCTAGAAATAAATCAGGTGGAAGTAAAGCTATGATTTCCTTTGAGTTGGATGAAACAAAAGCAAAGTATAAAATTGTACATAGAGGAATATTTGAGACCTTTTTGTATAGTATAGTTTACTGCTTCATATTTACGTTTAGATAAAGAAATTTACCTTAAGAAGAGACCCTATATAATCCTACTTGTAAAATTTAACTCAGTCAAGAATATACCTGGTCTTCCTCCTTTCCCATTAGTGCAAATGAAAGTTTACTAATTGATTTGTAAGTAAAGCTTCCTCTCATCTGATCATCCAGCTTGTCTCTTTGTAAAAGGCTTCATCA
Organism: Lagenorhynchus albirostris; assembly: GCF_949774975.1. Taxonomy (NCBI): domain Eukaryota; kingdom Metazoa; phylum Chordata; class Mammalia; order Artiodactyla; family Delphinidae; genus Lagenorhynchus; species Lagenorhynchus albirostris. The sequence goes on along the minus strand of NC_083108.1, from coordinate 8,297,408 downwards.
TTCACCCAGCCTTCCCTTCCGTGCCTGTGTCTTTCTCTAACATGGGGGAAGGTCTGACTGGTGGGAACTCTAAGGCCTGGGGAGACAAAGAGGCCTGCCAGTGGCCTTCCATTGACCATTGCATATGCACTGGTGAAGAGTGTGGGCCCCAGGATGGGCTTTCGTCTCAGCACACCCTTCAAACTTCTATTAAGCCCTGTCTTAAGTCTTGCTTAGTTCTTAAAAGCAAATTGGCCATAACACTTCTTGTTATCTTTACCTGGAGACAGTTTCTTACTTTGAGACTGCCTTCTCTATTTCCTCTAAAAATCTGCTTGAAAAATGAATAATTAATTTCTTTCACTTATTTTTCTTTTAAGACCACTTAAAAGAAGACATTTCTCACTTCCACATTCTGCCTGGGAATCTTGTTTTTTTGACCCACAGGTTTATTACATGCTTGTTATAGGTTCCATGTTCTCACAGGTGACACTAATGCTAATTGTTGCACCAACACATAAATGTCTCCCCTTCTCCAGCCTCCAGTGACCATCGCTTCACTGCTTTTACACCAGCCCTAACAACTTCCTCACCATCTTTCCATTCTCTACTTGTTGATATCCCTAAACCAATGCCACCTATTTTGTTATGGCAGCCCCTCACTTCCAGATACCAGTGTCTGAGATCTCTGTTGCTGCAAAATGAATTACCCAAATACTTAATTGCCTAAAACATTTATTGTTTATCACAGTTCTGTGGGTTTTTCTGGGTTCAGCTGGGTGGTTCTTCTCCTTCACATAGAGGTGGCAGGGTTAACTCTTGCATCTGCATTCCACAGAGAGCTCCCTGGGGCTAGAATGTCCAAAATGACCTCACTCCTATATCTGATACTTCAGCTGGAGTGAGAAATGGCTGTTGCTTCTTGGGCTTCTCCCTTGCCCTAAAGATCACCCTGGGGAGTCACACAATGTCCCTTCCTTCAGATTCTATTGGTCAGAGTCTATGGCAGGTCACTAGGCCATCCCAGGTTCAAGAGTTGAGGAAATTGACCCCATGGCTTTATGGAAAGAACAATATGTGCACATAGGGACATCCTAGACATTGCTGCCATCATCTTTGCAGACAAGGCAGATACCACAAATGCAGCAACTTTTGATTAGACTTCACTCCTACCTATATTCCTCAGGCTAAATAAGAAGATAAGCTTTGCTATTTATTATTTCTGTGACCTTGAGCAAGTTACTTATAGAACTATATAACACACCCTTAAAGACTGAATAAAATGTCATGTGCTGTGTCAGATGTTTCTTATACATTAATAAATATGCAACAAATATTAGTTTATTCATCTCACTCTACTTTTTTTTTTTCGGTACGAGGGCCTCTCACTGTTGTGGCCTCTCCCGTTGTGGAGCACAGGCTCCGGACGCACAGGCTCAGTGGCCATGGCTCACGGGCCCAGCCGCTCCGTGGCATGTGGGATCTTCCCGGACCGGGGCATGAACCCATGTCCCCTGCATCGGCAGGTGGACTCTCAACCACTGCGCCACCAGGGAAATCCCACTCTACTTTTTAAGAGGCAATTTCCTTCAGAGAAAATATTTAGAAAGAAAATTTTTGTGCAAAAAAGAAAATATATTTTAAAGAAATCTTGCAAATGCCTCCTAAAAAAATTTTAAAAAGTAATACTACTTGCCCTTGACTTCAACTACATAAACCTATAACCTCCTATTGGGTATGTTTTCTTACCTGTTTTGAAATCGCTTTGTAAGATTATTCACATTTTACTAAACAGCGTTTTATAATAATAATCCTGACATTACACACCTTAAACTCCTGTATGTTAGACTAAAAAATGTCGGGAACACAATATTGTGATATAAAAAGGTAGGCACTAACCAGTAAAATAAACGTCAGAAATTTTTCCCTTTAAACATTGTTATCTGTCATTTTAAGGAAAATATTGTAAATATTAGAAAACTAATAAAAGAATTGAAATCTAAATATTTTCATAAATTAGAATACTCATAACCACATTAATGAAGAAACCTCAATGCTGTTTTAAAAATACCCCTTTGCACTAATTGTAATATCAACCAGTTTCAAATATAAACATCTTAAAATAGAACTATAGTAACTTAAGCATAGTTTATATTGAACACCCTAAAGAAATGATACCACAATGGGGAATGTTTAGTATTATACTGCAAAGTGCCACCTATTTATGCCAAATATGAAATGATATATACAGAAAATATAATTCCTATCTTATGGCACTGCTCTTACAGAGGTTTATAAAAAATGCATGGAAGAAATGAGCTGTTAGCTGATTTTAAATCAAACTAATGAAGATATGGTATTGTCTACATATCCCAAGAGGAGCTGTTACACAGACTTCAAAGATTAGTGTCGACCTAACATATACACTGTGCATGTTTCCCTCCCAAATGCAAACACCTTCTGTGTGCCCCCTGGCCCTCACTTACTCCTACGAATAAAACTGTAGTCTTTGATTGGTGTGGGGAATTAAATGACCTCCAAAGCATTCTCACCTTGGTAGGCATACTGCTGTCTTCACTGTGACTGAACTTCGGGTACATCATACCCGATGCAGTGGAAAGCATGAGAATGGTTATTTTTAATCTTAATATATTTTCATCTTGTTGGCATGATCCATTTCTAAAGAAGTACACATAATATTTTTCTCCCTTTTATATGTTGTTGTGAAGACAGTAATATTTTCTGAAATCACCTCCAAGTATCTGCTTTCTGTATCTTCAGATGAAGGTTAAAATTTATATTCATCTGGGAACATAACTAATGAAGGAACATTTGAAAATTTCTACTCTCATTGAGGATGATTCTGCTGGCTGGAAAAGAGTAATTTTTAGAGATGTGTTCATACATCTATATGCACTGTAATCCACCAAAGAAACTAAAACACTACAAAGACTTATTCAAAAGCAAACTAACAGACCGATATAATTTTTTCCGCAATAACAGCTTTAGCAAGTTTAACTAGGAAGACAGTTTGTATACTGAATGTAATATTGTTCTTATTTGAACATATCTCATCTTTGAATGTATTCTATTGGGAAAAAATACTCCTGAGTCCATCTTCAACCATAATTATTAGAGTGAGGTATCAATCTTTGGCAACAAGTAATGTGAAAGAGATTTGTCCTATTCAGTAGCCACCTTGATGCCTCAGATAAAGAAACAGAGAAACAGCAAATATGAAATTCTACATTATTTTCTGTTAGTAGAAATAAACACTTTTTCTAAAGAGAATGTAACCAGGAAAAATTTTAAAGAATGTCACATAATAAAACACAGTGATATAAGAAAGGGCTGCTGGGAATGGCCATCATCAAAAAATCTACAAACAATAAATGCTGGAGAGGGTGTGGAGAAAAGGGAACCCTCTTGCATTCCCTCTTGGTGGGAATAGAAATTGATACAGCCACTGTGGAGAAGAGTATGGAGGTTCCTTAAACAACTAAAAATAGAACTACCATATGACTCAGCAATCCCACTACTGGGCATATACCCAGAGAAAACCATAATTCAAAAAGAGTCATGTACCACAGTGTTCATCGCAGCTCTATTTACAATAGTCAGGACATGGAAGCAATCTAAGTGTCCATTGACAAATGAATAGATAAAGAAGATGTGGCACATGTATACAATGGAATATTACTCAGCCATAAAAAGAAACGAAATTGAGTTATTTGTAGTGAGGTGGATGGACCTAGAGTCTGTCATACAGAGTGAAGTAAGTCAGAAAGAGAAAAACAAATACCATATGCTAACAGGTACATATGGAATCTAAAAAAAAAAGGTCCTGAAGAACCTAGGGCAGGACAGGAACAAAGACACAGACTCAGAGAATGGACTTGAGGACACAGGGAGGGGGAAAGGTAAGCTGGGACAAAGTGAGAGAGTAGCATTGACATATATACACTACCAAATAGATAGTTAGTGGGAAGCAGCTGCATGGCATAGGGAGATCAGCTAGGTGCTTTGTGACTACCTAGAGGGGTGGGATAAGGAGGCTGGGAGGGAGACACAAGAGGGAGGGGATATGGAGATATGAATAGCTGATTCACTTTGTTATACAGCAGAAACTAACACAACACTGTAAAGCAATTATACTCCAATAAAGATGTTAAAAGAATCAGTAATGAAAGTAAAAATTTCAAAGAAAAAAAAGAAAGGGCTGCTGGAGCACAAATGTAATATTAACATTGGATTTCATTTTTTTGGCCTATAGGCACTATCTTACCTGCTTTATGAGATAGAAATTAGAATCTCCACTTCACAGGTGAGAAACAGTGACTTCAATGAATACATGACTTACTTAAGTGTCATATGCAAGTCTGTGGATTGGAAAAGACCTTTCACTTTAGACCTGCCAGAATTACAGAGGAGAGGGTTGGAAACTGTCAGACATGCATAAGACATTTAAGCAATTCATTTGATCCTTTGACATGTCTGTTTTCTCATCTGTAAAGTGGAGTTAACAATGCCTGTTTAACCTAACCTACCACTTAAAAGAATTAGAAAAAGAACAAACAAAAGCTAAAGTCAGCAGAATGAAGGAAATAATAAAGATCAGAGAGGAAATAGAGATTTAAAAATAGAAAAAAAAATTAATAAAACCAAGGGCTGTTTCTTTGAAAGGAGGAACAAGATTGATAAACCTCTGGCCAGACTCACCAAGGAGAAAAGAGAGAGAGAACCCAAATAAAATAAGAAATAAAAAAGGAGACATAATTGATACTGCAGAAATACAAAAAAACATAAGGGAATACTATGAACAAAATTCAACAACCTAGAAGAAATGGACAAGTTTGTAGAAACATACAGCCCACCAAAACTGAATCAAGAAGAAATAGGTAGTTTGAACAGACCAGTCACTAAAAATAAAAGAGAATCTGTAATTTAAAAACTCCCTACAAACAAAAGTCCAGGACCAGACTTCACAGGTGAATTCATAGGTGAATTCTACCAGACATACGAAGAACTTATACTGATCCTTCTCAAACTCTTCCAAAAAACTGAAGAGGAAGTAACATTACCAAAGACATTCTATGAAGCCATCATCATCCTGATACCAAAACCAAAGACATCAACAACAAAGAAAATTTCAGGGCAATATCTTTGATGAATATAGATGCAAAAATTCTCAACAAAATACTAGCAAACTGAATCAACAACACATAAAAAAGATCATACACCATGACCAAGTGGGATTCATCTCAAGTTCACAAGGATGGTTCGACATAGGCAAATTAATCAATATGATACACCACATAAACAAAAGACAAGACAAAAACCACATGATCATCAATAGAGGCAGAAAAAGCATTTGACAAAATTCAACATCCATTCATGATAAAAACCCTTACCAAAGTGGGTAGAGAGGGAGCATATCTCAAGATAATAAAAGCTATTTACAACAAACCCACAGCCAATATAATACTCAGTGGTGACAAGCTGAAAGCCTTCCCACTAAAATCTGTAACAAGACAAGGATGCCCCTCTCACCTCTTCTATTCCACACAGTATTGGAGGTCCTAGTCACAGCAATCTGACAAAAAAATAAATAAAAGGTATCCAAATTGGAGGGGAATAGGTAAAATTGTCATTATATACAGATAATATGATACTATATATAGAAAACCCTAAAGACTCCACACAAAAACTACTGGAACTGATAAAGGAATTCAGCAAGGTAGCTGGATACAAGAGTAACATACAGAAATCAGTTGCATTTCTTTATACCAACAATGAAATATCAGAAAGGAAATGTAAAAAAAAAAAAAAAAAAACCTTTTAAAATCACACCCCCAAAAATAAAATACTTAAGAATAAACCTGACCAAGGAGATAACAGACTTACATACTGAGAACTGTAAAACATTAATAAAGGAAATTGAAAATGATTCAAAGAAATGGAAAGATATTCCATGCTCTTGGATTGGAAGAATTAATAGTTAAAATGGCCACACTACCCAAAGCAATATATGGACTTAATGTGATCCCTATCAAATTACCCCTGACATTTTTCACAGAACAATCCTAAAATTCATGTGGAACCATAAAAGACTCAATTGCCAAAGAAATCCTGAAGAAAAAGAACAAAGCAGGAGGCATAACCCACCCAGACTTCAAATAATATTACAAAGCTAAATTAATCAAAACAGCATGGTATTGGCACAAAAAGACATATGGATCAATGGAACAGAATACAGAGCACAGAAATAAACCCACACACCTATGGTCAATTAATCTTCAACAAAGGAGGCAAGAATATACAATGGGAAAAAGTCCCTTCAGCAAGTGATGTTGGGAAAGTTGGACAGCCACATGTAAATCAATAAAGTTGGAACACACCCTCTCACCATACGCAAAAATAAACTCAAAATGGCTTAAAGACTTAAACATAAGACATGACACCATAAAACTCCTAGAAGAGAACATAGGCAAAACATTCTCTGACATAAATCATACCAGTGTTTTCTTTGGTCAGTCTCCCAAGGCCATAGCAATAAAAACAAAAATAAACAAATGGGACCTAATCAAACTTACAAGCTTTTGCACAACAAAGGAAACCATAAACAAAATGAAAATACAACCCACAGAATAGGAGAAAATATTTTCAAATGATGTGACCAACAGAGGCTTAATTTCCAAAATATAAAAACAGCTCATACAACTCAGCAACAACAAAAAAACCCTATCCAAAAATGGGCAGAAGACCTAAATAGACATCTCTCCAAAGAAGACATACAGATGGTCAATAGGCACATGAAAAGATGCCCAACATTGCTAATTATTAGAGAAATGAAAATCAAAATGACAATGAGGTATCATCTCACACCAGTCAGAATGGCTATCATCAAAAAGTCTACAAATAATAAATGCTGGAGAGGGTGTGGAGAAAAGGGAACCCTGCTACACTGTTGGTGGGAATGTAAGTTGGTGCATCCATTGTGGAAAAACAGTATGGAGGTTCTTCAGAAAACTAAAAATAGAATTACCATATGATCCAGCAATCCCATTCCTGGACATATATCCAGACAAAACTCTAATCCAAAAAGATACATGCACCCGCTATGTTCATAGCATCACTATTCACAATAGCCAAGACATGGAAGCAACCTGAATGTCCATCAACAGGTGAATGGATAAAGATGTGGTACATATATACAATGAAATACTACTCAGCTATAAAAAAGAATGAAATAATGCCATTTGCAGCAACATGGATGCAACTGGAGATTATCATACTAAGTGAGGTCAGAAAAAGAAAGGCAAATACCATATGATATCACTTATATGTGGACTCTAAAATATGACACAAATGAACCTGCCTATGAAACAGAAACAGAATCATGGACATAGAGAACAGACTGGTGGTTGCCAAGCGGGAGGGGGTTGGGGGAGGGATAGAGTAGGAGATTGGGATTAGCAGATGTAAGCTTTTATATGTAGATTGGATAAACAAGGTCCTACTGTATAGCACAGGCAACTATATTCAGTATCCTATAATAAACCATAATGGAAAAGAATATGTTAAAGAAGTATGTGAATCACTTTGCTGTACAGCAGTAATTAATACAACATTGTAAATCAGTTATACTTCAATTAAAAAAAAGTTGTGAAAAAAATACATTAAAAAAGTCATGTGAAATTCCAATAAATACCCCCCCAAACAAAACCCCAACAATGCCTATTTAATTATGAGTTTGCAAACATAATTTAGTGTATGCTAACTGTGCCATTTCAAAGAAGGCCAAGATGTTTAATGATTATTTTATGAGGCTTAAAGATAGATTAAGATGAGAACTACACCAATAAAATGTTTCTCATTGGCCAGGATTTCACTAATAATTTTTTAATTTATTCATTTAATACATTTTTCTTTAATATTTAAATCTGACCATACTTTTCAGTCCTAGTCACCACAAATAAATTTAAGAGGATCTTGGGAAGAATGGCAAGGATGAGTAGGTTTCAGAATATTTCCCATAAAGGGATAGTAGAAGGAATTAAGTTTCTGTTACTTTTAACAGTTGCTCCAATTTGACTGTTACCATCAAAGAAATTAAATTTTTTTCAGAGAAGGATCCTGGGCAATCCTCTGTAGCAAGAGATGACTAAATAGAAAAATGTGAACTTTAAAAAGACATTTTAACATTAAGCTATAATTTAGGATAAAGAGAGAATAGTATTCAGATCTGTAAATTAGAATTTTGTGAATGAACATTTTACTGAACCCTTAGAGGTATGATTAATTCAGTTATGTAAAATCACATTATATAAGTTCTCTTTAGCTTGCTTTCAGGTCTATTTATTCTCTGTGAATGATTAGGTAATAACTCAGAATATTATGGTTGAGTGGAAATACTGCTTTTACACAAAATCTTTAATTTCTCTAAGTATGAAATATAGTTTGGAGCTAAATTCTCTGATATTAAATGTGACATCTAAGAAGTGACTCTTTCAGTTTAACTGTTGAATAGAATTTAGTACTTTTATATCTTATTTTAGTAGAGATTCCTGCAGTGGTATGATAGGATTAAGTTTTCCAGAATCTGACCCATTATTTAGAAAATGAAAAAAATAATATTTATTTGGAGCCTACAAAATACTCACAGGGGGCTTCCCTGGTGGCGCAGTGGTTGAGAGTCCCCCTGCCGATGCAGGGGACGCGGGTTCGTGTCCCGGTCCGGGAGGATCCCACATGCCGCGGAGTGGCTGGGCCCGTGAGCCATGGCCGCTGAGCCTGCGCGTCCGGAGCCTGTGCTCCACAACGGGAGAGGCCACAACAGTGAGAGGCCCGCATACCGCAAAAAAAAAAAAAAAAAAAAAAAAAATACTCACAGGCATTCACATGTCACAATCCCCCTACTTTGAACCTACACATGGTGCAGATGTTAGTAAGAAAAAATGAGGTAATTTTTGAAAATGTAAGAATACCAATACAATTGACCCTTGACAACTCTGGGGTTAATCCATGTTCAGAAGCAGCAGTAGCTTCAACCAACCACTGACCCTGTCGTTCTATAGTATTTACTACTGAAAAATATCTTTGTACAAGTGGACCCACAGAGTTCAAACCTGAGTTGTTCAAGGATCAGTTGTACTTATTCCACATCAAAAGTAGGAATGAGGATAATATCTGGGGCTCTGATAACTCAGTGATTCCAATTATAAGCTGGTGTTTTATCTCAGTAAAACCACCAAAGGGGGCAATAGTTACTACAAGTATTTGGGAACTGGGAGATAGGTCAACAAATGTTGACGACTGCCAGGTAACTTGGTGTTTTTTCATTCCAGAAATTCATCAGAACCGTAAAATAAGTGTGATGTAATACTTAACAGCAGGAATTTCAGAATTGAAAAGCACGAATGCTTTCGTAACAGCAGTCTGCATTCCCTGTTGCCAAGACTCACCAACGATAGGATTGTTCTTAGTACACCTGTGCTGAGATTATCAATGGCTGTGACCTGATAGCTTGGCAGTGCTGGCAGTGCCCCAATCTCAGAGACTGGAGGAGATCTAGAGGGAAAGTATGAATAACACGGCTTTCAGTAAGATTATATTATTCTACTGACACATGACCAATGTGAGAAACTTTTATAGTAATCCACTGAAAACTATAGTTAGCCTCTGACGAAGGATTACTAATTCCTCTTGTATGAAATTCCCTTTATGTTTTAAAAATTCTAAGTCTATAATAACTACAAAAAGTAGAAAAGCAATATGCCTTAATTTGACTAAATTCTATTAGGGGATGACAGTGGCATTTGTGATACGTAAGACACCTATAAAATAATGTTGAAAACATTACAAAATAAATTTTATATGTTTTCCTCATTACAACATAATGGACTTACGATTTTGAACAGAGAGAATGAGTCCATTAGCCCTCTACCTAAGTTTATTTAAATTAGTAACATTTAAAAAAAATCTGAAAATAGATACAGAGTTAGATAAAAGTTTCTTAAAGTGTCAATAACAAACCATATAAAATTAAGCTTGCAAGTAGATTTTAAAGAGAGAACAAAAGTAAATGGTGAAAGTGTTATAAGAAAATGAGAGATTGTTAACATTTGGGGAATGCCTTTTAAAGCAAACGCATATCTCAGAAGTTATAAATTATGACATATTTGATTTCATGAAATTTTAAAATTTATTTTAATCAAAGGCTCATTCCCCAGACCAACTACTTTTAAGTATCTTAGGTGCTTTTCCTGTTACTTATCCTCATGTATCTATATTATATGTTTTTCCTACTATTCTTTTTATATTGTCTCTTGAGAACTCATTATTGGATCAAGACTAAACTCTTACATCACCACAACTTCAACCACTCTTTACCTATCTCATCATGCCAATATAGTTTATGCCAAACTTTGCGTCAAATAGAGATACATTTTTAAGGAGAATGTTAAGATTATTTACTGCAGAGTCCAGTGGTGTACTATAACGAAGTGTTCTGTCTGAACCTGTTCCTTTTTCTTAAATATTTAATCATTGCCTAGTTTTATTTACTTGTGTAATTTTCAATGTACCCATCTTTAATTTTTTTCCTGCAGACTACCTTTATTATTACTCAATAAGTTAATTTCAAGTGAACAGTGATATCTGATAAACTAATAGGGAGTGATTCCTATTTAAGCACAGCTCTGTCATCTTGGAATTTCCATTTCCCAACATTCTTAAATTCGCTGTCTTTATCTTTTGTGCTTCATCACACATTATAGTATATTACTCATAATTTAATAAAAAAGGCATCAAGGTAAAATATTTAATCCTTTAAGCTTTTTCTTATTCTCTTTTTTAAATATCATCTTTGTTTTATGGATGCATTGTCCTTTTGGACCTTTCTGAAGATAATAGGTAAATACTTACTTTTATTTTATTCTCTTTTTCTTTTTTCCTCCTAATTACAATTTTCTTGCTTGTTGGTTTCAATCTTTGCTATTCTGAAGTTTCTATCTTCACCCAGGACTGGTAGGTGCCCCTGGGTGAATCTCTGCTTTCTCTGAGGCTCTCACCTCCTGCTTGCTGTATTTCCAGGCCCTTTTCTTTAGTGGAATGTAAGAGACTTTTTTCCAGAAACTTTTGGCTTAATTGGTTAGCCTCCCAAACAGCCTCAGAATTCACAAATGTCTAGAGAAAGCTGGCCTTCAACTCTTGGATTCGTCATTCCAGCCACTTGTGGCCCCTAAAAGCATTGTTTGTTTCCTGCCCCATCACAGTCCCCCCAGCAGCTGTTCTCTGCCTGAGCTAAGCCATCAGAACTGGCATACTCTCCCGGGAAATAAAATAATAAAAAACAACCAGGGGTCATCAGCTCACATCCAAATATTTCTCGCCTCTCTGAAGTTTTTAGTCCATCTAGTTCTGTTGTCTGCACATTTCAGATGACTTTAAAATTATGATTTTTGAAATCTGGCCATTTTCTTTTTAATTGTTGGCAGTAGGATTGGCCTGGGGTGATCTATTATCTGTTATTTTGAAGCAGAGGTCCCATCAATTAAATTAAAAATTTTATCATTATGTGACTTTTTAAGTTACAAAATGTAATTTTTATAGTCTGATTCATCCCCATGGGATTATTCTGTCTACTGGTCAAAGTACTATTCTAGATCATCATTTTGGATTTAATTTTTCTGTCCCTCAGTAGCTATACATTTGAGGATGTTAGAGTCCCTCAGCTGGAGCACATCCCATGGACGTGGAATGCCCCACAGTTTGCGCTCTTACTGTGACAGGGAGATACTGGAGGACTCACACTGGTGAGTGGCAGGAGAAAGCTCTTCTGCTCTCAGGCCCCTATATACTCACATGCATCTCACTCCCAACCCAGAGACTTTGAGACCATTCTCCAATGCGCTTCTCCAAAAATTCACCAGACCCTCTGGATCAGATTAGAAGGGCCCTTTAGGAATAAGCCACAGTAAGGCACACAGTTTCCACTAAGGGATCCCTAGGGGCTGAGCTAGGACCTTCCGGGACCGAAAACCCCTCAGGAAGGCAAGGCTGCATTTGTTTTCCAACTGCATCTACCCAGTTCCATCAACCATGTGATCCCACACAGCTGTTCACTCCCATGATTCTAGTAGAAATCAAAACATAAGAAGCATCCTCTAGGGGCTGCACATCTGGGTCCACAATTCTGTATTTTTACAGAGAGCAGTGAGGGAGGGTCTGGAGAAGAAAAGCAGGTGCAGGTCAGGCATAAGGACCCAGCACTTGGTCTGTGCTCAAATTGCCATCTTTCGTCTTCCCAGATTCACTCTTGTGCCTCTTTTATACAGAATATAAGTGGGTGTTACTTTAAGTCAATGTTTCATCATGTGTAAAAGCTTTTAAAATATTAACAAAAATGTCATAAATTAAAAATTAGCATGTTTTCTTTATTGCTTTTGCATGCCTGAGATTGTCTATGCATTCTGTATTTTCCTACAGGGACTATGCTGTGCAGTACTACTTTTATGTTTTCTTCTCTGTACTTGGTTTGGGAGTTAAATATCTTGATTTTGTTTCTATGAAAAGTCATTTAAGTTTATTTTTAAAATCTTGAACCTCTTGATTACATCTCTGTAATTAAAGTGAATAATAAAATTACATTTTAAATATTCCCTACATGAAGAATTGTTTATCTTAATATTTGCCTTTGTTCTTCCTGTCCTTCTAGAAATTACATGAGTAAAAATACATAAACTGGAGCTATAAATTTATAGTTTTATTAAATAAGTTTTATTTACCCTGATTTTCCATTTGTAACTGTTATGCTTTAGATTTAAATCCATGACCCATCATTATTTACGTTTGTAGTCAACCTACACCACACTTTCCATATTGCTGAATCCCTAAATTTATATCACTTTTCAGGTGATTGAGGTCTGTTTGTGTGCGGGGGACAGTTCCTTGGGTACTTCATCTTTTCCATCCAGCCAAACAAAGTCATAACTTCATATGCTGATACATTTAAACTTACAATAAAGGTCATGCTCCCAATTCATATTTATTAACTTGTTGAGCATGGATTAGACCCAGATTCATATTTTCTTTGTTGACCATACTTTTAAGATTTTTTGGTATTTGCATTTTTTAAATGAAACCATATTTAAGTATTTTTATTTGTACTCTTGCTTAGTTATAAAGTTTGACAGTTTGATCTAGTTCTTGCTATTACTGACCTCTTTATTTTGGTTCCTCACTCAGTAATCCGGGATATACATTTCAGTAATTTTGTCCCAGAACAATAAGCAGCTCCTGTTGCTTTCACACATGAGGAACAACTTGGATTGCTTATAATTCTAGATTCACAAAATATTGCCATCAGTAGACACTGTTGTACTATATTGGTGTTATAGAAGAGATATCTGTCATCAATTTAATGCTTGCCTCTTGAAAGTATACTATTTTTCCTACAAAAGTACTAAAATTAGTCTTATTCTTTCACTTTGAATGTGAAGACACTATTCCAAAGTAAATACATAGTTAATAATTAGATGTAATTGTTTTTATTGAAGTATAGTCGATTTAAGTTAGATGTAAGTGTGAAGAGTACATTTAATCTATATGTTCACGGCTTTAAATTTCAGTTAAGAGTTTAGATGCAGTATTATTTCTTAGGTGTTATTTTTCTGTTTTCTTTCCACCTCAGGATCATCAATTATTCCTTCAGCAATGTCAATAGATGTTTGCTTTGCCTTTTTTTTTTTTTAACTGTATCAATTACATTCTCTCCGTGCATTTTAAACTCTTAGGTAATTTCTCCCTCTGAATTCTGAGAGGGATTCTCAAATTTGTTAAATTTTCATTGCTGCTAGTACTCTGCATTCAAGACAATTTTAAGATCTGTTTTATGGGTTTCCTTTTGTCTTTCTCTTATGTTAGACAGCTCTTTTTTCATGGTAGTCATTAACTAAGCATAGCTTCTCTCTATGTCTCATGCTTCCATCATAAAGGCCATTTCTCATTACATCTTGTAGGAGATGCCCAACAGAATTAAACACACACACGATTTCAAATTTAAGGTTTCTTTGAATGTTTCCTTTATTTTTACTTCTAACAATACTATTTCCTTTCCTTTTTTAATATAATATTTTTTCTTGGATAAAATGTCCTGGCTGTTCACTTTTTTTCTGTTAAGTGTTTTGTATACTTAATTTTTCTTATATGAGGAGATACTTATTCAGGTCAAAGCACCTACATTATTATCAATTCATTTTCTAAAAGCTTTGTAGCTTTCATAATATGTGGATAGAGAAAACATCACCAGCTCAAACTTATCACAGAATGAGTTACCTTGACAATGTAGACAGTGAGTCATAGGGACTAAGGGTAAGAATAAAATTTGTTCCAGCTGTTGGTTTTTAAGCAATAAGATCTAGAGCAATTTGGTAGTACCGTGTTAGTCATAGTTGAAATGCTCTGACACCTTACTTTTAAAATACCTATTAAACATTGCAAAATCTTAAACATTTCAGCAGCACTGGAAAAGAGTATACTGTAACTTTTTGGCACGGAGAGAAAATAGGGTTTATGTCGAGAAGTGGCAGGACCCGAGTGCCCAGCCCAAGCACCATCTAGGTTTTTGGTTTCCTTCTCTGTTGTTCTGTCTCACACACGTCCCTGCTTACTCTGACTGCTTTCTGTCCTAATTTTCATTTTTCTTCACTCTTTGTAACAGAAGAGCGTGCCTCATTTAGCTTGGCAACTCTTCTGTCGTCACATGAATGCCTTCCACTCCTCACCCTACTCTCTATCCTTTTCTGCCAGAATAATTCTCTCCTCCTGTTTTGACAGGAACTCTTGGCAGGGAAGCAAAAGACTATGAATGACTTGAGGATATGTGGCATAATTAGTTGATTCAGTCCCTATGTGTTTAAGGTTTTCTACTTGGCTGTCATTGTGGTATGTTTTATACCACAACAGCTATACTATCGTATCATAGTCCCAGTTGGTACTTGAAGTCTCTCGCAGTCATCAATGTCTAATGTTATTCAAAAGAGTCAACTGCTGACATGTTTTTTTCAATGGTTTATGGTCTAGTATTGCACTGGGATTACTGTCGGTCAATTAAATGTTACTTGGGATTTAAGGCAGTGCATTGTCAATACCAAATAATTCACAGTAAAACAGCGTACTAAATTACCTTAATAACAGATACAGCAAATTGTTTAATGTACAGCATAAGCTCTTATTTCTAGGACTTTCCCTGTGGCATCCACAGTGGATTAGATCAGCAGATTAGCATTCCTAAAGAATATTAAGAGTTTTCTGAAAAGGAGCTGACCAGAAAAATACCTATTTTCTCTTCTTCTCATTTTCAGTATTAAAAATTAATGTATGGCACTGTGCCACAGAAATACAATGTGAGCCAGATACGAGCTACATTTAAAAAAGGAAAAAGGAGTTTCTGAAATTAACTATAATACTATGTTTTACTTGTAGCCTAACATATCCAGCATATCAGCATTATCAATGTACAATATAAAAATGAGTTAAACAAATGGAAAGATATTCCATAATCATGGATTAGAAGAAGTGTTAAAATATCCATACTGCTCAAAGCAATCTACAGTCAATGCAAATCTCTATCAAAATTCCAGTGACGTTTTCCACAGAAATACACCCTGAAAAACTAAAATTTGTATGGAACCACAAAAGACCTTGAATAGCCAAAATAATCTTGAGAAAGAAGAACCAAGCTGGAGGCATCACACTCTCTGATTTCAAATTGTATTATAAAGTTATAGTAAGCAAATCGTTATGGTTTTGACATAAAAACAGACACATAGGTCAATGGAACTGAATACAGAGCCCAGAAATAGACCTACACATATATGGTCAATTAAGTTACAACAGAAAAGCCAAGAATATATGTTGGGAAAAGAACAGTCCCTTCAGTAGATGGTGTTGGGAAAACTGGAAAGTCACATGCAAAAGAATGCAACTGGACCACTATCTTACACCATACACAAAAAATTAACTCAAAATGGATGAAAGACTTGAATGTAAGATCTGAAACCATAAAACTCTTAGAAGAAAACATAGGCAGTAAGTTCCTTGACATTGCTCTTGGCAATGATTTTTTGGATCTGACACCAAAAGCAAAGGTAACACAAGCAAAAATAAACAACTGAGATGACATCAAACTAAAAACTTCTGCACAGCAAAGGAAACCATCAACAAAATATCAATAAAAAGGCAACCTCTGAATGGGAGAAGATATTAGCAAATCATTAATCTGTTAAGGGGTAGTAACCAAAACATATAAATAACTCATAAAACTCTATAGCGAAAAGCCGAACAATCCAATTAAAAAATGGGCAGAGGATCTGAATAGACATTTTCTCCAAAGAAGACATACAGATGGCCAACAGGTACATGAAAAAATATTCCACATAGCTAATCATCAGGGAAATGCAAATCAAAACCACAGTGACGTATCACCTCAAACCTGTTAGAGCAGCTATGATCAAAAAGACAAGAAACATCAAATGCCAGGAAGGATGTGGAGAAAAGGGAACCCTGTGCACTGTTGGTAGGATGTAAATTGGTGCAGCCACTATGGAAAACAGTACGAGGTTCCTCAAAAAATTAAAAACAGAACTACCATATGATCCAGCAATCCACTACTAGTTATTTATCTGAAGAAAATGAAGATAGTAACAAGAAAATGTCTGCACCCTCATGTTTATTGCAACATTATTTTCAATAGCCAAGACATGGATACAGCCTAAGTGTCCATCAACGGATAAATGAATAAAGAAAATGTGGTATATATAAATATACACTGGAATATTATTTAGCCATAAAAAAAGATCTTGCCATTTTGGACCTTGCCATATTGGACCTTGCGCTCAAGGTCCAATACAGATGGGCCTTAAGGGCATTATGCCACATAAGTCAGAGAATGACAAAAACCATATAATCTTACTTAAATATGGATCTAAACAAACAAATGAAGCTCACAGATACTGAGGACAGATTGGTGGTTGCCAGATGCAAAGGGTGAGAGCAGGCGGTCAAATGGGTTAAGGGGGGTCAAAAGGTACAAACTTCCAGTTATAAAATAAGTCATGGGGATGTAGTGTGCAGCATGATGACTATAGTTAATAACACTGTATTGAATTTTTTTTTTTTTTTGACCATGCCACACGGCATGCAGGATCTCAGTTCCCAACCAGGGATCAAACCCGCGGCTCCTGCAATGGAAGCATGGAGTCCAAACTCCTGGATCGCCAGGGAAGTCCTGTACTGAATATTTAAAGTTGCTAAGAGAGTTTTCATCAAAAGAAAAAAATGATAACTATATGTGTTAATGGATGTTAACTAGACTTACTGTGGTGATCACTTTATAATATGCACAAATATTGAATCATTATGCTCTACACATGAAACTAATACGTCAATTATACCTTAATAAAAAAGGGTATTTGCAAGTTTTTTATATTTATTTTATACTTAGAGCAACACATCTCTATTTGTACTACCACATTACTTTTGCTTGATAGCCAAATGGGGTTAGTGGCTACCACTTTGGAAAGTGCAGAAGCAAGCTGTGAGGCAGAGTGTTTGAATTCTTTGTTTCTAGAAGTCATAATAAATATTTGAGAAAAAGCAAAATTTATTTTTGTACTAATTCTATATATTCCAAATAAGGTTATTTAAACATTACAATTTAAAAGAGAGAAAAGCAAAAAGCAGTATCTATCCTAGATAAACTAAATTAACTAAATGATTTTCTGAATTACTATAGTACTTCTAAGCATTCGTAATAGGAAAACACACACACACATTTTAAAATCTCATATAGATGTAATTAATTCTAATTATAATTGAGGAAGTCATAGCTACCACTTACTGGCCACTCTACTGAGCCAGTGAACCAGTGTCTTTACATGAATAATAATCTTTACATGTTAATAATCTTTGGAACATCTTAAAAATAATTGTTTAATGAATGCATTTATGAAAAATATTGTGTATGCCTCCTTTTATGTTTTAATTATGTGGAATAGAAGTCTCTGGGTCAATAATTATTGAGCATAATTGAAATATGTCTTTGGATATCATGTTATTATAGGTTTTTCCCTTATTTTCTGTTGACAATGTATTTTCACCAATACTAAATGGATGTCATCAAGACAAAGTGAAAATATATTTTCTCTGTTCAACTGTTGTGATTTAACTGAACTTTGCCTCATTTAAGGACTGAAGGAGTGAGATGAAGACCCACAATCTGACTTTCTGATCCTTCATGGCTGGGACTACCTTTTTAAATTTTATGTTCCTTAATTATTATTATTTTTGGCTTCCATCTGGACAACTTACAATGGTCGTTTTCTACCCCAAGCCACAAGTTACAAACATCTGCCATTGTTTTGCCAGTTTGTCTATAGTGCCTTTCCTCCAAAATGTGGGCATATAAATACATTTTTAGAGCTTACTTATATGTCTATTGAAAATATCAGTCCTAACACTGTTCTAATTGTTTGATTGTGACCAGTGAATTTCTGGAATGTCTGTTTTCTGAAAAACAGAAATACATTGTGTGGAAAAGGAAGTTATGCACGTCAATAGCATTTTACAGTACATTGCTTGCAAATACTTATTTAAATGCAGAATTATCATTTAAATTATGAGTTACTAAAATTTAAGTGTATTTTCCATTTCATCATTTTATTGCATACCCCTCCAATACTGTAAGAACAGTGTATAATGTTCATACAGTATAAGCTATCTCAGTAAGTTTGTTGTTTGTAAGCTACCCAGTCCGTGGTATTTTGTTATGGCAGCCTCAACAGACTGACACTGCTGGTGCTTGCTGTTAATTCATTTTAGCACAGGTGTATTTTAACTTATACCCACATCAGAGCAGAGCTCTTACTACTAAGGCATGTAGGGAATAGTGTTTCTGGTGTCTCAACTGCAAAGCTTATGTGTATATCAAGTTTTCTCCATTACAACTGGGAAGGAACCTCAACATTGCCCCAGTATTGGGAGACCTCTCAAGCTCCTAGCTTCTCAGTATCTGTTCTCCGCGGAACCTTCTGGAATCGTGTCTTGCACATGGTCAGCTTAGGACCTGTCAAAGGACCTAGGGCATATTCTATGCAGATGTTTGGAATGCTTCTCTCTCCTTTTCTCCTGATTTATTACCATCTAAATCCCATCCACTTCCAGAGCCCCAGACTCTGATCTCTGTCTCCTCCATTCACTGAGACCAGTGCTCTCTGTCTGCCTCTATTTTTCGGTGCAACATTTAAAAAAATGTCCCCAGTGAGAAATGCAGGTTTAATGTGGATCCCACTTCATATGCTTCCCTTCTATTAACGTTCATAGCGTAGTCTATTGCTTTCAAACGTGTTTTATACATTTTGCACCATTTTTATAATTGTTTACAGCAGTTGAATAAGTTTGATACCAGTTATTTTGTCCTGCTCAGAAACTAATTAGTTCTTCATATCTACTTCAGCCACTCCCTAAAAATCAGAAAATTTGATTAAATTTTTTTAACATCTTTCTTGGAGTATAATTGCTTTACAATAGAGTGTTAGTTTCTATTGTATAACAGTGAATCAGTTACACATATACATATATCCCCATATCTTTTCTCTCTTGCATCTCCCCCCTCCCACCCTCCATATCCCACCCCTTTAGGTGGTCAGAAAGCACTGAGCTGATCTCCCTGTACTATGCAGCTGCTTCCCACTAGCTACCTGTTTTATATTTGGTAGTATATATATGTCCATGCCACTCTCTCACTTCATCCCAGCTTACCCTTCCCCCTCCCCGTGTCCTCAAGTTCATTCTCTATATCTTTATTCCTGTCCTGCCCCTAGGTTCTTCAGAACCATTTTTTTCCTTTTAGATTCCATATATATGTGTTAGCATACAGTATTTATTTTCCTCTTTCTGACTTACTTCACTCTGTATGACAGACTCCAGGTCCATCAACCTCACTACAAATAACTCAATTTCGTTTCTTTTTATCACTGAGTAATATTCCACTGTATATATGTGTCACATCTTCTTTATCCATTCATCTGTCAATGGACACAGGTTGCTTCCATGTCCTGGTTATTGTAAATAGAGCTGCAATGAACACTGTGGTACATGACTCGTTTTGAATTATGGTTTTCTCAGGGTATATGCCCAGTAGTGGGATTGCTGGGTCATATGGTAATTTTATTTTTAGTTTTTTAAGGAACCTCCATACTGTTCTCCATAGTGGCTACATCAATTTATATTCCCACCAACAGTGCAAGAGGGTTTCCTTTTCTCCACACCCTCTCCAGCATTTATTGTTTCTAGATTTTTTGATGATGGCCATTCTGACTGGTGTGAAGTGATACCTCATTGTAGTTTTGATTTGCATTTCTCTAATGATTAGTGATGTTGAGCATCCTTTCATGTGTTTGTTAGCAATCTGTATATCTTCTTTGCAGAAATGTCTGTTTAGGTTTTCTGCCCATTTTTGGATTGGGTTCTTTGTTTTTTTGATATTGAGCTGCATCAGCTGCTTGTATATTTTGGAGATTAATCCTTTGTCAGTTGCTTCGTTTGCAAATATTTTCTCCCATTCTGAGAGTTGTCTTTTTGTGTTTTTTATGGTTTCCTTGGCTGTGCAAAAGCTTTTAAGTTTCATTACGTCCCATTTGTTTTTTGTTTTTTTTTAAATTTCCATTTCTCTAGGAGGTGGGTCAAAAAGGATCTTGCTGTGATTTATGTCAGAGAGTGATCTGCCTATGTTTTCCTCTAAGAGTTTCACAGTGTCTGGCCTTACATTTATATCTTTAATCCATTTTTTATTTTTGTGTATGGTATTAGGGGGTGTTCTAATTTCAATCTTTTACATGTAGCTGTCCAGTTTTCCCAGCACCACTTATTGAAGAGGCTGTTTGTGTGTACTACAAGAAATTTTGAATGTCAGTCAAAATTAAATATAGATTAAAAATGAATTTATGGAAAGAAAGAAGTCTTTTAGCTAACATTAAAAAGGATAAGTCAAAATTTTTAAATATAGTGTTCATATCTGCCCATTCTTATTGTCAAAAAAAGAAATGAAAATGTTTTTGTGTATGTATGCATTACAGTAAATAGAGTAACTGTTTTGAATGAGAAGACTTATATGTAACATAGAAAATCTACTTAACCACTCAGTATGTGTGTGTGTGTGGTTTAGAAGCATATCTATACTCCATGTCACAGAATTGTAATATGATCAAATGAGAAAATACATTTGAAAGCATTTTCAAAGTTTTTAAATGAAATGTTCTAATACTGCCCACTGTAATCATAAATAATTTTAAAGAACTGGTATACATTTTTAAAAATAAGTAAAATGAAACACTAGTCACAGACACAGTTGTTTGCTTTTATATGCATGAAGTAATTTGCAAAATTGAATTATTTTGTTACTTTGGCCCCTGTTTCTGAATCATTTTTATCACCACTATTCTTTGGGATGTAGAGATTTGCTTACAGAGTGACCCACTTTCTCCTAGCTCTTCTTTGGGACTATATTAGACCCTTCTAAAATTGGAAGGGTCACTCAGATATCACTACACAAGTTATTGTTTCAGCACAATAAATTACATTTTCCAAATTGCTGCCAATGGATCATCATTAATCTGGGAAAATGGGAAGTGTTTGGTGGTCTAATTACATATCTGATCCTTTTAAGATTCTGGGTGAATAAAAATATAAACTATATGTGATATATGGGTGTTTTAGTTATCAAACTAAAATCTAATAGCACAAATCATTTATACATTCATATGTAAAATCCTGACATGAGAATATGTAAGCAATCCTTTTCAAGATGATGTGGTAAGATTACGCATTGATTGTACTTTCTACTCTAAACATAGCAGTAAGCAATAAGACCTGTTTTTAAGAAGTCGTTAAGAAACCTAGGCATGTTTAGGGGTACAAATAAAACATTCCATCGGCCAGAAACAACACAGAAACCCAAAACAGCAGTGTAGCTGCAGGCAAGAGTTTGCTTGTATCTGGATCCAAATGTGGGCCATGATGACTGGGAGTATGACTCAGAGGGGCAAGAACCAAACTCACCCCTTATAAAACAGAGTGGAGGGAGAGAGAAAGGAAAAACATTCATGACAACCGAAGAATCCCCCAAATTTCTCGTATCAAAAGCCTGTTACCAAAATTAATCAAGAAAAAGGAGGAAACATCCAACTAACTTAAAGATTGAAAAACAGAATATAACTACAGTTATAGTTGACATTTACAAAATACAACTAAAGATTCTGAAAAACCTTAATACATTAAAATTATAAATTGAGATATTTCAAATTTTCTGGAAAATAATTTCCAGTACTCCATCAAAAGTAAAAAAGAAACCTGATAGAGTAATTATTATTATTAAATACTTTGCTCATGCATCAAATTTCTTATTCCTCCTTGAAACAAATAAACCAAGTTTTACAGCTGATTTTTATAGGTGAGTTTTATCAAAACTGTAAGAAACAGATAAAAAATGTTTTAGAGAAATTCAAGAGTGTATTTCCTAACCTATGTTATGAGACAGAAAATTATTGAAACAAACTTGATGAAAATAGTATAAGTGAATTATAGATTTATCTATGATTATGGGTGAAAAAATTCTAGCTGATAATCTTGGCAAATGGAATATACAAGGGTTATAAAATATTCATCATGACCATATCGTGTTTATTCTTAGAATTCAAGGTTCTCTATGAAAAATGTATTAACGTATTCCACCACTCCAATTGAGAAAAATGGGATTATTACATAAAATAAAATCATTAAAAAATATTAACCCATATTCATGGTTAAAACTAATATAAAAGAAGTTCCACTATCCACTTAGGATTTCTACTTTAAAGTATCAAACCTTGTTCCTCACAGGGAATCGTTTAACCTCCCGAGTTCAGAAACAAACAAAAAAACCCAAAACTAACCAGTAAATCTGCTATTCAATGTTGTACCACAGTAGGTCATAAATAAGCAAGAAAAAAATGGTGTAAATACTGGAAAAAAGAGTCAATTTTTCTGTTTTATACAGATGAAATACACATCCAAGGTACAGACCAGTTGTATAAAAAGTTAAACAACTTTTCTTGATAAAAGTTCAACAATCTAAAAACATAAGAAAAAAGTTCCAATAATAATCCAAAATTTATGAACCAATAATTTAAAAGATGTCTTTGAATAAATCAAAACAACTTCTCCTTTTGAGAAGTTTCCAAAATTTTTTTAGGTGCTGAACAGGGCCCTGAATAAATAAGGAGCTCTATTACATCCATAGATAATATGTTATAATAATGATGCCGTTTCTCTCCAGACTAATCTTTAAGTTTATGCATTTCCAATCAGAATATCAACAGAAATCTGCATGGAACTTGTCAAATTGTACTGATGTTCACATTGAAGAGAGTAAAGTTTCAAGAATAGCTATTTCTGACAGCAAATAAAAAAAGAGGTGCCTTCAATCATCATCAGATATTAATAATCACTTAAAGCTATGATAAGGTAATGGATGTTGGTTTCATAGATATTATGACATGTTTACTGACCTTGTGAAAAATTGTATAGCAAGCAAGTAGAATGTGTTCAACTTATTCATAGATAAACATTGTCTGAATAGTATTTCCTATTAAAGTCAAATATATCATAAGAATGTCCATAACATTTTCCTAGGAACATTTCTTTTAGCTATCTTAGAAATCACAAATTTAAAAACAAGATCAGGTGGTGGTGTTATGTCTTCTGATAATTTATATTACTTTAAAAATGGGGGCTTCCCTGGTGGCGCAGTGGTTGAGAGTCCGCCCGCTGATGCAGGGGACACGGGTTCGTGCCCCGGTCCGGGAAGATCCCACATGCCGCGGAGCGGCTAGGCCTGTGAGCCATGGCCGCTGAGCCTGCGCGTCCAGAGCCTGTGCTCCGCAACGGGATAGGCCACAACAGTGAGAGGCCCGCGTACCGCAAAAAAAAAAAAAAAAGAACTAACACAGTGAACATAACCAAATTCCAAAAGTCTTTTTTTTTTGTGGATGCAATGTTTTCAGTTTTGATAAAATAGTTATACATACATATATGTTATAGATAAATGGGGATGGATGGATGGATGGATAGATACACAGATACATAGATAGAAAGGTAGCTCCATGATTTCAAGGATATTGCTTGTCTCGCTCATTATTTTATAACAAACACTTAGAACAATGTCTGGAACACACAACATGTATAAGAAATATTTTCTTTGATAAAAAATCCTAGTTTCCCATTAAAGAAATAAATTATATACTGTTCTTAACTGTATCCCCTTTATTTAAAAACACTATCATGGCAGCTGGATTAGATAATTTTGTGATAAAAATACATAAAAAGTGGTCATTCTGTGTATTTCCAATTTGCAAAAGGTAATTTTTTTGGTGGGGAAACTGAATAAGACATTTTATGGAGTACAAACAAGGAAATGTTATCCTAATGTCAGTTTGCCAATTTTTCTAGACTTGTAAGTTAATGAATCTTTGAAACATATACTATTCGGGTTGAAAATGTAATAGTATCTACAAGACCTATAGAAATAGAAGCACAATTTCTGTTCTTTTGTTTCTGAGTCCAGAATCCAAATGCTGTTAGTAAAGCCTTATATTTAAGTTTTGGAGGCAAGGTGAATATTGTAATAGGAAAGCTTTGACATTTTAAAAGATGGAATTCCAAGATAGCAAACAAACATTCTAATTTTTCTTGGGGGTCGTGTATGTATGCATGTGCTTGCATTATTTACAAAAAAAATGAGCTGGTAATCACCTTACATATTTATTCGCATTTAATATTGATTTATATTGTTTCTCAATAGATTTTCTTCATCTTCCTCTTATTTTGGTTTAGAGAAGAAAAATTTCAATGTGAATGAACAAATCTGCTCTTTTCTATGTAGTTTATATATTTCTAAATCCTTTCTTATTTTCATGAATGAGATTATAAAATATGACACCATCCTGTGATTGTTTATTTTTTCATTGTACAGTGGGAAAAGGATATTGAAACCAAATTTCACCAACCTCATGAATGAAAAACCACATTTTACATTAAATCTTATCTAACTGCTATTTTATAGTACAGCTAAGTAACTCCCAATCACAGTTATAGTGGAGCTACACTTTTAAGAGAATTCTTAATGCAGCTACCTAGAACACTTTTAAATGTTCTGTTTTCAGACATATAGAAATATACACACACATGTGGTCATTACTTCTATTCTTTTAACATATAAAAGTTAAGTAGAATTTGGTGAAAATAACTGACTGAGAGGAAGTAAAAGATATAAACTTAACTAAAGATCTTTATGTATGTAGTATATATATAACTTAAGATGGATTAATATAATTTATCACTCATATTTTTGTCTTACATGGTATTCTGATTTACTTATATCCTCTAAATACTACTCTATATATTATCCTCATCTTTTTTTTTTTATAATATCTTAGTTCACTGCTAGATCTTTACATAGAAATATGCTTCAGAATGTGAAAGCAGGGCATTTTATCTGTTTAAGGGAATATCTCCCCATTTTTGTACCCACAGTGATTTCTAAAGACAAGAGAAATGGCCTTGATTTCAAGGGTAAGTGTCTAACTCTTCACAATGAAATATTGGCTATATTCCCTGTGCTGTATATTACATCCTTTTAACTTATTTTATACCTAGTACTTTGTACCTCTTAATCCCCTTCACCTATCTTGCCCACCCCTTGCACTCATTCTCATCTTTGGTTAACCACCAGTTTGTTCTCTATCTGTGAGTCTGTTTCTGTTTGTGATATTCATTTGTATTGTTTTTTAGATTCTACATAAAGTGAAAATATACACCATTTGTCTTTCTCTGTCTGACTTATTTCACTAAGCATACTATCCTCCAGATCCATCCATGTTGTCATAAATGGCAAAGTGTCATTCTTTTTATATGGTTGAGTAATACTCCATTGTGTGTGTGTGTGTGTGTGTGTATCACACCTTTATCCATTTATCTGTTGATGGACACTTAGGTTGCTTCCATATCTTGGCCATTGCAAATAATGCTGCTATGAACATTGGGGCACATATGTCTTTTTGAATTACTGTTTTCATTTTCTTTGGATAGATACCCAGAAATAGAATTGCTGGATTATCAAGGAAACACAAATCAGAACCACAATGAGATATCAACAAATACGTGTCAGAATGCCTACCGTCAAAAAGACAAGAAATAATAAGTGTTGGCAAGGATGTGGAGAAAAAGAAACCTAGTACACTGTTGCTGGGAATGTAAATTGGTGAAGCCCCCATGGAAAACAGTATGGAGTTTCCTCAAAAAAATAAAAAAAGGATTTTTTTTTTTTTTTTTTTGCTTTTTAAAACACAAACTTTTACATACCGACACCCAGCCCTACATTCCTTATTCCAGGATCACGTAAAAGTTTTTCCTCTTTAAAACAAATTTATCCCATTTGCTCTGATTTTCCCTAGCTTTTCTGGAGTCTAAATTTGGCCATGAAGCTTATTTTCTCTCTTCATAGATTTTCTAAGTTTCTTTTTGTACTGGCTTCTTCAATGCTGCCTAGAAAATGTATACTTAAGTCTTAGAATTATAAAACCCAAACTTTGCTAGACAGATATTGCCTTCTTCTACAATTTCATTTTTTTTTATCTTCCTTTCTTGCAAATCTCTTGGGCTAAATATTCTCTAGTTACTAATTACTGTGTCCAATTCCTCAATTACCGTTTATATTAATTTAATAAATGTTTCTGTAAGTCATCCTATGGGCTGAGCACTGCTTTAAGCAGCACTGTATTTTTAATACAGTATTGTACTTCAAGCACATTATATGTGTGTGTAACTCAATCCATCTGTTCTTAAATACCATGCAAACATTTATCTCTGATTATAAAAGTATGATTTGCTCATTCCAGAAAATCTTGGAAAACAGAAAAAAACATGTAAACACAAAAGTTATCCACAATCTCAAACGTCAGAAATACTGATAACATTTTGCTCGATTTTGCATAGTTTTGCAATTGTCTGTGTGTATGCATAGGTTCATTTTATGTACTTATAATGTGTGTATATATTTAGATGATCATAAGAGCTAAAAATTATATACTCTCTGTTATGCATTGTTCTAAGTAGAATTCACCCATCTAATCTCAACATCAACCATATATTTATTTTCACCATTTCACAAAGGAGGAAATTGAGGAAAAGGGAGGTTAAGTAATTTGCTTATTAACTGGCAAAACTGGGATTCATATTCAGGCAGCATGACTCTGGAGTCCAAACTCATATATATATAATGTCTATTCTACACAACCTCTCTCTGGGGACACACACACACACACACACACACACACACACACACACACACATACACACACACACTCTCTCACTCTCACTCTCTCTCTCTCTCTCTGTCTCATACATATGCTAAATATATACCTATATGTTAATTACATGATTATGTATACAGTATAACCACAATTATGATGTCTATGTGGATTTGACCCTGCTTTTTATTCAAAATTATGTTTTAAATATTTTGCTATTTAAAATTATTAAAACACCATTTTAATGGATTCACAATATTCTAACGTATGATTATATTATTTGAAGTTATTTTCTATTAAAATTTTTCTCCTTTCAGATCTTTAAATATTGTACATATTAATGCAATAAACATCTATGGATATAAATTTCTGCTCTAATTTTTCATTATTAAGAATACTCTAGAGACAGAGGAGACAGATACAGTCACTGATGTTTGGGTGTGTTAGTGAGTCAATATGTGTGTGGGGGGGTGGCAAGGCAGCCAAAAATAGATGCAAATGTGAATAAGATTCCATGCTGTTTTGACAGGAAGTGTCAGGATACTGTATAGACAGTAGTGTGAGAGTAGAAGCTACTTTATGGTTTCTATTATTTGTAATAATATAAAAATATCATAGCTAAGAACTATAGTTTGGCCAGGAAATCTAGAGGGCTTCTAAAAATTCCTTCCGGGGATCTTTGTTTGGAAAGGAAAAATGACCATCCATATGAATAATTTGATAGATGTAGACTATTCATTCAAATAATCCTAGCCTTACTGCTAATTTTGCTTTTTCTTCCACAAATCACTTGGCTTCACTGAAGGCCGAGGCCAAATTAGCTGCATATTATTCAACCTCTCTTGCTTTTAATGTAGTGAATTTCTTCCCTTTCATTTTCTTACTCTGTGCTTGGGTTTTTGGTAAAATATTCTACTGCTTTTCACTTTAAATCGTTTCAACACCATGGATAGTTTATGCACTTTGGTCTGACTCCAAGTCGTCACTGAAGTAAGATTGCCGGGGACGAGTAGACCTTGAGGCTAACCTGATTTTTGTGGCTCACTGCATCCTTATTTCTTCCCAGGCACTGCCTCAAGGCCAACTGGATTTGGAATGATGTACTTACATAATTCTGATTTAATTTTTCTTATGGGAAATTATGCAAGTTCAGGAGCCCTACACCCTTTTACTGAAATAATTATTTTCAAATTCCATGAGAGTGTTTTCACAATTCAAGGGAAGTAAAACATTCATTGCAAGACTAATGTCCACCACTAAAAACTTTTTTGAAAAGGGATGTTTAATTGTTTTCTTCACATGCTTCTTTTTTTGTAAAGGAAAATGGTGTTTATGTTCAGAATCATGAAGCAAGAAACTATTCCCGATTCTTACATACTAAGCTTGCAAAGGAAATGATGCTTTATCTATTTCCTCAAGTATATTACTGCAGTTAGACATTCTGATAGCTTTTTATTATGGGTGAGAATCTGATCAATGTGTTTTAATGTCTTCAGGAGGGAAGCTCCCATCTGTAAGGAAATTACACTGTGTCATGACTGAGCATACAGAAATTATTTTTCAGAGAAAAATAGAGAGAACTACAGAACTACAAAAAGAATTCATGTATTCTGGATCAAACCAAAGGAAGGGATAACTTGTGGATGTCCCATTAGAACAGAGGACCTCATTGTTAATCTTTATAAACCCACTTGCTCAGCCTTCCAGAATCATGCTAATTACTACTCATCCCTCTCCTAGTTTTATTTCCTTTGTCCAAAATATATAGCCTTAACATCAGAAATACTTAAATATTTCTTGTATCAAAAGATACTATTTATTTAGTGTTAAAACAAATTCTAGCAACAATGAGTTTTCTTCAATCTAAAGTGAAAATTAGTAAAGAATCAAGGTAAAATTGAAATTGATAAAACATTAATATCATTAAAAATACATCATTTTTCCCCTTTCTTGTTTCTTTCTGTCCTGGGGGGCTGGGAAGACCAGTTAGCATAAATTGTATCCTATCCCATTTTCCTTCTGCTTTCATTTCTGAAAATATTTCAACAGTCCCACCTTCATATCTGTTTTAATCTGTTCAGGCTGCTATAACAAATCACCACAGACTGGGTGGCTTATAAACGAAAAAAAAAAATTGTCACAGTTCTGCAGGCTGGAAGTCAAAGATGAAGGTGCCCACATGGTCAGGGGAAGGCTGTCTTTCAATGACAGACTTCCTTTTATATCCTCATGGGGTGGATGGGGCTGGGAGCAACGTGGAGTCTCTTTTACGAGGGCACTAATCCCACTCATGAGGGCTCCACCCTCCTGCCCTAATCACCTCCCAAAGGTCCTATCTTCTAATACATCACAATGGGCCTTAGAATTCCAGCATGTGGGGCTTCCCTGGTGGCGCAGTGGTTGAGAGTCCGATGCAGGAGACACGGGTTCGTGCCCCGGTCCAGGAAGATCACACATGCCACAGAGCAGCTGGGCCCGTGAGCCATGGCCGCTGAGCCTGCACGTCTGGAGCCTGTGCTCCGCAACGGGAGAGGCCACAACAGTGAGAGGCCCGTGTACCGCAAAAAAAAAAAAAAAGAATTCCAGCATGTGAGTTTTGGGGGCCACAAACATTCAGACCATAACAATATCTTCCCTAAATCCAACATTCCTTGTTCTACTCCTGTCTTACCTCTCAGCACCAGCATTAAACAGAGTGGTATCAAAGAGTCTGCAAAATGCCAATTAAGGTTTGAGCTCAATATAACCATCATTTGAGGTCCAAAAGAGAGATGCCAAAAGTGTAGGTGAACAAACTCCTGCCATGTTCTGACACCACTGCCTCTGCATTTATGCATTTCTTCTCTCAATGCAGCTAGAACTCACAGCACCTCTGTTGCAGGGTCCCAGGCACATCTTCTGACTATTAGCTTTACTCCTGCCTGTATGACGTATTCAGAAGTTCAAGTAGTCTGTTGTATGTATGCATAAGATTATGTTTTGTTCTGATACATGATTTTAGAGAGAGCTAAAATCCAAAGATAAATATATTTATCTACAAAATAGATAATTATAAGCTAATCTATGCAGCAGTGT
This sequence comes from Lagenorhynchus albirostris, assembly GCF_949774975.1. NCBI lineage: Eukaryota > Metazoa > Chordata > Mammalia > Artiodactyla > Delphinidae > Lagenorhynchus > Lagenorhynchus albirostris. The sequence continues at coordinate 8,266,950 of NC_083108.1, read as the reverse complement.
CCTGTAGGTTATTTGTGCCAGATTCCCTGCGGGAGAATGTTTTCTAGATGGGACATTAGTTGTTCCTGTGAGTGCAAACATGCTAAATCTATAGCAAAATTTAGTTTTACCTTGACTCATGAAGGCAATAAAGGAAAGAAATATTTCTGTCTACTTTGTTATTATTGTGGCTTCTTATGTGCATTAACAATCATTTTTCTTTTATTTTAGGTGATGCCTTTGGCTAGAAGACTGTCATCTTGCAAAGTTTAGAAGTGGAATAGAAAAGCTTAAATACTGTCCATTTTGTGATTGTTACCCTGGTTCTGTTTTTGTCTCTGTCCTATGGAATTGCTACCTTTCCAACTTCACTATTTGTAGATCATGAGTGTCAAATAATGTTCCCCTATGCAAAGATTTTTCTCTTTTAAGATAACCTAAGAATTCAGGTGAAGTTATGTTCAATTGTCGAGAGTTTTTCTGTATGTTTAATGATTTATATTAGTATCTCAATAATTAACTTTATTGTTATTATCTCATTTTCTATCCTGTTTTATGAAGGGTACCATGGCTCTATCCTATTGAATTTTTTTTTTTTTTTTTTTTTTTTTGCGGTATGCGGGCCTCCCACTGCTGTTGCCTCTCCCGTTGCGGAGCACAGGCTCCAGATGCACAGGTCCAGCGGCCATGGCTCACGGGCCTAGCCACTTCACGGCATGTGGGAACTTCCCGGACCAGGGCACGAACCCGTGTTGCCTGTATCGGCAGGTGGACTCCCAACCACTGTGCCACCAGGGAAGCCCCCCTACTGAATTATTTTAATCATCTTATTCTGCTTGGAAAAGCAGATATTATGTCCTATATCATGTGGCATATCACATTTATATATTTAAATGACTTTAAGGCTGTTCATATATTGATTTGAAAGCAGAGTACGGTTGACTTGGTATTTGATTATATACGTGTATATTGTTTACCCAATGGATAATCATGGCTTCCATTTCTCTGCCTTCCCACTAGATCACTTAATGATGAGTTGAGGTGACCCAAGGGTGTTTCTGGAAGTTGTCTCCAGCTACACGTGCCAAATACAAGCATAAAGCTCACTGTATATTTATAAGTATTCTACTAGAAAGACTCACAAAAAATGTATTTATATGCCAAGGCTTGGGAACAAGGTTTCATACTAAGAATTCGCCTGGTAACCTAGTTAGTCCTCTGTATGCTTTTCACACCTGCCATAGGCATGAAATGCCTATGCAGCAAGGTGACTTCATTATATAACAATACCACTTTGCAACAGACTTTAAAAATAGGCATCCTTATTTAACTCCTTCTGCGTGCTGTCCACTGCACTTGGTGAATTTCCTGGGGTACGGTTATTATCTATGTTATGTAGACAAACAAATCAAGGTTCACACATGTACTGGAACTTGTCCAGTTACAGATGGGTAGAACATCGTGGGCCCGACTTTCAAGCACATTTCTACCAGACCCTATGGCTCATTTTATACTCATTTTGTTGCACTACAACCCTGGGCCCTAGTATAAAGACTCTGCCACGTGAGGAAGAATAGTGGGAAATCTGATGCTCAGTTTTATTTTTATGAGAGGTATCCCTGTGACACGGTAGCCACTGAATTAAGGAAATCTACTTTTGATTCAGAATATTTTCTCATAGTTGCAAACAACCTGTCATCCCTCAATTAAAATTAGACTTAGCTTCTCACCTATGATTTTGTTTACCTTGCTTGTAAACCTACAAAATACATTTAATATTTAAAAATACAAAAATGTATATGGTCTTTTGGGCTTCCCTGGCGGTGCAGTGGTTAAGAATCTCTCTGCCAATGCAAGGGACACAGGTTCGAGCCCTGGCCTGGGAAGATCCCACGTGCCACGGAGCAACTAAGCCCATGAGCCACAACTACTGAGCCTGAGCTCTAGAGCCCGCAAGCCACAACTACTGAGCCCACATGCCACAACTACTGAAGCCTGCGCGCCTAGAGCCCATGCTCCGCAACAAGAGCAGCCACGACAATGAGAAGCCCTAGCACCGCAACGAAGAGCTCCCCACTCACCGCAACTAGAGAAAGCCCACACACAGCAACGAAGACCCAACACAGCCAAAAATAAATAAATAAATAAATGATTTATTTTTTTTAAAAAATGTATAGTCTTTCGACATTAAGGTTGCATAATGATTTTCTTCCTTGAAATTTTAACTGTTAAAATATAAACAGTTTATATTTTAAAACTGTTAAAATATAAACAGGTTTATGATCAGTAATTTTAAGAGATGGTATTTTATCCTTTACATTGTGAATCCTTGATGGTTTGCATTAATTCACGCATTTAATGTTTATTTTTGAAATTTCACATATTATTTTTATATATGATGTACTTAAAAGCATAAAGTTTTATCAAGGAAGTTACACTACAGATTTTTTAAAATAAAACAGCAAAATAATTAAATTATATGCAGTTTATATGCAGTTTAAGTTTTTCTTGCAAAAGGAATTTTGGAAATCAATGGGTTCTGGCCAGAGAAATTTTGAATTATTATTGATAAAAATTATGAATAACTTTATTAGTTGTGGTATTATTGAGCACTTTTTAAGGACCATAAACCGAAGATTGGCTTGCTTATTCAAAATTTGACCACCTGACATTTTTTCTTCAGTAGTATAATACCAAAATATATATCAACATTCTTTTCCATTGGCCAAATATAAATCCTCCCTTCCTTGTGGCAAAGAGCGACCTGCTATTTTCGATGCCAACATGAAGTCCCTCTCAATGTTATCAACACATTCACACACATTTTAAAACAAACAAACAAAAACTAACCTTGAAAGGTTTAATTTTATAAGCCACCATTCCATACTCACTTCTGTTTGGAAATGTTAAGAACTCTTAACAATTAAGTCATTTGTATTGTTGAGACTGTGATTTCATCAGTCTTGTTCTGTGACATACATATTGTCATTTTCAGCACTATTGGTGGTATTGCTAACCAAGGATTTTTAATCACATTCGTACTTCCTCCAGCAAAGAAACAATGGGGCTTTGTGGGATGGTGTTTATGTTATGTGACCATTTTAAGGGTCATATTTCCAAAAAAAGAATCTCAGAGTCACCGTCTTTATGCTCATGAAACAAATAAAAATTTTTCTAATAGTCTCACAACTGTATCACATTTTCTCTAATAAACTGAGGACATAAAGCAAGCATAGATTTGGGAGTCCAACACAGCTATTTATTACTTAGAAGATGTATGATTTTGAGAAGTTATTCTTAGCTCCTGCTTCTGTATCTGTAATATGAATATTATATCTATTATATTGAATTATTTTGACAGTGAAATGTGTAAAAATATATAAAATTTAGCATAATTGTTAGGACATTGAAGGAACCCAGTACATTTCAGTTTACTGTTGATTACTTTGAGGAAAAGAATCGCTCTTATATCTTAGCCAAGAGCTGGTGAAAATATTTGAAATATTCGGTACAGTTATGATAGATAATATTCTTTAGGGTTTTGACTTTTAGAATATGCCTGTATAGACAGGAATAAAGACACAGACGTAGAGAATGGACTTTAGGACACGGGGAGGGGGAAGGGTAAGCTGGGACGAAGTGAGAGAGTGGCACTGACATATATACACTACCAAATGTAAAACAGATAGCTAGTGGGAAGCAGCTGCATAGCACAGGGAGATCAGCTCGGTGCTTTGTGACCACCTAGAGGGGTGGGATAGGGAGGGTGGGAGGGAGATGCAAGAGGGAGGGAATATGGGGATATATGTATGCATATAGCTGATTCACTTTGTTACATAGCAGAAACTAACACAAACTTGTAAAGCAATTATACTCCAATAAAGACGTTAAAAAAAAAATAAAAGAATATGCCTGTATAAATGTATTTTAAAGCATGGTCTCTTATTGAATTTAATCCTATATTTATAAACAGTGTTTCTATATTTAAAATCAGCTACTGAAAATGATCTGGCCAAACCATTGACTCATATGTGCAGGCTTAATTTTTAATTCTACAAAAGGGAGGAACGTATACAGGGAGATAATTAAAATAAAATAGGAGTCTTGCTTACACGACTCATATAGCCAAGAGATACTAAGTCTTCTATATTGACAAAAGAATCAACATAGTTGATATAAGACAGTTAAGAATTAAAATCAAATTTGCATGATCGTTCTCTCTCTAGCTACTATGTGACCTATTATAGCTTTTCACAGCAGAAAATCAAAAAGTATGAAGCAAAATTATTTGAGTTTGCCAGGTGCATTCTTGCTGAATCAGCCTACTTGGTATGATGCCAATTTCTACTGTTTCTCACTGAGGAAAAATATGCCTAAATAAAATGTTAGTAATGTTTAAAAGGAAAAAACAGACCTCATCATCTAAACTCCAAAGTTATGACTAAGAAAAGATTTTGCCACAAAAATAAATAAGAAAAAAGAAATGTTAACTTTAAATAAGTATACAACATTGAAATTACAGGATCATTTTTAACCCAAAGAGCTTATTATGGAATTGCTGTATGCTGACAACACAAAAATAAATAAAACACATTCTTTGTAGAGAAAGTGTTCAGGAAAACTACATAATGAAAGTGACAACTGGCTAGTCTTTGGGGATGAAGGGGCAATCACCAGGTAAGCAGGGTTGGGAAAGGCCTTTGAAGTACAGGAAGTACTTCAATTTGTTGGAAAAAGTACATCAAATCATGGAAAGATCTTAGACTGAGAAGTCAGAGTAGACATATGCTTTGGCGATTAGATCATTTAGTTTCCTCATCTACAAAACTGGGTTAAAAATAGTTGTCCATGCAGCCACTAGTAAGTAATAGCCAATAGTGTAAAAATCATCTTGGATATTAGACAGATCTAGTGAACTGAAGTGTTAGCAGGAGATTTGGTGCCCTGTGTCCTATCAATCAACACGTGTATTCCCTATTAGATAACTATTTTTAAGGAGAAGAAAATATTTTGGAGAAAGTCTGACCTGAGTTTGAGACCTGCCCCTGCCTCCTCCTTGGCTTGTGTGACCTCAATTCCTCACCCTAAAAGTGGGAAATAGTTTGGCCCATTGTCCCTTTTCAATAAATGTTAGTTCTTGTTGTTAGTATTTAAAGAATTATATTATCCTAGTGTATAATTGACAGACATGCATCAATTCTGTTCCTAGTTGACTCTGAGAGCTTGTGCCGCATTCTCACATGTGACATAAATAGCGAAGGTGGCTTATCCAAAAAACTTGGAAACATGCTGTCTGGAATCACGAATTTAAAATTATCATCAATAGTGTCACGGTGCCATAGAACTATATTCAAGACACTCACTTGAAGCACTCAAGGGGCTCCTTTGCTGGTAGAAAAGAGGAGTTATACAGGTGTATAAATTTCATTCACATTCAAGCAACTCTGACACAAGGCAGAATGAGAAGAGGTATCACAGAGAAATAGGTTATTGTGTGGCAAATACATAGGTGTGTATAGGTGTTGTGGGAATTCAGAGACAGGATGATCTAGGTGGAATGGATAGTTTTGGACCAGGATCTGTGGAGAAGGTGAGTTGGGGCTGGGCACTTAAATGTCAAAAAGTTTTGGGTAAATGAAAAGATGGGACCTTTAGCAAAGACAAGAGGAGAGGATGCAGAAGCATGACAAGGGGACAAGAGATAGTTTCAATGTGATGTTGGAGGAATAGTAGGGCATGCGGTTGGATGGATAGAAAATTAAAGGCATATGGTGGAGGTCACAGATCATTCTGCTTCTATGTTTGGGCTAGGCATCTCTCCAGAGGCTTCTGGGAAAAGAAGAAGGGATGCTTCCTCCCCAAATAGGCAGGCTGGAATGGTTTGCAGTTCTAAGCTACCCTAATGGTAATACGTTAGAATGTTCATCAGTTCTGGAATTTGCCACCAACTTCTTTCAGATTTGGGAGCTGTTCTGTACAAGACTCTGAGGTGTTCTTCTAGGTATCTCCAGAAGATACTTTCCTGTTTGTTCAAGTCTAAAGCTGTTCAGCCGCAAAAATACAGACCCTATTAGCTCTCTTAGAGAAAATGAAAGTATTGTATCAATCCAAAATTAGATTTGGAGAGGAAAACAAAATATAAAATGGTTTTAGAATAAAATGTATCTCAAACTAATGCTTAAAAATGTTGCCCATTTAATTTCTATGGCTTGAGAAAACTACCAATTTCAAGTGTAAAATATTTATTAAGGTATTTCTTTATTTTTGTTCCTTTCACCCAAGATAAGGATTCTCAGATTTGTCTTTCATGGTCTGGCCCATGGAGAGTAAAAAGAGCAGAAGCAGTGGCCTTCACCTTTTGTTACTGAGTGGAATGGAGAGAAGATTAATGCCAGGTCTGTCCCAGAGAAACAGTTCAGGGGTCAATTAACCAATCTGATTGTAAGAGAGAGACAGAGACAGAGACCCCAAGACCATGAGAACACAGACCACACATCTTGCCCATCACAGTTTATCCAATGATAAGCAGGATGCCTGGTCATAAAAAAGCAACAATAAAGAGAGGGCGTGGCAAAAGTGGAAGAGTAATCATAATCTCAACTGATCTCTGAAAGTATAATGTGTCTATTGAATATGGAGTTTGCCCAACAGGCTGGTCAGATTAAGTTCTCTGTTCCATGGGAAATAAAACAAGTGCAAAGAGGAAGAAGCACTTTGAGTACGACTCAGAATGTCTCCCCTAACGTACATATTACACATGTTTACAAAAGAAGAAACTCATACTTAGAAAGATCACCTAAATTCATGATATCATATTTATTATGTGTTTAGAAAAGTGCCTGTCACAGAGGAATCCCTCAAAACTTTAAAAAAGTCATTCCGTAGAGCTAATGTTCTGGGCTTAGGTTTTTACCAGAGTCAGTGCCCTTCCATCAATGTCTGCTGCCTCCCTCTCAGAAATCGAAATATAAATGATGTCTCTGAACACAAAATGCTCTGGATTCTAGACTTCAAAATTAGATATCTGACTTCTAAAGCCAAAGACACTTTCAATGTTCTAATTAGTATGTTTCATTACTAGGAACGCTTAGAACACACACACACACACACACACACACACATTTATTTTATTGGCATCATCTGAATTGTTTGAGTAGATTCACCAGAATAAGGGGTAAATGATTGTGTGGATATATATTCCACACAGCATTGGAGGCTCTGGCATGTTTAGCTACCTCATGCCTTTTGGCACTTGAGGACACACACAAAAAAGATATTAAGTTCTTTCATTTTTAAACAATACTAAAGTAGGACTTTGGTATTCTAAAAATGATATGTACTATTTTATGCAAATGTCACCTTTTTGATAAAAGTGTCCGTGCATAATTCTCCCACTTGCTTTAAATGTGGTGTCCTAATTGATAGCTTTCTGAAGTTAAATAAGTGTCAAATAGAGAATCTGTTCTCACCAGGCAATTACGTTCGGTTAATAACCTGGCTGTATTTTTTGTTCACATAGGACATGTTTGTAAAAGCCCAAGCATTAATGGATTTTATTCAAAGTGACAAAGGAAATATTAAAATTGCAATACAATTTCCTTTATTTTCTCTTATCTAAATGGGGAAGGTATCCACATCATGGCATTAACTCACCCAGAGAAGAGAAAGTTAAGGTACTATTATTTCTGCAGAATGACTCTTCCACTGCAGTATCTGCTTGGCTTAGAAGCATAATTTGGCTAGAGACATGTTGTTTAAACTATATGGAGCTGGACATCAGCAGGAAACCCAGTTTTTGAACATAGGCAATGAACTTGCACAATCTCCCTCTACTCAGTATTTTTATCTTCCAATACTGGAATCAAAATGTTGCCAGTGCTTTTTATATATCTTTTCCTAATTTCCCAAATATATATTTTCTATTCTCCCAGCTAAATAGTTTTTAAAAAGTTGGTAAAGCTGACACTAAATAAATAAATAAATATATATATATAAATTCTTTCAACACTTAAAATCTAGTTCTTATAAAACATTTGTAAAATGTCAATTTTAATAGTTACTCATTCCAATTTAGAGGTTAAAACAGATGAACTGATGGCACTAAGAAAATAAGTAATAGATATCTAATTCAACAGCATCTCTTATAATAAAAAAACACATTATATGTAGCAGAATGTTCCTGAGAAATACAAATTAACAATTAAGTAAGTAAACAAACTCAATTAAATTTGTGCTTTAATGTCCTGCTCAATACATATTTGGTAATCAACCTGGGATTCTGCAGTTTGGATAAAAGAGACAGAATCAGCTCAAAAAACATCTATTAGACACTTACTAATAGATGTGGGAAGCATCTGGTTTAAGAGTAATTCATAATACGTTCCATTCATTCATTCATTCATTCATCCTGCTATTAACTGTTGTGAGACTGCAATAAGCCAAGATTTTTTTCTAGACACTAGGGAAGGAACAGTAAACAAATAGTGACAAATTTTGATGCTTTTGGAACTCATATTCTAGAGGAATAAGAAGACATATAATCTTACACTTTCAGTAAAATGTGATAGAAATGTGTACAGAACACTGGGCCTGAACTTGTGTGTTTGGGGTTATAATCAGGATGTTTGTAAATACAGTTGACCCTTGAACAACGCAGAGTTTAGGGACACCAACCAACCACTGAGTTAAATCATGTATAACTTATAATTGGCCCTCCACATCAGCAGATTCAGCCAACGACTGATCATGCAGTACTGTAGCACTTACTACTGAAAAAAAATCTGTATAATTGGAGCCATGTCGCTCAAACTCATGTCATTCAAGGGTCAACTGTGTAACACCGTACCTTTTTTATTACTAAACCCTCTCTTCCAAACCCAGGTCTGTAAACTGCTTAGCTGCAAAGAACATTCTTCCCAGAGATTTAATTAAACAAAATCATTATCATTTTGTAACAATCACCATGTATTTGGATGTAAGTTGAATCAACAAATGAAGTATAACATTAAGGAAGTTTATTTTATCCTTTGTATTTCAATATCTTCTATCTTACATAAATATGTTTAAAATAAATCAAATTAAGGAATAGAAGCCAATAAGAGGAGTTTACAAAATACACACCTATGGGTGCACATGACAGAAGATAGAATTAATGATTTGGGGGTTATCTTCCTCAGGTTATATCCTTTTCTAATAATAAGTACAAATTAATAATAACCATAATATTAATCATTCTCTTTTTAAACGTTTCCTTCATTTTCTTGTAAAAGATATTGGATCCTTTAAACTTCATTGCTGTTTCAACATGTCCGATAATATATAAATTAATGTGAAATTAAATCATGTTGCTCAAATTTTAATTATAGTTTAAACAATGTTATTTTAGCATTTAAGATATCTGATATTTGGCAAAAAAATGTTGAATTTAATAGAACCTGATTTTTATATCTATAGAGATAAACTTTATGAATTCACCTTACATTCTTCTGGGAATAAAACCTATATAAATGAAGAACTGGAAGAATACTGTAAATATTTCAATTATTTGCACTTATTACCATGTTTCTATATATCCTAATGTAAGAGAATATATTTTCCCTCAGTTCTCCAGTTTCCAGATTAAATAAGCGACCAACACCAAAATCCAAACTTATATTGCAATGCCCACTAAGCAAACACATGTGCCTTTGATTCTGAATATACATAATGCCCCTGAATCAATATTTTCCGACTTGACTGTTACATCCTTAATAATAAAGTATCTCCACATAACTGATGTGATTTGGTTATAAAAAGCTATTCAGAAAAAGGAGAGGAGGAGCTTCAAGATGGTGGAAGAGTGAGACGTGGAGATCACCTTCCTCCCCACAGATACACCAGAAATACATCTACATGTAGAACAGCTCCTACAGAACACCTACTGAATGCTGGCAGAAGACCTCAGACCTCCCAAAAGGCAAGAAACTCCCCACGTACCTGGGTAGCGCAAAAGAAAAAAGAAAAACACAGAGACAAAAGAATAGGGACAGGCCCTGCACAAGTGGGAGGGAGCCGTGAAGGAGGAAAGGTTTCCACACACCAGAAGCCCCTTCGCGGGCGGAGACTGCGGGTGGCGGGAGCTTCGGAGCCGCGGAGGAGAGCACAGCAACAGGAGTGCAGAGGGCAAAGCGGCGAGATTCCCGCACAGAGGATCGGTGCCGACCAGCACTCACCAGCCTGAGAGGCTTGTCTGCTCACCCGTGGGGCGGCGGGCGGGGCTGGAAGCTGAGGCTCGGGCTTCGGTCGAAGCACAGGGAGAGGACTGGGGTTGGCGGTGTGAACACAGCCTGAAGGGGCTAGTGCGCCACGGCTGGCCGGGAGGGAGTCCGGGAAAAATGTCTGGACCTGCCAAAGAGGCAAGAGACTTTTCTATCCCTCTTTGTTTCCTGGTGAGCGAGGAGAGGGGATTCAGAGCGCTGCTTAAAGGAGCTCCAGAGACGGGCGCGAGTCGCGGCTAAAAGCGCGGACCCCAGAGACAGGCATGAGACACTAAGGCTGCTGCTGCCGCCACCAAGAAGCCTGTGTGCGAGCACAGGTCACTATCCACACCGCTCCTCCTGGGAGCCTGTGCAGCCCTCCACTGCTGGGTTCCGGGGATCCAGGGACAACTTCCCTGGGAGAATGCACGGCGCGCCTCAAGCTGGTGCAACGTCATGCCTGCCTCTGCCGAGCCTCCGAATCAGCGGCTCCTTTAACCCCGTCCTATCTGAGCGAAGAACAGACGCCCTCCGGAAACCTACACGCAGAGGCGGGGCCAAATCCAAAGCTGAAACCCAGGAGCTGTGCGAACAAAGAAGAGAAAGGGAAACCTCTCCCAGCAGCCTCAGGAGCAGTGGATTAAATCTCCACAATCAACTTGATGCACCCTGCATCTGTGGAACACCTGAATAGACAACAAATTATCCCAAAGTGAGGCAGTGGACATTGGGAGCAATGATATATGTATATTCTTTCCTTTTTCTCTTTTTGTGAGTGTGTGTGTGTGTATGCTTCTGTGTGTGATTTTGTCTGTATAACTTTGCTTTTACCATTTGTCCTAGGGTTCTGTCTCCATTTTTTTTTTTTTTTTAGTATAGTTTTTAGTGCTTGTTATCATTGGTGGATTTGTTTTTTGGTTTGGCTGCTCTCTTCTTTCTTTTCTAACTTTAAATTATTTTTAATAATTATTTTTATTTTAATAACTTTGTTATTTTATTTTCTTCCTTCCTTCCTTTCTTTCTTTCTTTTCTTTCTTATTCTAAGCCGTCTGGATGACAGGGTCTTGGTGCTCCTGCTGGGAGTCAGGTCTGTGCCTCTGAGGTGGGAGAGCCAAGTTCAGGACATTGATCCACCAGAGACGTCCCAGCTCCATGTAATATCAAACAGCAAAAATCTCCCAGAGATCTCCATCTCAACACCAAGACCCAGCTCCACTCAATGACCAGCAACCTACAGTGCTGGACAACCTATGCCAAACAACTAGCAAGACAGGAACACAACCCCACCCATTAGCAGAGAGGCTGCCTAAAATCATAATAAGGTTACAGACACCCCCAAACACACCACCAGACGTGGACCTGCCCACCAGAAAGAGAAGATCCAGTCTCACCCACCAGAACACAGGCACTAGTCTCCTCCATCAAGAAGCCTACACAACCCACTGAACCAACTTTAGACACTGGGGACAGACACCAAAAACAACGGGAACTACGAACCTGCAGCCTGCAAAAAGGAGACCCCAAACACAGTAAGATAAGCAAAATGAGAAGACAGAAAAACACACAGATGAAGGAGCAAGATAAAAACCCACCAGACCTGACAAATGAAGAGAAAATAGGCAGTCTACCTGAAAAAGAATTCAGAATTATGATAGTAAAGATGATCCAAAATTTTGGAAACAGAATGGAGAAAACACAAGAAATGTTTAACAAGGACCTAGAAGAACTAAAGAGCAAACAAACAATGTTGAGCACACACAATACGTTAAATTAAAAATTCTCTAGAAGGAATCAATAGCAGAATAACTGAGGAAGAAGAATGGATAAGTGACCTGGAAGATAAAAAAGTGGAAATAACTACTGCAGAGCAGAATAAAGAAAAAACAATGAAAGAACTGAGGACAGGCTCAGAGACATCTGGGACAACATTGAACGCACCAACAATCAAATTACAGAGGTCCCAGAAGAAGAAAAGAAAAAGAAAGGGACTGAGAAAATATTTGAAGAGATTATAGTTGAAAACTTCCTAAATATGGAAAAGGAAATAGTTAATCAAGTCCAGGAAGCACAGAGAGTCCCATAAGGATAAACTCAGGAGAAACACACAAAGATACATATTAATCAAACTATCAAAAATTAAATACAAAGAAAAAATATTAAAAGCAGCAAGGGAAAAACAACAAATAACATAAAAGGGAATCCCCATAGGGTTAACAGCTGATCTTTCAGCAGAAACTCTGCAAGCCAGAAGGGAGTTGCAGGACATATTTAAAGTGATGAAAGGGAAAAATCTACAACTAAGATTACTCTACCCAGCAAGGATCTCACTCAGGTTTGACGGAGAAATTAAACACTTTACAGACAAGCAAAAGCTAAGAGAATTCAGCACCATCACACCAGCTTTGCAACAAATGCTAAAGGAACTTCTCTAGGCAAGAAACACAAGATAAGGAAAAGACCTACAATAACAAACCCAAAACAATTAAGAAAATGGTAATAGGTACATACATATCGACAATTACCTTAAATGTAAGTGGATTAAATGTTCCAACCAAAAGACATACACTGGCTAAATGGATACAAAAACAAGAACCGTATATATGCTGTCTACAAGAGACACACTTCAGACCTAGGAACACATACAGACTGAAAATGAGGGGATGGAAAACGATATTCCATGCAAATGGAAATCAAAAGAAAGCCGGAGTAGCAATTCTCATGTCAGAAAAAATAGACTTTTAAACAAAGACTATTACAAGAGACAAAGAAGGACACTACATAATGATCAAGGGATCAACCCAGGAAGAAGACACAACAATTGTAAATATTTAGGCATCCAACATAGGAGCACCTCAACACATAAGGCAAATACTAACAGCCATAAAAGGGAAAATTGACAGTAACGCAATCATAGTAGGGGACTTTAACACCCCACTTTCACCAATGGACAGATCATCCAAAATGAAAATAAATATGGAAACACAAGCTTTAAATGATACATTAAACAAGATGGACTTAACTGATATTTATAGGATATTCCACCCAAAAACAACAGAACACACTTTCTTCTCAAGTACTCATGGAACAGTCTCCAGGATAGATCAAATCTTGGGTCACAAATCAAGCCGTGGTAAAGTTAAGAAAATTGAAATCGTATCAAGTATATTTTCCAACCACAATGCTATAAGACTGGATATCAGTTACAGGGAAATATCTGTAAAAAATACAAACACATGGAGGCTAAACAATATACTACTAAATAACCAAGAGATCACTGAAGAAATCAGAGGACATCAAAAAGTACCTAGAAACAAATGACAATGAAAACACAATGACCCAAAACCTATGGGATGCAGCAAAAGCAGTTCTAAAAGGGAAGTTTATAGCAATACAATCCTACCTTAAGAAACAAGAAACATCTCATAAACCACCTAACATTCACCTAAAGCAATTAGAGAAAGAAGAACAAAAACACCCCAAAGTTAGCAGAAGGAAAGAAATCGTAAAGTTCAGATCAGAAATCAATGAAAAAGAAATGAAGGAAACAATAGCACAGATCAATAAAACTAAAAGCTGGTTCTTTGAGAAGATAAACAGAATTGATAAACCATTAGCCAGATGCAAAAAGAAAAAAGGGAGAGCCTCAGATAAATAGAATTAGAAATGAAAAGGAGAAGTAAAAACTGACCTTTGCAGAAATACAAAGAATCATGAGAGATTACTACAAGCAACTCTATGCCAATAAAATGGACAAACTCTTTAATTGTTTGAACAATTAAACTCTATGCCAATAAAATGGACAAATTCTTAGAAAAGCACAACCTTCCGAGACTGAACCAGGAAGAAATAGAAAATATAAACAGACCAGTCACAAGCACTGATATTGCAACTATGGTTAAAAATTTTCTAACAAACAAAAGCCCAGGACCAGATGGCTTCACAGACGAATTCTATCAAACATTTAGAGAAGAGCTAACACCTATCCTTCACAAACTCTTCTGAAATAGAGCAGAGTGAAGAACACTCCCAAACTCATTCTACGAGGCCACTATCACCGTGAAACCAAAACCAGACAAAAATGTCACAAAGAAAACTACAGGCCAATAACACTGATGAACATAGATGCAAAAATCCTCAACACAGTACTAGCAAACAGAATCCAACAGCACATGAAAAGGATCATACACCATGATCAAATGGGGATTATCCCAGAAATGCAAGGATTCTTCAGTATACACAAATCAATCAATGTGATCTACCATATTAACAAATTGAAGAATAAAAACCATATGATCATCTCAATAGATGTAGGAAAGGCTTTCAATAAAATTCAACACCCATTTATGATAAAAACCCTCCAGAAAGTAAGCATAGAGGGAGCTTTCCTCAACATAATAAAGGCCATATATGACAAACCCACAGCCAACATCATCCTCAATGGTGAGAAACTGAAACCATTTCCAGTAAGATCAGGAACAAGACAATGTTGCCCACTCTCACCACTATTATTCAACATTGTTTTGGAAGTTATAGCCACAGCAATCAGAGAAGAAAAAGAAATAAAAGGAATCCAAATTGGAAAAGAAGAAGTAACGCTGTCACTCTTTGCAGATGACATGAGACATAGAATGAGACTTAATCTATGACAGGATAGAGAATCCTAAAGATGCTACCAGAAACCCACCACAGCTAATCAATAAATATGGCAAAGCAGCAGGATACAATATTAATGCACAGAAATCTCTTGCATTCCTATACACTAATGATGAAAAATATGAAAGTGAAATTAAGGAAACACTTCCATTTACCATTGCACAAAAAGAATAAAATACCTAGGAATAAACCTACCTAAGGAGACAAAAGACCTGTATGCAGAAAATTATAATACACTGATGAGACAAATTAAAGATGATACAAACAGATGGAGAGACACACCATGTTTTTGGATTGGAACAATCAACATTGTGAAAATAACTCTACTACCCAAAGCAATCTACAGATTCAATGCAATCTCTATCAAACTACCACTGGCATTTTTCAGAGAAATAGAACAGAAAATTTCATAATTTGTATGGAGACACGAAAGATGCAGAACAGCCAAAGCAATCTTGAGAAAGAAAAATGGAGCTAGAGGAATCAGGCTCCCAGGATTCAGACTATACTACAGAGCTACAGTAATCAAGACAGTATGGTACTGGCACAAAAACAGAAATATAGATCAATGGAACAGGATAGAAAGCCCAGAGATAAACCCACACACATACGGTCACCTTATTTTTGATAAAGGAGGCAAGAATATACAATGGAGAAAAGACAGCCTCTTCAATAAGTGTTGCTGGGAAAACTGGCAGCTACATGTAAAAGAATGAAATTAGAACAGTCCCTAACACCATACACAAGAATAAATTCAAAATGGATTGAAGACCTAAATGTAAGGCCAGACACTATCAAACTCTTAGAGGAAAACAGAGACAGAACCCTCTATGACATAAATCACAGCACGATCTTTTTTGACCCACATCCTAGAGAAATGGAAATAAAAACAAAAACAAACTAATGGAACCTAATGAAACTTAAAAGCTTTTGCACAGCAAAGGAAACCACAAACAAGACGAAAAGACAACCCTCAGAATGGGAGAAAATATTTGCAAATGAAGCAACTGACAATCTCCAAAATTTACAAGCAGCTCATGCAGCTCAATATCAAAAAAGCAAACAACCCAATCCAAAAACGGGCAGAAGACCTAAACAGACATTTCTCCAAAAAAGATATACAGATTTTGAAGAAATACATGAAAGAATGCTCAACATCATTAATCATTAGAGAAATGCAAATCAAAACTACAATGAGATATCATCTCACACCAGTCAGAATGACCATCATCAAAAAATCTAGAAACAATAAATGCTGGAGAGGGTGTGCAGAAAAGGGAACTCTCTTGCACTGTTGGTGGGAATGTAAATTGATACAGCTACTATGGAGAACAGTATGGAGGTTCCTTAAAAAAGTAAAAATAGAACTACCATACGACGCAGCAATCCCACTACTGGGCATATACCCTGAGAAAACCATAATTCAAAAAGAGTCATGTACCACAATGTTCACTGAAGCTCTACTTATAATAGCCAGGACATGGAAGCAACCTAAGTGTCCATCGACAGATGAATGGATAAAGAAGATGTGGCACATATATACAATAGAATATTAGTCAGCCATAAAAAGAAACAAAGTTGAGTTATTTGTAGTGAGGTGAATGGACCTAGAGTCTGTCATACAGAGTGAAGTAAGTCAGAAAGAGAAAAACAAATACTACATGCTAACACATATATATGGAATAAAAAAAAAATGGTCATGAGGAACTGAGGGGCAGGACAGGAACAAAGACGTAGACCTACTAGAGACTGGACTTGAGGACATGGGGAGCTGGGACGAAGTGAGAGAGTGGCATGGACATATGTACACTACCAAATATAAAGTAGATAGCTAATGGGAAGAAGCCACATAGCACAGGGAGATCAGCTCTGTGCTTTGTGACCAGCTAGAGGGGTGGGATATGGAGGGTGGGAGGGAGGGAGATGCAAGAGGGAAGAGATATGGGGATGTATGTGTATGTATAGCTGATTCACTTTGTTATAAAGCAGAAACTAACACACCATTATAAAGAAATTACACTCCAATAATTTTTTTTTTTTTGAAAAGGCTATTCAGTCCCAAGGCTTTGGTCCCAGGAGTACAAGATAAAGATTACTAAAGGAAAAACAGATGGTGATACTTATGTTGCTAGAAGTTTTCCCTGTTACAATTAATTTAGGTGGTTTAATGGGAAAAAAACAAACTACTTTTTTGTGTTTGCTCCATCAATAAATTGTGACTCAAATTATTTTAAAATACTTTAACATGACAGAATTAAGCAATATACCAAACTTACATTATTAACCTATATTTTAGGTCAGTTACACCTCTGAGACATGTTTTTTTGTTTGTTTAAGCCTTGTTGTACCCTAGAAATCGGGAAAAATATGACACAGCTATTCCCTGCTTCTCCAAAGTTCCTTTTCTGCCACTTTGGCTTTATGAAATACCTACTTTAGTACCTGTTTTTGCTAACTGAAAGAAATCCAGATGATTTTTGCGTGTACAAAAAAAAAAAGGCAAAAAGCAAATATAACATTCAGCATTTATTTTGCACGGAGCTGTTACAGAGGCAGTGAAAGTGGCACCACGAAGCTCCTTTCCAGCATCTCAGCATGAAGCCGCCAGCGCTGTAACTGTGTCTGTGAGCACCTCTGTTTATTTCCATTTATCTTGTGCTTCCATTAACTGGGGAAACTTGTAGTCTAGGTGGTACCCGGTTTAGGATTGAAGTTGAGCATTATGAGAACTCCATCAAATTTGGAGAATTTAGGGTAGGAATAGGGCTCTAGGTGAAAAAAATGTCAGTTTTTGGAAATTGGATTCAGAATATATTTAGATCTAAAACTCTATTATCATTGAATTAGAAGAAAGTGGGGAGAAAAATGAGACAGAAGTCTCTGCATTAGGAATAATTCACTCATTTCACAATTGCACTAAGAATGTGTGTGATTATATATGTATATATTACCTACACAAATATCTGGATATGGATAGACATAGATATAAGAAGTAAAGGAATTTTTATGTGGAGAATGGACAAATGTACAAGTTTATATTACAAATGTCCATTTATGCTATCTATGAATATTGCCAGCATGTAGCTGGAAACGTAAGACACAAGAGCAGAGGAGAGATTATTTGGGGATGAGATATAGTCTATTTTATGAAATATATACCTTCCTCAGGCATGCCACAGATGTCTTCCCAGAATGGAGGAGAGATATCAAGTTGTTCTTAATGTTTTATTTCTTATAAGACCACACTATGCAGTGATGGACTTTGTCACTATAAACAGTACAGGGACTGAAGCTGCATAGCTTAAACTGGAGATCACTGCTGTTTTCTGATCCTCAAGTATTTCTTTAATGAAAAAGAGACCAGAGGTTGATAGTCTTTTCCAAGTTTCCAAACCCGTAACAGCCGGCTTCAGATGTGCCAGGTAATTCAGTTACTGTCGTGGCTACAGTTAAGGCACAGTGCATTTTGACACTGGAAGTTTGCTTGGTAAATGGGCATCCATTCTATGACGGGGGCCAGTAAATATTTTAGGTTTGCTTTCTGGATTGGTTGGTTGAGATGCCCCATATCTTACATCAATAAATTTGCCTTGTGTCTTTTTTTAATAAGAATAACACACTGCTTTCGGTGGCGCAGTGGTAGAGAGTCCGCCTGCCGATGCAGGGGACACGGGTTCGTGCCCCGGTCTGGGAAGATCCAACATGCCGCGGAGCGGCTGGGCCTGTGAGCCATGGCCGCTGAGCCTGCGCGTCCGGAGCCTGTGCTCCGCAACGAGAGAGGCCACAGCAGTGAGAGGCCCGCGTACCGCAAAAAACAAAAACAAAAACAAAAAAAAACTTCTTGTTTATATAGCACCTAATACGTATCAAAAAAGCACTTCAAAATATTCCTCTAAATTCTGTTGTGTTTAGAAAAGATAATAGATTTTTATATAAAGGAATACTTTGCGGGAATCTCTATGCTATGAGAATGTTCTGGGAATGATTTAGATGCTCAGAATTTATTACTTAATACAGAAGCACTTTGCCTTGATTACACAGAGGTAATTACCTCTATTTACTGTCTTTTTCTACGGCTATCCTTCAAGTGCATGTACTAAAATGATAACTAGTGACACACTACAGGTTCTCTTGCTTTGTACTGTGCTTACAATGGCTGTGGCAGTGGCTACATATAATCACCATGGGTAAAAACAAAAAATATCCACTTGTCTATGATGAGTATAGTATCTCCCATCACACAATGCCGCTCAATGTCAGTATGGAAATCTAAGAGTCTATTGGTTCTGAGTTTGAGCTTAGCTGGGAATAGTCTGTCCAAGGCTTTGTCCTGTGGTGGTTACTATATATGAACTACATAGGACACAGGTTCTTGGGGGACAGTACGACATATAACATTATTCCTAGCCTTAAAAGCCTCTTGATCTATTCTGATAAGTAGGGTACAAACTTTTCAGGAAGTTATAAAAATTTTTAAGAAGTGTGAGGGGATGGTAAATTGTCAAGGACTGATGTACAAGGATTGATAGGGTATAATTTAACTGGGGCTTAAACAAAGAGTGAGCCTTGGGCAAATGGATTGGAGCAAGGAAGTTATCCCATGTGTTCCTATTTTTATTATGAAACTGTGGACACCACTCTTTTGTGTGGTTTAGATGAGAGCATGAAAATCACTTACATATTTGTATATTACTTCAGTAACTGATTTGAAAAGAAAACCTAGTGATCCAAGTCTATACATATCTTAGTTAAGGAATAGGTATTACACATACATGGTGATAATTAATGATTGCATAATTAAAATGATTGCTTTCTGCTCCATTTTATATGCATAAGTTTTACTTGGTAATTCCTAATCTAAGAGGATCAATTAAATATAATGGATATTTCTGTCAAAAAATCCTGTCATAGAAAACTCATTTTATATGGCTTGATGATGGTTTACAATAAATATGTAGAAGGTTGTCTGTTTATGAATAGATTATCTGCTCCAGTACAAAATCTGAGGTAGTTAAAAAGTATAAGGACTGAGTTACAATGTCATGGATGGTTTTTGCATAGATGGTGAGTTCATATAATGAATGCCTTGATGGATCTAGAAATGATCAGCCTGGTCTACTGTCATTGACTTTATGTATTAGGATTTTCCCACTAAAGCAAACTGCAGATGGAGAATAATTGCAAGGTTGGGAGATACTACATATTAAACGTGAATCTCAGTGTATGGCATGTAGAAGATCTCAAAAAATCATCAATCACATAGCTACTAAATTTTACTTGGAGGTAGTACTGAAAATGGTGTCACTCTTGTTTTCTGAGAAATTGAATGTTTATTCTACAGAGATGCTTACCTTTGGAGTTAAAAGTATCAGAAACACCGACAACTTTATGGTCAATTTTTTCTTATAAAATTAAATTTATTAGATATCATAATTATTTTCTTTGTAGTCGCCTGAAAAGCAGTTATTCTTATTTCTATACTGCATGAAAGTTTAGAATTTCTAAATTCCTTGTTCAGATACTGGTGGTGTTTTTGTTTCTTGACTGGATTGTAACTGATATACATATTCAATAAGTGTTACCTCTAACCACTCATCTTGTTTGTTTACAGCACATACGGGGCTTTTGAAATTAATCCTTATAGTGACAAAAGCTACAATATCTAAAGTATTAATGGGCTACCTAAAAATAAAGACTATATTTTAGGGAACATTATTTTTCAGTATTATTACTGTTATAACAAAGCAAAATGAATTCTAGAGGTACTACTAAGATAACTGCTTAAAAGTTGTCTGCAGCACGATAGAGATCATCTAAGATGTAAATAAACACACTAACTTCCTCATTAATAAAGTCTTACTATATATATACTTTTAAGTGAAGTAAACACCATGCTTAGTTGCTTTACCCGCAGTTGCTTCATATTCTGGCACAAATTCCTCACCTTATTGAAGGACCAGCATCAATCTGCAAACCATGATTTGAATAGCACAGTTTCACTGAATCTAACTGAGCATTGCATCTATATTTATTGAAGACTCTAAACTTCTGTGTGTGATTCTCTTGAAGTCTCTCTCTTCCCAATGCTCTTCTAAAGCCTTCGGATGACCTCATTTAGTGCTTATGGAATTCTAGCTATAATTAGTGTTATTTTTTAATCTTCATTTTTTTCTGTAATGAATATAGTTTTTCTTAGAATTTCCCACCTGTAGACTGCCGCTTAATCCTTTTCATTGAGTTATAAAGGGTATGGCTCTCTCACCCATTCTCCTGTATATATGGTATCTTTGGCTACTTCTCTGTTAGATGGAGTCCATTTTTCAGTGATTGTTATCCCACAGAATCAGTTTTTTTTGTCACTGCTCTTTTCTAGTCCAGTTTTAATTAGCACCGTTTGTTTCGATTAGTGTCTGCAGCTGTTACTGAAAATGAAGATGCTCTGTCCCACTGCACTTTCTCCCGTTGTAACAGGCAGGCATTTTGGTAATTAGATTACTGTTTACTTCAGAACCTGAAACTGAGTAGTCATTGTCAACCTTTGAAAGCACCAGTGAATGAATTCACCTGCCATCTGTTCCTTTCATGGGGTCATAACAGATCATTTCTGAAATTTAACTGCGTTTCCATCATTTCCCTGAATGGTGTATAAAAACAGCCAGTAATAGCATCAAGCAATACACCTAAATTTTCTTCTTTTATATACCTGTCTAATCAAATGCTAAAATGCTTGAAGCCTGTAAACAGTGTCGGCCTCATAAACAATCAAGTAGAAATGATTTCCCTATGTTAGGAAACAGGAGGGCTGTTTCCATGCAGAGCTCTCTTTGCACTGTTCTCTCTACACTCTTTGGATTTTCAAAGAGAAAACCGAACCTTAAGGAATACAATCTCTTTCTCAGTTCTCCTTATATGTTTATCCAGTTCACATTTTAATAGAGGGGTGGTAAACAACCAATGTTATGCACTGACAGATTTATAAATTCAAATTTAGAAGGTGTAGTATTTAGCTTTCATGCAGTTATTTAGAGCATAAGAAACCATTTTCTTGGTGGACAAACTGTGCTATGAACCATGAATGCACACATTTTACTCATAGAAACTTGCTTGGTTAGGTTCAGCTGGTAAAGGTAGTCTCTTGGGGAAATTTTTTCTCTGCTTTGATTTTCAATCAAGTTATTCCACCTTTCCATTCTTAGGAATATATAGTCCTTCAAGGGTGCTCCCCACCATGTGTTCAGACAATCAGGCCAGTCCCTATGCTGTTTCATTCATCGAGCCTTTCCTGTGCCCTGACATCTTTTTTCCAGGTTATCCAGTCTCGGTCAACTAGCCCGTATTTTTCTCAAGGCACCCAGTCTTGCTTCTTAGGATTTTCTCTGTGACTCAACCTATACCACAGCAATTTATTTTGTGTTTCCTATTATCACCTACACTTTCAATTCTTTTTGAGATTTTCCTACCCAGTCGAGCCAAGGTTGCACATATTTTCCAGTTCTATTTACAAATCACATTCCAATGAACACAAATGTATTCATAATGTTTAAGAATTAACATCTACAGGAAAAATGTCCACGTACAATTAAGAGGCTGTTCACAACATCCTATTTAGATTCCTATATGTTTCTTCAGCTCATGCTTCATGCAAGATGTTAAAATAGAGGTATCTGAATAATATATGACACACTTGACAGAGTCTATCAATTCAAAGTTAGAAGATGAAACGTTAATTTCCTTTCATCTACTTTGTTATAAAGAGAATGAATGACAAGCAGAAAAGCTGGGCAAGTGTGGAGGTGTCAGAATTCTGTGAATCAGCTTGTTTTAATAACTAGTGTTTGGAGGCAGTTGCTTGTCAATTTATATTCTTGAAGATTCACACTATTCAAATGTTGCTTAGAATTTCACCAGGTGCACGAATCCCTCTCAAGTAGAATCAATTAAAAGTGCACGAGTGCCATTATCTTATCGACATCCATGGGGTCTCAGTGAAACCAGAAACCAGAACAGTAACTGCTCAGTAAAACACTTGTTCACCTCTATTTTAATGTGATAATTTAAAAGCACTCTCGTTATTAAATACCATTGTTCACTATTTTGAGGTTTTCAGTTTGACATTTTTATGCAAAATTAAATTTACCTTTATGAAATGGGAATATATTAAATACACAGATCAGTATTTGCCTATTTTTGTTTAGGCAAGTTCTTTATGGTTTATGAGCTATGTGTAGTTATTTCTTTTTAATTTTTATTATTTTGGGATTTATCCTGCTTGGTAGTCACTGATCTTCCTGAATCTGCGCTTTGATACCTGACCATTTTAGGAAATTCTCAGGCATTATTGTTCCATATACTTCTTCTATTCCTTTCTTTCTTCTCCTTCTGTATTCCCATGACTAGTATGGTAAACCTTCTGCAATTGTCCCGCAGTCCTTAGATAGGCTGTTCTGGCTTTTATAGTTTTTGTTCTTTTTTGCTTTCTGGTTTGAGGATTCCGTTGATATAGTCTCCAGATCAGAGATTACTTGTTGTGTCCAACCCATCAAACACATTCATCATTTCTGTTACTTTTAAAATCTCTAACTTTTTTTGGTTCTTTCTTAGAATTCTGACCTCTCCTACACTGCCCACCTGTTTTTGTGTGCTGCCTACTTTATCCATGAGAGCCCTCACTGTATTAATCATAGTTGATTGAAATCTCTGGTCCGGTAACTCCCGCCATCCCTGCCCTATATGTTTCTGATGCTTGATCTGTCATTTCAGATTGTGTTTTTTGCTCTTGGTATGCCTTGTATGTTTTTATTGATAGCCGGACATGATGCACTAGTAAAGGAACTACTGTAAATAAGCCTTTAGTCACGTGGTGGTGAGGTGTCGGGGGAGGGGACGCATTCCATAGTCCTGTGAGCAGTTTTCAGGGAGCCTGAGCCTCTGCACTGTGAAACTCAGTGTTTGTTTTCTCTCCCCACTCAGGTGGAATAGGATGGCTGGAGTTGTGTGTTGCCCTACCCCGGGGCAGTGAGGCTCAGATAACACCCAACAGGTTGGGATCTAGTTAACTAGTTTCTCCTTAGGGCAGGACTCCTTAGGAAGAACGGAGTGCCCAGGTATATTTCGAACGTTTCTTTTTCCCTCTCCCTGCAGGAAGTCTGAGGGGAATCTGGCCAAGCTCCGGAGGTAAATCTCACAATACTACTGGGACCCTCCTGTGACTGGGTCTCCCGGAGTTTAAAACTCTGAGTTGTCAGCACTGAGCCTCCAGCAATTCATCAACTACAATCCCCCCAAACCTGGTTCGCAGAATGTTTCTGCTTGTGAGTCTCTGTTCCGAGAAGCCTTGACTCACTGCAGTCACCTGTCTCTGCAATCTTGGGGGCAGTGATTTGACTTCTGTCTTCCTTTTCTTACAGATCCAAAGAGTTGCTGATTTCCCAGTCTGTTCAGCTTATTGTTAGGATAAAGTGGCACCTTCCAAGCTTGTTACATGAGGAACTGGAAAGCAGAAGTCTACCATTTGATTTTATTTTTTAGATTTTAACCTTTAAGTGAGACTTGGTCATTACATTTTATAATGAAAACTTTAAGTTGGCATCATTAACTGAAGTAAAACTTCCGATTAGTTAGATATGTTGATTTTTCAAGGGAGAAGTATTTCCCATCTCTCCAGGACTACACTTTGCTTTTGCATGGATTTCTACCACCTGGTTCCTTCACCAGGTTATTACTTGTATCTCTGTGTTGGTAAATAAAACCAGATTGTGAAAATGGTTGCATGACTCAATAAATTTACGAAATATCTTTGAATCTGAATTTTTATTCCTCAAATGGGAGAATTTATGACACGTAAATTATACCTCAATAAAGTTGTTTTAAAAAGTCAGGAACCGAAACATTTAGTTGGATACACAGTGTATTTATTTGTTATTCTCTTTTAATGTTGTTCTCACTAGCTTGAAAAATCAGTGTTTAATTTTACATAAAAACTATTTTTTTCCTAAACGTAATATGCACTAGGAATCACTGGAACGACCAGAAATAAATCTTCGAATGGTAAGGAATTTAGATTTTTATTTGACAAAAATGTAAAAATTAACTATTTTTAAAGCTATAGAACAAATTTCATGCCTATTAATCCACCACAGTTTTTCCGGAAATCTTACTTTACTACAACTAGTAAACATAACTGTTCAGTAAAGATAAGGAGATCGAATGTGTGATTTTAAGTAGTTTTACATTCTTTGAATTAGTATTAGGGATTAAAAAACAATCTAATTTTAGAATGGAAATTACAATAAAACTAACACATAACATGAAAGGTATTCAGCTGTCTTTTATTAAGACATAACAACTTTAAAGTTAATGTCAGGAGGAAAAGCTAACATTTTGCTGATAGCCATGATTTTCCATTTAATAATTAACTTTTAAGAAAGTCACATTTTATTAAAATGCCTAATTACTTTCCTAATAGCACAGGAACCATGGTAATTGAAAGTTTTTAGCAAAAGGAATACTTGAGTAGTGATAGGGTCTTTGAATTCCACGGTGTCAATTTAAATGTAAATATGCATCACAATATTAATCTTCTTTGTTGAACCAGAAAGGATGGAAATTTTTTCTCTACATATGAAAAACAAGCTTAATGATAATGGTGAATATACTATAAGAAGATTTAAGATTGAATTCAAATCTCAAGCAAAATATATCTCTAATAGGGGCAGGCAAATTGCATATGAGACAACCTCATCTTAGCACTCTGCTAATCCCATTACCATGGAAGCTAATTTCTTTTACATTATATCTTATGTCTCATGATTATATTGAATTTGTACCCATAAATATCCTAGGGTCTTGACACAAGATTCAGCATCTGTTTTTTAATCCCAGTTATATAAATAAATAGTATTTTGTTCTATATATGATGACCTAATTCATCTGTATCCACAAGGAAATGGCAATTCCTTCCACTTACAGGGACTTGCAACTATACTGACAAAGGGTATTATCAACAGCATAGAGATTGGGTATTTTTAGTACATTCAAGGAAATGTCCTAGTTGTTGTAACTGAGGTTTATCTGATAGAATGAATCCACTTAATACTACAAAGAGGAAATCATTCAGATTCAACTTGAGTTCTCCTTCTGAGGGGTGTTTTTGCCAGGGAAACAGAGTCTGTAAAATTTTATTGCATTTTCATAAATTCATGTAATCACTAATTCCCCATGGCGACTGAATATGGAATTTAAAGGTATCAGGTATATCCTAACTCTAAAATTCTGAAGCTCCATAAAAATATCAATTCTTATATTTGTAAGGCCAACTGGCCCGAGGCAGGGGAACGCAATCAGATTCACAGGTTGCATCAGACCGAAACTCTCCGGACCACCCAGTTCCAGAAACTGACCTGGAGACCCTCCGGACCACCCAGTTCCAGAAACTGACCTGGAGACTCTCCGGACCACCCAGTTCCAGGAACTGACCTGGCGACTTTCCACCCGGCCCAGCCTTTCCGCCTTTCGAGGGGCGGGACTAACGGTCCCAAGACTGATGCAACCGGCACCAGATATTGCCACGATACCCGAAGAGACCACCAAATAAGGAATACCCTGCGCCCTCCCAGATTCACCACACACACCCTTCTTCTCCTATAAAATCTTGCCGAACCCTCGCCCGGGTGCGACTTCTCTGGCCCCTTTCTCTCGAACCAGTGAACCTCGCCCGGGAGCGCTCCCTAAGAAAGCTCACTTGAAGCTTTCCTCTGTTTCGCGGTGCCGTTTGTTAAGATCCGACCTTACAATATTATCATTATGTTATATGAAATTGTTAGAGAATTATCAATACCATCTTCTGAGTAAGTGCTGTTGTATCTTTTGAGATATCAACAGTAACACCTAACTAGGATAGGCGTGCCTTCAAGGGGGGAAAAAAAACCTCAAATAAGCAAACAAGAAAGAACATTCTACACTAAAAATGAGTCTCTGGCAGAATGGCAGTCCAGTCCTGGCAAAGTAGTTTCATGTTGTTGCCAGGAACTCAGGCTTCCAAGTTTCTGCATCTTTATACTCTTGGATGACTGCTAGACACTGAGCTGTCTGTCATGTGTCTGTTTCACAGAGAAGGGACGTACAAAAAGAAGGTGCCCTGTTCCAAGGTAACTTCCCAGAAGCGCCCCTGACAATGGTGCAGACTTCTCACGGGCCAGGTTTTAGTCACAGGGCCACATGGAACAGCAAGGTAGCCTGGCAATTCTGCCTTCATCACAGTGGCAATGCACAGGAATAACAACTGGGGTATTACTACTAAAGAAAGTGAAAATGGAACTTGAGAGCCAACAGCCGTCTCTGACAAAACCAAAGTGTATCTCCTTTTATTATATAGTAGTGTTAACCTTAATCAAACCCCCAAAGGAATTGTTTCTTCCATTTTGGCATGTTTAAAATCAATATGAAAATACAAACTCACATTTGAGACGGTTCCAAATTTTCCATATCAGTTATAAACCCCTCACATCTTGTTATCAAAGAATTTCACTACCTCCACTTAAATAATAACTTCCC
Organism: Lagenorhynchus albirostris; assembly: GCF_949774975.1. Classification (NCBI taxonomy): domain Eukaryota; kingdom Metazoa; phylum Chordata; class Mammalia; order Artiodactyla; family Delphinidae; genus Lagenorhynchus; species Lagenorhynchus albirostris. The sequence continues at coordinate 8,239,531 of NC_083108.1, read as the reverse complement.
CACCTTCCAACTCAGCAAGGAAATGCCATCTCGCACAAACAATCTCTATGAATACCTTTCTTTACCAGCCAGAATATGCCCTCTATGCTTTTCTAGGTCTCTTTCTCTCTCTAGATGTTTTAACAAGAGAGCTTTTTCTATTTGGGGGAAATATCAAAGCCACAGCTTTCAAGGCTGCGATTTTCTTGCCCTTTCCTCTGAAAATTAATGTATTCTGAACAATCGTGCCCATTTGTTTGCATAGCAGGGAATGGGTTTCCTGATTCCTTCAAGTCTGTTTGGTTATCTTTGTCTTTATAACTTAGTCATAGAACAGATAGTATTTTGCATTCCTGTGCTCAGTTTTTATAGAATAAAATGGAAAAAATGAACAGGGTCTGAACTTTTTTCATTATCCTTCCTCAGCCCTAAAGTCCAGTAAATCCAACATGTGGCTTTTACTTGTGTGCTTAAGACAGTACCTCAGGGTCTATGAATGTCCAAGCAGGCAAAGTAAACCCAAGTAATCCAAGTAAATCCTAAGAGCTGGTTAGCTCTGCAGTGCTGCTACAGGGTAAGTCAACAGAAAATAGATACGGTAAATATCTGTGTGCATTAAATTTAAGAATATATACCTTGATATAGAGAGTCACTTGGCTTCATTAGCATTTTTATTACTCTTCTTGATAGCCAGTTCATCACTATGAATGCATTTGTGTGTATATGTGTATACCCATATGTACAGACACATCATATATAATGCATATTTAATATGTATTAATCTTAAGAGTATAGTATGTCGGCCTATATTTGCAGGTGGCTTAAATGTTACCCTCAAGGATACATCTTGATAAAATTTAACATAAGTAAATGCATCTTTTAGAAAATAAGTTGGTGAGCATTTAGAAGTAGATAAATACATAAGTATGTAAATATATAGTAAATTTAATATATTCATATAAGAATATACATATTATATTTGATAGATAGGTAAGTATAGATAGAGGTAAAATATGTATAAGCAGGGCTTCCCTGGTGGCGCAGTGGTTGAGAGTCCGCCTGCCGATGCAGGGGACACGGGTTCATGCCCCGGTCTGGGAAGATCCCACATGCCGCTGAGAGGCTGGGCCCGTGAGCCATGGCCGCTGAGCCTGCGCTCCGCAACGGAAGAGGCCACAACAGTGAGAGGCCCGTGTACCGAAATAAATAAATAAATGTATGTATGTATGTATGAGCAGAAGAAATATATGGAAGAGATGCCCAAGCAGAGTGTCTCACGTATACGAGTATTTGTGTGTATGCTGGGGGCTGGGAGAGGGGGAGCACACTAGCAAGGTCTCTGGACAGGTTTGGGTTCTTGCCCATATTCTAGGAACAAGCCATATAAAACTGTTACAAAGTTGTATGCTAGGTCCTCATTTTCAGTTTGCAAAATGAGGGGGATTGTCTTAGTCTGGATGATTTCTAAATTTTTTGTAATATCTACGACCTTTAAGAAATAACATAATCACACAAAAGCAAAAACAAGGAAATATGCCATTTCTGAATCAGTTTTGGATCTAGCGATGTCTTAACTAAGATAGCCATCTAGGATTTTAATTGAGAACCTGCTATTTCTTATAAGTCTTCATTATACATATTGAACTCAGACTAAGTCAATTTACATTTGCAACAGTGTAACTAGATGGAATCAAAGCATGTCTTCAGCACCGACCTCCTCTAAGGATGTGTCACCTCTTAAATGCTTCATTTTAATTAAACAAAAAAGTAATTATGATTTTCTTATTCCTGCAAATACATTTGGATCGATATATAAAATTTAACTAAATTGTACTTTCTGTTTGGAGGATCGTTCTTATACTTCTTTGAATCTTGCACATAATAGGTCCTTGAAGAAGATGAACCAATAATAAGAACACCTTTCAACCAGTGACATTGGCACAACATGGAATGTGGATTGTCGGGAAATGATGTATTCAAGTATGAAGATTTATGTAAGGAAAGAGCCCTATCCAGACATGTGACTATTGCTATTCTAATTCAGAGATTAGATTGATAGAGTTCTATCAACTCCATGCCCTCACGTCCCATAATATTGCTTTTGAAAGCAATAAAAAGAAGGCCTGGATATTTTCAGGCAGCATCCCTGAGGTGCTGACTCTGATCAGAAAGATCACAAGGAAGTAAGAACAGCCAAAGAATTCAGGGAACTTTACCGGCAGACCAGAAGCTGAGGTTTAAGGAAGACACATCTCAGCTGGCATCAATGGCATGGTCATTTTCAGTGCAATCAGGGACTTGGGGTATCGCCGCTGAACGGGACCTTAGAGACCATTTGTTCCTCACCATTTAAGGTTTATCAATAAGAAAATAAAGGCCCAGAGAAACTAAATGATCCATGCAAATTTCAAGCATTTTGCGGGTTTGCCACTTCACTTAAACTGGACTCTTAGGTCTCTTTCACTCTTTCTCCAATTATCCACCTTAGAAACCATCTACCTTCTCGTTGCATTAGAGAGCACAGTCAAGTTTTTAAACTTTTCAATGTTTCTCATGTATGTTTGTGTTTTGTTGCTCTAGTTCAGTCAATTGAATTACTGGAATGAGGATTTTTGAAGAGGGTTAGTCAAAAATAAAAAGTCAAAATTAAGCTGTGTGTGTGTGTGTGTGCGTGTGTGTACGTACCTGTATGCATCAGTCCTTGAACTGACCCTGTGAAATTTCTTGAAGAAAATTGTGTTCTTTCCAGTTTCAGTCCACATGTTCTTGCATGTGTGAGCAGATGTGTATGTGTGAGCATGTGTTGAGAGGCAAATAAACGGAAAAAGTGTCTAATTTTCACTCATAAACTGACATTTTTTCTTACTCCTTGATACATACCTTTATAACGCACAACAGGTAAACAACCTTAAAGTCGCACGACATTATCTATTAAGGTTTTCTAACTTACTTTGATTTTTCCATTTTAGTGCTTCATTTTTATCTCCATGTAATGGTGCTAACCTGGATGAACATACAACTACCAGTCCCCAAACACCTTACAAGACAAAGGAGAAGCTGCTTCCATGTCCTGGCTATTGTAAATAGTGCTGCAATGAACATTAGGGTGCATATATCTTTTTGAATTATGGTTTTCTCTGGGTATACGCCCAGTAGTGTGATTACTGGGTCATATGGTAGTTCTATTTTTAGTTTTTTAAGGAACCTCCATACTCTTCTCCATAGTGGTGGTATCATGGAATATTACTCGGCCATAAAAAGGAACGAAATTGGGTCATTTGTAGAGATGTGGATGGACCTAGAGACTGTCATACAGAGTGAAGTAAGTCAGAAAGAGAAAAACAAATATTGTATATTAATGCATATATGTGGAATCTGAAAAAATTGATAGAGACGATCTTATTTTCAAAGCAGAAATAGAGACACAGACGTAGAGAATAAATATATGGATACCAAGGGAGAAAGGGAGGTGGGATGAATTGGGAGACTGGGATTGACACATATACACTATTGATACTATGTATAAAATAGATAACTAATGAGAACCTACTGTATAGCACAGGGAACTCTACTCAATGCTCTGTGGTGGCCTAAATGGGAAGGAAATCCAAAAAACAGGGGATATATGTATAGCTAATTCACTTTGCTGTACAGTAGAAACTAACACATTGTAAAGGAACTATGCTCCAATAAAATTTTTTTTAAAAAGACAAAGGAGAATCATAGCAGAGGCCACATTAGTTCTAGTAGACACTGATTTCATCCTTGTGTTCTGTCAATAAATCATTGAAAATGCAACGTTTTCTTGGGAAAGTTCTTAGAACCAGGTCACCATTCATGGCTTTAAACTAACTTTCAACGTTCTACAAATAGGAAAAATACTTAATACGAATCAAAAGTGAATTAATGTGCATAATGAACTTTTCTGTTCATCCATGGACAAGGTAAGGGAATTCTCTGCAAGTTGTTAAATTATGTTTCTGCTTTGTTTCAATGCACCTGAAAAGTACAAAGTAATAAATCTCATTTGGCGAAAAGGATACTAGCTATTCAACCTTGTTTAAGATCCTTACATCTTTGGATAAAATTATTCTGTCAAACCTAGCTACATTACTGCCAAAATTGACATAAGCAAAAGCAAGGGTAGAGATAAAATGTGTCTCTTACTCAGAGAGAAATGAGAAGCTACTGGGTCAGTGTTTTGGGCAGAGCAGTGACATGACCTAACATATTTTAGAAGGACCAGTCTATCTGAGAACAGAGCGTGGAGGATGAATGCAGATGTAGAGGGACCAGCTGGGAGGCCTCTGTGACAAGGCAGGAGAGAGTGCCTGGTAGCAGTGTAGAGACAAGAAATGATATATTGCTAATTTATATATATCGTACATACAATCGGATTATAACTATGCAGAAATTATGAATTATAGGTAGCATCCTTAATTTTTTTAGACATTCATAGGTTTTTATTGTCAAATAAGCCTGAATATATTACATTTATATATGTTGACCTTCCAATAACATTAATTACAGAACTCCAAGAACATGCCTTATTCTGAAATACCTTATAGCTTTAAATTAAGAAAAAAGGTCATTGCTATAAGGTGAACCAATCTTTCATCACCTATTAGAGTTGATATTTTTCTTAATGTAATTATAGCCTGTCATGTAGCTATGAAACTTTTATTTCAATACTTTGGTCTGTCCAGGAGAATAATATTTTATGACATTCTTCTGCCCACTGCAAAATCCAACACACACAAAAGTAATACACAATAGGGAATAAAGTTACCATTAGGCTATTTCAAAAATACTAAAGAGTTGCTCTAAGAAAGATGTCCTAATCTATGTTAAATATGGGTGAATGAAATAAGTCAGGCAAATTAGAGTACATACCATATTATTCCATTTCTATAAAATTCTAGAAGAAACAAACTAATCTATTAAGAAATAAAGCAGATGGGTGGTTGCCTGGGGGTAGAAGGGTGGGGGCTTTTGGAGGAAGGAGCACGATATTTTGGGGGATGATGGATACGTTCATCAAGTAGATTGCTGTGATGTCTTATAAGTGTACACATATGACAAAACTTGGGTTTTACAATCTAAATATAAGCAGTTTATTATATGTCAATTATCTCTCAAAGATGTTAAAAATGTTTAGTTAGATTTGCAAGATTTATACTGACCAAAGGTATCGAGCCATGTTTACTTCATGGAAAGACAAGCACAGTGAAAGTTCCACAGATTTCTAAAACTATCATCATTATCCTGTTTGGTATGTGCTGTGCTTGTCCATGAATTTTGTGTTAATTTTATGAAAATAGTACCATGAAAATTAGTACACAATAATGGGTAACAAACTTTTTAAATGAAAATTTTAAGATTAATAAAATTATACAATTTTAGAGTAATATGTGTTTCTTATAACACAGTTCTCAGCAGTATTATAATCAAAATATTTTAAAATGCTGAGACACACCAAACACAATTAAAACCCAAATTCTGTCATCAAGAAATAATCTGTATAAATATCAGGTGAATACCATTCCAGAGTGTGTGTGTGTGTGTGTGTGTGTGTGTGTGTGTGTGTGTGTGTGTGTGTGTACACAGACACGATGGATGAAGAAGAAGAAAGCATTTGAATAGATTTATATGTGTTGAACATTGGGAAGTCCTTTTAATCTATCAGCACTTCCAATCTTTCTTTTCGATTATGTTCTCCCTTAATAGCTGCTTGTTTATCCCGCCATGCCTTCACACCCATGACATCAGAGCACTTATTATTTGGGGAGTGAAATGTATTCATACAACACGTGCATTTTCTTTGACAGATACTTGTCAAGTTATCTCTATAATCGAGGAACTTATTGCTTTCTTTCCCTTTAAAGGAATTTTTGTCAAGAGATAACAGGGGTGAACATTCCCCTGTGAGAAAGTTAAAACGATACTATGTCAAATCCAGCCATGTAATTTAGGAAAGCTGTCAAAGGGAACCATAAGATGCTCTTTAATATTTTACCCTTTATACTATAAATTTGATGAGTTTGAGATATTTTCCCAACTATGAGTGTCTGTAAACAGCTCACACAAAAACTTCATCTTCATACATTATTTCCTATCTAGAAGCCTCTAGTCATTTAGCACCCTGCTTCATCACCTGGTAGAGAAAAGAGATGAAGAAATGACTGTATCTAAACAGTTCCACAGTGGAGTAATGATAAGTAAAGGTGTTATTTGTTTTTGAATTACCACTAAAAGAACCAAAATTAACAAAAATGTGAAATGAATGCCTGTGTCTAAAATGATGTCATGCTTGGACCAAAAATGAAGCTGTCTAAACATTATCTAGAAACATCCCTGGTCTTTGTCACATGTGAAAATCTCTGCCCAAATCTGAAGAAGCAATTTTGAGTTATCTCTGCACGAAGCAAATGGGAGACAACATATGAGAGACAGTTTTCTCTAATCATCTATTTTGTCCACTTTTTTGTAAAATATATTTCAAGATACAAAACTTTAGACAACATATTGTTATCATAAATATCATTTCTGTTTTATCTATAGTCAGGCAATTTATTCAATCGTTTAAAAGTTTGGTTTTTTAAAAAAATTCTAATTGTAGAAACAGTCCTTTGGGCTCCCCTTGTGTGAATTAAGTGACCTGCATGGTAACAGGGCCACTCGGTACACAGTGGCCTTCAGCCTACACTGTGCTATGGGCTTTGCTGTTTATTTTTATTAAAGACATATTTAAGAATAATTGATTCCACTTTCCTATTTTTTATTATTATTTTGTGAATACAGGAGGGCTAGCCTTAATGCCAGGTTAGAAAACGTGATACATGTTCCTCCTGACTTGCCCTCTCTTTGGGGATATGACTTTAGATCCCTGAGTCACTATGTAAGAAATCTGGTGACGTTGAAACCGTCTTGCTGGCGAGATACAGAGACCACCACCGTACAGACAGATGCCCCAGCAGCTCAGCCTTCAGCTGTGTGAGTCTTAGAGCACCGGACACATGAGTAAGTCTTTATAAGATTCCACACCTCAGTCTTCACACCTTATGATGAGGCTTTAGGCATCACTAAGCAGAGAAAATCTCCCCTCCTGTGCCCTCCTTGAATTCCTAACCAGTGGAATCTGAGTAAAATAAACAGTTCTTTAATGGCACTAATTTGGGAGTAATTTGTTTTATAGCCACTAGAACACAATGGACTAGCTCCAGCCGTAATACTGTGTTTTAGGGACAGTGAAACTCACTGGGATGTGTTAACTAACTTTCTTGTGGTAATCATTTCGAGATGTATAAATGTATCGAGTCATCACGTTGTACACCTTAAAATTACACAATGTTTTGTGTCAGTTATGTATCAGTAATGGTTGAAAAATGAGATAAAAATAAATGAATAAATTAGTCCACTGTTTCTAGATGGAGGAGGATTGTTACATGACAAGAGTTACCATCTGCTCTACACTGAGTGTCGCAGGATTCCCAGGCACTTCTAGCATTACCATTGAGGTATCGGTATCCTTTATGGATGTGTTATGTAATATATCACTTTTTGATATGTTACCAAAAAAATAACATATCACTTTTTGAACTTTTGTGCCCCAAATTTGTTCACTTCCTCATTAGAAATAATACTTTAATATTAATTGAAAGTTTTCATTGCTAAGACTAGTGCTTCCTTGCAGTAGGACAAAATAATCAAGATTTTTGGAACTCATTTATGACAGTTCTTTTTTGCTATTGAGAAGTATAAAAATGATACAGCAGTATAAAATAAATGAGTACAAGTTGCGAACATTTTATTTTTCAAGAAATATGAACTTTGTTAATATTCTGAGTAAAAATATCTTGACTGTAAACAACAGATGCTTAAATTCCTGTGTGAAGACTCAAACCACAGGTAGGAGCACTCATTTGAGTTGAATTCTTTAATATTTAATATTCTTTGCTAAATTGATTTAAAGGAATTTTCTCTTCCACTCATTTCAAATTGATAGTCACAAATATCTGAAAATTCATTTAAATTGTCAATCGTCTTCATTCTTAGATATCTATTACTGTCTTTAATTAAATATCAAAATGGATGAAATTGAGTTTTCTCTCTTTTTTCTGTGTATTGGCTTTTAGAACTTGCTCTCCAGTTTCTGCACCCCCTACACACAACAGGTATGGGGAGCAGCAAAAAGTGGCCAACTGGAGGAAACCTAGAGGATAAAAAGGTCCTGGGATACAGACAAAGCAGATAATTAGTCTCCCAGTAATTAAGGACTACTCCGAACACAAAATTTATTACACATAAGAAACTTAAAGTAACCTTTGCATAGGAATAATTTTGTCTGTTTGGTAATATTTTCCTGATTAAGAATTTTATCTTAATCTTAATTAGAAGGTAGAAGAAGTGTATTTGTTTCAAATTATTTTTCTCTATAATTGCGTTGAAACACCAAGATTACCATTCTTCTATGATTGTTATTCTTTACTTCAACACTGTACAGCTAATAAATATAATTATTGCAGCTTCCTCCAAAATTGCCTTTAAAACTTACTGCTTCTCAAATATTCCCAATCATTTTTCAAATTTTTACATGTTACTAGCACCATGCTCTAACTGACTGAGCTAACTGGCCACCTTTACATGTTCGATCTTGTGGAAGAAATTGAGTCATAGCAGTTGTAGACAATAAAAACACGATAAACGAATGCTAGCCAGTTAATTAATATTAATTAATTTAATTAAATATTAATATTAATTCTTAAATTAATAATAATTAATATGCTAGCCATTAATGCTAGCCATTTAATTAATATTAAAAATAAATTTTTTGTTCCTACACTTTTGCCAAGTACGTTTCCATATTATTCTTTTTGCATCATGCATACAGCCCCCTGGTCAAAGTTTCCCTCAACACTTTTAAACTAGTGCAGCTTTAAATGTTAGAGAGGCAACCAGTAGAAACAGGGCAGCATTGGTCTGAGTCTAGGACTGCACACTGCCAACAAGGCACCCCCAAGGCCCTTGCTTCATAGCTCCTATGTTATCAATACATCTTATCTCAGCATCTGGTACAGTGGCACAGAAGCACCTTTCTGAGGACAGCTCCCTGGACTCTTACCACGGTGGCTCACAGCCGGGTACCCAGGGAACTCTGACAAGCCTCCGGATGACTTCTCCTTAAATACCTATTCTAGATATCTTGGGCATGAATGGAAACTCTCAACAGGGTCATCTGAAAATCTTTAACCAAGCAGCATACACCTTCTAATTAGACAAAATATATCTGTAATATGTGTATATTTGGGGATGAGTGTCCTTTGGGGATTTACAGACTGCAAATTCCCTCTACATGAACCCAATTACCACACTACCACCCTGGTAAAAATACCTATCGAGTGTTATTCAATTGTCACATTGGGAAAGCCAGCAAAGCTTAATATAGACCAACAAGAAAATACACAGCAAGCAAATGATTGAATGATTGAATGCTACATTTAAAGAATCACTGGCACTTGTTATGTGAAACATTTAGTCAGAAAATCAAGTTCTAACTCTAAATTCTTGATATGCTGTTTGGACAAGTAACTTAATCTTGCTGACTCTGGACTTTTCATAAGAAAAAAAAGAACCATATCCATATGTCTGTTATAAATATTAAATGGGAACATCCACAGTCAAAGACACCACACTGAATCTCTAGCATAAATAAGTTAGATAACTTGGTTCCCCATGAGGCTGTACTAATAAGTCTCTAAGATCTTGAGCTACCAGGGGTCCCAGACTTAGGTTCACTCCAAAAATTAGGAGGCCACCTCTCTATCTTTAGCCTGCTAGGGCTTAAGCCAAGAGACCATTTTTAGGTTTTCTAATGAAGTGCTATGAACACCTGGATTTGAGTCTTGCCAAAACTGAGCATCTGTCATTCAAATCTGCAGAGGTTATATTTGACTGTAATAAGCGCAAAGGCTGCATTCTTTCAAATATCGTTAAGATGGAAGATACTACTTAAGCCTGACGTCTCAAGTATCCCTAGTCCTTTAGGGTTATGGGCAGGTTGGTATTTATCTCAGTGGCTTTTTAATCTATGCACCACTGAGTTCTACCAAATAAGTGAAAACCACCTATGGGGCATTTGCTAGACATGCTGAGCCCAACCATTTCTTCCTGAAAATTCAGCAAATTCAGCTCATGTGGGTACACAAACTTCCTTCTGTAAGCCGTATTACCTAGACTGAACTTCCATGTTTCATACTCTGCCATGTGTGCCAAGTTATTACATTGTTTATAGTTTATAACAAAATGAGGAACAATCACTATACTTTTGCATTGACTTTTGTAGTCATATTGCATCTATAAAACCGTAACTGTGGACACTTTTGATTGATTATCCACTAACCTAAGATGTGCTGAGTGTGGCAGGCTTATCCAGGGCCCACTCAACAGGACTTCCTTGCTCCATCTTGTTATATAAAATGTGGTCCTAGAATCAGCAGCAACAGTAGTACCTGAGAGTTTCTTAGAACTGCAATCCCACCGCAGACCAACTGAATCAAAATCTACACTCTAATACAATCACTGGGTGATCTATATGTTTAAGAAGCATGGCTCTAGAACTTGCTACAGTTTCCTACCAGGTCTTCCTGGTTTCTGTGATTACAGAGATGACAGTGTTCCTTCAATCATCAAGAAATGCGCTCAAATTGTTTCAACTACTGGCGATCATCACCGTGTGTGTGCATGAGTTTAAGCGTATTTGTATTTTTTTTTTTTTTTTTTTTTTTGCGGTACGCGGGCTTCTCACTGTTGTGGACTCTGCCGCTGCGGAGCACAGGCTCCGGACGCGCAGGCTCAGCGGCCATGGCTCACGGGCCCAGCCGCTCCGCGGCATGTGGGATCCGGGGCACGAACCCGTGTCCCCTGCACCGGCAGGCGGACTCTCAACCACTGCGCCACCAGGGAAGCCCCCATTTGCATTTGTGAAGTTACATTTTTACCTATATCATTTGCATTTCTGAAGTTACATTTTGTAATCAGGAAAAACACTGTAAACTAAGTAAAATAAATAAAAATACTTTATCTTTTGAAACATACTTTTGATCCTTGATATACATTAATATCCATACAGTGAAATACCTCAAATCTGAGAAAGCTCAAATAGTATTTTACTTGGAAAATGGTTACAATATAAAACTCATAAAAAGATAAACTCTGATTTTATTACCTATAATTGAATACGGGCATCTTCAAAATTTTTTTAAATTTTTAAAATGAGAAATAAGTTACATGTAACCTTTTAATAAGCAACTTAGTTATTGAAATCCTTAGTTTCTGCAAAAAATATTGGAATATGGTTTGATTCTATTACCAATTCAATGGACAAAGGTGAAAAGGATAATAAGCAAAAATAAAATTATTAATGTATGTTATAAAATATCCCAAACTGCAACTTATGAAATTAAATAGCTGATTAATGTCTTAAAATTTAGTGACAAATTTTTTTTAAGTATTGGGAATATTCTGAACATTATCCATCCCATATATTCTGATACAAGAAAATAACCAAAGATCAAAGACTTCAATTTGCCATTCATACACATGAACAATCTAAACTAAGATCTGTACAATCCCAACTCAGAAGGAAAGATTTTGAAACAAATCCTTCTTTGATAGCTAATAAATACTTAGCATTTGCTAAGAAATGACTTCCATTATGCCATAAATATGAACTGTTAAATTTATCCTAACAGTGTATTCCTAGTTGACTGCCTCCTTCAAATCCTCTGGGTTTTATGCTTTTTCACATGCTCCAGGGTAGGTTGGTAATTGCAGTTTACCAGTGAGATAGACATGGGCCCTCACACATCCTAGGGATCCAATCCCATGCATTGCTCTTGAGGGCTTCCTACCATTATGAGGACAGGAAAAAAATCTCCAAATGGTTGAAGAAGAGAAGACACAGATTATTCAAAACTTCCAGCTACTAAAATGACAGGCTGTTCTACTGTGAGTTCTGTGAAGGATTTGAACACCAGATGGAGTGTCAAAATGCATAACCTAAGAATGAAGTAGAAAACCATATGAAAGCAAGGCAGGACAGACTATCAGAGCAAGTGACATTAAACCACAGATTCATCCGGCAGGTGGATCACAAGTCAGTCCTAAAATAAGCCTCCAGGGAGATGCTTGTCACAAAGACTATTTATTACATAAACGCAGACACATGCATCCATCTACAACAACCGCCCCCAGTTTCTCTTCTTAATCTGAAGATCTTTTATAAGAGGTTAATGTAGTAAGAGAATATATCATGAATCTCAAACAGAAAAAATGAAAAAAAAAACCATGAAGGAGCACCATCTGGTAGTTAATAGAGATGCACATGCACCCTTTATGTTTCTGTGTCTGAACATGCCATGTGTCGGAGAACCAGCTGCTTGTACCAAGGGCAACGTGAAGTCAAAGTTATGTGGCTTTGATTTGCCTTGCCCTTCCATATCCACGTATTTTAAGAGTATTGTGATTTTTTTAGATGATTTTTAAAAATTCTTTATAGAGTCTAACAAATATGCAAAAGGCGCAAATACTACTTTGAATTTTTTTCCAACTATGACCCATAATTACCAATCAATTTGAATGAGTATTTATGGCAAGCTTGCGCAGTACAAACCATTATATTCACCAAGATATTCAAAGGCTTGTCTTAATCTTGACTCCATGATGTTCACAGGCTAACAGTAGTTTCTTTAACTAGAAAAGTCCTTTAAGAATTTATTTTATGACAAACTTTTTCATGCTATCCCTTCAGACTTTATCATATCACTTGTTAAGACTGAATGGATTTCTTTTAAGATCTGCTTGACAAAACAGATAGGGGTGTGAGTGTGTGCACACATGCATTTGTAATGATTGAGTTACATCCCTTAATATGTGACTGTAAACATTTCAGTCCTTTATATTGCAAGTATTCTGAGAAAAAGAGAAGATTTAGGGTATAGGGAATGTGCTCTTTCAAATATTTTAAAAGCTCTAATGTTAATGGATGGTAAATTTATGCTCTGTAGCTCGAAAACTCAGAACAAGAACAATCGGTGCAAATATCAGAAAATCTACCTAACACAAAACATATTCTCATAGCATTGCTCAAACCATGGTGAGCTTAGAATCATAAGCACTCAAGATGGGGCTGAAGGAGCAACAATGATTTCCTCTATGGAATTATGGCCGATCAAGAGACTGAAGGGATACATCCATCCATCACAATTCTGTTAGGTCTTTTTTACTCCCAGGAAAGATATTCTCATATATGTTGTATCAGTTTCCTGTGGCAACTGTGTCAGTTTCATATGACACAGAATGAGGAGGAAAAAGTCAAAGCATCAAAACCTGGATGGCATAAAACAACAGAGTTGCATGACCCCACAATTCCGGAAGCTCTAAGTCCAAAGTAAAGAGCGTCAGCAGGGTTGATTCCTTCTCTGAAAGACCTAGGGCAGGAACGTTCCTTGCTTTGCCCTAGCTTCTCATAGCTACTGGCTATCCTTGTGGTTCATCATCTTGGCTTGTAGATGCATCCCTCTAATCTATCTCCATCTTCATGTGACCACCTTCCCTGTGTCTGTCTCTTCTTACAAGCTTACCAGTCATATAGGGTTAAGAGTATCAGTCAAAGGCTTGAGGACATTATTGAAGAACTCAATACAAAACAATAGGATAAAAATGTACACCATATCAATTCTACTATATTAAAAACTCTTCTTTAGTACAAGGTATTCAAAGCTATTACCTAATTAGCATCATTGTCATGATTGAAAGCATAGGCAAGCATTTTAAAAAATAAACAACTCCATGTTTGGGGGTTATTTTGTTTTTTTGTCTGTTGTTTCAGTTACTCACTACTTACTCACTCTAGACTGAGGTAAGCATCTCTCTTACCAGAAATTCTACTGCCCCTGGGACGTTTGATTCAGATAATGAGGTAGCTATATCCTCTAAGTGTGATATCTCAGATAGGGAGATATCTTCATCTCTGCTGAAATGTTTCAGAAGTGACTCAAGGCAATCTTTTTCCTAATAAAATTAGCATTTAGCATTTTTTGTTGCATTAGGCAGTCTCAAAGATACACTGAAATTTATCCCTTTTTTTCTTCTTAATTTTTGTACTAAAGACAGACCTGGGGATTCATTTTTCAAGTGAAAGTATAAATGCTATTTTTATTTTTGGAAAAATCATCATTAAATACAGGGAAAACATTTTCGTTTATTCCAGATATTTTGTTATGTTTGTAGATGAAACTGGAAAGTACAGGGTCCCATGTGAACCTTTCTCAAAATGTGTGCAGAGTTCATTTTTATTTTTATAGTTGTCACAATAGTTAAATGGACTTACCTGGTCTCTATTTAGTCATTAATGTGTTTTTGATGTCCATACAAATTATATAATTAAATACCTTTAAAACGAATTAATATTTTGAATTTGGATTCTTCATTTCACTTAAAATTCTTGCTCAGAAATCCTACTTAAATGAATATGGAGTAAAATATACAGCCTGGAGGAATAACCCAAAATGCTTAAGTATGAACACCATGTTTACCTCACTGTCTTTTACAAATCCTATAGGAGTTAGTTGGGGTTTTCTATCAAGGAGCAATTACATGAATCAGTGTCAGCCAAAGGAAAATGTGTCCTGCTCTTTAAACATAAGATAATCATTAACTTTCAAAATATTTAATGTCTAAATTGTCACAAGTCACTGAGTCTACATTTTCCTTTTAAAATACTGTGCATGGGCTACCCTGGTGGCACAGTGGTTGAGAGTCCGCCTGCCGATGCAGGGGACACGGGTTCGTGCCCCGGTCCCGGAGGATCCCATATGCCGCAGAGCGGCTGGGCCCGTGAGTCATGGCCGCTGGGCCTGCGCGTCCGGGGCCTGCGCGTCCGGAGCCTGTGCTCCGCAACGGGAGACGCCACAGCAGTGAGAGGCCCGCGTACCGGAAAAAAATAAAAATACTGTGCTATTTGATATCAATATGTTATAACATAATAAATATCAATCGAAATAACTAATTCAGGTGCACCAAGAACTTCCACTCTAAATTCTACCTGTAAAGTATGTGTACATTTGGAAATGTCTGCTACAGTGTTTTTTATTAATCATGTGATCTCTAGTACTCTGTTAAGAGCTATAGTTATGAAAAAACATTTGAAAATATAAAAAAGCTTGAGGAATTTCAGTTTAGTTCCTAGAGACCTGATGTTTAATCAACTTATTTACTCAAGCTTTAGTAAGTATTGATCAATATTTGTCTAAATTTAAGCTTCTTTATTTCGACTTGGGGTTCAAACTATAAGAGATACTCATCTGGTAAAAATCATTTATATTGTTGCCCATAATTCCAGTCTAGGCATATAATCTCACATGTACTGCTGAGGTTGACAATAATAATTGTTTTCTTATCAATTCTTTATCTATAATTCTGACTTTTCAAATCCATTTTAGGGGCTCGCCAGGATTGGAGAAATAAAAAGCATTACTTTTCCTGCTCTTTAAAATTAAATAAAGCTGGAAATTTTATTCTATTTTATATTTATTTTTAACCAATAAAATACTTAAAATTTCAAGCAAATTTATCTTTCTTTTGCTTCTGAATGCATGAGAATTTTTTAAGATAATCTTTTGTTACTATTAAAATTTTAATTGGGAGAAAACAGAAGAAATCATAAAATAAAAATGTACAGCTTAACAAATTAGTACACAGAGAACACCATTATCACACCACTTAAGTCAAGAAGTATCAACACATACAGCTTTCATTCCAGAACATTATAGCCTGCCCCTACCGAATACAACCACTAAATTAATGTCACTCCCCTAACCTTTCTAGAGATCCCTTCCTTGCTTTTATCACTTATATATCCTTAACCACTTTAATCTGTTTCGAACTTTATATAAACAGGAATAAAAATGTGTATAGACTCACTTATTTGGATCTCTTAAATAATAACTTACAGGTGAAAATACGAAATGATGTAGATAGGAATACAAGAAAATTATCTTCAAGTATAATGATGTTAAAAAGAGGACAGGCTTCTTCCCCCAGTTTTCTGGAAGCCCAGATCCATGCTCCTCACGTGTAACTGTGACTATTTCCCTTGAACCTACAACTGCCTGGTGAGACAGCTGAAATGTATGTGACTACACTGAACCTTATTAGGCCAATCAAGAGCATGACTGATTTCTACAATGAAGAGGCTAGAAAGAGCCTCCCTAATGCCACTATGACTAGCTGTAAGAGGAGTCAAAACAAAAGCTTATGTTAAAACACAAGTGTATCTCTAAAGAGAACAAATGCTGTAGTTTATGAACTGAGAGAGGTGATAGTGATTTTTTGTTTTAGAGTCTTAAAGGAAATCACTTATTTTGTTTCAAATGGGCATCTAAAGACCAACTGTAGAGCAAAGAGCAGGGTGAGCCCCCAAAGTTACTTTCCTTGTCCAGCTTGAGGAGAATTTCAAAGGGATTTTGACGCACAATTTTATAGCATAAGGAGCTTTTCTGGGTAATGAAGTGACTTTGGCTCCTACAGTTCTGTCAGATGCTATGTTTTTTGCTGTTCTGACAACTCCATTTTTAGGGCTGAGAATAAAGAAAGGGCCCCAATATTCAAGAATTGCAGAAATAATGCTGGAGTCTAGACACAGATGAAAATGAGCTTTGGTGAAACACTTGGTGAAAGACCTGATAAGATAATGTACCCTGTAAGAACTGAAGTGACGAAGCCTCTCTTTCTTCATTTTTGAAACAGATTTCTTTCTCTGCAACCATTGACCTATCACAGAAAGTTTTGACTATTTTCCTATGTAAAAGGAGTTTTTGTCTTTATTCTAAGTATCTCTATTTCAGTTGTTTCACTGACCTTTACTATTAAGTGGAAATTTCTAGAGTTTGTACAGATGAGCTAAAAGTATTTTTAATTCAGAAAAGAGGCAATTGAAGATAATTATACCTTACTCTGAAAATGGCAAAGGCAGGCAAGGTATTTTCATGTGGCGTATTTCTCTTCCTAAGGTGAAATACTTGTAGGATGAGCCTTAGGATGAGTTTACAAAAACGTTAGTTACAGGGACGTACACTGGGAGCCAGAAACTCCTTCTCATCGTGACAGCTCTCTATTTAGAAGTATGATATCAGGTAAAAAGGGTATTGTTATTGTGACTGACAACACGTGTGCATATTCAACTGTAAACGTAGCAATTAGTTACTAGGAAATAAACTTGTCCTTTTCCATATATTAGGTAAAAATTTCATCTGCACCTTTCATCAGACCCAGCCATTTTTAATGAGAAACTGATGTCAAACTTAGTATTTCACACACCTTTAATTAGGTTTGGTGTATATGTTTGTGCACCTCCTGAGCATTATTCCTGGTAGATGAGCTTTGTGCACGTTTTAATCCTAAAATCGAACTGACAGAATTGACAGCAGCTTCTCTAATCCCTCGTCAGAGAGCTACACCGAGATGAAGAATCTTAACGCAACTCACGAGGCCCTCCCCTAATTCGGAAAGAAACAAAATGGAGTAAGAGCAGAGACTCCGTCCTGGTGGAAAGATGTAGGCTCTCTCTCCAAATGAGCCCTTGCTCACCAGAGCCAAAGATTAATTGTGAACACTCAGAAGCCTCAAGAATGGCCGGGACACTTTCACTGCGTCTTTGAAGGAGAAAAAGTGAGAAAGAGTCGGGAAGAATAACCACCCAGAACTAATGGCATCATGACCAAACAATGGCGGAAAGGAGAGGGAAGCACTGTATAAGAAACAAATGATTTTACCTCTAAAATACATAGAAAATCAAAAAAACAAGCCAGAAAGCAACTCATCTCAGTACAAGAAATAACCTATACTAGGTATATACCTACAGAACTTGACGTGTAGATAAAAAGCCATGCATGTGAACTTGTCTTCGTTAGGATTCTAGAAAGTGGTGCTGGCAGCCTGAGGTGGGAGGCAAGGGAGATGAAAAGGAACCCACGCACCTTCTTTATTAGTTATTTAGCAACCTGTATGCAGTACTCATTCTGTGCTAAGAACTACTTTAAGTGCGTTGCAAATATGAATTCATTTAATCCACTTTGCAAACCTATGAGCTGGCTGCTACAACCTGGCATGTTTTACAGTTTAGGAACCTGAGGCACACAGGTGTAAAGGCTCCCCAAGACCACACAGCTAGTAAGTGGCAGAGACAGGATTTGAAACCAGACAGGACGGCTCCACCATCCGTGTTCTTACCTTCTGCCGTGCTCCTTCTACCGAGTCACTTGGTAAGATGTTTCAGGTTTAGCTTTAATTGCTCTTTTAAGAACGAACAAATAAACAAGAGAAGCTCACCGGGAATGATTTTAACTAATTTTTCTTGCTTTGTTATTAGAAAGCACCCACTCACACACAGATGGTATGTGAATTGCGGAAGGTGGCATAGCTAGAAAATAACAAAGCTAGAATTTGTATCTAGTGAGTTAGAATGTTTCTTATCATATAGGCTTAACTGTTTAACTTCAGTGCCTTAAAAGCTAAACTATTCCACATGGGAAAATAAATATTTTCTTAAAATATAGAAGAAAACCTTTCTGGAGTCAAAAAAATTAAATATGCATTAAAATAAACCTGAACAAAAGCAACACCACACGTAAACACAGAAAATTATTGACAAACATCACTTCAAACTAACAGATGCAAGTGTACTAAATATTAGCAAATTGAATTTAGCTGTCCATTGAAATAATAATATGACAGACACAGAAGGCTTATTCAAAGAACACATGGATAGTTCAATTTAAAAATGTTAGACTCCATTGAGATTTGAGGGGGAAAAACATTGTAATCAGCACAACAAATGCTCCTGTCGCCACAAAATTGATAAAGTTCAAAATTTGGAAAGGGAGGGCATTTAACAACCTAGGAATAGGGCAGAACTCTGATAGCCAGATCAAAATGCATAAATATCAAAAGATTTTCAATAAAATACGAATATTTTCTACCAAATCAAAGATAGAAAAATAAACCTATACAATTTCAAGCAGAAAACTGAATTTTTACAGATGATAAAACAGAAACGGCTCACATAAAAGTTAAAACAAACGTTCAACCTCATAAACAACCAAGGGAGATACAAAGTAAAACCCCTTGTAAACGCTATTCCTCATCTACCAGCTTGACAACATTTTTTAAATCGGATAATATAAAACTTGGTTGAAGATACGTAATACCAGAAACACTCACCCACTGCCGCTGG
Organism: Lagenorhynchus albirostris; assembly: GCF_949774975.1. NCBI lineage: Eukaryota > Metazoa > Chordata > Mammalia > Artiodactyla > Delphinidae > Lagenorhynchus > Lagenorhynchus albirostris. Next base: position 8,220,261 of record NC_083108.1, on the reverse strand, counting down.
AGTTGAAGAATGGAATATGACTGATTTGAAAGGCATTTTTGGCATCACCTTGTAAAACTCACCCTCAGCCTTGTGGCTCCCAAATTGGTGCAGGAGGGAATCATCCTGGGATGCTTTATAAGCTTCTGGTTCCTGGCTCCACCTCTAGCCAGTCTGATTGAATTGATGAGACGTGGGCGTTGGGAGCTTTGGAAGCTCCCCAGGTGATTCTAAGGTGCAATGTTGTTTGGGATGCACAGCCATTCTCTACAATGCAGGACCTACACTATCGAGTGTGTAATTTAGAAAATCTCTCGCACATGTGTACCAGGACGTTTACAAGAGTTAAGAGTAACAATGATCATGATAGCAAAATACTGAAAACAATCAGAATGTATATCAATCTAGAATGGATAAATCATAGTGGAATGTTCAATAAAACAGAAAAAATAAAATCAAACCTCATGCATTAATAGCATTGATTCCCAGAAGCATAATTTGGAGTGAAGGAAGTCTGTCTTAGAAGATAAACACAACATGATTCCCAGTTATATGGTGTCTAAATACAATACTTGATAGAATTTTAATTATGGATGCATAATTGGATAATGAAGGAGATAGAAAATGTGGGAGGAATGGGTATACGTTTCAAGATGGTGGTTGATTTGAGGAGGAGAGAAAAAAGGAAGTGGTCGGGGAGTGGATGCTGGAAGCTGCGTTTAACCTTCTATGCCATGACTTGGTTGTAGGTACACAGCTGTTTATTTTATTTTTGCTCTTTACCTCTATTTCAGGTTTTATACACTTTAATATGCTAATTGTATTTCACAATAATTTAAAAATAAATTAATGTAGAGATTTTAAACAGGAGAGTGAATTACAGATTGTTCATGTAATAACCATCACTCAGGCTATTGAGAGAAGAATATGTGGGTGATGTGTCAAGTGTGAATACAAATAATGAATAGAGTCCTGTTGCAGAAGCTGATAAGGGATTGTGTCCTTAAGATGAGGACAATTACAGCGAGGTCTAAGAGTCATAGATGGATTAGGAGGTACTCAGGATTTAGTGATTCAGAAAATGGAGCAGAAGGGGAAGGCAGGGAGGGAGAATGGAAAGTCAAGAGGTCTCTCAGGTTTCTAAGTTGAATCACAAGGACACTGATGTTCTTTGTTAAGGTGGGAAACCACGCAGGTGGAGTAAATATCTTCACCACTAAGTGCAAAGGTCATGCTCTTGTGGGCACGTTCAGTTAGACCCAACTGACTCTAACCTACGTGCAGGTGTGAAAAGAGAGATATAAAGGCTTGTTCTCAGGAGAAAGGGCTGAGTCAGGTGCATTTTTGAGGGTCGTCAGTGTATACATACTAAATGTATTTGTGGCTAAAAGAGAGATTTCAGAGGATAATGTAAAGTGAGAAGACAAATTCTGAGAAAGAAGTATGTAGAAGTCTGGGCAACGAACACTGAGAAGACATGCTAGAGAACTAGAAAGAAATAACCCCAGTGACGTGTTTGGATAATAAGGAGACAATAAATACTGCCATGTATCATCAGAAATCACTTTTACCTATTACATATCAAGCTGGTTTAAAAAAATTAAAACCTATGTTATCCTAGGGCTGATACAAGCCAGTGGTTAAAAAACAAGAAGCATTTTGTCATGCTTTATTTTTTTTAAAGAACCCTGTCACTGACAATATGAAAATACATAAACATACTTTATCAATGTATAAAACTAAGCATCAGTTATTTCTTTACTAGTCAAGAATTTTAAGGAAATAAGAAAACATAGTGATTGTGTAGCCCTTTTATGAATCGTTTAAGTATTTCATTGGAACATTTTTTTAAATTATCGAGTTTTATTGAAAGCACTAAAATTTCAACATACCTAGTCTTCGCTGCCATTGTGGAATAAAAGCAGGACAGCTACAGTCGTTTTCCTTTCAAATAAGAGTTCCCTAAATATTTGAAAGTGAAATGAAGGTAACCTGGAGAATCAGAGAAAGCAGTAATTAGAAAACTGAACCATCAACTAATGTGATAATATTATTTTATGCTAGACATCCCTTCTTTAAAAATGCAAACATTTCTGTAACATAGGCATATTCCCATATTACAAATAGTACTGATGAGTCTTATGTGGTTTAAATAATTTTTTGAAGGTCATAGACCTATATATAGCTATTGAGAGCTGAATCCATGGTGGTCTAACTCTATAGGTTCATGACATTAGAATGAGAAAATGTTTCTGGAAGCAGGACTGGTCTAAATGTTCTTAAAATTTAAAATTCCACCGTTTTCATAACTTTACTCTAGTGCCTTAAACTCAGTTTTCCTTTTTGTATACAGACTGATTTCTTAGTGAAATAATTTGTGCAGCTTATTCAAAAGCTGCCTACCATTTTATTCATAGAATGAATATGAATTCCTTTGTGTAACATCTCCCATTATTCATTCACGATATTACAGCCCATTTCTGTACAAACAATCAATCACGGATTTCAATTTTGAAACAATATTAATCATTAACGGGATCTAAATCTGTCTACTTTATGGGCATGCACAGATTTCTACAAGGTAGAAATGTCACATGGAGCAAAAATAAGCAAAATAAATCTAACATTTCAGGAACATAAAATGTGTTCTTTATTCCCTAGAAATCATATCAGGTTCCAATTATTATGATTATTTTTATAATCGGTGTTATTTACAACTACATCAAAGTTCACACATTTATTTATTTCCTAAATAATAGAGCCCCATCTCCTTACTAAGGACATTCAAGCCCCTTTGCCAATCTAGCCCAAATCTTCTTTCATAATCTTTTCTTTCATTACTTCCCATGTTTATTTTATGGTCAAGATACCTTGGACCATCAGTGGTCCTTGGGTAACAACATATTTTGTGGGTTATCACTACTCTGAACCACCTGACGTCTAAGTTCCTCCTCTCTCCAGCTCAATATCATTTTTGTCCCCCAAACTGTCATATATGCCCTTCCTCAGTCAACTCATACATGCAGCCTTCCTTGAAGCAACTCCCTCAAATTTCTATGACCCACCGTCCTGCTTGAATTAAATACTCTTTGCTCAGTTCTCCTAAATAAGCATATGAAAAGATATTCAAACTCAGCTATCAGGTGAGTTAATAACAAAATACCACTATGCAACCAAAACACAGAATGTATGTGTCAACTAGGGCTTGGGGTAACTGGAAATCTTATGCACTGCAGTTGAAATGTACATTGTTATTTCCACTTTAGGAAGCCATCGGCAATATATACTAAATCTGAACTAACATATACCCTGTGACTCAGCAATTGGACTCCTGGTTATTTATACACAGAAATACGTATTATATGTACCAACAGACATATATGAGTGAGAGGATTATAAAGCAAGAGCTAAGACCAGAACTCACCACCAATGCCTATCAAAATAGAAGGGGTGAATACATTTTGGTATATTCATAAAATGAAATAACAATAAAAATGAAATTAGAAACTTCTTTTACAAGCAACTACATAAGTAGTATCCACTTAAGATGACAGATATGAAAGAAGACACATGTATGATATACACCAAATTCAAAAATCAGCAAAATTATTCTCTGGTGTTCGAAATCAGATAGTGGGTAACTTTCTGGAGAGGAAAAAGAATAAAGTGAAGGTATGGGAGATGGTCAATGATGCTAAAAGTATTCCATCCCTTGATCCAGATGGTGTTTTGTGGTTAAAATTCTTTGAGCTATACAACCATGATGTCTGCTTGTGTCTATATATAACCTACTTCCAAAAAAAGATTATTAAAATATGAAACTATGAAGTGTTTGGCATTCTGAATCTCAGAGGAATATAGAATTGGTCTCCAGGACTTATACATAAAAGTGCTTTCAAAATTCTTTTTAATTCAATTAACTGTAAAAGACAATCAAACTAATGGCATAATTAAGCCAAATAGTACAGAGGGAAAATGTCAGAGTTGCTGTATGGAAAACTCTGTGGGTTCAAAAATATTATTTATTCCAAAGTTGTGAATGTTGGTTTGAAACATTAAACTGTACAGTTGTTAGAGTGGGAAAAACATGTGGGTAATACTCTTTTGGTCTATTTCAGTAAATTTCTCTGGATTTATTCTGTGTTATAATGAAGTGAGGCTGTGTTAAATGGAATTTGATCTCTCAAATGCTATAGTTTATATTAAGGATAGCATTGACCTGTCAATACCTCATTTATCTGTTAACCTTTGTTTGACAAGGAAAAGTCCACAACTTCAGTATGCGTATTTTTCCTGTGTATTTTCTCTGAGTCTGAGAAATGAGTGTATTGCTAGGAATTTATAAAACTACATTAAAACAGCATGGGAATTAATGGACTCAAGTGTTAGTAACACCACTGTGTAGGATTACGTTAAGTTGAACCCATTCACAACCTTTTACATTATCAGGGACTGACAGGAAGGAATAATTGTCTACATTTTATCTTCTTTGAACAGCAAAGTGATCAATTTATGGCATAAATTTAGTATGGGGAAGTACTGGAAACAAATTATCATTAAGCTTCCTACCAGCTCTGGGATTTATTAAATGAATTAGGCACTAATATTTCTTTGTTTAGCTTTTAGAGAATTACTTCTAACCCAAATGGCCTGTCTTGTATAGTGTGTAACCTGAAATGCAGCATGCACCCTGAGGTGGAGATTTCCACTCCATTTTATTTTTTAATTAATTTATTTATTTTTACTAAAGTATAGTTGATTTACAATGTTGTGTAGGTTTCGGGTGTGCAGCAAAGTGATTCAGTTATACATACATATATATCTTTCGTTTTTCAGATTCTTTCCCCTCAATTTTACATGCTTGAAAACCTTATATAAGGGACGACGTAAGTTTTATAGGATTAAATAACTAGAACATTGAAAATCTAGCTTCAATTAAAGATAAGTCTTTTGTCTGCATGTTTTGTTTTCAAGTAAAACCAATAGCACAATCTGCATAATAACAATTCTCTTCTCTTGGTGTTAACATTTACATTAATCCTTAGGAATCTTGAATTTTTAATAAGCAACTTCAAAAATGTGTATTTCCGAAAATCTTTCTAATGATGTGTAATTCTCAAAACTGATAATTTCACAATAATGGTATCCAGTATGAGAGTGTTATTTATTTTACCCTTGAAAATTTGTTTTAGGCTACTAGGAGAACCAGATCGCTTTAGCTGTTTACACCTCAATTTCATTTATGTTATTAAGTCTTCACTCTTCCTGAGTCTCAGCTGGTCCAGCTGTAAAACAAAGACTTGCTATATGTGTAATCACAGGAGAACAATTGTGTTATTCTCTGTTGCTGCCATAACAAATTACCACAGTAAAAAAATTACCACAAACTTTAAAAAGTTTACCTCACAGTTCTGAAGGTCAGAACTTCAATGGGTCTCACTGGGCTTAAATCAAGGTATTTGGCAAGGCTGTGTTCTTTCCTGGATGCTCTAGGGAGAATCCTTTTCCTTGTCTTTTCCAGCTTCTAGAGGCTGGTCATATTCCTTGGCTTGTGGCTTCCTTTCTTCACCTTCAAAGCCAATAATGAAAAAAAAAAAAAAGCCAATAATGTTTCATCTGTCTGATCTCATTTCTGTCATTAAATCTCCCTCTGACTACAGCTGGGAAAGGATCTCTGCTTTTCAAGGATTCATCTGATTAGATTTGACCCACCCAGGTAATCCAGGGTACACCCCATATCAAGTCCTTAACATCGACCCCATCAGCAAAGTCCCTTTTGCAAGTAAGGTAAAATAATCACTGGCCATGGAAGCTTCCTTGGGAGCAGGGGTGTGGCATTGTTCTGCCTACAAGACAGAAAACCTTTTAATGTGTTATATTTTAGGATCAGAGTTTTTTGAAGATGAATAAACAAATTTATTCTGCAAATATTTTCAAATACTTATTGGATGGCGGGAACTAGGGAATCATACTATAAGGTGTCACAGATGATGACCAGTCCTCTCTTAATTTGGTGTACAGTGAACAGGACAACACATAACTGGTGTTATTATTTGGTGGACAGGAAGGGCCCTAAGGATTTCCATTGGTTAGTATGTGTTCACTGGTTGTGATTTATTTTGTTTGCCTCCCATAATGTAAACTCCTTTCATATACGTAGGTATTTGACATCAGGCAGACTTTCGCTGGAAGGGTTTTCCACCTTCTGTTATGGACTTTTAACTCCCTCTCTCTATGTTCTGGTGGCCAGGCTGTGTCCATATAATCTAAACTCTGCGAGTCAGATGTGTCCACTGGCAGTGCCACTGCCCCTGCCCCTCCGCGCGCCAGCATTAGTGCCCTCAGGTGCTTCCTGTAGCATGAGCTGAACGTGGTTTCTGTAGCCCAGGGTCCCTTGGTTTTTCTTTTGTTTCCCCCCGCCCCACCCCCACCATTTTCTGCGAATTGTTTGTCAGCTGTATGTTGATTCTGTGAGCATCCTGACAGCCTTCCTAAATTTCATCTCTGCTCACAACAGCCAAAACAGGGATCTGGTATTTACAACCAAGAATGCATAGCCGAGTCTGTTAATTCTTAACCCCAAATCTGAGGAAGTAAATAATTTAACAGGAAAGAAAGACTAGTGTCTGCTAATATATTATAGCCAGTCTTGAGTATATATTCCATTATGGAAATAACCAAAAATCCGGTAAGGAAATTTTCTATAATACACAATGAGAATTGAAAACTAGCTGGGATTTGGAGGTCATGTACGCATGATTTTTTTAAAAGGCTAAATCACAAGTCCAGATATTAAAACACTTTGTATCGTCGTGCATTTAATGAAAGGAAAGGATGTGTGCTGATTTTACTTTCCTATCTCTTGATGAAAGTAACTCCATTTGAGAGTCAGATTGCCATATTTTAGGCAGCCAAAAGAATGGAGTCCCTGATCATATTGATTTTCTTAGCACAGTATAGCATTAAAAACTCTCTTGGTGAGGGATTAAATTTATACAATAGAGTTTTCAAATATTGTTCCAGAAAGGCATTGTAGAGGGGCGCTCCGTTTGTTCCCCCACCCCTCCCCAGCCTGCGCACAGCTGACTGGCTGAGCCTACCTCACCTCCACCCCACCCTGGTCTATCCCCTATCACACGAGGTCTCTTGCTCTACAAAAGGCTGTTTTTTTTTTTTTTTTTTTTTTTTCGGTGTGCGGGCCTCTCACTGTTGTGGCCTCTCCCGTTGCCGAGCACAGGTTCCGGACGCGCAGGCTCAGCGGCCATGGCTCACGGGCCCAGCCGCTCCACTGCATGTGGGATCTTCCCAAACCGGGGCACGAACCCGTATCGCCTGCATCGGCAGGCGGACTCTCAACCACTGCGCCACCAGGGAAGCCCTACAAAAGGCTTTTAAAGCAAAATGATGGAGAAGAAAGTGGGGGGAGGAAGTGGTAGAACACCATGTTTGGGACTATAAGATGACCAGTTTGGAAAAAGAAAACTTCCTTTGTATGTTTACTCTGGGACTGCAAATGGGAAACACATCTGTAGTTAGAACCATCCGCGCTAGTCCTATCAAAGCAGCGTAAACCTCTTCTCCAGACTTTTAGATGTGCTGTCAAATGGTTGGATCCAAATGACAGAATTACAGCCTGTGGGTCAAAATGTGGTCTTTCTCCTTAGGTGTGCCAACAGATGAAGATGCTAGAAGGAAACAGATGTGCGAAGGTGGAGAGGAACCAAATTAGAAAGATTTACGCACAGGGACCCAGCAAGATGTGCCTACATGAGAGTGAAGAGCACAAGAGGGTTGGTTTTAAAATACAGAGGAGTTAATATTTCAAACAGAGATGGGGCGGACAAGCCTCTGGAAAGCACACACTTTAGAATTATGTGTTTAAAGAAACATTCTATTTTAAAAGGTGGGAAGGAGGCAATTGACCATTGTGTGGTCAATAGTACTGATCGACGTTGGCTTGTTTTCAGTGAGTTTTCGCGTTAATGGTTGATCATTAACCCATTTAAAAGTGGGTCATTTTCTGCATCACAGTTCAATGACTCTCAAGCTGTCACCAGCCACTTAATGAAAAGCAACTTTCATTAGACCAGCCATTCAACCAACAGTTGAGATAGACTGAATTGAAATACAGCATGAGGAGGGTAACCTGACTTTAAAAAATAGACTTGCCTATATTATTTTATCAGTTTAATAGCACAGGAGTACCTCTCAGAAACATAATCTCTGTGAAGTCTCAGAATGCCCCAAGTTTCTTCTTAGAGAACCAACAAAAACAGACTAGTTTTGTGTCTAGTTTCCATGCCTAATGAATACAACTGTTTATGTTTTTCTCTTAGCAGAAACAAGGAGATTTCAGTATGCTTGCATCCATTAAGCATTTCAAATAGTCACTGATGGCTAGCGTTTCAGCAGGGCTATCCTTAGTTGCCTTTCTTTAAAGATATATTACGCAGTTGCTCTTTAGGACTGAAAGCTTCCATCAAGGACAGTTTTCTAGGTTCTCATGACTGTGGAGATAATGTCTTAGAGCCACTGTTCTCTGTACATTAGGTAAGACACTGATGGAAATCTGATTGGATTTAATACCTTCCTCTGCTAATGGATTGAACTGTACCTTATAGATTTGTGCTGCTTAAAACTAGTTCTGAAAAGTGTGTCCAGGCTTCCTCTCCACTTCTGTCTGCCCAATAACTCACGAGGTAGCAGCTGATATTATAGTCACCTCTTCTCAAAATAGATCAAGACGATGCATTTTCTATTGGAGTTGAGTTAAAAAGCGGGTAAAAGTGGACTCGGCAAAGGTAGTGCTTTGTGTTTACGCTTGTGAATTTCCAATTAGGTTTTAGGATCACTTTCTTGAGGGTTCATTTTAGTGGAACGGTGCATACTCTGACTTTCAAAAAACATGTAACCCAATATTGAAGTATCTAATGACTAAGAACTCATCAAAAAGAACCTATGATCTGCATGAAAATTAATAAGTCACTTACCACCCTACATCTTCATGTTGTTATGCAATTGCCTTTAGAGGAAAAAAAAAAAAAAAGTGCCTTTAGTCCCAACCAAGCCATTCATCTACATTATTTAGTTATTTAGTTTTGGGTCCTTATATATATAATTATATAATATTTAGTTTGGGGTCCTTATATATATAATTATATAATAATTATATTATTCTTCCTTGATTAAACCAGAATTCAGATGTTTTATTATGCCACCATTCCTTGACTGTTTTTACGGTATACTGATGAGTTTAAATGTGCTTGTACATTTTTTTTATGTTTTTTTTTTATGTTTTTATGTTTTTTATTTTTATGTTTATTTTTAACCATTGGTCTTTATTTCTCTCTTAATCCTGTATGGTGTAAATTAAAGGACTCAAGAAAACTTATGTTACAGGTTGTTGCTGTTTTCCTATCCTAACATCTAAGTCATTCCAAGTTTATGAAATTTCCATTTAGGTAAACTAAGATGAATATAGAGATCCTTCCTTTGGCTCGATTTTATCGTCAGGAAAAAAAGCCCCTCAATTTTTAATAGATACACATAGCAACATATCATTAAATAAGATACCTGAAATAATGAGATGGTATTTGCCAGATAGGCATGTTTTCTTGTCAGAAAGACCTTATTTTAGTAAGAGATCCAAGATTTTATTTATAATAAAATAACATGCAGATGCCCATACTAAGGAGGGAAAAAGAGGCAACCTCACAGCAAGGAAAACTGTCGGCATATTTGAATTCTAATTAAGAAAGGAAGCATGTGAGCTGGAAAAATAGCTAAGCCAGGTGGGAGGGTGAGTGGCATCTAGCCCACAGAGCACATTTCTATGCAAAGAATATGGCAACCGTTGTCCGTCCTGTTCTAATTACCATATATCAAATACAGGGCTTGACTCTATGATGAGATGTGGAAGAATGTAAAGAAGGCCCTGCTTATCTTTTTCAAACGCAATTACATTTATCAGAACATGAACCTGACCTGCAAGTCAGTGGTTTCTTCAAAAAAAAAAAAAAAGATTCACCAAGCTGGTACATCTCAGAAGTGCCAAACCCCATGGTAATTCTATGGTGATTCCAAGGCTACAATCACAAGCAGGGCAGGCTCTGCCAGTGAGACAGATGCTATCCTTGGAAGTCCTTTCTCATTTTGTGGGGTAGCATCTGAGCCTTCTTCATTACCAAATGATGACAAATAAAAGATGATAGTATTTGTAGTTTCCATGAACATTTAAATTGAGTCCTGCACAAGAAAAATACGCATGGCAACACATACCTGTACTGAAGGCCTGCGCGTACATGACAAAAATACAAACACATTGGTTTTCTCTTATTTCTCAAAAGCATGCTCATTTCATTGACTGTGCAGATAAAGCAGCAGCATTACATCATCTTTACCTCCTGCCCTTAGAGATAATGCTTCTTGGAATCTTACTGGGTGACATGTGGTGAGAGAGTTTGATATTTGTTCATTTAAGTCAAATCCAGGACTGTGTATTCAAAACACATTACAAGTCTAATGTCTATAGAGCTTGTGTTCTATAAGTGGTAATGCCTTCTGTAATGTCGATTCTGAATTTTCCTCTAGTGATAGATTTAGAAGCATTTACTTCTCATTGTCCTCCTATAAAAAAGTTAATGGGAGAAAAGAGAAAATAGTTCCTTGCAATATTTCTACATGTATATGTAGCCATGTACATACTGATGCAAGAAAAAACAAACAAGAATTCTGCTTGTCCACAACCATAAATTCAGAGAACAAAATGCAAAGTAAATAGAATGATGTATGTGTGTGAGCATGCACTTGTATGCATATTTTTTCATAATACTGAAAATTAAAGATTAAAATATCAATATAAGCAAATTATTGGGTAAAATGGAAGTAAATACCAAATGAAAAAGCTAAGCAATTAAAATAGATGTTTCTGGAAAGTGAGACTTGGAAGGGGATAGCTTTTCAATATGAAAATATGAATTAAATTTTAAAATTTAATTAGGAATAAAAATAAGTGACCACCAAATGGAAATATTAACTAAATGAATATACATCCATAAAATGCAGAACCATTAAAAATGAAGTAGATCTAGGTTGTTCTGAATTTTAAAGATGTTCCAAATGTTGTTAACTCAAAAAGTGTTAACGCATGCCACGCATATTCTAGGTGTGGAGGCAACAGCAGTGAACAAAAGAGAAACAGTTTTAATCCTCCAAGGCTTACATATTAGCGAGGGATGACATAAAATATACACACATAAATGTAATATTTTAAATGGACATCAGTCCTATAGAGAGAAACAAAACAAATTAAGGGGTACAGGGTGTGTACATGATTGGGGTGGGGGGCTGTGCGTATCCTCTCTCCTGAGCCTTCTCTGAAATATTATATATAAGCAGAGATTAGAAGGAAGGAGGACCAAGTCAGGCAGATACATGGCATCACAGAAATGTGTTTATCAGCAGAGTTAGGAAACTTGGAATAAAACTGAGAGACAGGTAGGGAGACAACTATTTTTCTGCCAGAATTCATTCTATTAGTGGAGGATGATATAAAAATAAGAATGATACTGTTACTACCATTAATTCTACTACCAATACTAATACTGTTAATAACAGCAATGGCTAACATCACTTGAACTACTGACTATGTGTCCCTGATTGTGCCTTGAATATCTTAGTCAGCTCAGGCTGCCATAGTAAAATACCATAGACTGGGAGGCTTAAACAACAGCAATTTATTGCCTCACAATTTTGAAGCCTGGAAGTCCAAGATCGGGGCCCCAGCATGGTTGGCTTCTGGTGAAGACTCTTTTCCTAGCTTGCAGAAGGCCACCTTCTCAATTATTTCCTCATGCGCCTGAGGCAGGGGTTGGGGGAGGGAGACACAGAGAGAGAAAGAGCACTTTTGCTCTTGTTTCTCTTCTAATAAGGGCATTAATCCCATCAAGAGAGCCCCACCCTCATTACCTCAACTAAACCTAATTATCTCCCAAAGGCCCCATCTCCAAAAACCATCACAGTGAGAGTTAGGGCTTCAACATAAGAATTTTAAGGAAATACCGCGCCAGAAAAAAAAAAAAAAAGAAACAATTTTAAGAAAATGCAATTTAGTCCATAGCACAGAACTTTACATGGATTAACTTATTTACTAGTTTATATCATCAATAAGTTAGCCAACTAAGTTACATCATCAGTAAATCAGTTAGTCATACTCACTAGTCAAAACTAAATACAGAACAAGAGTTTTCCAAATTCCTTCTTATGTCTTCTAGGATATAAAAATATAACTGGTGTCTTGGTGAATCAATGCACGCTACTTTTTTAACATAATTGAAAGACTGTCTGAATTAAAGAAATTCAGTTTTATTATTTTCAAATATATATGCTCATTTAAACCATGCTAAGAAGAATTGCCTAGACTTTGGGGTAATCTGATATATATATATATATAAATGTATATATAAAATATAAAATAAAGGTATGTATATAGAATTTATTCAAATTTATTTTACATATACAAATGTGTTTTAAATAAAGATATACATAGAATATATTTAAATTTATTTTATATCTATATAGTTTTTTCACGTACTCATAAAGAGAATGCATTCTTTACATTAGTAACCTAAAAGGTAATTCTCTCTAGTGGCCTGGGCTTTCTCATTCATACATTCATTCATTTATTCAATTATGAACTTATTTATGCTGAGGTGTATCTTAAATACTATGCAGAGTATATTATTGAACACTGCCATGTCAAAATGCCTCAAAATTGAACATTTTAAAGAAATCAGACACTGATTATTTCACTCAGTTTATGAGGCTGAGGATTCTGGATGGCGATTATCAGAGTGGCTGTGACTCAGGCTCTCCCGTGAGGTTGAATCAAACTGTAGGTCTGAGCTGTTGTCTCCACACTCAGAGTTCTGCTAATGAAGCTGTGCTTCCAGGCCCAGTTGTATGGCTGTAAGCCAGATGCCCCCATTTCTTGCCTCAGGGATCTCTCCTGCAGATTATAGGGGCTCCTCCTGAGTTGTGATCGAGAGAGAAACTGAGAGAGAGAATGTGCTCAAGATGGAAGCCACCATCTATGTATAATCTAACCTCAGAAGTGGCATGCTGTCATTTCTGATATTTCTACTTAAACACAGTAAGTCACTAAGTATAGTCTGCTTTAGGACGGAGAAATTAAACTCCATCTCTTAAAGGGAAAAGTATCGAAGAACTTGTTGATATCTTAAAATCCATCTACAAGAATACTTTATCTTCTTATTTTGACTACCAGAAATAGTGCAAAATTGGTGCACAGTGTGTTTTGTTTTCATAGATCTTACAATTTATAAAAATATCTGTAATATTTAAATCGAGGCTGGTATAGTAGGAAGTGCACAGCCTTTATAAGTAAGAATATCTGGAACTGAATCTCAGTTCTTCCACTTATTAAATGTAACCATGGGCAAATTACTTACTTTGCTTTTTTACTTCTGTAAATCTAGGAGAATAATGACACTTGTGAAAATTAAGTAAGTTTATAAATTTAAAGAAATTAAAATAGTGACTAAGAAAATTTTAATAAATATTAGCTAACATTACTTTTAAAGATTCTTAATTTATAAAATTCTCTTCATACTCATATCCCTTAAAGTAATTTATGATGACAATCAGTATAAGTAATAAAGGAGTCATTACAATATTGAGAGTTTACTTATACAATATAATGCATATTTGCACATGCACATGTGCAGTTAAAATGTATTGGTGGTTTTAACTGGCAAGAGCACTGAAATGCACAGTTAGGCAGGAAATGTGCCGTATGCCATGTTACACCTGGACGGTATGGTTGCACCTAATCATCTTCCTAATGTCCTCATAGTACCTGAATATTGGAAGACACATGGCGTTTTGCCTCCTTAGTGGTGCTTTCCCATCCTGTACGTGGACAGTTATTTACTATTAATCTTCTGCCAGCTGTAAATATGAAGTTATAATTATAAAACCTTCTCTAAGAAGGACTTACTCTTGGGCATTTTACTTGCTTTTCCTTGATTGGCATCAGCTTGGGTTGGGAATTCTGTTACTTGTGCTTTGTATCCCCTTGTAAGCAATTATTCAACATATAGTATTTTGGTATGAATGTAATTTTTAAAATAGAAAAATAAAGCGATTTAATTCCTTAATTGCTATCCATGCTACATCATAATGTAAAGCCCTTTGGCCAATCTTTGGATTCCAAGATGCAAAAATGATAAAAGACGTTCTTAAGCAGAACTAATCTGAACAAATATCCTTTTAAAAATTTTCCAGAATGCATGAATTAATGGGACTCAGAAATTACCATCCTGTTATTTGAAAAAGAGTCCTGAGCAGGTTTTAAAGGACAGAATCCTCACCTCATTAAATAGCAGACTGGGAGGAGGAATTTGGTGAACCTCGATCTTCACCTCATTAAATAGCAGACTGGGAGGAGGAATTTGGTGAACCTCGATCTTCACCTCATTAAATAGAAGACTGGGAGGAGGAATTTGGAAAAGCAGATAAACCGTGTTTTGTTTTGTGGTCATGGGATTAACAAATGATGCACTGCCTCTTTCTTAATTTACTGCTTGGAAAAAATCTGCCATTTCCAACGTCTAGTTTGGGAGTCTGATTCCAGTGCGGTTGAGAGTTGAGGCTAAAAACAAACAAACAAACAAAAAACTGGTTCTAACTAAGAATTACTTCTGGGAGTAAGGCCACTAACACTAAAAGGGCTTCTTTCATACCAGTGGCAAATGTGAACAAGGAAGATTTGAGAAATTTGGAGGAGGGCCTACAGGGTGGAGAGTTAGATGTCTGAATCTCCCGAGTTAGGAGACGGTGTGACTGCTGTAAGAACACACCACCCATTGCTGGGGGTCGAAGCAGAGGGTGGGGACTGCCCTTGGGGCAGCCCAGGGCCACGGGCATGGCTAAGAGACCCATACCACGCAGGCAACAGCCTTTCTGCCACCACAGAAGAAAGCAAAAACCAAAACAGGGCAGGAAGCAGAAAAGAAAGCCTTTCCTTTCTCCTCCAGCCCTGCAGTCTCCCCAGTGGGCTGGGGTATATAGGCTGACGCTGATAAGTAGAGCAGGCAAAGGGAAAACAGTTTGCAGGATCCAGGTCCTGTATCACAAAGTAGGACAAAGACGGGGGGATGTGGAGGCAAAGAAGGAACAAATAACTGGTAAATCAAGTCTGAACAGAAACGAGCTGCTCTACTTGACAAACCGTGTGTTACTGCTGTTGCATCTCATCTCTGGTAGCTGTGACTGTGACGATATTTCATTGTTCCATATTTTTGTTTTGTCGGTGTAGCACATGATAATCCCTTAAACCTGTACTACCCATTTCTTTATATATTAAATTTTATTGAAGAGCAAAAAATATGGTCTACGATCCCACGATCTAAAACAGAGCACACGAAACCCAATGCCCATAATTGCCAATGATGCAGAACCGCCCCATATGTTTTTTGTTTTTGTTTTTTTCTCTGTGGTACGCGGGCCTCTCACTGTTGTGGCCTCTCCCGTTGCGGAGCACAGACTCCGGATGCGCAGGCTCAGCGGCCATGGCTCACGAGCCCAGCCGCTTCGTGGCATGTGGGATCCTCCCGGACCGGGGCACGAACCCGTGTCCCCTGCATCGGCAGGCGGACTCTCAACCACTGCGCCACCAGGGAAGCCCCCCATATGTTAATAACTGTGATGACATAACATTTGTGCCATACTGAGGGATGCAAATATGTTTGTCCTGCCTTAACTGGTCCAAAGTAGCTAGAATTCTATAACTCTGCTTATTTATCTATAAGCCACTTATATTTTCTATTGTCTGTAGGTCTTCTACTATATTATTTTGAAGTAAAATCAATCATTATTAAATACTTACTTCAGACAGTAGGAAATACAAACCAGAAGAGCTATGATGTCACAGACTAAATACATAGGGATCAATTTTGAAGACTCCCTATCAACCTGATATAGAGGAGTCACACAATAAATACAATGTTGAAATCATTTCATTACCATTAGCTTTGTTGTGAAAACTAAAATAAAATGGTATCTTAGGAAACTAGAACATAAACAGACAAAGCAAGAGCATATTTAAGTAACAACTTAAAAAAATAATAAAAGTTTTCATGAGATGGGATAATATCAATTGTGAAATATTAAATAAACGTAATGTATTTCAGGCCGTGACTGAGTAAACACTTGGTGGGTTGGATACAAACAAAAGGTGAGAATTGCTGCAAATGTTTTCCAGGCTGTTACAGTGTCCATGAAAATTCAGGTGGGGAAGTGTAAATTATTTTCAAGAACAATTAGCTACTTTGAGGAGAGATTTTGGAAAGTAGGAAGTTGGCCATCATGTTTATAGCTGCCTGATTCTGTCCCGGATGCTGGAAGGCAGTGGGGTGAAAAAGATGAACTAAGTCTATGCCCTTAAAAGCTTCATTCTAGTGAATAAAATAATTTCTGATGGTGTTAAGAGCTGTAAAGAAGTTAAAATAGTTAACAGATTAGAAAGGAGAGTAGTCAGAGGACAGGTAAATTAATAAGATTTTAAAAGTTCTTAGGGCTTCCCTGGTGGCGCGGTGGTTGAGAGTCCGCCTGCCGATGGAGGGGACACGGGTTCATGCCCCGGTCCGGGAGGATCCCACATGCCGCAGAGCGGCTGGGCCCGTGAGCCATGGCTGCTGAGCCTGCGCGTCCGGAGCCTGTGCTCTGCAGCGGAGAGGCCACGGCAGTGAGAGGCCTGCGTACTGCAAAAAAAAAAAAAAAAAAAAGTTCTTAAACACCAGGATAGCAAAGTTCAGATTTTAGTCTGCACATAAAAGAAAGAAGTTAAAAAATGTAAAACAGGTATACTAAGAAAAATATTTTTAGAAAGGCTAATTATGTGTATCTATAGAGTGGCCTAGAGTGATGGCATGAGGAAAGGTGCTTGGCACCCAGAAGCATTATTTTTTTGTAGTTTCAGCAAAAAAAGATCAACTGTGGCTTATTCCCTCCCACATTCTCACTCATCAAATTGTAAACCCCAGGAAAACAGAGAGCATGGCTGTCTTTGCTGAGTAACCATAACCTTCATCGGCTGAGAGTCAGCACTCAGTAAATATTTCTTTGAATGACTAAAGAAGTAGATGAATCATGTATAAACAGTGTGTGTGTGTGTGTGTGTTGACAGCTCTCTGGTAGAGTTGTGGATGTTTTTACGAAGAGTATTTTTTAAGATAATGGCCCTGTTTCTTCTTGTTAAAAGGGACAGAACCCCTGACTCTTGCATGTTCAAAGCATTATACTATTAACTCCCTCCCAAAAGAGAAAAAAGTGGATTGCTCTCAGAACTCTTTTCCAATGTAACTCCTAATTCTTATCTCTTTGTTTTCATATATCTGAATCTAAAAATTCAGTTACCTACAACTGCTACACATTTAAAGACTTAAGAATAACTGTTCTCAAAATGTAATACATGGCATTTCCACAAATTTAGGAGTTCCATATATGCCAGTTAACTAAGATTAATTTGTGTCCCTGTTAGTCAGAAACATTAGATATACTTTTATCTTCACTCTTCCCTCTGCTCCCACCCCCCAGTGAAGGTCCTTTAACTATAACTGAGATTTTAAAACAGAAAGACTTAACTGTGAAAAATGACTAGCAGTTACCATTAAATTAGAATTGTTGTTACAAAAAAAAAAAAAAAAGAGAGAGAGAGAGAGAGAGAAAGAAAAAGAGCAATTGCTTTGAAATACATGCATTATAAGTACCCAAGATAATCACTGGCCAGGAATTGAGGTGTATCATTTTTATGCAGAGTTTCCAGTTGGCGTTTTTCTTTTAATTCCCTAATTTTCTGCATTTCTTCAGACATAGAAGAAGAGGACGATTAGTGCTGTGTATTTGGGGTTTTGCTGCCTTGGAGGCTGAGCTCTGATGCCTTGAAATAAATTTGCATACTAGCACCTGCAATTGATTTGTACCAGTCAAAATATTAATGGAAATGCAAACTAAAATGTTCATAAAGTTCTCTAGGACACTATTTGATGATTTTGTAAAGGTTTTAATTAAACCTCATTAGGTATGATTTGAATTGATTTATAGAAACCATTAAGTCCAGTCTTTTGTGTAATATTAATCTGAAAATCAACTCTACTCATTTTTCTTTAATTTTTGAATTTTATTTGTTTTTTTATACAGCAGGTTCTTATTAGTCACCGATTTTATACACATCAGTGTATACATGTCAATCCCAATCACCCAGTTCATCACACCACCACCACGCTCCCCCACCGCTTTCCCCCCTTGGTGTCCATACGTTTGTTCTCTACGTCAGTGTCTCAATTTCTGCTCTGCAAACCAGTTCATCTGTACCATTTTTCTAGGTTCCACATATATGCATTAATATATGATATTTGTTTTTCTCTTTCTGACTTACTTCACTCTGTATGACAGTCTCTAGATCCACGTCTCAACAAATGACCCAATTTCGTTCCTTTTTATGGCTGAGTAATATTCCATTGTACATATGTACCACATCCTCTTTATCCATTCATCTGTCGATGGGCATTTAGGTTGCTTCCATGACCTGGCTATTGTAAATAGTGCTACAATGAACATTGGGGTGCATGTGTCTCTTTGAATTATGGTTTTCTCTGGATATATGCCCAGTAGTGGGATTGCTGGATCATATGGTAATTCCATTTTTTGTTTTTTAAGGAACCTCCATACTGTTCTCCATAGTGGCTGTATCAATTTACATTCCCACCAACAGTGCAAGAGGGTTCCCTTTTCTCCACACCCTCTCCAGCATTTGTTGTTTGTAGATTTTCTGATGATGCCCATTCTTACTGGTGTGAGGTGATAGCTCATTGTAGTTTTGATTTGCATTTCTCTAATAATTAGTGGTGTTGAGCAGATTTTCATGTGCTTCTGGGCCATCTGTGTATCTTCTTTGGAGAAATGTCTATTTAGGTCTTCTGCCCACTTGTGGATTGGGTTGTTTGTTTTTTAAATATTGAGCTGCATGAGCTGTTTATATATTTTGGAGGTTAATCCTTTGTCCGTTGATTCATTTGCAAATATTCTCTCCCATTCTGAGAGGTGTATTTTCGTCTTGCTTATGGTTTCCTTTGCTGTGCAAAAGCTTTGAAGTTTCATTAGGCCCCATTTATTATTGTTTTTATTTCCATTACTCTAGAAGGTGGATCATAAAAGATCTTGCTGTGAATTATGTCAAAGAGTGTTCTTCCTATGTTTTCCTCTAAGAGTTTTATAGTGCCCGGTCTTACATTTAGGTCTCTCATCCATTTTGAATTTATTTTTGTGTATGGTGTTAGGGAGTGTTCTAATTTCATTCTTTTACATGTAGCTGTCCAGTTTTCCCTGCACCACTTATTGAAGAGATGGTCTTTTCTCCATTGTATATCCTTGCCTCCTTTATCATAGATTAGTTGACCATATGTGCGTGGGTTTATCTCTGGGCTTTCTATCCTGTTCCATTGATCTATGTTTCTGTTTTTGTGCCAGTACCATATTGTCTTGATTACCGTAGCTTTATAGTATAGTCTGAAGTCAGGGAGTCTGATTCCTCCAGCTCCATTTTTTTCCCTCAAGACTGCTTTAGGTATTCAGGGTCTTTTGTGTCTCCATACAAATTTTAAGATTTTTTGTTCTAGTTCCATAAAAAATGCCATTGGTAATTTGGTTGGGATTGCACTGAATATTTAGATTGCTTTGGGTAGTATAGTCATTTTCACAATATTGATTCTTCCAGTCCAAGAACATGGTGTATCTCTCCATCTGTTGGTATCATCTTTAATTTCTTTCATCAGTGTCTTATAGTTTTTTGCATACAGGTCTTTTGTCTCCCTAGGTAGGTTTATTCCTAGGTATTTTATTCTTTTTGTTGCAATGGTAAATGGCAGTGTTTCCATAATTTCTCTTTCAGATTTTTCATCATTAGTGTATAGAAATGGAAGAGATTTATGTGCATTAATCTTGTATCCTACAAGTTTACCAAATTCATTGATTAGCTCTAGTAGTTTTCTGGTGGCATTTTTAGGATTCTTTATGTATAGTATCATGTCATCTGCAAACAGTGACAGTTTTACTTCTTCTTTTCCAATTTGTATTCTTTTTATTTTTCTTCTCTGATTGCCATGGCTAGGACTTCCAAAACTATGTTGAATAATAGTGGTAAGAGTGGACATCCTTGTCTTGTTCCTGATCTTAGAGGAAATGCTTTCAGATTTTCACCATTGAGAATGATGTTTACTATGGGTTTGTCATATATGGACTTTATTATGTTGAAGTAGGTTCCCTCTATGCCCACTTTCTGGACAGTTTTTTTTAATCATAAATTGGTGTTGGACTTTGCCAAAAGCTTTTTCTGCATCTATTGAGATGATCATATGGTTTTTATTCTTCAATTTGTTAATATGGTGTATCACATTGATTGATTTGCATATATTGAAGAATCCTTGCATCCCTGGGATAAATCTCACTTGATCATGGTGTATGATCCTTTTAATGTGTTGTTTGACTCTGTTTGCTAGTATGTTGTTGAGGATTTTTGCATCTATATTCATCAGTGATATTGGTCTGTATCTTTCTTTTTTGTAGTATATTTGTCTGGTTTTGGTATCAGGGTGATGGTGGCCTCATACAATGAGTTTGGGAGTCTTCCTTCCTCTGCAATTTTTTGGAGGAGTTTGAGAAGGATGGGTGTTAGCTCTTCTCTAAATGTTTCATAGAATTCACCTGTGAAGCCATCTGGTCCTGGACTTTTGTTTGTTGGAAGATTTTTAATCACAGTTTCAATTTCATTACTTGTGATTGGTCGCTTTCTATTTTCTATTCCTTCATGGTTCAGTCTTGGAAGGTTATACCTTTCTAAAAATTTGTCCATTTCTTCCAGGTTGTCTATTTTATTGGCATAGAGTTGCTTGTGGTAGTCTCTTAGGATGCTTTGTATTTCTGCGGTGTCGTAACTTCTCCTTTTTCATTTTTAATTTTATTGATTTGAGTCCTCCCCTCTTTTTCTTCATGAGTCTGGCTAATGGTTTATCAAATTTATTTGTCTTCTCACAGAACCAGCTTTTAGCTTTTTTAAATCTTTGCTATTGTTTTTTTTTGTTTGTATTTCATTTATTTCTGTTGTGATCTTTATAATTTCTTTCCTTCTGCTAACTTTGGGTTTTGTTTGTTCTTTCTCTAGTTCCTTTAGGTGTAAGGTTAGATTGTTTATTTGAGATTTTTCTTGTTTCTTGAGGTAGGTTTGTATAGCTATAAACTTTCCTCTTAGAACTGCTTTTGCTGCATTCCATAGGTTTTGGATCATCGTGTTTGCATCGTCATTTGTCTCTAGGTATTTTTTGATTTCCTCTTTGATTTCTTCAGCGATCTCTTGCTTATTTAGTAACATATTGTTTAGCCTCCATGTGTTTGTGTTTTTTATGTTTTTTTCCCTGTAATTCATTTCTAATCTCATAGTGTTGTGGTCAGAAAAGATGTTTGATATGATTTCAATTTTCTTAAATTTACTGAGGCTTGATTTTTGACCCAAGATGTGATCTATCCTGGAGAATGTTCCATGTGCTCTTGAGAAGAAAGTGTAATCTGCTGTTTTTGGATGGAATGTCCTATAAATATCAATTAAATCTATCTGGTCTATTGTGTCATTTAAAGCTTGTGTTTCCTTATTAATTTTCTGTTTGGATGATCTGTCCATTGGTGTAAGTGAGGTGTTAGAGTCCCCCACTACTACTGTGTTACTGTAGATTTCCTGTTTTATAGCTGTTAGCAGTTGCCTTATGTATTGTGGTGTTCCTATGTTGGGTGCATATATATTTATAATTGTTATATCTTCCTCTTGGATTGATCCCTTGATCATTATGTAGTGTTCTTCCTTGTCTCTTGTAACATTCTTTATTTTAAACTCTATTTTTTCCGATATGAGAATTGCTACGCCAGCTTTCTTTTGATTTCCATTTGCATGGAATGTCTTTTTCCATCCCCTCACTTTCAGTCTGTATGTGTCCCTAGGTCTGAAGTGGGTCTCTTGTAGACAGCATATATATGGGTCTTCTTTTTGTATCCATTCAGCAAGCCTGTGTCTTTTGGTTGGAGCATTTAATCCATTCCCATTTAAGGTAATTATCAATATGTATGTTCCTATGACCATTTTCTTAATTGTTTTGGGTTTGTTTTTGTAGGTCCTTTTCTTCTCTTGTGTTTCCCACTTAGAGAAGTTCCTTTAGCATTTGTTGTAGAGCTGGTTTGGTGGTGCAGAATTCTCTTAGCTTTTGCTTGTTTGTAAAGCTTTTTGATTTCTCCATCGAATCTGAATGAGATCCTTGCCAGGTAGAGTCATCTTGGTTGACGGTTCTTCCCTTTCATCACTTTAAGCATATCATGCCACTCTCTTCTGGCTTGTAGAGTTTCTGCTGAGAAATCAGCTGTTAACCTTATGGGAGTTCCCTTGTATGCTATTTGTCATTTTTCCCTTGCTGCTTTCAATAATTTTTCTTTGTCTTTAATTTTTGCCAATTTGCTTACTATGTGTCTCGGCGTGTTTCTCCTTGGGTTTATCCTGTATGGGACTCTCTGCGCTTCCTGGACTTGGGTGGCTATTTCCTTTGTACGTTAGGGAAGTTTTCGATTCTAATCTCTTCAAAATTTTCTCTGGTCCTTTCTCTCTCTCTTCTCATTCTGGGACCCCTATAATGCGAATGTCATTGCATTTAATGTTGTCCAGAGGTCTCTTAGGCTGCCTGCATTTCTTTTCATTCTTTTTTCTCTATTCTGTTCCACAGCAGTGAATTCCACCATTCTGTCCTCCAGGTCACTTATCCGTTCTTCTGCCTCAGTTATTCTGCTCTTGATTCCTTCTAGTGTAGTTTTCATTTCAGTTATTATATTGTTCATCTGTGTTTGTTTGTTCTTTAATTCTTCTAGGTCTTTGTTAAGCATTTCTTGCGTCTTCTTGATCTTTGCCTCCATTCTTTATCCGAGGTCCTGGATCCTCTTCACTATCATTATTCTGAATTCTTTTTCTGGAAGGTTGCCTATCTCCACTTCATTTAGTTGTTTTTCTGGGGTTTTAACTTGTTCCTTCCTGGTACATAGCCCTCTGCCTTTTTATCTTGTCTATCTTTCTGTGAATGTGGTTTTTGAACTCTACTCATTTAAAAAATGTATTAGTATAAAACACATATAAATTCCAGTAGATCTAATTGATTTTTTTAATTTAATATTTTAGGGTAACATTTTACCTATACAAAAAATTAAGATAGGTTTATATATTTAAAGTATTAACCAAATGAAGTTATTCATTTTTTACCTAGACTTTTTCTGGGTAACTTTTACATGTTACTCACTAAGTATTGAGCATAAAAAGTACATGCTCTGGATTAGCTCACAACCTAGAAGGAAAGGTAAATTTACAACATAGATACATGTCACTTGCCTACACACACAACACACACACACACACACAATGACAATGCAGAAGAAGAAGTGAAGGGTAGTGAAAGGCAGCTTTAGAGACTATGTAGTTTGTGGTTGTAAAATGTTCAACATATCTGCTCTGGCATGACAGAATAAACAAAGTTTCATTCTAGCATTCATTTGCATACGTGAAAAAGGCCTTAGTACCTAATAGAGCACCTGGCCTGTAGCACATTCTGAACATGCATTTGTTTAATGAATGAACGAAACAAACAACTGCAACAAAAACCAGGTTGAACTCTGAGGTCCATCTGCTTGACTGATGTTGCATTTCATGGACCATCCTGGGAGCTGAGTGGGTTGTCCTGTAATAAGGGAACATGTTCACAGAAAATGTCACAACATTTACCACGGTATTTTTCATGGCAACCTTAGAAACGGAACTGAAGAATCTGAGAGTTGTGAGGGGGAAACATTCCTTGAAAAGCATCTTAAATTCAAACCACTTGAAAAAAATGGGGAGTTGAGGAGAATTTAAATACTTTATAGCACAAGACTCTCTTATGAGTTCAATATGATTATCTTTCGTGATCTGCCACTTGCAGGAAATGACATTGGCAAGGAAAATGTGCAAGTGTGTGGAGGTAAAATAACTGCCTATATTAACTGAAGTCACAGACTATTTTTTGACTGTACAGACGGTAATTGAAACCTCCTCCTTCTGAGCAGGAGGAAATCTTCCAAGAGTCAGATAATCCAATAATGTACATGGTTGGAAACATTTGCCTGAAACATGATTATCATTCAAATAGCATTTACTTCTTTAAGCATGTGTTCTTAGCTATTTGGATTACTTTACAGCTTTTTGTTTTGTTCTAGATTTGGGTATTTTGTCTGTTAGTCACGTTTTCCCTCTTTCTTTTAGATTAGAAAAGCAATAAAGATCTCTGTTTGAAACTAAGTACCAAAAGCACCCGTGAAGATTCCACAGAAGTGAGTAATGAATAGGAAGAGTCATACAAAATCAGTCCATAGAACACCTGTGGAAGTCTGTGTGTGTGTGTGTGTTTATGGTTATTAATGAAGAGAAACAGACATTAATTCTTGGGAAATTCACAAGGAATTTTCATGCTCAGTTGCATATGAAAATTTGAGTTTGATCTCCTAAGTGTGAAATACAGTTCAAGTGAATGTTATTTTCTTAAAACAAATCTTAATTTCAACCTAGAACCCCTCCTTTATTTTCTAAAAAATGTTTTAAAAGTTAAATGTATTATTTAAGAGGTAAATGACTAAACTTAAACATTTATGCCTAAGGTAAAAGCAACACTTCAGCTTGCTTTTAACCTTCCTCGAAGTGTTCATGTGATACAAAAATTGTCTCTAAGCATCTACCATACCATACACATTCTAACAGTGAATAACAGCTGTGGGTGAAGAGGAATACCCCTCAATTTTTCAACCATGAAAATAAAATGAACCTTTATATTGCCCTAAAAATAAATGTAAGCAATGCCAAGTCTGGTTAAAAGGGCTCTTTTTGGATAGTGAGGCACAAAATATTTTGTGATAGTTCAGAAAATAGATAGACCCTATAATTGGCTTATGCTGAAATTGGCATTATTTTATTTTTTCCTTTCTCATTCTACAGAAAGGTTTACTAGTTGCCTACATCTATGATTATAATCATTTAAAATCTCTTGATGAGTTGCCTTTTTTGCCTGTGAATCTGTGTGGTCTATTTTTTACTAACTACTATGCTGGCTCCATAATATTGAAGAGATAAATATTCACAAAGCTCATTCCATGGCAAATGATTTATTAAATCGACAGC